>NW_027223758.1:42980478-44180478 GCF_028538775.1 Myotis yumanensis
ATGAACCCAGCAACTGAGAGGATTATTGCTGGGACCTCTACTATGGAAACTGCTACTGTGTCACAAGTGTTGGGCTGACCTCTTGACTTCCATTATCCCCCCTTTCCCAATGCTTCCCTTTTGGAGTATCAAATGCTTTGTGTTTGTAGTCATGACATTATAGAATTGCCTTGCTAGCTCATGACACAAAGAAAATTCTATGGGATCTTACTCATTTTCAATCCATCTCTATATTACTTGCTAAGTCTTGACCTCAGCCTGAAGAGCTTATATTTCTTTTCCTTCTTGGGAAGAGGAATGGGCATGGACTACAGAAGATCTGCTTCCCTGGGAGAACATTGGATCATTGGCCTGAAAACAAAGCAGTCCTCCCAGAGACTCCCTCCTTAGGCGACCTCTGGGAGCTATGTTCCATAGGGATACCAAATGGGAACTTCAAGCTGGTCATTTGTTGACATTTCGCCTCCTTCTCACCTCTGCCAGTGCTGTCCCATATCACCTTTAGATTGCTTTGGGGATGATGTACAATCAATACCTCCAAACCTCACCTTCATACTCATACAAGTAGATGATAAAGTATGTCTTAATGCCATTGGAAAGGGCTTCGCAATAAATTTTCTATTCTCATCTGTCTCTCCAGCCTTCATGCACTCTATTAGATACTGTAGTATTTATGTCCCCTCTAAGGGAGGAGAAGTCCAAGTGATTACATAGTAGGGGAATTAGAATTTCCTCTTTGTGGGTTACTTTATTTTAAATGAATATTCCCTAATTCCTCACTCTGGTCTTCCATAGACTTGCATTCCTTGAACAGACTTGAACCACTTCCTGACCACAAATTTCCCCATTTGGAAAATAATAACTAAGCCTGCTTTAACCCTGGGCCTTATTTATCAACTCTTTTCACTCATCTCTGGTTCAGTCCTGGGGATTTTCCTTGGCTTTCTGCAGTTGGTGGTTATTATGTCCTGAGCAGAACACATTTGTAATGTCTCTGAGGGTCCTTTCCGTTCTCTCTCTCTCTCTCTCTCTCTCTCTCTCTCTCGAAAGTTGCTGCCTCTAAGGAACACTCGGGGATCATAGTTAACAGTTTGGCCTCATACTCCAGTGGTCAGACAAGACATTAGCTCACCCTCTTAATCATCATCAGAATAAAACCTGTTGAAGATTTTCATGGAGACCCCCACCAACTCTGTTGCCCTTGCCAAGAAAGATTACTCTTCAAATAAGTGTGGTTCTCCAGCAGACCATTGAGGACGGGTAGTTTCAGTACAAATGGGATGTCAATTCCTTCAAGAAAGGCCCTGGCTGAGTAATCCTGAGTGTACTAACTATTCTGTGGCAAATGTGACCTGCAGGACAAGATTGGTGACACATAATTACTTAATGATGAATAAATATGTTTTTTAAAGATGCTTCTAGCTCTAAAGTGTGTGCTAATATTTTGTCTCATATGTATAAAATGCATAATATTTACTTGAAAATTAACATGTACAAAGTTGCGTAACTCAAGAGGTAGGACAATCTAAGAATTGTCACCTACTGAGCTCTCTGTAGGCTGCTTTCTGGATCTCCGTTTCACTGGCACTGAGCAGGAAACTCTAAGTGCAGGCCCAGGTGACCTGCAGCTTTCTTCCTCCCATGCAGAGAGAACCTTCACAGTCATGCTCTGTGGGACATACATGTGAGCCCACAACTGCTCCCTATTGGTCAAGAGGGCAGAGCCAAGATCACTTTCTATCGGTAGGGCAGCTCTAAAACTCGTCCTTGTTCTGGGTGAATACTCATTGTTCTTTCCTTCCCCTTAGCCAAGCTTAACCTTCCATGTTTTCCTCCAAAGAAGTCCTAAAATGCAGGTGGGTGAAGGGTCAAGGAAAATTTGGGGCAATTTTCTTCTTGTAGTTAAAAGCTTTAGCTCTGACCCAGTTGATGTGGCTCAGTGGTTGAGTGTCGACCCATGAACCAGGAGATCAGGGTTTGATTCCTGGTCTGGGCACATATCTGGATTGCAGGCTTGGTCCCCAGTAGAGGGTGTATCTCTCTCTCCCTCTCTCTTCCTCTCTGAAATCAATAAAAATATATTTAAAAAGAAAAAAAATAAAAATAAAAGCTTTAGCTCTGTTTCTCTTACTCAACTTTCATTGCATGCCAGCACTGTATATAAACATGAGCTTTCAAAGGCTCTTTTGCTGCTCACGTTTTCATCGTTGTATTTGACATCATCTGACATCCATAAAGCTAAGTCTTTTTGCCTTTTTTCCCCCCATACATTAGTTCATTCTTAAATAAAATAACCAGGAAAGGTCTAGAGAATTGGAGTTTCCAGATTGATTACAACCTTAATGTTTTCCAATTGCACCTCCTATTGAAGCCACATACGTGGTCACTTGTCCTCTCTTTAGATCCCTCTAGTGCAGTGGTTCTCAACCTTCTGGCCCTTTAAATACAGTTCCTCATGTTGTGACCCAAACATAAAATTATTTTCGTTGCTACTTCATAACTGTAATGTTGCTACTGTTATGAATCGTAATGTAAATATCTGATATGCAGGATGGTCTTAGGCGACCCCTGTGAAAGGGTCGTTCGACCGCCAATGGGGTCGCAACCCACAGGTTGAGAACTGCTGCTCTAGTGGTAGGAAATTCACCGTCACACAATCAAAGCACACCAATATATATATATATATTGATTTCAGAGAGGAAGGGAGAGGGAAAGAGAGATAGAAACATCAATGATGAGAGAGAATCATTGATTGGCTGCCTCCTGCATGCCCCCTACTGGGGATCGAGCCTGCAACCCAGGCATGTGCCCTTGACTCAAACCCAGGCCGATGCTCTATCCACTGAGCCACACCGGCTAGGGCTCTTGTCTTTATTTCTTGATATAACATGAAAATTTGGCCAGGGATCCCATTTAACACTGAGATAGAATAACATGGGATGCTACTGTTTCCGTGTCAATAAAATGGTGAAAAGGGCCTGAGCCAACAAGACTTTCTGGAAATGTCAGTTGGTAAATGGACCTAAGACAATAGTCCTAAAGTTGTCTTCTTGAATTTGAGTATCCCTCCCTTCCTCCCTCCATCTCTACTTTACTTCCTTCCTCCTTTTCCTCCTCCTCCTCCTCTGCTTCCTTCCCCTCCCCTTTCTTTGTGTGGATACCATGCATGTTGTGTTTGTTAGTCATCTGTTCTGTGAAGCAGCCTGTCTGTGACTCAGCAGGATGGTCCCATCAAATGGGTGCTATTGCCATAAGACACCAATGGGAAACTAGAAATAGAAAAATGCTCCTATTTATTTGGATATTCAGCTGTGGCCCATTCAAACTTTTTGTTTTTAGCTACAAGAGATATAACAAGGAAATATTCTTTCTGGGTATGCAAATACATAACATTTAGAAAAAAGAATTCTAAAATTAGAACTCCAGATGATCTCACTAGTCACAAATGGCTCAAAGCAAAATAAATATGAATTCATTTTAAGAAATACATGCATTCTACCTGGAACTTTTAAGAGACCCAGGAAACCAAGCAACCTTTGTGCCCCAACTCCAGAAAGAATTGAGTCAGATTAATAGAGCCACTCTGTGGTGGCTGGATAGCTGATGGACTTGTGGCTCAGAGTTGATGCAACCCAAGAGAAGGTTTTGCTTGACTTGGGAGAAAACTGCTATCTCAGGTGGTGGCCAAGAAGGCTGAGCATATTTCCAAAGAGAATGAAAATAGGATCTTAAAGAGATACCACCACTCCTATGAAAACTGCAGCATTATTCACAACAGCCCAGGTATGGAAACAACCTAAGTGTCCATCAGTGGATGAATGGATCAAGAAAATGTGCTAACAGAGATAGAAACCGTCTTTCCTGCTCTACCCAAAGGCCTGGCCTGCAGATTTTGGATTTGCCAGCCTCCATCATTGTGTGGGCCAATTCCTTAAAATAAAACAGAATCTCTCTCTGATTTGCTCTCTCTGTCAATTGAGAAATATAAATCTTGTTTCTGTTTCTTTGGAGAACTTTTACTAATACTGTTATTAAGCTACCTTTTCTGATCTTTAAGAAATGTTTTATCTTTAAGGACAGCATGATTATTCTCTTAATATAAACTTTTTTACATCAATAATTGGTGTTATTGCTCTCTGTGTCCTTTTATTGAGGTTTAAGACAACTCCTTTTATCTTAGATCCTTTCACAAGTTTAAAATCAATCATGTGGCTTTATTATACTCATAAGAAAATTCAAAATTTCTTTGCATCTGTATGAGCAATGCTTCCACTCATTCTTTACCTCATTACTAACCATTGACAGTCAGCACTGGCAACACTCTGTTGGCGGTATGCCCCAGTTGTCTGCTATATTTTGAAAATCAACACATCCTTTAATATAGCAGTTTTAAATATGTTACAGCTGAAGTCTGGCAATTTAAATCCATTGATGTTCAACAAATTAAATAATATGCCTTTGTTGTTCCTTTTGTTCTTAGTCTAATTTTTATTTTATTAAAGTGTGCTCTGTTGGCACCTAGCCTCCTTGCCTATCATCTGGCCCCAGAAAGAGGAATTCTACAGAAAAATGAGTTTGGGAAGCACTGCATGTTACATTCCATTTACTAAGTTTTATAATACACACAGCATATTAAATGTTTGAGAAGTCCTATAGTAACCTGTTTAAATTAATTTAATCCAATGTGTCCCAAATGTATTTGACCACAGAAAAAAATGTTCCTGCAATATCTATTGGAACACATTTTGGAAAATGCTAGTCTCATGTTGTAACTTACTGTCCTCATTAGGGGTCATAAAAATGCTAAAAAGGATATTGCCTTAAGCAAAGAATAAAGAAGAGCACATTATTTTATGAAACCTACTGAACAATCAAGGTACTAATGATCCCTGATAAAGAGAGCAGTTAGTTAAATAAGCTACCCTTTATTATATTACTAGTTGTTTTTACTTAAACATAGTGCCTCATCTTTAAACCATTACCAGGGCTGGCTAAGAGGACAGTCACTTCCTTTGCAAAGCTAAGTAGTATTATATTTTATCCCAAGTCTATAAAAAGGGAATGTATTCTCTCTTTGCCTGTTTTAGAAATTCTAATAATGATAAATGTAACTGGACAACTTGAATGAAAGGGTGTAGTCCATATCATCCAAGAGAGGAGGAAATAAAGTCAATTGCTTAGCTTGAGTATTTAATTGCTTCTCTCTTTCCTCCCCAGCTTTCCTGTAATATAATTGGCATCTAACACTGTAAATTTAAAGTGTACAGGTGGTGATTTGATACATGTATCCACTGCAAAATGATTACCACAATAAGGTTAGTTAACACATCCATCAACTCACATAATTACCATTTTTTGTTGTGATGGTGGTGAGAATATTTAGGATCTATCCTCTTAGCAACTTCAAGTATACAATACAGTATTGTTAGCTGTAATCACCATGCTGTACCTTAAGTCCCCAGAACTTATACATCTTATAACTGGAAGTTTGTACCATCTCCTCATTTTTCTCAATCTGTGTAGAAAGCAGTTGGTAAAGCACCAACATGATAAAACTATATAATTAGGAATATGCATGCAATGCTGTAAATTGAAATCAAGAATATATTAAAAAACCTCAAACAGGCAAATACATCAAAACAGAAAATAGAGTAATGGTTACTAGAAGATGTAACCATTAGGAGAAACTAGATGAAGGGAACTTGGGATCACTTTGTAGTATCTTTGCAACTTCCTGTGAATCTATACTTATTTCAAAAAATGTTAAAACCAAGAGAAATCATATGATCTTTTCAGATGCTTATAATTTTCTCATTAATTCTAATGAACTTTCTGTTAATTGATTTTTTTAAAATCACCAAAAAGATCTATCTAGAATAAAGAAGCGTAGCACTCAAACATTGTAGGTATTTTTAATAAAATCGGGAATTATACAAGGATGCTCAACATTATTGTTACTTAACATCTTTCTGGAAGTTTCAGTCACTGCATGGTCCATGATTATAACTGACAATATAGAGAGACCATGAGAAGCTATTTTCTACTGCAACATCACTTGCTTAGGTCTTGGATGTCTTTTAGCTTCTTAGCCTGTTTTCTCTTTTATAACAATAGAGGATTGATTGGACTAAACCAGTGGTCGGCAAACTGCGGCTCTCGAGCCACATGCGGCTCTTTGGCCCCTTGAGTGTGGCCACGAAGTTTCAATCACACTGTACGTGCACGCCCGCACGTGGTATTTTGTGGAAGAGCCACACTCAAGGGGCCGCAGTTTGCCGACCACTGGACTAAACCATTACTTTTAATCCTCCTTTTCTGTTTCTTAGGACTGGACACGTTCCTTCAAAACATTTTCTTCTGTGGGATACCAAACTATAAAACAGGTAAAACTGGAGTTGCTCTGATGGAAACAGGGGTGGGGCACCCAGATCCTGGTCTATCCTGATCCTTCTCTCCATCTCTGCCCATCCCCAGCTTCCTCTGCATAAAACAAGCCCCTAACATACTCAAGGAAGCAGCAGAGGCCACACTGTGTCCCACCAGTACTAGCATGCTAGGGCTCTTTGAAACCCGCCAGGTGAGCTGATTTATGGAATTTGGAATAGAATTCAAAGTGACAAAGAAGCAAAAGAATGAAGTCTGTCTCTAGCGGAGTACTTGATCTTGGACCTGGTACAGGTCTTGCTTTGTGACTCCCAGTGAGGCTTTCTCCTCTTTCAGCTTCAATTTCTTATCTGTTCATTCAACAAAGACCATGTCACTCTAGCCTTGTGACTGGCTCACTTTTGTCAGTGGATGCTGACATCTGAATGGACATCCTTCAGCTATTGGGAGCACAGGCAGAGCTAACTCATATGATGGGTCTCAAGCTGGGCTGCATGTGGAATCCCCAGAAGAAGCTTTGAAGATGAACATATGCCCAGGCCCACTCTGTCCCATTTAATCAGAACTCTACCCATGACACCTGGGGAATCGCTGGTTTTAGAAGTTCCCCAGGTGATTCTAATGAGCAGCCATTAGAGTTGGGTAATTTCACTTAAAATCAGACAGTCTGCAAGGCTGCATGGTGATCTTTTTATTGTCTTGGTGACAAATTGGTAACATTTGCCCTTTAAGGTTTTCAGATCAAATGCATCTCCATCTTGCTTCAGGGCACAGAACCTGGAGCTCTTAATCAAATACCTGCCCTCACACCCGGGAAGATTCAAAGGCCTGCCTGGAGAAATATTTTGACCCTGCTGGAGAAACTCTTTTTTTCTCTCTCTCTTTATTGATTAAGGTATTACATATGTATCCTTATCCCCCCACTACCCCCACTCATGCCCTCACTCCCTGGTGTCTGTGTCCATTTGTTGGGCTTATATGCATGCATACAAGTCCTTTGGTTGATCTCTCCCCTTTACCCCCACCCTCCCCTACCTTACTTCTGAGGTCTGATGGTCTAATCGAACTCATGATCAGCACAGAGTAGTATTCTTCTAATTCCTTCCACAGGAGACGTGCCATGGCAATGATTCCCAACTCCTGGGACAGTCAGAGGCAAATCCTCCCATGTTAAGTGATTAACTAGCTTCCCCTCAGAGGATGTTACTATGCTTGAATGCCAGAGTGTGTGTGTGACTTTGCCTAGTAACTGAGGCACTGCCTTGCTCCTGTTGTCAGGGTGTTTGGCTTCCCGTCAGCATTTTTTGGATCATGAGCGAGGATGACCCATTTCTATGGCAGAGAGGCTGGTTCTAGCCTGTCTGTGGGTGTTTAAGGAAGAAGGCAGTTTTTAGTGTCATGCTATAAATCACTTAGACCTTTTAAGGTAATCCACAGTTTTTGGAGCAACCCTCCATCTATCTTAGCTTTTTTTATCCCTATTATCTCTGTTCCAGTTTTATGTAGGCTGAGGTTCAGAAAGCAGTACTGGAGATCAGAGTAAGTTGCATAACTCCCTAAAAAATAAGAGACTTGAGCACAGAGGAGATTTAGGGCAGTGAAACTACTCTGTATGATACCGAAAAGGTGAATACATGTCATTATATTCTTGTCAAAACCCATGGAATGTACAATACCAAGAGTGAACCCTAATGTAAACCATGGACTTTAGGTGATAATGATGTAATTCATCAATTGTATCATTGATAGTGGGGCACTGGTAGGGGCATTGATAGTGGGGGAGGCTGTGGGCGTGAGGGGACAGAGGGAATTTGGGAATTCTCTTTACTTTCTGCTCAATTTTAATTGCCGCCCCCCCTCCATAAATAAAGTCTACTTGAAAAATAAAAAAGAGGAGAATTTGAACATTTGCTTTAATTTTTTTAATCCCAGAAATTGTGGGGAGGGGGTAGCAAAACAAAACCAAACCCTGGGAAATAATCTAGTCTCCTTGTCAAAATGCTCTGTTCTATCGACACTTACTGAGATTCTGCCTCCCCCCCCCCCACCCAGCCTTTGCTCTCCTCAGTGTCTCCTCCCTACTGATAACTTGCATACATCTTCATCTAACCCAGAATTATCTCCTAAGCTCCTAACATCTCCAAGAAATCTCTATTTGCATGTCCCTTAGGAACTTCAACATCAACTTGTCCCAAATGGAAATCATTAACTCCCCACCCTAACTCCCCCTACCATATTCCAACCTTGATGCGAAAGAGGTGTGACCTTCTATATGGATGGGAACTCTAGTTGTCCTTGCAAGTGTTCATGCTAAAATAACAACAGTCCTCACGTCTGGTTCAGTTTAGTGAATGAAATACTTGTGGGTATTTCTGTTCCCACCAAAACCCCATCAGAATTGCATTACAATAAAACCACTTAAAAAGAAGCATAAACCCACAAGGATAATGAGACTGTGAAGAGAGGACAGCTATACAATCTCAGAAGGTAAGCAAATGGATAAATAGTCAAACCAACGAAAATCAGAACCCAACTGGCAGAGGGGAAAAGCCAGCAACAAGCAATCAACGTGGGTGAACCCCAGAAATGGTCAGGAAGAGGAGGGTCCAGGCACCTCTTAAAGCAGCAATCAAATAAATAAAATCACAGACATGTGAGGTCTCACAAACATAGCCTTCTGCCTCATGTTTACTTCTCAGAAAGCATCTGGAGCATGTGTTCCACCAAAATAAAAGAGTAAGCCAAGAATCAAGATGGCATGGGATTTAACACAGAAGGGAGGCACACAGTGTCCTGGGTTGTTGATAAAGGACTGTCCCAGGTAACAGCTATCTATGCTTCTGACTTGTTCATTCTTTTCATTATTTGCACGTAGGTTTAGAAAAGTAAAATAATTTGTCCAAGGTCACACAGCTAGTCTAGTAAGTTTAAACTTAAGAATTAAACCCAAGTATGTCTGCTGCAAAGTCATGATAAAGCAGTTCTATAATTATGGGATTCTGAGCAAAAGAATGCCTAGTGTGGATAGTATTAGTTTCAAGACATAAGCTTCCAGTGAGATTCAAATAAGATAATCAGCCAAAGCGTTTACCCAGCGCCTGGCACAATGGGAACCTAAATATTACTGTCTTACTTCTAGTTAAAAATGTCATCTATGCCATAGCTGGTTTGGCTCAGTGGATAGAGCATCAGCCTGTGGACTGAAGGGTCCCAGGTTCCATTCCGGTCAAGGGCACATGCCCGGGTTGTGGGCTCGATCCCCAGTAGGGGGCGTGCAGGAGGCAGCTGGTCAATGATATGCTCTCACTGATGTTTCTATCTATCTCCCTTCCTCTCTGAAATCAATAAAAATATATTTTTTTAAAAATGTCATCTATTATTATTATTATTATTATTGCCTCTTCAAATGTTCCATGAAGGATTACCCTTTTAGCTGGACCTGGAAAGACAAGAAGGGCTTTGATGGTTGGAGAAGAAAGGGACTTTCCAAATTGAGGAGACAACATTAAGGAAGGAAGGGAAGACAGTGAGGGTGCACGCACTTCAGGCATTTGTCATGGAACCCATCACAAACTAGCTGTAGCTCAGCACTTGCCAAAGTTTGCTTAAAGCATCTGGGATTTGAAGGAAATAGGTTATTTCTCCATTTCTCTAGATCCTATAAACCCAATCCCTGAGGTAAAGTAGATCATCAGAAAGCCGCAACCCTGAACTTTATTATCTTCACTCCCCACAGATCAGGTTCCATAGAATTAAGATTAATGTTATGTCCTTGGACTTTACAGAAGAGAAATAGAACATTAATCTGAAGAATATTTTCTTATCTTTGCAAAATCATATGCACTGTACACACTGCATACCATGTTATCCATCCTTAAAGAATCTGAAAAAGACTTTTTCCCTGGACAAATTTGTATACTTGCTGTTATCAAGCAATAACAACTTCATAACCCAATGCCAGGCACTGATTTAAGCTCAAAAGCAGTAACTTAATTCATACCAAATGCTTCAGGACTGCTCTCTTTTTCCTATAAATTTATAAAAATGAGTGTGTTTATTTTATTTTCTTCTTACATATGTCTAAAAATATTGTGTACTATCTTGGAAGATGTGAGTTTTAAACAAATAAAACTGAATATGTTGCTGAATCATGGTTTAATCCAAGTGCCAGGAGGTTAAGAAAAACATGTTACCTGACAATGTGAGTAAGGGACATTCATATATAACTGAATCTCCAGTGTCCCTATAAGGAGGTGTCTTAAAACAGTAGATCATTTGTTTCACTAAAATTTCAACAAATATATGAGCACCAAGTAACAGGAAGTACTCAGTAAAAGCAAGTTTACTTATTAATAGACACTGCAAATCACATGGCCTGCTAAAGATCATGATGGCAAGATGCCGTAGTCTGCCAGACCGGCGTGGGTCAGTGGTTGAGCATTGATCTAGGAACCAGGAGGTCATGGTTCGATTCCCAGTCAGGGCACATGCCTAGGTTGTGGGCTCAATCCCCACTTAAGGGGCATGTAGGAGGCAATGGGTCAGTGGTTCTCTCTCATCATTGATGTTTCTATTTCTCTCTCCCTCTCTCTTCCTCTCTGAAATAAATAAAAAATATATTTTAAAAAAAGAGATGCTGTATTCCTTTCATGCTTGAAAAGAGAAGACCCGGAAATACTGGGAAATAGCCCCATGACTACTAGAGTTTATCCTTTTTGTACGGAAGATTCAGTTCACTTTCCTTTCTGCATACAAAATACACTCATCTCTTCCTCCAGGGAAGACTGCTAGCAAGTTTCCTCCTGAAATGGGTTTGAGTTCCAAATGCAGGATTTGGGGAGGTGCACAGCCATTTTCATGTGAGGTCTGGAGATGGCACCTACTGATTCAGGGACCCATGCCACCCACATAACCACCCTTCAACAGTGGTACAGGAACAAGATACCTACAGTAAGTACCCCCATTCAGAAAAGGGAAGGATAAGAGACAGGTGGCAGACACTAGTCCATAGCAATTCTAAATCAGACATTTTGAGGGTTCCTACCAGGAGGTAGGGATCATCCCTCGATTATGTTCTGATCCTGTTTCCTGGGAAAAGCTCTCTCACCCAAGCATTCTCCTGAAGCCTGGCTCCAATTCTGAAAGTGTCTTCCATTCTCATTATCCTCTGTGGCCACATTTGAGGTGACCGATGGGAATATTTCCTCTTTGGGATGAGGTGCTTTCTCCGCCCACTTCCTGCTATAAGGTGGAGTCCCAAAGTCACGTGAGGTCTTAAAAACCTCTCTTTCATCCAGGCTGATGGATATTTCATTTGTTAGTACAACTCTGTGAAAAACATAGCTTCTTGTGTATTTCCTTCTGGTCAGCTCCATCTGCCAATAGCCACAGTTCCTTTTGAGACACAATCCTCATATTTACTATATTGCTCTGCTTTCTTGCTCTCATATCACTTTATCAATTTAATTTCAATTCCCTGGGGCCATCAGGCTTCAATGAGAGACACACACACTTTCTTTTTCTCTTTTCCTGAGCTGTTTTGTAGAAGTAAAAGGATTTTTGGACACCACACCATTAATGGAAATTTACTCAGAGAGGTCTTAATTCATTCACAGATTTTAATAATGAGTATGACTACCAAACCCTCAGTTTGCCCCTTGGTGCAAGGTAGAGTTTTAATTGGTCTCAGCCACTTTCAATTTTCTTCATTTTATCATTTGCTATTTAGGATTGAGTCTTATTTCAGTCTTTTTTAAGTCCCTGAACTCTTTTTGTTTTTTTCACATTCCTGCTTGAACATGAGCCACTTCCTTTTTGAGCTCACCGCTTTCTTGTAACATCTTGCCAAAAGCAGTCATCAGCAAACAACACACTCTACGAACAATCATCTTTTCTTCCTACTCTTTTCCCCTAAAAGCACAGACCCATGGGGTAAAATCTATATCCCAAATTGCCACAGACACAATGTCTTTGCCACCACTCCCTGGCCCTTAAATCCATGCCATTTGTTTTAGGTTTTGGCCATAGCTGCAGCCCTCTTCTGTGGACCAATTGCTATGTTATTCAGTATATGCAAGGTTATGCTGCAGGAAAAAACACCCCTGATATTTCAGCAGCCTGGAATAATCCTATGATTTTTTGTCTCCTGCTCTATGTCCCTCTCAAGTTAGTGTGGGCACTTCTTTATATTATCCTCACTCCCGGGCCCTCACTGGGGAATCTCTACCAACTGGAACATTACTGAGTTACTGTGTAAGGTGAAAGAGAACACTAAAAATTGTGCATCGACCCCAAAGAGGCACATTTTTATTTCTGCTCATTTTTCAGTGGCTAAAGCAAGTCATAGGCCCAACCCTAACTTCATATGGGCAGAGAAGTGAAATCTTCCCATGGGCCAATAACACTAGTGATTCCCTCCACACCCATTTAGTAAAAATATGTGTACAAATATACTCTCCCCCCAACATACATTGTTTATGTTGGACTTACAGTCTCTAGGGACCTGTTCCTATAGTAAATTGAAGAGGCTAAAATTTAATTCTGAGAACTTCCAGTTTCAAGTGGATGCCATTGGCACAGTCGACGTTTACAGAGAAAATGGCCAAAATGGAGAGAAACATTCATAAACAGACACTAGAATGGGGCAACTGAAAGTGTGAACATTTTACTTGCAAAATGTCATAAGGATGTATCTCCACCCTGGTCAGATGGCTCAGTTAGTTGGAGCCATTGTCCTGTACACCAAATGTTGCTGGTTGAATCTCCCGTCAGGGCACATACCTGAGTTGCAGGTTCAATCCCCGGCCAGGGTGTTTATGGAGGGCAATAGATAGATGTTTCCCTCTCACATTGATGTTTCTCTGCCCCCACCCTCCCCAGCTTTCTCTCTCTCTAAGATCAATAAAATACATATCCTCGGATGAAGATTTTTTTAAAAATTGTCTTTCTGCACGTCCATCTTCTCCTTTTCCAGCCAAACCTAGGTTCTTTTCTAAGCTCCAAAGCAAAAGATGAGCGTCCATGATCCCAGCTGCCTGACGAGGCTAAGGCAGATAGTATGGAATACAATATGGCCCAAGTCTAATTTTTCCATTGTTTGTCTGGTTACTCAATAAATATTTAATTGCCTGAGTAATCCCATGGCCCAGACAAATATTGTGGCCACAGAAGGGAATAACAATACGCCAGATGACAGAAACAAGTTTCCATTCCAAACCCATTTGGCCACAGGCACACACTCGGTCATAAAGCTGGAAGTGCTTCTCCAAGGTTGATCTGGAACCGCTAGCTAGGAGCTATTTATAAACTTTGGGAAGATTTTCAAGAGAAAATGTTGAAACATGCGTTTGGAAAGCAAATGTTTGTTCAGTTTGTTGTCCCAACTCTCTTTGATCCATTCATTTCACTTTTCCTTTGATTTCCCCCAAAGTCTCAAAAGAGAAAGTTTGTTCTTTCACATGGCGAGCAGCAAACCATTTGCTCAGGATGGAGAGACCTTGTGAACATATAAAATGGAGTTTTCCTTAGCCCTAAGCCTAGTGCTCTGTGGTACAAAGCCATCGCCAATAATGTCTGCCCCACGTAGGTACATAAAACAAAGGTTTCCTAATGGCAGCAGAGCCTGCCGGACTCAGGATTGTGAGGAAGGAGGGATGTTCCCAGGAAACACAGCATCTTCTTTCGGTCCGTCCCCTGTCCTGTGGTGAGACCAGCTGCTAAGTCAGGTCCCCATCGGCCGGGCAGGGCCTCTCCCTGCCAAAATGAAGAGGTTTTTGGCTGTGTGAATAAATTTATAAATTAAAATTTAGAGAAGAACTGGTGGGAAGTCCAGAGGGCCAAGTGTGCTCAGTTGAGTGGTGGTTCAGCATGTGTTCACCTGGTAAGTCAGGGATCAAACCAGGAAAGAATAAGTGGGAAGCAAGTGTGGGTCGGTGGGAGGCCTGGGAAGTACAGGTGGGAACTCCTTTGGGACAGACAGATACCGAAAAGCAGAAGCCGGTTCCATGAGCCTTGCTCTAAACAAGCCAAACTGAGTGAAAACCATATGGGGGCCAGTCCATGGTGACAGACCTTCACCACATTTCTTCCAGTGAGGCAGTTATAGCAACATGGGCTTGCGGTCAAGGCTACAGTTGCCTGCGCTCCTCCAGGGTCACCGGGAAGGCTGGTCATACCAAATGTCAACAGGAATCTCACTGAAATCTCCAGATCTCACCGTGGAACCTATCCAGGAATCGGGGTGGAGTTTTCGTGGAGGGTTTGGTTGTTTTGCCCCTCCTTAAGTCTTCAGGGCTAAGGAGAGCCTTTAACTCAAAGACTGCCATTACTGGTCCACTAGATGTCACTCTCACCTAATTAATAGTGCTCTAAATGCAAACTCCTTTGTAAGACTAGAGCCAGCCGTGGGCAAACTACGGCCCCGCGGGCCGGATCCGGCCCGTTTGAAATGAATAAAACTAAAAAAAAAAAAAAAGACCGTACCCTTTTATGTAATGATGTTTACTTTGAATTTATATTAGTTCACACAAACACTCCATCCATGCTTTTGTTCTGGCCCTCCCGTCCAGTTTAAGAACCCATTGTGGCCCTCCAGTCAAAAAGTTTGCCCACCCCTGGCACTGAAGGGATACCAGATTGGTTCCAAAGAACAATGTATTAATCAACATTACGCACGCGGACACTTTGGGGATAGGAGACAAGGTTTCAGAATCTCGGGATGGGAGGGCTGCAAACAATGAAAGAATGCTATGGATTGGAATCTGATATTATTGCTCACTCTGTAGCTAAATGTACCTGGATGAAGTGAGTGAACAAGAGGAAAAAAAAAAGGTGAAGAATGTACCAGGAAGTAAACACAGCAAGTACAACGGGCCTGAGGCAGAAAGAGAGAGCCAGGGCCAGTAGTGGGGAAGCAGGGCCTTGTAGGGCTTGGTAAAGTATATAAATTTCATTCTCAATGTGATAGGAAGCTATTGAAAGAGCCCCATGATTTTTAACTTTCCATGGAAGAGCCCTCAAAATCTACTTGAATGTAATTGAGGAATCACCAAACATACCCAAATTGAGAAAGTTTCTATATGTGGCCTGTATTCTTAAAAAGTCACTGTCATAAAGGACAAAAAGAGGTTGGGAAACTGTTCCAGAATAAAGGAGACTGTAATCCTGGGCTGCGTCCTGAACCAAATGTTATTAAGAATAATGGACAATACTGGAATATGGATTACAGACTAGATAAAATTATGGTATTAACATAATTTCCTAAAATTGATAACTGTCCTGTGGTTATATAAGAGAATATCTTGTTTCTAGAGTAAACACAATAAAACACTAAGGCGTAAAAAGGTATGGCTTAGGGGTTCTGAACCCTGTTGGAGAGTGGGGAACTGCAGTTGGCCACACTCAGAAGTGAATGGGTATGTAAGCCTGCAGTGATCTGACTATTGAACTATGCCCCAAAGGGAGTAAGGAGGCGATCTAAAATCATGAGCCTCAGACCTGCACAGTATCATGCTAAGTGAAATAAGGCAGAGAAAGACAAGTATCACATGATCGCACTCACATGTGAAATCTAAGTAACAAAATAAACTGATGAACAGTGAGGATCCAGAGACAAGGAAGCATGGAACAGAGTGCAGAATCTCAGAGGGAAGGAGGGGTGGGGGGTAATCAACCAGAGATCTTATATGCACATATGCATAATCCCTGGACACAGACAATAGGGGGCTGAAGGCCTGGGGCTAAGGGGGTGGAGGCTGGCCTGAGGGGATCAATGGGGGAAAAAGGAGACATGTGTAATACTTTCAACAATAAAGAATTATTAAAAATAAATTAATTAATTAATTAAAATAAAATAAAATCATGATCCTCAGAGTGTCAGCCTGCAGACCGAAGGGTCCCAGGTTCTATTCTGGTCAAGGGCACAGGCCAGGTTGCAGGCTCAATCCCCAGTGAGGGGGGCATGCAGGAGACAGCCCATCAATGTTTCTCTCTCATCATTGATGTTTCTCTCTCTCTCTCCCTCTCCCTTCCTCTCTGAAGTCAATAAAAATATCTATAATAACAAAAGGGTAATATGCTAATTAGACAGGACTTTTCTGGACGTCCTTCCTGACAAAGCCAGGGCTGGAGGGAAGCCAGCCCAGGTCCCGGGTGCCAGAGGGAAGCAGGTGCCGGCAGCCGGGGGGAAGGAAGGCCTACTCTTGCACAAATTTTCGTGCATCAGGCCTCTAGTACTTTAAATAATAATAATGATAATAATAATATGTAAAATAAAAAACCATGACCCTCACAACCATTATTTTTATCCAACATTATTATATTTCTGTTAATTTTTTCATTCCATCTCCAAAGTAGTTTCTGTGGTTTCTATATCCCTAAAGAACCTTCAAAAGAATACACACTATCCACTTGGGAAGACTTAAGATATACCATTCTCATCTGAACAGATGACAGCCACTCTATGATGATGTGATGAAAACTTGGCTGAGATAGATTTCAGTCTCAGTTTTCTCCAGAACTGACATTCCCAAGAGCACTGGCTTTCATCCAAGAAAACCGTCCCTAGTGTTTAATCATTGTGCTTTAAAAGCCAACTCAAAAATTAAGTCCTCAGTCAACAGTGGGCATAAGTGGCATTAGTTTAGAGTCCACATTTGGTCTGTTTCTTAACTGTGAATGTTGGAAGACATGGGAAATAGACCAAATGAAAAGATGGTTTGAGCTGAAATGGCTATTCTTTTTAGGAGCATCTTAGAGTCAAGACAGCATGCTAGGGGCTATTAAAAATGTACAAGTAATTGAAACATGAAAACTGTCCCCGATTTTGTATCTTCATACTAGAGGACTTTGACGAGATGTGGGGAAACTCAAGAGAGACACTGTGATTTCAGTTATTTTACTTAAAAGTTTAACGTTTGGGGAGTTATGGCTGCTGACCAACAATGTTTCTGGCAAGCAGCAACTCTGTTGACTGTGACGGAGGCTGCACTGACTGGTGGCTTTCCAAGTGACACAGCAACAACCAGGCACAACCCTTGCATTTTAGATATTATGTGAAAAAAATGGAGCAAGTTCCGGAAAAAGGTGATGATAGTGTTAAAGCAATGCCAACGGGGTTCTTATTAAGAGAAATACAGAGAAGTTGAGGTTATATTGCCAGAGAGGACGATACTTAAAGACTGTCTTCTGTATATAAAACAATGCTTAACGAGAAGAGTTACAGCCCAATTTCAGCCCACCTTCACTGAGATAGAAACAGAAGAAAACGAGTTCAAATTTAAAAAGAAGAACTTTTTAATTCAACATTTGGATTTATTGATCTTAGACAATAAAACCCAGACATGAGCTCCCATGGGTTCCTAGAGCACCTTCCAAAGATTATCTAACCATCCACTTTGGAAGGCTTAGATATTGGCTTCTCACCGGAGTAGATCACAACCTCCCCCCTACCCTCCCCCTACCCCTCACCCCCATCCCTTTGGTGATGTGATAAAAATGGCAATGGGAACTCATTACCCACATTCCAATTAGCTTTCCCACGCCTTCCCATAAAGCCTAAGGTTCTCACGTTAACCACTTCTTTCTCTCTCAGATTAAGGCATTCAAGACCTCAATTAAAATGGAAATGAGGCCTGCTGGGGATGCACCATGCTGCTGATATCAGCCATTAACACCTCCTCTCATTCAGTTATCCAGTCTGTGAGTCCCATATCTGGGACCTGAGTAACTTAAGGGACACAACCCGTAAGCTTTGATGATAGAGAAAGAGCTGGGAAAGTAGGGATAGAACAAGTAAGTGTTGATGGTAGAGAAGATACTGGGAAAACTTCAGAATTTTTCTGGGGAGGCCAAATCCACATGGGTTGTCACTGTTGGAGAGCTCAGAAATTCACCAAGCCCTGAACATCTGGGTTGGCTTCTCACATCTTCTACTTTACATTCTCCTCTTCCTCCTCACCCTCCCCTTCCCTCTCTCCTCATCCCTCCCCAATCTCTCCCTTCCTGCCTTTGCAATTCTGTGATTATCTCTGGAATTACACCAGATATCAGAGGCATGGTTCTCAGGTCTCAACAAGCCTTGAACACACTTTAGTGCCATTTATTCCCAGAGAGGAATGTTTTTTTCATGTACTGCACAGGGTTAAATTGAAGGCTTACCCCCTTCTTGGTTGCTAGGACTCTCAATACTGAAGCAAACAGCACCTTGCAGGAAAATCCTTCACCCCTGAGACTTAAGCATCAGTGGCAGCCGCATTAACTTGTGACACCCCTCTGGGCCCTGTGCCTTAGAAGCACAACACATGTGACTCTTGCCATGTAGGCACTTACACCCTTTAACTGTCAGAACTACATGGAGTGACTGTCTACTTTGATTCATGCTGTCTTTGTTTATTAACTTTTCTTTTTAAATCTAGATAGCTTACTCTTTCTTCTGTCAATGGGATTTGAGAATCTTTCTATTGTTTTCTGAGTACTTGGTGTGCAATTAATTTGTGAGGCCACATATTGACTGTGGCAGTCTCCTATGAAGGCTTTGCATTTAAAAGAAGTTCCCTGTAAGTGCAACTCAGAAAGCCCTACTCGGTCATTGAATTTTGTACTCATTATTTCCAAAATAAGGTTTAATGCAATAGCATTGTGCTGAAACTTCTAAAATCACTTTAGTATCAGAAACAATATTCTGAACGATACGTAACAAAATATGAAGGATTAGACACAAATACTTAGCATTTGGAAAATTCCCATTCTAATTCCTAATTATTACAATTATTTCATTCCACACATTTTTACTGAGTGCCCACTGTACAGGCTTCATGCCAGACACTGAGCACACAGAGTAAACGAAACCACAGCCAAGGTCTAGCAATCCTCTCCTGAGACGAATAAAACCAGACCCTGGAGCCTATAACATTTCTTTAAAAAAAAACAAAAACATTTTTATTTATCTTTAGAGGGAGAGGAAGAGAGGGAGAGATAGAAACATCATCGATCCACTGCCTCCTCCACGCCCCCTACTGGGGATCGAGCCGCAATCCGGGCATGTGCCTGAGCTGGGAATTGAACCAGCCATCTTTTGGTGCATGGGAAGACACCCAACCAACTGAGCCATTCTGTCCAGGGCCTACAACATCTCCATTGAGCCAAAGCACCCCCTGCCTAAGCTCTCTCCTGTTGCTTTTTCTGTCTTAAGCCCTTGTTTCACCATCCCCAGCTTTAATAAACATACTCTCAAAATAAAAACAAGCAAACAAACAAAACCCAGACCCTGCAGAGAAATGGCATGTGTTCTAAAGGTCCACTTGTGAAGTTGCCCACTGGACACTCACCACCTAATTCTTCTTGGGAAGAGCAGTATGAGGGGCAGTCAGCTTCCAGTACTGATTACAGACGTGATGTATAAATCTACCCCAGTCCAGTCTTGAGGGGTCTATCTCCCCATCCTCGAACCATGGTCAAAATATCAGTTTTAGAGAACACTATGCAACTGAGGAAAAGAGGAACACATCTGTCCCGGGGCTCTTCTGAACCAAGACTGAAAACCCACAGCACAACCAATAGCTTCAGGGCCTGCACTGACCGCAGGAAAGGCCTCTCTCAAAGCAAACAGTCCTCATCTGTTCCCACTTGCGGATCAAAGGCAGCTGAACCCAGGGAGGGGAGGAGTGTGAGATCATTCCCAAATGCTGTTTACTGATCTGGGGCTGAAAGTCACTAAGCCCCTCGTGCAAGTACCTGGCACTGGGTCCAGGGAACCTCAGCAAGCGCAGGCTTTGAGGGTCTGGGCCATGCCGGCTGGGGCTGGCCGTGTGTGCTTAGTCACTCCGCAGCCTGGGCGGCAGGTCACTCTCCATGCAGTTTGGTGCTCTTTCCTCAGGTGCACTTGTTCTCTGCTTCGATGAAAAGATGGAGAAACTACCCACAGAGTCTCCACAGCTGTTTCCTGGATGCCCAGGCGGTTTAATCCTATCTACACCCTTCTCCCCCACTGGTCAAGCTGGGAGCAGGAACTAGCTGGCACATTTTCTCAGGGACATTTCCTGACTCCTCCTCTTCCTCCTTCTTCCTGCCTATCCACCCACCCACCCCACGGATTTGGCCCCTCCCTCCTGGACGCCAACCTTGCTCATATGTATCACTACATACATTCGCCGAAGGCTGCCACTTTGTCTTTCTTACCTTCGATGCTTCAGTCAACTATAGAGACAGGCACTGAAGAAATTTTTTTAAATGAGTGTATATTATCTACTAACATGGTTGCCCTCAAAATAGAGCAGTGGTTCTCAACCTTGGCTGCACATTAGAATCACCTGGGAATCTTTTTAAACTCCTGATTTCTTAAAAAGATTCCCAGGTGATTCTAATGTGCAGCCACGGTTGAGAACCACTGAAATAGAGGAACAAATCACCGCACCAATTTCAACTCTGAATTGCTCCCCTGCCAAAATGCCCACATGTGGTGGCTGTGTACGATTTGACATAGATTTACATTGTTCTTTCTTTACCTCCAAAAACATAAAGAACTGTAAAACACTCTCCTCTGATACAGAATGTCTTCTCAAAGTTTTGGGGATTATTGGCCCTGACCAAGTGGCCCAGTTAGTTGGAATGTCATCCTGTTCACCAAAAGGTTACAGGTTCAATCCCCGGTCGGGCACATATGGGAAGCAATCTAAAACCTACTGATATTTCTCTCTGACATAAATGTTTTTCTCTCTCCCTTTCTCTCTAAAATCAATAATTTATTTTAAAAAATAACCTCAGGTAAAGATTAAAATTTTTTTTTGGCAATTATTGTAAGTAGGCTTAAAATGGAATTTGAGAAATTGAATTAAAGAAAATGTGGAAGGACTTAAATGAGATACAAATTGATTTCTCACAAACTTTAGAGCACCATTCTAAATAGTATTGTAAATAAATAGCAATCTCCTTAAATTCATATTCCAAAGTCAATATCAGTAAACATCTGTTCTTTATTTCTTTTACTTTTCCAGCTAAAGAGAATGTGATTCTCACTGAACCTGTGCATTACTCTCTATTACACCTCAGTACTGTCATATTCAGCATAAATTATATGTGTACTAATCACATAAACCATGTAAGATTTTGCATTACTTTAATGCGTGTTATACACATTCACTTAGAATATTGTTTTCCCCACCAGAGACCACTCTCCTTTTGCTAAAGGAACAGTGTTAGATCTAGAAATTCATAATGAATAGCAGGAAAACTGTATCAGATATGTTTATTGTGCATAACAACACATGTCAAGACTGTACTAAATTTTATAATAAAATATATTCATGAAATAGCTTATGTAATTATTGTTTTATAAATGTCTCTAACATGTAGTGGTTTTCATTTTGGCGATGTTAAATTCAGGTAAATATTCCTCCATGCTTTAGCAATCACCACTACATGTTCATACTTACACTGAACAGAACAAAGGATAAAAATTATATGATCATCTCAATAGATGCAAAAAAAGCATTTGACAAATGCTTCTTTCATGATACTCCCAACAACTTAGATATAGAAGGAATGAACTTTAACATGATAAAGGCCATATATGTAGCATGTGCAAATACCTGATTCTCTACACCTTCTGCAGATCCTGGATGTTATAATCTATATATATATAGATTATAACATCCAGGATATATATATATATATATATATATATATATATATATGCCTAAGCGACCGTTTGATCATTCGACTGTTCTACCATTCAATCAGTAGCTATGACGTGCACTGACCACCATGAGGCAGACTCTCCAACAGATAGGTTAGCTTGCTGCTGAGGTCCAGCCAATCGGGACTGGGAGAGACAAGTTGAACACGCCCTGAAGCCCTCCCACGGTCCCTCCCCACCCCCTATCGTGCACCAGTGGGGTCCCGGATTGTGAGAAGGCTCAGGCCAGGCCAAGGGACCCCACCAGTGCAACGGGCCTCTAGTACTTTAATAATATTTTATTATAAGTAGAATTTTATTACAATAATCATTATAATCATATATAGTTATAATAGTTGTTTTATTATATTTTTAATATTCACCAATTTTATATAAAAATCTTATATAAAAATAGGAATTTTTGAATCCTAATTGTCATTATTTTGTTTGCAAGTAAGGTAGGTCTAACATTTCTATTAGATTATTGTATTGGTCTTTTTCATTTATTCTTCTGTTTCTCTCTACTGGTTTTTTAAAAATTGATTTGTAAAAGGTCAAGAGCAAATAGTATCCCCACAAGGTTGTAGTAGTCACCATTTCTGGTCTCTGATCAGCCTGTGGTGACCCTTTTCCTCTGATAACAGCCTAGTTACCCTCAGCTGTGTGTATTCCATGTGACCATGGGCCCTGGTCACAGCTCTCTGGATTAGGAATTTACAATTGGAAAAACTGGCCAGTAATCTTCTCTGTTATGGGGACAAAAGACTGCAATGAAAAGGCAGCTTCTGTATGTGGGTGGAAGTGAGGACCTATAAGGTCAGGAGCAGTTAGGTTCGTGGAGGTGGGGACAGACAGCCTGAGAGAGAAAGGAGGGAAGTAGACCGAGAAATGAATGGCAGGAGATTCTGGTCCCAGGACAACTCTGAGGGTAACCACTTCATTCCTTCATTCCCAAGGGCCTTGTATGCCCTGGTTCTCAATTTCTCCTGTGATCCAGCTGTGCTCCTGTCCTTGGAGTCTGGGAGATATTCCTAACCCTTATCTTCTGTCCTTTTTCTTTTGTAATAAGCCAGCCTTGGGTGGCTTATCAGCGACCCAAAGGAAACTTGAAGAGAATTTTGTACACATTCTTTCCAAGTTGGTTTGTCTTTGCTTATGGTGTTTTTATCTTGAACAAATATTTTTTTTAACTTGAATAAAGTCAAATCTAACTCTCATTTCCTTTATAGTTTTTGCTGTTGTTTTTATCCTTCAAATAGCCATATTTGCACCTTAAGATGACAGACATATTCACCTGTATTTCTGTTGTTGTTTTGTTCTGTTTTCCTTTATTATTTTCCCTGCATTTTTTTCAGTGGTTCTTATATGGTTTTGTTTTTTTACATTAAAATTTCAAATTAGTCTGTGATTTACTTTAGTAAAAGATGTGTGGTCCAAGAATGGTATCAATCTTTACCTTTTTTCCAGGGTTAAAGAAAAAAAAATGCACAAGTTTGAGAAAAAGCTCTGGAATGTTGTTTCCTATCTAGACTAGACCCAGTGTTTGTAACTGAGCTTTTGTTTTCTAAAACCTTGAATCTATCATACTTCTTCTGAAGCTAGTCCTTTGTTCTTGGCTTGTTCTATCTTCATGAATTCTTGGACATTTAAAAAAAACAGAATTAGTAATAATTTCCGTCTTAGAGTTTGTTCCATGAATATTAGTAGCCTGGGAGTGGAGCCTATAGTTTTATGTTTCCAATCTATCCATCTATCTATATAGAAATCTCCCAGTTGCTTATGCCTGAAATGAATTCACAGCAATCAGCTCCCCCCCCCCCCCCCCACCCTCCCCCGGCGCTGCCTTTACTATATAGTCCTGGCATCTAGAGCAATAAAGCCTGCTTCTCTGGGGAATAACTAAACCAAGGACACTGTGTTCCATTTTTATGACGAGATGCAGATTTCCCAAAAGAGACAAATCCTTCATGTTAAAGAATTGAAGGCCTGGTATTTGTAAAACAGTCCAGCTGGTTAAATGAGGGGCACTGACAAAAGTCACTGCAAACTATTAGTTGGCCCTGGCCCCATAGCATGCTCATTTGATTGAGAATTGGATAAGCTTTTGCTCATTTGAAGCCCTTGTCTCATTGTTTTGAGGAAAGAGGAAAGGGTTTCTGCAGCCATATTGGTCGGCTTTCAATCTGCTGAATGTGAGGTGTACACATCTGTTTAAGGTAGCCCCATTCTTACAGATGTGTTTTCAACAAAGAAGTATGCAAAATGGTGGGTTGTGTCTGTGCCACTTTGCCTTCTAATCTATTGGCCTAATTCCCATAATGCCATTTAAAAATTTTTTAAATTAAATCTATTGGGGTGACATCTATAATAATAAAAGCATAATATGCCAATTAGACCAGACCACCTTCCGGGTGAAGCTGGGGCTGTGAGGGAAGCTGGTGATGGTGGCCAGGGGAAGGAAGGCCTACTCTTGCACGAATTTCATGCATTGGGCCTCTAGTTGGTTAATAAAATTATATAGGTTCAAGGTGTACTATTCTATAATACATTATCTGTATATTGTATTGTGTTTACCACCCAAAGTCAAGGCTCCTTCCATAACCACTTACCTCCCCTTTACCCTCTTCTACCTCCTCCCTAACCCCCGTTCCTCTGGTAATCATCATACTATTGTCTGTATCCATAAGTTTTAGGATTTTTGTGTTTTTTTTCTTGCTTAATCCCTTCATGTTTTTCACCCAGGCCCTCATCCCCCCTTTCCTCTGACAGCTGTCAGTCTGTTCTCGGTATCTATGAGTCTGTTTCTATTTTGTTTGTTTATTTTGTTCATTAGATTCCATGAGATCATGTGATATTTATCTTTCACTGACTGGCTTATTTTACTTAGCATAATACTCTCCAGGTCCATCCATGCTGTTGCAAAAGATAAGATTTCCTTCATTTTCATTGCCCAGTAGTAATCCATTGTGTAAATGTACCACAGCTTTTTTATTCACTCATCTACTGATAGGCATCTGGGCTGCTTCCAAATCTTGGCTATCCTATATAATAAAAGCCTAATATGCAAATTGTCCCTTCAGGCGGTCGTTCAACTGGGAGTTCGACTGCTCACTATGACGTGTACTGACCACCAGGGGGCGGCACATAATATGGCGAGTGTTGGCGACGCAGCACTGGCAGTGGGCAGCAGTAGAGGTGCTGTCAGCCCCACTGGGACCTGACGAGAGCAGGACTGCGGCAGGATGGTGGAGCAGGTGAGCGGGCTGCGCCAGGCCAAGGCAGGCGTGAGCAGGGGCCCGGTCACCCTGCCAATAGCCCCACAGATGGTGACCAGCAGCAGCAGCAGGGGGTGGGGCTGCCGCCCAACTCCCAGGCTCTGAGGGAGCCAGGTGGGAGGGTGTGGGGGCAGCCCCTATTGATCACCTGCGAGCGGGATGGTGGAGCAGGTGAGGGGGCGGTGCCAGGTCATGGTGGGGTGCCAGGTGGGATTGTGGGGCTGTGAGGCTGGGGGTGTGAGCTGGGGCTGCAAGCCTGGGGGCGTGAGCTGGGGCCCAATCCCCGCAGGCCATCCCAAGGGACCCCACCAGTGCATGAATTTGTGCACCGGGCATCTAGTTGTAAATAACACTGCAATGAATATAGGGTGCAGATGATGCCATCTTTCTATGGATGTTTTGCCTTGGTTAGAATCTCATTTGGTATTGGTTCCATTCCTTTACGTACACATCTCTCTTCTTGCCTCCTTCCTCTGGCTCCTTTGTCCACTGTACAGAATGAAAGTGCTATTCATATTTCCTTAGGATACTTATAATTACTAAATAGTGCTTCCTGTTACCTTCTTAAAATTTGACATGTAGATAACCAAAACATTTTCAATTTCTCAACTGAAAAGATATATCAGACTGTTTAAACTGATATGACTCAAACTAATAGTGTGCATATTTGGTTTTTATTTTGTCATTTTATTATTTTTTCAATCCCAAAGCTGCTGATTAGGAATGGATCCTGGACAAATAACAAATTATTCCTGTTCTTCCTCCTACTTCCCATTAACAACTAGAGTGATCCTCCTGTCCTTCCCCTTCCTCCCAGGCCACAGCCCCTTGACCTGCTGCCCAGCTCCCACTCTGCCTCCCATCCCCCAGCCTTAAATTTCCTTCTCAGGTGGCATCACAATGCCAACTGCATAGTCCATTCCTTTTTCTACTGTTGGCCTTTGCACCACTAGATGGTGCTCAGTCTGACCACTCTTATCTTCTCTCTTAGCTACTTGGCTCAGACTCCAACTGAGCACTGTGCACAGAGTCACAAATCTCCCAAAGCAGGAAGCGGCTGGCAGACTATTGAAGCTAGTTGGTATTGCCAGTCCCTTCCCAGGCCTGCACTCATCCCAGCAAATCACCAGGTAAGATTGCAAGTACAGTCAAACCTCACTTCTAGAACATCTCCCATCTGGAACAATTCAGTTCTCAACCAAGTTGTTCACAGAAAAAATGGTTGGGTTGTGGACCAAAACTTCAGTTTTTGACCTGACAACCCTTTCATGCTGATACCTCAGCATGACAAAAGCATCTCTCAAGACAACAAACAAAGGAGAGAATGCTTTTGTTGTTGGCAGAAATCTATATTAGCACAATTTTAAAACATAAAGAGGCCATCAAGAGTGCTAATGTTGCCTAGGGTGTGAAAGAGCTCACAAAACAATAATCATAGGCAAATGAATAGGTAGAAAAACTGTTGTTGACTGGATAAACCAAACATAGTTAGCTGATGATAGCATTTGGGAGTCAATGATATATAAAACATTCATTTAAGTCTAGTAGGGTGTGGTTCAATAAATTTAAGAAAAGAAGTGTTTATTTATAGATTTAAAAGTACACTAGACATGTACTGTATATAAGAAAGGTTAAAACAGGGAATCAATTGGGGATCTGGAACGGATTAATTCACTTTATGATGGGGTCTATACAGTGCCAAGCTAAGCACAAAAGGGGTGCTTAAACTCTACTGGTAGAATGGATTTTTAAAATAGTGAAGAAGGAAGATTGGTCTGACTGTGACGTACTCGCCAGATTGAGAGGGGAGATGCAAAGGCAGGCACACCTTGTAGGAATTGGTATGATAATCCCACGGAGGGAGGTATCTTGCCAATCAGAATGGAAAGGTGGATTTAAGACAGAATGGAGATTAATAGGATTTGATGACTAACTGCCCCTGAGGTGAGAGAAAGAAAATGATGTATAGATGGTGAGGTCTAGGTAGGGAGGTCGGGTAGTATAGAATAGTGGTTAGGAGCTCAGTCTTTAAATCCAAACAAATGAAGATTTGAATCCCACATGTACTACTTGCTAGCTGCATGCCTTGGAAAATGTTTCATCTCTCCAAGCCTAACTTCTTCTTCTATAAAACATCAGAGTTATGAGCAATAAGTAAATGATGCATGTCAAGTATTTGTATGGGTGCCTGGAAGAAAATGTAAGTTAGCTGTCATCATTTTCCCTTTGTTCTACTTACCTATGGAAGATTCTCCAGAAGAAAGATGGTGCTCCATTTTCCCATAGCAAAATGCCCGTTGGCTCTCAGAACAGTCCAAGCCCAAAAGATGTGACAGTGTGTCTCAGGGTTACCGTGGTCACAGCTGCTGGTCCCGAAGCTTCTCATGCAGATAAATGAGGCTGTCCAAGCTGACATATAACAATCACTGTGGACAAGGAGGAAGCCAGGTTTGTGTCATAGCATGCTGTATTTGCCCTCAGTGGGCAACTAGCAATGCCAAATTGCTTTCTTTTTGGAAACCACAAATGGAAACCTTAAATTCATATCCTTGTGTTCAGTAAAAAACGAAACAAATTTAATAATAAAACAATTGTTTGGGGTTGAAGTTGATCAACTTTGTTATTATTACCAAGGACCCTGGAATAAGTATACGGCATCATATTATACTTCCAAGAGTGTAAGTTGATGCCTACGTTGGCATTTCTTTGAAGTCCTTCACTTCTAACCCCTCCAGTCAAAGACCATGCTTATGTTCGTGTTGTAACACCAATGCCACCTCTGATCACTTTCTCTCTCTCTCTCTCTCTCTCTCTCTCTCTCTCTCTCACACACACACACACACACACACACACACTACTCTCGATGTGAAAAATACAGCTCTGTCCTTTTCTGAAATTCTGCCTCCTGGTTTTGATTAACTGAAAAGAGTCAAGACAAAGTTTTGATAAATGGCAGGAGGCAGATTGTGCAGAAACGTGCTATTCTGGCCAAGGAATGGCCTCAATTTGAGAACCTAAGATAAGAAGCAGGAAATGAAAAAAGAAAAGAAAACTCTCCCCCAATTGTAAAGTGTATTAATGGTCAATAAAATGCTGGAGATTGTTTCTCTTCAAACATCCAGGAACGGACTGGACTCTTGGTGACTTCTTGGCTAGTTGAGCATTACTTTTTATGAGATACAGAACCAAGATCCACACAAATTTAGAACACAGTTAAATGAGTCACATTTTCTCAGTGAGTATTAGTTCTCTTTCTTCTTTCCTTCCTTCATTTTGTTATTCACAGAAAATAATTTTTCAATTACACTTTTGATTATGCATTATTCACTCAATAAACATTTACTTTAAGACATCTTTTTCAAGTGACTGAAACACATCTTTATTTTTCTTTTTCTGTTCTCCTTATGAAATGACTAAAACATATTTAAGAAAAGGGCCACAGAAGTGTGACTCCCCATTAGAGACATTTGAAAAAATAGAAGAATGTCACAGTCCAGGTAGCAGAAATCCTCTGGGGATGCCCATGGTTCACTTTAAATATGGTGACTTTTCATCCTGGTGGCCCTGGATGATTCTGGTTTATGCTTGTAGTCCTGGTGTAATTATTAATAGGTCTCCCAACCAGCTAAAGTAGGTAAAAATGCTTTTATCAAAAGACTGAAAAATCAAGATTGGGAGGAGGTAGGACAGGGGTATGATGGTTTTCATTTTAAACAATGAAACTATTTAACTTGTAAAACTGTGAATGTGCATAAACTTTAAAAATATATAAATTCGCCCTGGCCAGTGTGGGTCAGTTGGTTAGGCATCATCCTGTTCACAGAAAGGTTGCTGGTTCAATTCCTGGTCAGGACACATGCCCCGATTGCAGGCTCCATGGCATGCAGGAGGCAGCCAATTGATGTTTCCCTCTCACATCAATGTTTCTTTCTCTTTCTCTTTCTCTTTCTCTTTCTCTTTCTCTTTCTCTTTCTCTTTCTCTCTCTCTCTCTCTCTCTCTCTCTCTCCTCTTCCACTCTCTCAAAAAAAATCAATAAAAAGTCTTAAAATACACACACATATAAAAATTAAATGAGACATCTGATTTCTGGATTATTTAAAGTGTAACTTATTTTACAAGAGATTGATTTTCATCCAATTTATCAAGTATATATTCCCTAAATACTTCTCCTTCTAAAATTGATCAAAACTGCTCAATAAGAAATGGGGTGGGGGGGGCTGATTTCATTTATTCATTTGTACAATTCAAATATTTGTGGAAAGTTTGTTCTTCTGGTCACCTGGCATACATCAGTGGACAAAATTGAAAAAGGACCATCTTTTCACATATTCTCATGGGGGAAATAGTCAATAAACTATTGTCCTAAAACATATATACATTATGCAGTATTTTATAAGATAGAACAGAGTAAAGGTGGTCAGAAGTGCAGGTGGGATGGGAGGATAGCAACTTAAAATAGAATGGTCATAACAGGTCTCACTGAAGATGATAACTAAAAAAAGATGAGAGGGAAGTGAGGACAACAGCTTACAGGAGATGACTTCTAACAGATGAAAGAGACAATACAAAGGCTGGAAGGTGGAAACATGCCACATGTTCTGGAAATACCAAGGAGGTCAACGTGATGAAAGGAGGTCAGAGAGAGAGGAAGGTGGGAGTGGGAAAGTCAGGAGTGGGGAAGGTGGTGGTATTTGGATTCAGGGTTCAGCAAACCCTGAGAATACACAGGAGGGGGACTAGGGGATCAGGGAAACCAGGTAGGCAGCTACGTGGAAATAAGATGGCCAGGTGGTAGAAAGGGAATTCCTGAGAAGTGGTTAGATCTGGATCTATCTTAAAGGAAGATCAGATATGATTTACTTTTGGATCAGATGTGAAGTAAGAAGAAGGAGTTATGACTCCAAAGTTTTTGTACTGAAGAATACAGTTACATCACATGAGATGGGAAAGAGCAGGCGTAGCTGATTGGAAAGAAGATCAGGCACAGGGTTGGGTAAATAAAGTTTACATCGTCAAGAGAGGGTGAGGTGCTGGGAAGGCCAAATGAAGAAGGTAAATCAGGGAAGAGGGAGTGGTCAGCTGTGTCAAACGCTGCTGACAGAGCAAGTACGGGGAAGTCATTGGTGTCCTTAGAGGGAACAGGGAGGAAAGGCCCAATTAAAACAAAGTAAAGAGGAAAAGGGAGGAGACAGTGTGGAGACACATACTAGTACTGATCACTGCATTGAGGAGCTTTGCCAGCTCAGAGTAATGGGATAGATGGCAGCCAGGAAAATGGTCTGGAGAGGGGAGTTTCCTTTAGTGGGGAGAAATAATAACCGTTTTTTGCTGATGGTGATGTGACTATAGGATTAAAAGAGCATATTTGATGATGAAGGAGAAATAGGAGAGCCTTCCTGGAGCAATGTACAGGGTGGCTGAGGAGGGGTGGGGTCTAGCAGGGGTGGGTGTTTTGGGGAGGAGCAGGGAGAGCTTACCTGTGCTCACAGGAGGGAAAGAAGGGTACATGGTGAAGAGCCCAGGTAGCGGGGACCTGTAGCTGAGGTGGTGTGAAGGTTGAAGAGAGTAGAAAGTGTGCAGCAGTCACAGGAGAGGGAGAGCGGGAACAGACGAGGGAAGATAGCATAACTGGAAGATAGCATGGCAGGCCCAGGGAAGTTCATGGTCATTGTCCATCAAGCACCATTTTGTGCATTTTTTATCTGCCTTAAGCATCCACATGGAAGCCCTGGTCCAACAAAAGGAAAAAACTGAATTCAGCTTAAATCTGTCATTTAATTATGAGAACACAGTAGAATATGGACACCTTCACTACCACCCAATCCATGTTATTTGTCATAAAGGACACATTGGCAAAACTCAGTGACACTATGTGAATCATCTTGGTCAAGAACATGAACTGGAGAAAGGGTCAAGGAAGAGAGAGGAGCAAAACTGTTCTTTACAGAACAATACCAGCTTATAATCAGAAGGAATAATAAAATTACAAAATTGCCATTTTGCAGCCTCTTGTGTTGATTCAGGCAAAGATCAACAATGGACAATAAGCCCAACCTGTTGAGTGTCAACCTATGAACCAGGAGGTCACGGTTTGATTCTTGGTCAGGGCACATGCCCAGGTTGTGGGCTCGATCCCCCGTAGAGGGTGTGCAGGAAGCAGCCGATGGATGATTCTATTCATCATTGATGTGTCTATTTTCTCTCTCCCTCTCCCTCTCCCTCTTCCTCTCTAATATGAATAAAAATATATTTAAAAAACAAAAAACAATGGGCACTAAGACCATCAGGTGTAAGATTATTGAGAACATATTATTCACAGGCTCGAAGTAGCATTGACATGTTGCTTCTCTTGGAGAGATTTGGTGGACATCTCCTTAGGAAAGTGATCAAACTTAGCATCATCCTTATGGGCCGCCTGTTGTGATGTAGAAAGAAGTACACAGTATCACCAGTGTGGCATTCTTGGCAAAAATGTCCAACTGGGATCTAATCATAAGGAAGCAATCAGATAGTTTCAGAATATGGGATATTCCAGGAGACCAGTTGGCCTGGATCCCTCAAAAAAATCAATGTCATAAAGGAAAATAGAGAGAGGACTGTTCTTAATTAGCGAGAGACCCGGGAGACACAAGGCACCGCTGCACGTGAACCTAGATTGCATCCTGGATCAGAAAATAGAAGAGCTGTGAAAAGATGCTTTTGGAACAGCTGGGGAAATCTGAATATGGATTGTGTATGAGATGATGTTATGGAATTAATATTACTTTTCTTAGGAGTGATATTTAAATAATATTTATGTGGGAGACGGCTTTGTTCTCACGAGATGTAGGCTGAAATACTTAGAGTGAAGTGTTATGATATCAGCAACTTATTTTCAAGTGTTTCTGCCAAAAAAGGGGAGTGGTGTGCAGGGGTGGGCGGGGGTGTCAGTGTAGGCGTACGAAGGTAGTGAATGAGCAGTGAAGCAAATGTGGGAACATGTTAACAACCGGTGACTCTGGATGGACAGTATACTATGTGTGTTCAACTTCACTGCTGACTTGAAAGTTTTGCAGATAAAAGTGAGGTAAGAAAAACAGGAGCGGCTGTGGCAAGTTGCTGAAAGTACCCTGAATGCAAGAAGGGCGAAGGGACAGGAGTCCAGAGTCATTTGAATTCCAAATGCTCTCTGTTTTTTGAAAGCAGTGATTGCTACATTGTTTTCCATTCCTAAAAGTTTCCTAAATTCCTGCATAACAAATAATTCTACAGGAGTTCCAAAAATGCCTGACTGTTTCCATATTCTGGGCAAAGTTTTTCTGGGTACCAAAAAACAACACACACACACACACACACACACACACACACACACACACACACGAAATCAAATTTCCCCTACCCCACTGAGAAAGGACATGAGCTTCTGATGGTTGAGTGAGAGTGAGGACTCTCCTGCCAGAAGTGACCAGCAGCCCAGCTCTCTGGCTTTCTGGCTTCTCCCAAGATAAACTTAGAACTCGGTTGGCATTGAAAGGATCACCCATCGAGTAGGTGGGGATCCTGGACGCCAACAGAGGAAAACAATTGGATCTTCTGAAGTTCGCCCTTTAGAACTCAGAACTCACCAGCCTGAGCCTGGTGTAAAGCCACGCAGTTGAAGAGGGTGTAGACAGCTTGGAGGAGGATCCAAACTCATAAAAATGCCTTCAGGATGAAGGCCCAGTTTTCTGAGGAAGTTCTGAGAGAACCGCTGCTTTGCCAGAAGAGCAACTATGTGGCGATTTAATGATGGTTCTTCAGATGCACAAAGAAAATGGCAACCAGATGCGCCCGCTGCCAGGAGAGCAGGGAGAGAGGAGATTGTTTGCCATCATGAAGAGATTGGCTTCTGGAAGGTTGTTAAAAAGGGGGTGGGCATTACCAGGAGACCAAGGTATCGTCTCAAGGTGATCCAAGACGTGGACTCAGATACCTTTAAGAGAGCATTTCTAAAGCCATTTGAAGTGTGGAAAATTCAGTTACCCCCAAATCTCTAGGCTGTGTTCAACTTACCCAGTAGATTCTTTATGATTCTGTTTTCTTATTCTTTTTTTTTTTTTAACTCACCTGCCAGAGAAAGGAGGTGGCTGGACCTTCAGTAGGGGATATGAACATTTCCATCATGAGAGTCTCTGTCCACAAGAGGCCTGACAGAAGTTTATTCCAAAGTAGTCAATCAACCACAGTCAATCCACCGCGGTGAACCTGTACTTGACATGGGAGCCGGGGCTTGGGTGGTTAAGGGAGCCTTGTTCCAGGGGCCCGGAGCCTCTGCCTGGCTGGACCACTGACTCACTGCAGCTGGGTCAAGCCACCTCCCTCTTCTGGTCCTCAGTGTCTTCACCTGTAAAATGAACTCAGACCAGCCCAGCTGCAAGCATACTTCAGCCCTCAACCTGTCTTTGTAAATAGTTTTCTTGGAACACAGCTAGGCTGTCATTTACATATTGTCTATGACCACTCCACTGTGATGGAGTCGTTGTGACAGGGATTGTATGGTCTGCAAAGTCGCCGATATTTGCTCTCTGGCCCTTCACAGGCAATTGGACTAGACAATTTCTTAGGGCCCATTTCCTAAGAAAAGAATCACTTGGGGAGGGCGTTGGGATGGGGGACTTATTACAATACAGACCACCGGGCCCTGCCCCTGGAAATTCTGATGCAGTAGACCTGGAGCTGGGTCCAGCCATCTCTGATTTTAAGTGGCACTCTGTCACCTTCAGGCAAGGCGTGGTAGGGCCCTTCAAGCTCTAAATTATACCGACATTATTGCGTGTTTTTTGTTCACTATAGCTTTGTCTTTCTAATTATTTCTACCTCGATAAGCACACTTATTGGTTGGGTAAGAAGATGAAGGTGGAAATGAGGACAATAGTTAAAATATGCTTGAGGAAGAGGGGCAATCTCTTTCAAGTAAACATCTTCCACACACAGTTCCCCAAGTATGCGGTGTCCTGGCAGCCAATCAGGAGTTGGCAGGGACTCGGGTCTGAAGTTAGCCCCGCCCCTCTGTAATTCCTGTGCTCTCTATAACCTGGTCAGCAAGTTCTCTGTTTCTTTTTTTGTAAGGGAGCAGCCTGGCCTAACACAGCAGGTGACTGTGACGGAGAGGAACCGATGAAAAGCTGGAGGCTGATTTTGTCAGAAGAGTTTGAAATGGAACGATCCCGCGGTCAGGGTGATTGACTTTCCATGAACAGCTGGAGAGAGCGGGGCCAAATGTGTTCATTGCATGAAAGCAGAAGATGAATATCATCCCAAGAGCTCAGCAATGATTTATGATGCCAATTACTTTTGTTTGCTTTTTTTTGCTTTGGTTCATCTGGTTTTCTCTCGTTCACCCACATCCAACTTTGTCATTTGTGCCAGGCTTTCTCTATGACAGTCACAGATTTCCAAAGAGCATTCATAAATTACCCCCCCCCCCCCCCCCCCGCCTTCCCTACCCCTCCCTGCAAGATTCTCTTTTCCGAACAATTAGAAATCCACAGGGCTGGTCTTCCCTTGTATTTTTCTATCATGTGCGTCTGGGAGCTGAGCCCTTTCTGAGGATGAGGAGGAGAAGATTCTTACATGCGCTGGCACGGGCATTTATTTGGGGTTTGAGGCAGCCACCAAGGCCAAGAGAAAGCAAATCTAAGAAGTCCCAGGCCTTGCATTTCAGCGGCCCTTCGTCAGCTGGGATGTGGCTCCTCCTGTTGGGCTCGCAGCGCCATCTAGAGATCCTAGCGTGCAATGCAGTGTCTTGCGCTGCTGCATGAGCGGTTGCCTCTGGTAAGCATTATCCTGAGACCAAGTCTTTTTTTTTTTTTTTTTTTTTTAATTAAATCTTTATTGTTCAGATTATTACATTTGTTCCTCTTTTTTCCCCCCATAACTCCCCTCCTTCCAGCTCCCACCCCACCCTCCACCCTCACTCCCCACCCACTGTGTTCATCCATAGGTGCATGATTTTTGTCCAGTCACTTCCCGCATCTCCCACACCCCTTTTCCCCCCAAGAATAGTCAGTCTATTCCCTTTCTATGTCCCTGATTCTATTATAATCACCAGTTCATTCTGTACATCAGGTTATTTATTCACTTGATTCTTAGATTCATTTGTTGATAGATGCATGTTTGTTGTTCATAATTTGTATCTTTACCTTTTTCTTCTTCTTCCTCTTCTTAAAGGATACCTTTCAGCATTTCATAGAATACTGGTTTGGCGGTGATGAACTCCTTTAGCTTTTCCTTATCTGTGAAGCTCTTTATCTGACCTTCAATTCTGAATGATAGCTTTGCTGGATAAAGTAATCTTGGTTGTAGGTTCTTGGTATTCAGCACTTTGAATATTTCTTGCCATTCCCTTCTGGCCTGCAAAGTTTCTGTTGAGAAATCAGCTGACAGTCGTATGGGTATTCCCTTGTAGGTAATTGAGCCTCTTTCTCTTGCTGCTTTTAAGATTTTCTCTTTGTCTTTTGCTCTTGGCATTTTAATGATGATGTGTCTTGGTGTGGTCCTCTTTGGATTCCTTTTGTTTGGGGTTCTCTGCGCTTCTTGGACCTGTAAGTCCATTTCTTTCTCCAGATGGGGGAAGTTTTCTGCCATTATTTCTTGAAATAGGTTTTCAATATCTTGCTGTCTCTCATCTTCTGGCACTCCAATAATTCTGATATTAGACCGCTTAAAGCTGTCCCAGAGGCTCCTTACACTATCTTCACACTTTCGGATTCTTTTTTCATTTTGCTTTTCCAATTGGGTGTTTTTTGTCGAATCTTTTGTTTGATTATTGTGCTCCTCTGGTCTGCTATTGGGTATAATATTCTTTATTTCAGTCCGTGTATGCTTACTTTCTAATTTCTTTATCGTAGCATCGAGGGTCTCATTAGTTTTCGTGAGGTTCTGCACAAATTTATGGCAAGCCCTCAAAATTGCGATTCTTAGCTCCATATCCTCCATTTCTGTCATGTTTTTTTGTCTCCGCATCTTTTATGCTTTCTTGGTGCACCCCCTTGTGGTCTCTGTGCGCAGTCTTGTTCTAGCCAAGCCTTAATTGTTGTAGTTAACACTAGAGGGGTTTGACCACCAGGCCGACTGGCTATAGGAATCAGCTGTATGGAAAACGTCTGCCTTCTGGGGAGGCGCTAATCCAGCCTTTGCCTGAGGCGATCGGCAAATGGCTGTGCGCAGGGTTTGGGCGGGGCGGGATCAACAGGGCGGGCGGAGGGAGCAGTTATGGCCACGCTCAGTCCTGTTCCCAGAGGCTCTGCTTCTCAGAACCCCGGCAGCCGCTGCAAACTTCGGAGAGAAAGCTGCCCTCAGGTTCCAACTGATGCCGGATAATCCCGCTTCTCCCGTTTGAGTCTGGGTCCCTAGAGACTCGCCCGGATCTGGAGCCCAGAGTCTGAGACTCACTCCCGACAGAAAACGACAACCGCGCCCTCAGCCACCAGCCCGCTTTGCGCGCGCACCTTGGTACCTTTGTATTTTCCACACTGCGCCGCCTCTGAGCCTCGATTTGCTGTTCTCTTTCCTTCTAGTTGTAGAGTCTCTCTTCAGCCAGCCTTCCTGTGGTTCTGGGTGATGTCCGTTCAGTCTTTTAGTTGTATTTTTGAAATGGTTGTTTGCAGCAGCGGTCTCCGGTGTTTGAGAGACCAAGTCTTTAATTTAGCAATTCTCCTCATGTGAGGTGGACTTCCGGATCCTGACAGCAATGGGAGCCCCACGGCTGCTGAGATTGGGGTTCTTCATCCTTACAGCACCGGACTCTGCCTCCCCCCAGTTCATGGCTGTCTTTCCATGGGTCTCAGAAAGCAAAGTGTTCCAAAGTATCACTTTAAAAAAGTCATTTCATTACCTGTACATACAGGTAACTTTGAGGCACCTCCTGGTCATTTTGAGGTAAAGCAACAAACCAAAACCACAAGAGTTAGTTTCCAACAGAGAATTATGAATCTAGTCAAACTAATTCTGTTGAAGATGTTTGCTCTGAGTGTTCAGAGACCAATGAAACAGAAAGACTGCAAATAATAAAGTGAGCAGCAGGAAAATAAGAAAGAAAATGGATAATGTTACCCCAAAAAAGCAATTCCCATTTTTCTAAAGAATTTTTTAAATTTATTGTTTTCTTTGATGCTTATTTGGAAATAAATTGTGCCCTGCAGAAATATTAAATACAAAGCAGCCAGACAAGAAAGTAACAATTTAATTTTATAAACAGTAAAATAAAAAATTAGTTTGAGTGGTTTGCGGGGCAGTGCACTATTAGTCTAACTCAACCAAGGATACATGATACATGTTTGGGCCTCAATAAATGAACACAGTTCTATTAAAGACAGGTAACCCTTCCCAATCAGCCACCGCTCCTAACACACACACACACACACACACTTGTTCTTAGAATTAGAAAGGGGTTGAGAATGAATCAGATGTAGTAAGTACAGGAAAACAGTGGTCCTGCGTTGTCTTTCTGCAATATAAAGAGCCTGGCTATCATCCAAAAATCAGAGATTTTATTTCTTGACATGGTGGCCAATTTAATGCTTCTCACTCTGGTGTTTCAGTCTTTGCACTTACACATCTGAAGCGATCCCTCACCATCCCAGGTTCAGCTCGATCTTAACATGATTCACTCCTTCCCTGCTTTCCTGTGGAAGCTCAGAGATGAAGGACAGGGCGGGAAAAGTGGCTCCTAGGAGAGTCCTCCCTGAGGACTAGGTGACTAATAAGAAACATGAGGTCTCGGTGGGCCCCTGTGAATCCCAAAGGAATAGGAGCTCTATGTGTCACGAAAAGGGGAGAAATGTAGGGACCTGTTAATACTAATTGTATTAATTTGCTAGGGCTGCCATAACAAAGTAGCATAGACTTGGGGGGTTTAAACAACAGAAATGTATTTTCTCACCATTCTGGAGGCTGGAAGTCCAAAACCAAGAGTTAGCAGATCAGTTTTCTTCTGATGCCTCTCTCCTGGGCTTGCAGATGGCCTTTCTAGCTGTGTCCTCACACAGTCTCCCCTCTGCATGTTGTCTGTGTCCTAATCTCTTCTAAGGACGCCCCTCATATCAGGTTAGAGCCCACTCATGTGACCTCATTTTACATTAATTATTTCTTTAAAGCCCCAGTCTCCAAATACAGTCAGTCACATTCTTAGGACTTTAACATGTGAAAGGAGGCAGGTGTCACAACTTAGCCAATAACATTTATTATAAATGTTTTAATGAAAGAGAGCCATTGTTTTGTTGTAGGTGATGGGAATGGCTCTGGGTGTTAGACCCATGGGGTCAGACTGGATATGGGTTCAGCAACCTCGGTACTTGAGTTCTGAAAGAAATCAGAGACAAGACTCAAACCATAAGAGGACATTTATTTATAAAATTCCAGAGGTAGAAGAAGTAATTTGTACAAGAGATAGGCTGAGGAAATGAGTTATGGAGGCAAAGGAAGGGCCCTAGGTGTGAGGAAGGTACTGGTAACCTGTCTGGGGGGAGGCAGTGGAGGGAAGGAGGAAGGGGTAGGGAAAGGCACAGGCTTGCTCCGGGAGGGAGAGTGCGCTAGGTCCTCTGTCCTAAGGGTTTTAAGGGTGGAGAGCTTAGGGGAGGTCCCAGGGGAAGATCTTAATAGAATATTCAGCAGCTTTCCAGGTGTGTCCTTTCAGGGTTTTGCTCTCCACTGATGATTGGTCCGCAGCAGGGCAGGGGTCATTATTCAAAACAGCTGGTCCTGAGGGCAGCTATAGGATCACTGGTCTGGTTTTATGGCTTTTCTGGGCCTGGAGCTGAAAAGCATCTGAGGCCTAGATGTTATCTCTAGGGAGGAAAGGTCAGGGGGTCCAAACTGCATGACTAGTGATGTGCTAGGGGAGGAAAAGTCCTTTCCCCATAGATTCATCTTGTCAACCCATAAGAGAAAACATGAACAGCAGATTGAATATTCTGGGAAAGTAGATCTTTATCAGCTATTTTACTTAAGAGGTTAGTCCAAAGCAAATTCATATTAGAAATCAAATATGAACTTTCACAATGATTTAAAAGTGAAATTTACTTTTTATTATTATCCATGTATCTGTATTTACACATAGAAGCACATGCCTCCATCCAGACACTTCATTTTTTAAAATTATATTGAGTGTGTGTGTATATTGAAATGAATGTATTTTGAATGCATGACATGAATTTGGTGGGCCAGGACTGGAATGATATAGATTGAATGTTTGTGTTGAACCTAATCTTCAGTATGATATTACTAGAGGCCTGGTGCACAAAATTTGTGTACTCGGGTGGGTCCCTCAGCCCAGCCTGTGCCCTCTCGCAGTCTGGGGCGCCTCGGGGGCCCGTTTGCCTGGCTGCTGGCACCAGTTTTCCTCCAGCGCCCGGAACCCAGGCCTTCGCTCTTCGCCCGGGAGGGGCCGGTGTGACGGGCTTCGCTCTTCGATCTTCGATCTTCGCTTGGGCCCCGGGGGTGAAGCCAGCACAGCGGGCTTCCCTCTTTGCTCTTGCTCGCTGCTTGAGCCCTGGGGGTGGGGCCAGTGCAGTAGGCTTAGCTCTTTGCTCTCCGCTGATTGATTGCCTCCTGTACATACCCTGCCCAGGGATCAAACCCAAAACCTAGGTATGTGCCCTAATCAGGAATCAAACCTGCATCCTTTCAATGTATAGGATGACACTCCAACCGTTTAAGCCACCCAGCCAGGGCAGGATTAATGCCCTTTTAAAGAGAGACCCTAGAAAGACCTCTTTTTCTTTCTGCCATGTGAGGACTCAGTAAGAAGATGGCCATCTCTAAACTAGGAAACAGGCCCTCACTAGATGCCCAATCTGCTGGCACCTTGACCTTGGACTTCCCACTCTCCAGAACTATGAGAAGCAAATTTTTGGCATTCTATTATAATAGCCAGGATAGAATAAGACAGCCACTGTTCTCACTATGTTTTTGCTTAGAAAATTTAGCTGTTTTTCATAAACAATAATTACATGAACATGGCATGAGCTTATTACTGTTACTGTTAGCAAATAAATTAATTATAATAAAAAATTATATTGAGCACTTCCTGTAGGTACTGTATTTGCAATAGCGAGATGAAAGACATAAGCTCCATCAACTGAGCAAAGATGATATCATGGGGGCTGGGGAAAGGGATAAACAATTACATTAAGGACAGTGGCCGACATGCTATGGCATGGCCAGAGTGGAGGTGCCTCTAACTGAAGCGGAGCCTGAGGGTCCAGGACGGCTCAGGAAGGCTTTCTGGGTAAGATGGTGCCCATTTGAATCTTGGAGAAGCTTTGACCAGAGGTAGAAAGAGAAAGGAGGTAGACCGACGTGTGGCCAGGCACTGGGTGAGGGAAGGCGCGCCCCCAGTGCAGTTCCCTTCTCAGTGAGGAGCACGTGTGTCCCCGGGGTAATTTCAGGAAGAAGCATAGGACATCTTCTGAACCAGCAATTGAAAGCATACCTTTGATAGTGCAAGGGGTCTTGGCTAGGTGAGAGCTGAGATTCTTAGCTGCCTCTCTTCCACTCCAGACGGCTACCTTTGTCTCTGTTCTTTGTGACATGTCCTGATTGGCCAATGAGAGTTTGGGGAGATGGTAACAAGGGTTTGGATTTGAATGGGACCCAGGAATCCTTGGGGAAGTATTTGAATGCCGTTCACAATGAGAGTTCATTAGGAGCATGTCTGAAGGTCTGAGGTGCTGATGACAGCCAGGTACGAAGAAGGACAATGGAGTCCATGAGATTATTAAAAAAAAAAAATCCCTGGACAGCTTTCTCAGTGGTTATAGCATTGGTCCATGGACTGAAGGGTCTGGGTTCGATTCCCTGTCAAGGGCATGTACCTGGACTGCAGGCCCCATCCTCAGGCATATGCAGGAGGCAACTGATCAATGTGTCTCTCACATCAATGTTTCTCTCTCTGTTTTCCCCCTTCCTCCTTTTCACTTTCTCTAAAAATCAATGGGGGAAGAAATTATCCTCGAATGAGGATTAAACAAACAAACCAAAAGGCACTGAGTGAGCATCTCTGGCCGAGCAGGCCAAACTCAGCTGGAGGTGTTTAAAACAAGAGGGGCAGCGATTCCAGATAGTGTGGGGGCTGTGAATGCCCCTCCCCTAAAGTCCCTCCCTACGATAGCCACCTGGCCCCGGAGAGCCCGCAGGTTCATTTTTATAGGACTGAGATATGAAAGATGTGAAAGATATGCTCTCCCAGGAGGCTGTTCCATGACACAGGGAAACAAGGAAAAGACCTTTCTCCAAGGCCCAGAAAAGAATGGTCAGCAGGGCAGAAAGGGGCCCAAGGCCAGCAGAGTGACCCCAGATGGCAGGCCACAGGGCTTAGAGAGCTGCCAGACACTGAGTAATCTGAGGGAGACACCCTTCCTCACTGGCTCCTGGAGAAACACAGAGAAAGCTTTGCTGTCTGGACTCGCCCCCAGCGGGGTTGTTGATTCAGTGAATTTAGAGACAAACTGTGAGGGGATCATGGGCTTGTGAGAATGGAGCATTAGGGTGCACCCATAACTACCAGGGTTTCCCCAGAACAACAGGGCAATAAAGCGCAGGAAAGTTGGGACAACAGGTGGGGGAGGGGCCGGGCTTGGCGACCTGAAGTCTGATCGTATCTGCAAATGGGTGACACCTGGGGCCAGATGATCACATTAAGCACAATGAGCCACGGCTCTATTTTGCAGTAGAAATGCAAAATTGCACCCATTTTTAAAATGAAATATAAGGTTTCAAAAATTTCTAGAGCTCTACATTTGACTTGTATTCACGACAGGTGAAGCCATGGTTTCCATACCAAGTTCAACATACAGTGGAACCTCGCTTCTTGAACTTAATTCCTGATTGTTTAAAAACCAAACCATTTCCCCCCATTAGAAATAATGTAAATTGAATTAATCTGTTCCAGACCCCCAAATGATTCCCTGTTTTAACCTTTCTTATATACAGTACATGTCTAATGTACAGTTTAATCTATAAATAAGCACTTCTTTTCTTAAATCTATGGAACCACCCCCTACCAGCCTAAAGGGATCACGTTCAGCACTCGTTCCAGGGGTGTCTTTCAGGTCAGCATGCTGCATCTTTGCTTGTTCACTTACCACTGCCCCCCAAATGCTGTCACTAGCTAACTGCTTTACCTTTATCCAAATCAACAAGTTTTCCCACCTCTTCAATTGCTTGTGACCATTGCTTTTTTCACACCCTTAGCAACATTAGCACTCTTTTTTAAAAATATGTATTCTTATTGATTTCAGAGAGAAGGGAGAGGAAGAGAGATTGAAACATCAATGGTGAGAGAGAATCATTGATCAGCTGCCTCCTCCTGCTTGCCGCCTACTGGGGGTTGAGCTCACAACCCCAGGCATATGCTCTTGACTGGAATCAAACCTGAGACCCTTCAGTCTGCAGGCTGATGCTCTATCCACTGAGCCAAACCATCTAGGGCAACATTAGCACTCTTGATGGCTTCTTTATGTTTTAAAATTGTGCAAAAGCATTCTCTCTTTTGCTTGTTTCCTGAGAGATGCTTTTTGACATGCTGAGGTATCAGCATGAAAGGGTTGTCAGTTCGAAAACCAAAGTTTGGTTCAAAAACGAGACATTTATTCTGTGAACAACTTGGTTGAGAACCGAATTGTTCGAGATGGGAGACATTTGAGAATCAAGGTTTGACTGTATAATATTGTCTTTTGACTCTGGTATGGGAACCATAAATTTACTTGTAGTGTAGTGGATGCAAGTCTGGAATGTAGAGCCAGACAGGCCTGAAATCCAGCCTGGCCTGGAACATGTGACCGAGGCCAGTGGAAATGTCTGTGAAAAAATGGTGTCAAGTTGTGGCAGACACTCCATTATATCTGCTCGAAAGCCACGTCCTTCCCCTTCCTTCTTATAACACAGCCCACTTCCAATGCAGATGCTGCCATTGGAAAGCTTCCTTCCAATCACAGAAAGGAGAAACCAGGGTGGAGGGGGGATACTGCTTTTCGGCCCGGGGCTCCAAGGGTGTGTGGAAATGTGGTGGCCCCCTTGAAATCCCGAGGTCCCCCTTATGCTGACAAAGGCAGAGTGAAAAGATGAGAGAGCATGTCCTGAAAGACATCCCCTAGTCGCCCACAGGATTCTTATCTCGGGAGATAACCCCTAGTGTTCACCCAACTTCAGTTAGGTGTTCTGATGCTTGCTATGGATTCACTCCGATCCAAAAGCATTTTACAAAAGTCCTTGCAAGAACTTGGTAATATTAACTCTTTCTTCACTTTGATTTTCCCTGATCACTCGGATCATTTTGAATTTAAATAAAAAACCTAGGTGGTCTAGACACACCTTCCCCAGTTGTGCCCATTACCTCTAGAGCAGTGGTTCTCAACCTGTGGGTCGCGACCCCTTTGGCGGTCGAACGACCCTTTCACAGGGGTCGCCTAAGACCATCCTGCATATCAGATATTTACATTACGATTTATAACAGTAGCAACATTTCAGTTATGAAGTAGCAACAAAAATAATTTTATGGTTGGGTCACAACATGAGGAACTGTATTTAAAGGGCCAGAAGGTTGAGAACCACTGCTAGAGACAACAGAATGAGAAAAACCCAGGGAAAGTTTTAGCCAGTTATTTCCACACATGTCAAACCTTCACACATTAGAAAAGGAAAAATCAAACTAGCCTTTTTGCAAAAGTAAAAGAGAGTTGTATTTAGTCTTTAAAAACAAAACACACACACACACACACACACACACACACACCCTGGCAACTAGTGATTGGTGGTATTCTAAAATAAACATCTTTAAATAAATGAACTCCCAGGAGATTTTGAGTCCTCACCCACATGATTATGATGGAAATGTTACTCCAGGTGACAGTATTTGTAAAAATACTTTTGTATTCTTCCTCATTCCGTTTTCTCCAACATGGAAAGTTCAACGTGGGAGCTGGTGGTGAGTGGACTCCTAGGAAGGGCACCAGGGCTGGTACTACCTGACACTTCTCCAATCCAGCACCCTAACCCTAACCTTCCACCTCCAAAACTCTACAGCCTCATTATATCTTAAGTACCACCAATCTCCCCCCCATCCCACCCCCTTGTCAATAACGTTGTGTTGTTTCAGACTCTTGGTTAAACAAGATTTGTTTTTTGCTCCCATTGTAACCCAGTCTAATTATCATTTAAATCAAAAGTAAATTTGCAAAGCAAAAAGAACAATGGTGTCCCACTAAAATCCTTTAACCCTAGGATACAATTAGGGAGAACTCAGAGATTATAGAGGGGGAGAAGCAATGAAAACAAGCTAGCTGCTCAGTGCACATCTCATTTTTGCAAATAGCATCTTCCCAGAGGAAAAAGCAGGCTTTCCAGCTGAGACACCTCCACTGGAATGTTGGTTCACCTCCAAAATATTGTATCTTGGGACTGTAAAGGGGCATGAGGGAATATAGACTCCGGTGGTGCCCAAAGGACCATATATTCATTTGTCAAATCATAGATCTGTACACATTAAGAGAGTGAACTTTATTAAATGTAAATTTCAAACCTGATTTAAAATAAAAAAAATATATAGTACTGTGTTAATTTCTCAGGCCCAAATCCAGCCGTTCAGAGTAACATTATTTTGCTATCATCAGTGTTACAGAGGTGGTGGGGTTTTTTATGTTTTGTTTTTTTACCTGTTCTCTTTTGCCTCACGTCTTCCAGGAAATACCATTTCAGATGCTACAAATTTGAATTCACTATGGAATTGTTGTGAAATGAACATTTATTCTTTATGTGTTGTATTGTGGGTCCAAAACAAAGGGGGTAAGAAAGATCTTAAAATAACACAATTACACGGGTAACTGCCTGAACACATGATCTCTTCTTAGCACAGTTTATTTCGTCTAGCACACCTCTGAACACATTCCTTAGAGTGGCCTCTCTAAAGCCATAGGAAGGTGACAGAGCCTTCCTGTTTTGGGCTGTGACATGTGGACTGGATTAGCTGATCCCAAGTGCAGGGATGCTCCCTCCAGCACAGTATCTAGGGAAGACCAAAGATCTTCCAATGACCCTGGCCTCAGGGGGATGAGATTCAAGTGGTGACATCTGACACCTGTTTGCCATCTTAGAACCTCCTATGTCAGTGGTTCTCAACCTTGGCTGCACATTAGAATGACCTGGGAATCTTTTTAAAATCCTGATTTCTGGGCCTCATCCTCCGGAAATTCTGTTTCTTTGTTATGGGGTGGGGCCACAACATTAGTAACAAAGAAACAGAATTTCCAGAGGATGAGGCTCAGAAATCAGGGTTTTAAAAAGATTCCTAGGTGATTCTAATGTGCAACCAAGGTTGAGAACCACTGTCCTATGTGATAGCTCCCCATGGATGGGGACCTGTCTATTTAGTTCCCTTCTGTACCCTTAGTCCTTAGCACAGGGGAACTCAGAAGGCATTCAGTGACTAGTGTTACAAATGAATGAATGCACCAATGATTTCTTGTTCCACTTATTTATGCATTCACTGATTGACTCTTGTATGTGCCCTGTCCAGGGATTGAACTCACAACCTTGGCATATCAGGACAATGTTCTAAACAAGAGCTACTCAGCCAGGGCTTCACATTTTACTTTTAAACGATGAATATTCTCTTATATCCATCTTTTGGCTTTTGTGTAAATCTATCCTTCATCAACTACAATGATAGGATTCCCAGGTGAAACCATATCAACATATCACATTTCGAAATCTATTACCAATGGAGCTTCCTGAAAGGTTAAATGATTTATCCTCCCAACAACAGTGCTCGCATGTACATTTTAAATGTATTTCCTGGGTCTGGGCAATATGTATTTTAAATTTTGCCAATAAGTAAGAATAACAAACAAAACCCCTCATCGCTGTGAGGGTTCCTTCTTGTCTTATACGTTGAATGAACAATCTAATAATTTCCATGAGATGGTTAAGAGACTGAATATCTCTTTTGCAGCTCTAGCTTTACTCCCTGAAATGGGTGCACATCTACTAGTATTCCGTGATCTATTTCTGAGGCCTACTTTTCTCCACTTTCCCCACTGCCACTATTTTGCCACTAGAGGGCGAAGACGCTGCAGAAACATAATCTTAAACTGGGATGCTTCAGAGAGTGACTCCCAGGAGGCACTGTTAATAATTAAGCAGGGAACACAGGCCTAATCCCGGCCATTAGCATCCCCAGGTCATAAGTAGCCCAGTATGATTGTCTTGCTTTGAGATGTCGTTTGAGATAATAACCAGTGGTAACTATGTCTAGATTAATGATACCTGGGTTATGTTTAGAGTTGTTCTAATAACTACAAAAAATGTTATTAAAACAGTATTCTAATTTTTCATTTCATTTAGATTAAATATATTGTACCTAACACATGGTTCCTGTATCAAGTCCATATTAACATTTTAGATACTCCAGATATGCCACCTAAGAAACTCAGCATGAAAGCAATCTACTGTGATAAGAAAATGTGGACTTGGGGCTTTTTAACCAGTAGCTGGAACTTTAATTCCTCTATTACTTACAAGATGGAGGCCAGGAAGCGGCCACACCAACAGAGCAGCGTTAAGCGGCATCTTTCTCCATGAAGTTGTCTTGAGTGCATTTCTTCTCGCCTCTGGGGGAACAGGGTGCCTCTGTTGCTACCCTGTGTTCAATCCTCCGCCCAATAGGCTCTGAGTGGGAAGTGTCTTCTCTGGCCTTTTTGCAGAACCTTAGACCATCAGTAACCCATCTCCAAATCCCCCAGGACTCCTATTCCCACTCTCTTTCCCTCTCTCCCCACAAAGCAAACCTCTCAATGAATTAGCCAACCTTGGTGGAGCCCCAGTCCCACCCTTCACTTCTTGGTTAGGGGCACTCTGACTGCTCTGTCCACAGGCAGGCAGAGATGAGCTTTTCCCAAACTCACCAGAACCCTTCTAAAAATTTCCACATGGATGGAACGAATACAATACTAAGCATTTTACAAGCTTATTTGTAAGAACCCACAGCAACCTCATTAGAATGGACATAAAACTGGGGAAAGGTGGGGGTGGGGGGGGTCCCTTTGTCAATAGATGGAGCCAACCCTGCATACCAGGTACTGTTCTAGGAGCTGGGGAGCAAGTGGGAATTCCTCCAAGTCTTTGTCCTCATGTGGCTTACATTCTAGTGTGGGATACGAATGATAAAAGAGTTGACTAATACAATGTCAGGGAGTAACAGGGCAAGGGGAAGGATCAAACTCATGAGCAGAGAGGGATGGAGAGTGCTACTTTGCATAGGGCAGGGCAGATGTGAGCAGAGATCTGAATGAAGAGAGGGAGTGTGAAGATATAAGGAAGCATATTCCAAGTAGAGGGAATGACAAGGGCCAGGGCAAGTTGAAGGACGAGACCCAAGTTGGCTGGCGGGTGAGGAGAGAGTGAGAAGGAAAATGTTGAAGAGGTCACCAGGGGCAAGGCTCTGCGAGACCTTGGGTTGAGAGTGAAGAAGTGGCATGATCTAATTTCTGCCATAAAAGAATGCCTGGTGGCTGTGCGGTCTGAAGGAGAAAAGTTGTTTAGCATAACTCATGATAATGACCTGTGAATGAGGAGTATGATTAACTCACTTCTGCACAAGACATCCATGAAAGAGTGAATGAAAGAAGGAAGGAGGAAAAGAAGGACAAAGAAAAAACATTTATTCCGACGGCCTACTTTTTAGCTCCATGAAATCATTGTCCATGCTTCATAGATTTTATCAAACTCTTCGTAATCCTGCTCATCCCCCTATGACTAATGGTTTCCAGTAAATTTCCCAGTCAGTGGGCCTCAGTGGTGCCATGGTATTAACTTTCTCAGGGGCCCATCCCAATCATTAAACCTTTGCAGCTCTGAGGTCCTCAAAGATCAGCCCGTGCCTTCCTATCACTGAGTCTCCCCTGGCTCACTGGACAGAGTCTCCAGATATAGCAAAAGTGGCACAATTTGAATTCAGTGCCAAAGAAGCCCTGCCAAAGTAACTGTATCTTTCTCCCTTTACTTTGGAACTTAAATGAATGGAAGAAAATATATAAATGTACCATGAACAAATAGGGCATGATAGTCTCAAGAGACTCCAGAATTGAGAGAGAATGGTTTCTATAACATTTTCTAGTTTTTTCCATTATTTTCTGTTGCCCTGGTGGTTTGGGGCCTGGCCCACACAGAGACAAAATCGTGCTGGCCTTCCCTGTGTGACATGAAAGGGGTCTTAAGCAGGGCCTCTGGGAGACTGAGGTGAGAGAAACTGGGGTCACTTCCATTTTTTGAGGTTTAGGTATATTTAAAAATGAGGAGATTTAAAAATATTTGTGTGCTGTAGGATAGAGCACATGAGTATATATTGCAAAATTGCTGGGAACTAAAGCACAAGCTGTGGTAAGAAGGACTATAGAAATATGGAATAAAGGAAAATAAGGAAAAATCCCATAGTGTTGAATTTGAATTGGAGGTATCACTAAAAACTCATTATGTAGCTATAATGAGCTCTGTCCACTGAAAGGGCTGTGAAGCAATAAAAACCCAGTAGTAAAGTAATTAGCAAACTAGGCACCCTGACCTTCTTCTCTAAATACAGCTTCCCTAGTAAAAGGAATTAGGGATCCCTGAAGTGTGGTTGATTTTATGTCTGAGACAAAGTACAGAGAAGTCTGGAATATCTTCTCATCCCAAAATCAATGAGGTGCTCAAAGGCTGATGGAGATGTGTGAAAGGACACAGTTTGGAAGGGAGCCCACTGGCCAAATTTGGGACCATTTGAGCATCAAAAACAGTAATGGCAGAAGTGGATACTAACATTTAGAATTCTTTAAAGTTACTGAACAATTAAGGAAGTAGATGGGAGCCAAGTTTCTCACTGTTGGAATGGGGAGGAGGCTAAAGTAATCCATGTGGTAATGGGTTAGAGTTGGAAACATCAGCATTAACTCACATTTAGCTTAATGTAGACACAGATGGTTACATTTAGAAATATTTGTAGATAAGTGACTATGCACAAGTTGGTGTGCACACACATCTGTCCTGAATCAGTTGACAGGGTCTAGAAGTAATGATACCCTAGCCCCCAGATCTTGGTTTCTAATCTCATTCTCTGATAAAAGGAAGCAGGTGCACCTTGGAGAAAAGATGGACTCTAAGACTAAGGCAGAAAATACACCAGATGAGCCAGAAAATAAGACAGTGCTCCAAATAAAACAGCCCTAACCAAAAAACCCCACCATGATCCGAGTATATTAAAGGAACCCAAGAGACAACTGAAAGAACTCCCCCAATGGCCAAAGCGGGAACAATTTGAACAACAAAATAAATAAAGCAGTATTGGATTATAACCTGGAGTATAAAATGAATATCTGTGAGTCCACACTGATATAAATAACTGATTGAGAACTGTTTAACATGTGAACTGAGACACTATGAAATTTTTAAGAGTTTATTTGAACTAAAATTGATTTCAATCAGGCAGCACCAAACCGGAAGTGGTTAGGAGTGCTCCACCCACAGGAGCTCTAGGTGAGACTTTTATAGAGAAAAGGCAGAAGCAAAGTGAGGAAATTATTGATGGGCTCTTGCTGAAAGCCTAGTGGGCTCTTGTCCTTAGGTTTCAACTTCATAATCTTGTGACATTGATAAGCTTTGCTTTGGGTTCGCAGGCCACCCGGGTATTAGAGTCCAATGGCCTCCTTGTTTAACTTAACCTGCATAAATGGGGGGAAGAAGGAATGTCTCCTAAGCAGAAGAATTCCAAAGAATTTTTGTACTTACCTTTCCCTCAAGGAGGTGAGTCATAATTCTCCATTTGTTGACAGTATGTACCTTTGATGTGATGTGATAATAATTTGCGCTAATACCATTGTCATTATTAGAAAAATATTCTTATTCTCAGGAGATACATACTGAAGTATTTTAGGGGTACAGTGCCATGATTTCTGCAACTTAATTTATGAGTCAGCAAGAAAAAGAATATATATCTGTGTGTGTGTGTGTGTGTATTTCCATATATATTTGTATATGGAAATTCGGAAAGAAATAAAGAAAACTGGCAAAATATGAACAATTGCTGGTGAAGGATATGTTCATTGCATAATCTTTCAGCTCTTTTGGAAAATCTCAATTTTTCAAAATAAAAATATGGGAAAAACAAGATCCAAAAACATGAAGTATTTTATTTTTTATTTTTTTTATTGGTTAAAGTATTACAAAGGGTACTACATATGTCTCCTTTTTCCCGCCGCCCTTGATAATCCCCTGGCCTCCCCTACCCCACAGTGTCTTATGTCCATTGGTTATGCTTATATGCATGCATATAAGTCCTTCTGTTGATCTCTTACCACCGCCCCCCCCATCTGTCCCCCTACCTTCCCTGACCTTACCGCTGCAGTTTGACAGTCTGTTTGAGGCAGCTCTGCCTCTGTATCTATTTTTGTTCATAAGTTTATAATGGTCTTTATTATCCATGAATGAGTGAGATCATATGGTATTTTTCCTTCATTGACTGGCTTATTTCACTTAGCATAATGCTCTCCAGTTCCATCCATGTCGTTGCAAATGGTAAGAGTTCCTTCTTTTTTACAGCTGCATAGTATTCCATCGTGTAGATGTACCATAGTTTTCTAATCCATTCATTCACTGATGGGCACTTAGGCTGTTTCCAGATCTTAGCTATGGTGAATTGTGCTGCTATGAACGTACGGGTGCATATATCCTTTCTGATTGGTGTTTCTGGTTTCTTGGGATATATTCCTAGAAGTGGGATCACAGGGTCAAATGGGAGTTCCATTTTTAGTTTTTTGAGGAAACTCCATACTGTCTTCCATAGTGGCTGCACCAGTCTGCATTCCCACCAGCAGTGCACGAGTGTTCCTTTTTCTCCACATCCTCTCCAGCACTTGTCGAAAAAACATGAAGTATTTTAAATGTACACATTAAACAAATGAATGCTTTAAAAAGGAAAATATAATAGAATATAATTATGCTAAAATAAGATTTCAAAATCAAACAGTAATTTCAGAATCCATAAAAACAACTGGTCCCTGGTGCCCAGAAGGCTCTGTGATCTGCTAACAGACACAGGCTTGAAGTTATAAGACCACCGCGTAAGAAATGTCCTGTAGAGAATTTTTGTAAGAGTTAATATTTGAACCAAACTGACAACATATGCCAGGGAACAAGATCTCAAATGCTCCTGAAAATAACAGTTTGATGCTTCTTTTATGCATTTGAAATTAAGGAGGGAATATAAGGAAGGAAACATGGAGGTAGGAATTAGATTACAGGATCCTTAAGATTCTGTGCTCTCTTGAGGGTGGTTACTGATTTATTTTCAAAGGTGTGTTAACCTAGGTGCACAGAAACAATGGACAGGGCTTGCTTAAGGCAAAGATAAGTCTTTTACTGGAAAAAAAATTATATGACAAGGGTGTGACTACCCACCATGATCTGCCCAGTTAGGAATTTATGATCAGATCACCATGTGAAGTTACTTTACACAGAACCTCTTTCTCCTTCCACACCATGAGATTATTTGGATGGCAGTTCTTTGGAGAAAACATCAAGGATTAAAATGTGAAGCCTGACCCCCTTTCTTTCTCAGCCTTGACCTAGATTCTGAGCCACTGTTTACATAGAAAGATCTCTCCCACCCCACCCCCTACCCTGGGGCTATTCTCCACTGGGGGCTGGGAAATTCCCTCCCAAGGCATTGAACTGCTGCTCAAATGCACAAACATCCCTTTTATGGTTTCTCCTTAATCCTTTCCCTTCCCCACTGCTTAGTTTACAAAATTATCACTTTGAAAGACACAGCAGGAAAGAGTATGGGCTGGTAATGCATGTCCAGTGGACACAGGAAACAGAAAGCCAAACCTAGCTGGCTCCTGGGGGTAGGGCCTCAGAGGCAGGGAGAGATAGAGCAGCTGGGTGCTCAGGTCTCCTGTGGGGCCATCTGGAACCCAAGGTGGAACAGTGACCAGAATAAGAGGGGGAACCCTAAGGCAAAGTAAGACGGGGCTCCCTGACTTCACTACCTGACTCTATTTCAGGTGCATTTGGGGAAGAAATGAAACTGAAAAGGGGCAGGGAGGCCCAATTTAGTACTTGGAGAGGCAGAATTCCCTTCTTCCCTTTGCTCTCTTATCTGATGGACTCTGGGGCCTGCTAACTCACTTCCTAGTGCGCTGATTGAATACTGCCTGTGCAGGACTTTGTCTCAACTCACTCTCCACCTGCTCACAGTCCTAGTCAATTCACAGGAAGGCAAGAAAGGCTTATACTGTTAGGGGAGAAACCACTGAAATCCATTCCACTGGGACCCAACCTAGTTGTCTTCAAGTAGAAAGTAAACTTGGCCCTGGCGGTGTTGTCCAATGGTTAGAGCATAGGCCCTCAGACCTAAGGGCATGTACCTAAGTTGTAGGTTCAATCCTCAGCCCCAGTTGGGCACATAAGGAAGGCAACCAATTTATGTGTTCCTCTCTACCTCTCCCCATTCCTCCCTCCCTCAGTCCCTGCCAATCTCTCTCAAAAATCAATGGAAAAAATATCCTCCAGTGAGGATTAACAAAACCAAACCCCAAAAAAGGAAACCTCAAATGTTGGGAGGAGGCAGGGAAGGGGTGGAAAGGAGGATTAAATTCTGTTTTAAACAATTTCTTTGTTCAGTTGGATGGTCCGTTATATATATCCATTGTGCTAATACCTATGTTTTTGGTTTACTTAATACATCTATACTAATAAAAGGGTAATATGCTAATTAGACTGGACATCTTCCGGACTCCTTCCGGACAAAGCCACGGTGGCGGGGGGCCAAGGCAGAAGCTGTTAGGGGTGATCAGGCCAGCAGGGGAGCACAGTTAGGGGCGATCAGGCCAGCGGGGGAGCAGTCAGGAGCATCAAGCCAGCAGGCAAAGTGGTTCGGGGTGATCAGGCAGGCAGGTAGGTGAGTGATTAGGAGCCAGCGGTCCCAGATTGGAGAGGGTGCAGGCTGGGCTGAGGGATCCCACCCCCATGCACAAATTTCATGCATGGGCACCTAGTCTATATATATAAAAGCCTAAGCTACTGGAATGACCAAACGACCGAACAATCAGTCAACCAGTTGCTATGATGCACACTGACCACCAGAGGGGCAGACGCTCAATGCAGGAGCTGCCCCCTGGTGGTCAGTGCACTCCCACAGCCAACCTCCTGCAGCCAGCCAACCTCCCGCAGTCCTTCCCCCCAGCAGCCAGCCAACCTCCCACGGTCCGTTCCCCGGGCCAGTCTCCCCTCCCCCCATAAGCCCTGATCACTGGCCAGGCAGAGGGACCCCACCCATGCACTAATTTGTGCACTGGGCATCTAGTTTCATAATAAGTTATATTTTAAGTAGACCTCAGAACAAACTGCTGATTTTAGTTCAAGTCCTGAAGCATATTGCCATGAAAGAACCCTGGCTTAGATGTTCATTAGACCTAGAATCTGAAATTTGTATCAGCTGCTAAGTCTTCCAGCAATTTTGTGCAAAAAATCCACCCTCTGTGCTTCAGCATTCCCATCTTAATGGGGAGAAGCTACCTGTTCTGTTTACCTTAAATGCAAGCTGTTATGAGCGGCATTTGGGGTCTAGACCAGCGGTTGCCAACTGGTGGTCCATGGACCACTGATGGTCCGTGAGGTCCAAAAGATTGGTGACCGCTGGTCTAGACTATTCACAATGTTAAATTTATAATTTCTGGATTTGGGGGGTTACTAGCATGAGTGCTTTTGTAGGCGTAAATGATGGAGAGGAAAGAGAACCTGACTCCAGAACCATAAACTAAGTTAGCAGGCTTTCTACTCACCACAAGACCTGTATTCTTCCCTTTATTTCTGTTCTCAAACTTTCTGAATCTTTCTGAAAAATAGCAGCATTGGAGGGTAATGAAATAGTTCTCATCTCACTGTTTTGTGTATGTTGAGGAAGGTAATCAAATTATTTTCTCCCTAAGCATGTAGGTTAAAAGCAAAACACTTTCAAGTTCTCTTTATCTTTCCCTAAAGCATTTTCAGCCCCAGAAGTGTGTGCATTTCCTGGAACTAATATCATATTGCATGTAAACTATCATTGTAAAATAAATTTTAAAAAAATAAGGGTATGTGTTTGAGAAATGACTGTAAATTCACACAAATTTATTTTAAAATGCATTGTGATTCCTAGCCAGGTTAATGCACTTTAAAACAGCCACTTTGGAAGCTATTTTTCCTGCATATGATTTTTGCTTTGCTTAAAACATGTATGAACCTGTTCTGGGGTTGCTTTCAGAACTGATTTACAAACCACACAAGAAACTCCATCCATGAGTCCAAATGGGATTTTAGATCCCAAAGGTCTTACTCAGATGGACCATCTGCATGACTGAAAGAAAAACCTTTTAAGTTGTTTCTGGAAAGCAAAGGTTGAAACAAAGAGAAAAGATTTGACACCTTGGCAGATATTCAAAGAATCAACCCTGGGTCCTGAGAAGTTTCCAGAACTTTCTTGGCAATGACAGCATTGAACAAACCCATGAGGACAACCTGAAGGCAACTACTCTTATCTGTATATAAAAGTTTTGGTCTAGCTTCTTCTATTGAGTCTTTAAACTGTAATTATTAAGAAAAATTTTTGTAAGTACAATCTAATGAGTGTTTATATAGCTCATAGGTTGAACCAGTGACAAAATGATACTGGAATTTGCTTTTGGGCAGATAAACTCTCAGATTAATCAGACTGGTGGGAAATGAGAAGGAAAATGAAAACTTGGGCAATTAGGCAAAGATGTTACATTTTGAGTGTAAGAAATTAATTGTCATCTGGACTTTTGATTAGGTCATGGGTGGTTTTTGGACCTCACTCTCTTACTGAATGGTTCAGATTTGAGTTTTCTTTTTGTCATGGACAAGAATTGCATCTTATCCATTTATATTATTTATTCCAGATCCCTTAGACACTGTTGAGTAGTTGAAATACCTCAACATAAGTTGAAGATCTTTTTTTCATTAAGTTTTAACTGAAAAAATGATTGTTACTGTGACTAAAATAAGTGCCAATCATCATTCTATTTACTTCTAAAAAAAACAGTATTTAATTTTTTATTATAACCAAATTATTAATTATTTGGGAGGGGGGCTTAGCAGTAGACATTCTAAACAATTATTTGCATTTACCTTTTAAACAATTTGAGTGTATTTAAATGGCATTTCTATGGAAAAGCTAATAAATTGAAGAGAAATTGAATAGTAATAACTGGCAATAAAAAAGGAATTAGTTCAAAGAAATGAAAAAATATTGTTTCCAAATTACCTTCCCTAAAGTGGAATTAAAAACTGCAACAATAAAAGACCACGCAACCAGAAAATCTTCATAATTAAACCTCTTATAAAAAGCCTAAGGCCCGCTCGGCATGGCTCAATGGTTGAGTGTCAACCTGTGAACCGGAAGGTCACGATCCAATTCCTGTTCAGGGCACATGCCCAGGTTGTGGGCTCGATCCCTAATGTGGGCGTTGGAGAGGCAGCCCATGAATGATTCTCTCTCATTATTGATGTTTCTCTCTCTCTTTCCCTCTCCTTTCATCTCTGAAATCAATTTTTTTTTTTCCGATGCAAAAGCATAAGAGTCTTTATTCGAGCTAGCTCAGCTCCCCCACCTTGCCGACACAGCAGCAGGAAGCAGAGAGAGAGAGAACTCTGTGTGGAGAGCGGTTTTCTAGGGGGTTGGAGTAAGGGGAGGAGAAAGGGCTGTGGCCTTGCCGATTGGCCAGGCGCAAGTCGGTGTCTTGTTCCTGGGTGTGGCTAGCAGAAGCTTAGACTTCCGGGAAGAAGCTCCTTGCCAAGCACGTGGCCAAGGTAAGATGGAGCACTTACCCTGGGGCAAGATGGAGGGCGTAGCCCTTACCCTGGGGCAAGATGGAGGGCGTAGCCCTTACCCTGGGGCAAGGTGGAGGGCCTAGCCCTCGCCCTGAAATCAATTTTTTAAAAAGCCTAAATGTTTGTGGATATTAATACAAGGCTGTTTCACTGTGTTGAGTGAGAAATCTATTCAGATTCAACAGTCTACCTCAGCCCACCAACTCCTGGCACCGGGCAGGGTTGGATGATCTAGCCTGAACTCCAGTGCTGCCTGGAGAAACTTTCACCCAGGATAAAGCCTGACTCTGAGGTCAGCTTGTTAAAGTACATCATAAAACTTTACTGTTTTTTCTGGAAGCCTGGCTAAGTCAACCAGTTAATAAAAGACAGATTTATATGCCTAGAGTCTGTTGGCACCTCAGTAATTCAGAGTTGAATAGTTTGGATTGGCTCCCAGATGCTTTATTGGTCTGAGGTATCCTTAGTGGACCAATCAAAAAATGATGAAGAGGGAGGAGTAGGGCTGTTGTCCTGTGCCCCCTGACCACCTGGGCTGTCAGCTCTCAGAACTGGTTATAGTGCATAATTTCACCTCCCTCCTTCCCTCTCTCTCTCCTGCCGCCCTCTACCTTCTTCCTGTCTCCCTTCCTCTCCCTTCCCACCCTTCCTTCCTTCCTTGCTTCCTTCTCAATGGGTCACTAGGCCTGGCTCTAAAAACTGCATTTGTGTCTCAGGTCCAAAGTTGAGTTTCTGTCTGATCCCCAAGATGTGGTCACTTCTTTTTCTTCAGTCCTGATTATTCTCTCTACCTTTCTCTCTGTCTTGGATGACTGCCCAGTAATCAGCCTCTGCATTTCTTTTGTTTTGATCTTGCCAGTCCCCATTCTGAAACTAGAAGTACTGTTTCTGACACCTAGATGGTGGCCCCGCCACCTGCACAGGCTCCAGAAGTTTCCCACCTGCTCTCTTGGCCTCCTGAGTACTGACTATCCCTCTGTGGCTATCACTGTCCTCTGCTGAGCTCTGCGGCTATCTCTGGGCTGGACTGGGAGGTGTACAGGACCATATCCCTCTATCTCTTGTACTGACATTGGGCTTGAGGGGTCATAACAAGAAATGAACAAACGTTCCAGGACTACTAGGTGGCAAGCTCCTCCATTCCAGGGACTGAGTCTTGCTTAGCATTCTATGCCCAGGGCCTAAGTGTTGGCCTGGCCCAAAATAGATGCTCTAAATCTTGCTTCAGGTATGGGTGACTACTACAATTATTGTGTCCTCCCTGGGGCTAAGCTGGGTCTTTCATGCAGAGATTCCCACTGGGTCTCATTGATCTGCTTAAGTAGCCACACGTAGCCGTGCTTCTAGGTACTAACCATTATATCAGCCAGTTGACAGGAATGAACATGCTTATGGACAGTCATTCATTTTACAAATATTTACTGAGTGTTTTCCTGTGTCTCTGGTTGTACTAGGTATAATCTATGTAAAAGTGAGATTTTATGGACTCTGATAGAGGAACTGACTATCTGGAGCTGCACTTCTTAAACCTTAACCTGCTCATGAATCACCCTGGAGTTTTGATAAAATCAGATTCTGTTCTGTGGGTCCTCAACGTGTGAGCCCAGGACCAGTAGCTCTGGGGAGAGCATATCAGAAATGCAAATTCTCAGGCCCAGTCTCAGAACTGCTGGGTCAGACTTTTTGGATGTGGGGTCCAGTGAGCGAGCCATCCAGGTGATTCTGATGCATATAAAATCTGGGAATCAGCCCAGCCAGCATGGCTCAGTGGTTGAGTATTGACCTATGAACCAGGAGGTCACAGTTCTATTCTCAGTCAGGGTACGTGCCCAGGTTGCAGGCTCAATCCCCAGTAGGGGACGTGCAGGAGGCGGCCAATCAATGATTCTCATTATTGATGTTTCTCTCCCTCTCCCTTCCTCCCTGAAATCAATAAAAATCTACACTAATAAAAGAGAAACATGCAAATTGGTGTCACTCTGCTAACCACCAGCCAATCAGAGTGACTATGCAAATTAACCCAACAAAGATGGCGGTTAATTTGCATATGCAGGCACGGAGCGAAGACTGAAGGCTCTGGCTGGAGTGAAGACTGAAGACTGAAGCCTGAAGAGGCTTGGCTTCTCCTCTGCGGCCAGACCAAAGGTCTGGGTCCCGGGTGCCAGAGGAAAACCGGTGCCAGCAGCCAGAGGAAGGAAGACCTATCGCTCGAATCTTCGTGCAACGGGCTTCTAGTGTAATAATAAAAAAAGACACTTTAAAAAAAAGGAAAATTAAATCCCAAACATGTGGCTAGCTATAGTTTGCCAAATACTGATAGAGGACTCAAAATAGGTGAGACACAAAAGTGCCTGCATGAATTAGGCATGGGGAGTGCTCTATTGTATCCGTTTCTCTATCTTTTTCAGGATTTTTCATTTCCAGCTGTTTACCACACTTCAGTGGAGACCCATCTGCTATGCTACTAAATTGCTGAGAGTGCGGCCTGGCCACAGAAATAAAGCTGGAGTTGCTAAGCACAAGAGAAGAAAACTGAACAACCCTTACCTCCCCCTGGGGGTTCTTTTTTTTTTTTTTTTATTTTATTTTATTTTATTTTATTTTATTTTTTTATTAAATCTTTATTGTTCAGATTATTACATTTGTTCCTCTTTTTTCCCCCCATAACTCCCCTCCTTCCAGCTCCCACCCCACCCTCCACCCTCACTCCCCACCCACTGTGTTCATCCATAGGTGCATGATTTTTGTCCAGTCACTTCCCGCATCTCCCACACCCCTTTTCCCCCCAAGAATAGTCAGTCTATTCCCTTTCTATGTCCCTGATTCTATTATAATTACCAGTTCATTCGGTACATCAGGTTATTTATTCACTTGATTCTTAGATTCACTTGTTGATAGATGCATGTTTGTTGTTCATAATTTGTATCTTTACCTTTTTCTTCTTCTTCCTCTTCTTAAAGGATACCTTTCAGCATTTCATATAATACTGGTTTGGCGGTGATGAACTCCTTTAGCTTTTCCTTATCTGTGAAGCTCTTTATCTGACCTTCAATTCTGAATGATAGCTTTGCTGGATAAAGTAATCTTGGTTGTAGGTTCTTGGTATTCAGCACTTTGAATATTTCTTGCCATTCCCTTCTGGCCTGCAAAGTTTCTGTTGAGAAATCAGCTGACAGTCGTATGGGTATTCCCTTGTAGGTAATTAAGCCTCTTTCTCTTGCTGCTTTTAAGATTTTCTCTTTGTCTTTTGCTCTTGGCATTTTAATGATGATGTGTCTTGGTGTGGTCCTCTTTGGATTCCTTTTGTTTGGGGTTCTCTGCGCTTCTTGGACCTGTAAGTCCATTTCTTTCTCCAGATGGGGGAAGTTTTCTGCCATTATTTCTTGAAATAGGTTTTCAATATCTTGCTGTCTCTCATCTTCTGGCACTCCAATGACTCTGATATTAGTCCACTTAAAGCTGTCCCAGAGGCTCCTTACACTATCTTCACACTTTCGGATTCTTTTTTCATTTTGCTTTTCCAATTGGGTGTTTTTTGTCGAATCTTTGGTTTGATTATTGTACTCCTCTGGTCTGCTATTGGGTATAATATTCTTTATTTCAGTCCGTGTATGCTTACTTTCTAATTTCTTTATCGTAGCATCGAGGGTCTCATTAGTTTTCGTGAGGCTCTGCACAAATTTATGGCAAGCCCTCAAAATTGCGATTCTTAGCTCCATATCCTCCATTTCTGTCATGTTTCTTTGTCTCCGCATCTTTTATGCTTTCTTGGTGCACCCCCTTGTGGTCTCTGTGTGCAGTCTTGTTCTAGCCAAGCCTTAATTGTTGTAGTTAACACTAGAGGGATTTGACCCCCAGGCCGACTGGCTATAGGAATCAGCTGTACGGAAAACGTCTGCCTTCTGGGGAGGCGCTAATCCAGCCTTTGCCTGAGGCGATCGGCAAATGGCTGTGCGCAGGCTTTGGGCGGGGCGGGATCAACAGGGCGGGCGGAGGGAGCAGTTATGGCCACGCTCAGTCCCGTTCCCAGAGGCTCTGCTTCTCAGAACCCCGGCAGCCGCTGCAAACCTCGGAGAGAAAGCTGCCCTCAGGTTCCAACTGATGCCGGATAATCCCGCTTCTCCCGTTTGAGTCTGGGTCCCTAGAGACTCGCCCGGATCTGGAGCCCAGAGTCTGAGACTCACTCCCGACAGAAAACGACAACCGAGCCCTCAGCCACCAGCCCGCTTTGCGCGCGCACCTCGGTACCTTTGTATTTTCCACACTGCGCCGCCTCTGAGCCTCGATTTGCTGTTCTCTTTCCTTCTAGTTGTAGAGTCTCTCTTCAGCCAGCCTTCCTGTGGTTCTGGGTGATGTCCGTTCAGTCTTTTAGTTGTATTTTTGAAATGGTTGTTTGCGGCAGCGGTCTCCGGTGTTTACCTACGCCGCCATCTTGGTCTCGCTCGATATATACTGGGGGTTCTTAATTCATATATTTTCAGGTGTCTCTCAAAAGTTTTTGCCATTGGAAAAAAAAAAAAAAAAGAAAGAAGGAAAAGCAATAGCTGATTCTGGAGACTGAAGACTCTGGGATATTAGGTGTCTGAGTAGCAGCAAGGTTAAATGGCTTGCATGTGAGGCCCACACCATGGATTGAATTGTGTCCCTACAAATTCATATGGTGAGTCCTAACCCCAGGTCCTCAGAATGTGACCTTATTTGGAAATAGGGTCTTCACGGATGATGGAGTTACGACAAGGTCATTAGGGTGGGCCCTAATTTAATATGACTAGTATCTTTATAAAAGGAAGTAATTTGGATGGGGAGAGAGGGAGAGAGAGAGAGAGAGAGAGAGAGAGAGAGAGAGAAAGAGAGAGAGAGACGCACACAGGGAGAACAGCAAGTGGTGGACATTGGGGTGATGCTTCTAGACTCCAAGAATGCCCAAAATTGCCAGCAAACAAACCAAGAGCTACAGGGGAGACATGGGCTAGTTTCTCCTTCACAGCACTCAGAAGGAACCCTGTGATGCCTTGATTGCAGATTTTCAGCCTCCAGAACTTTGAGACAATAAACTTTTGCTATTTTAAGCCACTCAGTTGATGGTCCTTTGTTATGGCAACTCTAGCAAATTAATATAGCCCAGCCCCAACTGTAAGCCCTGGGCAGAATCCCTTCCTTTATGCCACTATCGTTACCTATCCCATCTCTGGCCTGAGATGGCTATGAAAAATAAAAATAAATATTGGTTAAGCGCATGTCATTTGAGGCCCTGGGATAAGGATTATAAAGTTATTTCAATAAGTATAACACTGCAGAGCATGAGATATAATATCTATCTCAACTGATCCATAGCGTAGAACTGGATGGAAGGTGATTATGGGTTAAGAGTTAGCAGCAAGTTCTAGCATATTCTTTACAGAGCAAGAGTTTTCACAGTTCTCGCTGTAATAATAATATTCAGGAGCTACTGAGCAAGCACATAGTATGTACTAAATGCTTTATGTTCATTATCTCATTTACTATATAGATGAGGCAGGGACTGCCATTGTTCCGACTTTCAAGACAAAGGAAATTAGGAATAAGCAACTTACCCCTGGTTGCAGGGCTGCACAATCTTAACCCTGGCTCCTGAGACCACCCTATTAACTGCTGTAGCACCCCGCCCGAGTATGAGTAGAGTAAAGCCCCCGCTCACCCACCTCCCCTCATTCCTCAGTTGCTGTATGTCTAACAATCTTGCATCTCCAGCAGCTAAGAAGTTATGAAGTGGTTCTCAACCTTCTGGCCCTTTAAATACAGTTCCTCATGTTGTGACCCAACCATAAAATTATTTTCGTTGCTACTTCATAACTGTAATGTTGCTACTGTTATGAATCGTAATGTAAATATCTGATATGCAGGATGGTCTTAGGTGACCCCTGTGAAAGGGTCATTCGACCGCCAAAGGGGTCTCGACCCACAGGTTGAGAACCGCTGGATTAGAAGAAAACGGCAACAGTACCTAATAGATTCGAGCTTTTAAAGGAATCTGTGCACATTATCATCAGTTCTTATAGCTCACTCAAGTCTCTGTGGCTGCAAAATGGGGGGGAGGGAAGGGGAAGAGGGAGTAAGCAAACTCTTCTTTCTAGAAGGAGAGGCTTTCCAGGTTAAGTGCCTTAAACGCTACACTCTGGTGCAGGAGTGATTCACACTTGGGTTGGGTTTTGAGGAACAGAGGGACTGGGGCACTTCTGGACTCTGGCAGAGAAGGAAGGATGGGAGATAAACATTTTAGGGGCAGAGCAAAGACACCACTTCACCCAGTGATGCATCAAGGGAGGACCAAGGCCCTGAGCAAATTCTCTCCACTGTCCTGCAGACTTCCGGGGAAGTGGAGACAGGGGCAGAATTGGGGGAAGAAATTCCTGTTGCAACTCATTTCCATATGCATGTTTTCTGCCTCAGACGGGCTGACTCTGAGTTTTAATGAGGAAATGTATGTGGTTCCCCCCTCCACCCCCATTTAACATCTATGTGTGTGAATTGCCTGACTGCTTTCTAGAGCTCTTAGGCAAGAGGCTGACAGGGTGGGTGGCCAGCAGCCTGGGTGTCACTCACCCCTTCAGCATGGTGCCAAGGCTCTGCTGTGGCTCCAGCGCAGCTGCCCATGCTACAGCCACTGGCCACTGCTCTCACCCCACCTGCTGTGCAGTGACGTTCAGAAGGAGAGACCCCTTTCTAGCGCTTTCCAGTCTTACTTTGTACATCTCTAGCAACTTCAGGGAGGGGAAGTTCCCAAGGGCCCTGGGGATATATGAACTTCCTGGCAATGCCACTCACAGTGTGGTGGCTCAGGCAGGTTGCCTAATGTCTCTGAGCATCTGTCTTTTCCTGTGTAGAAAGAGCATTCTGTCTATCTTGCAATGAGGTTGTATTGACTATTATGTCTCTACCATGGCGCTTTGTTGGAGATCAATAGTTGGTAAGAATTTTTATCCAATAATTGGAGAGCCTGTGGCAACTCTGTTTGGCCATATGTTCTACCAACTCATAATGATTCCACCACTACAATTGCATTGCACTTTATTCATTCAGTGAATGTTGAATACCTTCTCTGTCCCAGAAATAAAGCCTTCCTGCCGGCAGTTTAAATCTCTAGCGGGGGATACATAACTCCTTACTGGGCTATAAATCAAGTAGAAAGAGATGGACGAGTCTCTGTTCTAATAGATAAAGGTGGCTGGTAAACAGCACTTCCAGGTCTGGCTCACACAGAGACAACATCCTAAAGAGCCAGTAATTAGTGACAGAAAGAGACTGGGCCTGGTTATCTCTGGGGTGCTGACAGACGTCTGGCATAAGTAGTAAAGAAGAACCTGGGATTTCCTCTGGTCCCTGGGGCACATTTGGCCTGAGCTGGGCCTGTATGATATGTAATTAGCGTCAGGACCAGGCCTTTCGGGCTATAACCACAGGGGTTATTGGAGGTTCTGTCTCCCCAGATGATGGACCATCAGCCCCACCCCCTCCCAAACTACTACTAAGAGTTTGCTCCTCAATCGCAAAAGGATGCACAACCCAGTTAAGCAACCCATTCCCAGTACCAAGAGGAAAGGGGTCAACATTTGGCACTCTCCTTTAAAAAGTTTCAGACCTGGAGGACAGCGGGAGATATCCAAGACAGAAGTCCCCTCTGTCCATAGCCTTTGAATAGATGTTCATTGTGGATAATGCTACCTAGCTGGAGTCTTTCTGCATATTCCAAAGGCTGTGGCACCTGCGGATATCCTTAACACAAGTCATCACCATAACAATGAACCGAGGCCCTGGGAAGGTTGGCAGTGTATTCACCTTCACTTCTATAGGAAGTGTTTTTCTACCCGGCTGATGTCTGGTAAACAAAGTCTGCATCACAATTGCTCTCTCACGCCTTGCTTTTCAAAGCCAGCCCAGGAAAGATGTACATATCCAGCCATGATGTAATCGCCTTTATGACACATCTGAACAAGGGCCATGGCAAGACTTAAAAAAATAAGTGTGTCAACTTTAACCATAAAAAAAAAAAAGAACTGTAAATAAACCAAGTATGATCAACAAATGAACTGGCTAAACAAACTAGCATATCCATACAATGGAATATTATTCAGCAATACAAATAAATGAACTGCTATTGCACACAGCAATTTGATGTATATTAAAATTTTTGTGTCGCATGAAGGAAGCCTGTCAAAAATTTGTACATACTACATGATTCTAGAAATGCAAAGTAATCTATAGGGCCAGGAAGGTGATTGGTGGTTGGTTGTCTTGGTATTGGAGGGGAGGGGCATAAAAAGTTTCCAAAAAAAACAACAATTGGAATGATGAATGTGTTTCTTATCTTGACTGAAGTTATATGCTCATGGATATATGTGTGTGTCAAAATATTTTTTTTAATGTACATTTTAAAAAAGTATGTCCCGTAGGTAGAAAAAATTCCAAACTGAATGCTTGATTTTTAAGAAGTGATTTCTAGGGAAAACACCCAACATAAAAATCATGCGAGTGAGATAAAGCAGATAAGAACTCTGGTCATATGTTCTTTGTAAAGTGATTATGTGGCTAAGTAATTGCCAATGAATGAGGAACTTGAGAGACTGTTAGTAAACACAGTTATTATGACCCAAGTTATTGTTAGAAAAGGAAATGGAAGTTTGGAGTTGGTGTCCAGGCTAAAAAATAGAACTCAGCGTCATCAAGATTCTGAGATGATGGAAAATGGCCTGCAATGGTTAAAATACACACAAAAAAACCCCCTCACTGATTAGAAGCTGTAATGGAGAGTGTGTTGCTGCTTTTTATGTAAGAAAAGCCTACGCAGGGGATAGAACAAGGTTAACATGCATTAAATCTCCTGATGATACATTGCCTGTGCAAAACAAACATTTTTTAAACTTTTTATTACATGTCAATTTAATTGATTTATTTTATTATTAGTTATTGTTGTTAATCTCTTACTGTGCCTGCCTAATCTATAAATTAAACTTTATCATATGCATGCATGTATATACAAAACAGTATAGGTAGGCTTTGGTACGCTTGCTTTTCAATAATCCGCTGGGAACACATCCCCTATAGTTGAGGGAAGGCTACCGTGTATAGCTGTGAGTGGCTACTGCATATAGCTGTGACTACAACATTGTTTTTACCCTCAGCAGTAAGGCTTTCATAGCCACTTCTGGAGTCCCCATTTCTTACCCCAATAGTCCCAAACCTGTCACCTCCGCTATTAAGTGCTTCAGGGCCTGGCAAGTGCCATTAAATGTGACTAGTGTTTTTCCTACATGCTCTCCCAGAATTTACAACCTTATCCTCGGAGTGGTTTCTCACCTAAACTATACAGTGATGTTTTTCTGCCATAACCATAGCATAAAGGGGCCAAGATGCCTCTCACCTAAGTTGCTTTAAGTTAAAGTAGAGCTTTTCAGAGTGTTTCTAGAAGCTATGCCATGTAGTTGCCATCCAGCAAGCCTATATGCTTTCCTGCCAGACCATCCCTGCCTGTTCTCCTCGTGCCATCCCAGCCCTGAGCGCTCATCTTTCTTTCCCTTGACTTAACCTCATCTTTAGATAAGAATGATCATGATTTAGTGCCACAGGAAAAAATGGTAGATGAAGTAGAGACAACAAAGGGAAGATCTATGTATGCCCTCCCCTCATAACTGCGTAGATAATCAACCACACTTTCCTAATAAGTTCTTTTAAAATATATATATTTATAGCCCTAACTGGTTTGGCTCAGTGGATAGAGCATCAGCCTGCAGACTCAAGGGTCCCAGGTTCGATTCCAGTCAAGGGCATGTACCTTGGTTGCGGGCACATCCCCAGTAGGAGGTGTGCAGGAGGCAGCTGATCAATGTGTTCTCTCTCATCGATGTTTCTAACTCTCTATCCCTCTCCCTTCCTCTCTGTAAAAATCGATAAAATATATTTTAAAAAATAAAAAATATATTTATATATCTATATATAGATATATAGATATATTTATCGATTTTTTTTTCCAGAAAGAGAGTAAGGGAGAGGGAGAGAGAGAAACTTCAATGTGAGAGAGAAACATGGGGTCAGTTGCCTCTCATATGCACCTCAAACCTGCAACCTGAGTATGTACATTGACCTGGAATTGAACCAGCAACATTTCAGTGCATGGGGCAAGGGGGGGGGGGCGGGTGGCGCGGGGGGGGGGGCGGCAGGGCGGGGGGGGGGGGGGATGCTCAACCAACTGAGCCACACTGGCCAGGGCTCCTAATGAGTTCTTGACTTGATGAGGTCAGCCTTCCATTTCAAGGCAGCAATCATGAGCCTTCTCAGAAGGTTATGAGCAGCAGAGAGTGTTTTGTTTATCTAACTCTGTTTAGCATATATTAGTAGTAGTTCCAAAGTTCAGGAATGAGGAAAAGTCCTCACCTGTGACCACAGCACTCCAGTTCACTTGCTGTCGCTGGTCGTGGTTGTTGTGGGGTGTGATTGAAAGCAGAGATGCACCGAAACTCAGGAACCATGACGGTGGTGGCTACACGCTGATTGCCAGGCAGAAAATTTTCCAATGATTTAATTACAATAATCAGGCAATGTGAAATAAAAGTGATATTAGCAGGTTCCTGACAAACAAAAGTTCAGCAAGTAATGACAAAGGTCGAGCAGGAAGACTTTGGCATGACCTCATTGAGGCTAAGTACAGTGTAGAAAGGGGATATTTGCTGGTAAGGCTGCCTAACACTGAGATAAGGTGCAGATATCAATGGAAATTTGTCCAGTGAGGTGGAAAACACCATGTTCTATTACTCATGTGCCTACTGTGTTATTGGAACATAGAACTATACCTAAATAGTGATGCCACACATAGATAGGTATAGCTGTAAGTGGGCCAGGATTCCAAATTTAGAGCTTTAAAATAGAGAGATAGAAAATCCCAAATTTTGACTTAGAGCCTTACAGGTAAAGTTTATCATAAAATTATTTGTTTTCTGTGTTGGTTGCCATAATGTGTGAAATGTACTTGGGCTATGATTACTAGGGGGAGGAATAGGGGGAAAGGTGTGTAATTAGAGTCCAACCGTCTATGCCTCTGTAGAGCTCTGGCTTAAGGAAAAAGCCCGTTTCTGATGTTACACAGTCTTTTCTGTATTTGATTCTCTGTCCTCAGCCATGCATCACAAAGCAGAGACAAAATGCATAATTTTGTCTGGCCATCTCCAAGTGTCCCCCAAGAACACAGGCATGGTGAGCCCCAGGACCTCCTCATGGCCTTCCTTCAAGCCACCCCTGCTTCTCTCAGTTTCCCTTCTATATGGCCTTTTGTGGCGGGAGCCCAGACTCACACACCTGAGGCCGCCATCAGTAGATGAGCAGCGGCATGAGGAGGGTCCTGCTTTTCAGCAGCTTGTTGGACGGAGTGGGTTTGTTTTGTCTCAGTACTGGCCATAAACTGTAAAGTTTCCTCCACCATCATCCCCACCTCGCCCACACCTTGGTGTTAACCTCTGATCATCAACTCAGATTCTATAGGGTAAGGCTTCCTCTTTATCACACACAGTTTAAAATACAATTGAAAATAGTTGCAATGTATTTTACAAAAATTGTATCTTTCACATTCTTTTCCTGGAAATATTAAAAACTCTTGCAAATCAATTTTTTTAAAAATGAAGTTTAGCAGAAAAATATAGCACACACAAGTTTTAAGAGAAAAAATTTTAAGTGAACATATCTTAAATATGATTTCATAAAAAAATTTAAAAAGTGAAATAAAGTAAGAGGAAAATACTTTTTTTTCTTTTCAAATTGACAAAAATTGAAAATGAAAGACAACATGCATTGTGACTAATGATTATGGGAACTTACATTTTTGTTCATTGCTGGTGGGATGTAAATGTGCGTAATTTTACCGGAGGGCGGTTTCTCTCAAACTGTATTCTTCTGGGGAGAAAAAGAGCAGTAAGTGCATAATGACCCCATGAGAAAAAAGAGGCTGGCCCTAGCTGGTCTGGCTCATGGATAGAGTGTTGGCCTGCAGACCAAAGAGTCCCAGGTTGGATTCCTGTCAAGGGCACTTACCTTGGTTGCAGGCTCCTCCCAGGCCAAGCCACCAGTCAGAGATTCTGCAGGAGGCAACCAATGGATGTGTTTCTCTCACATGGATCTTTCTCTCTGTCTTTCCCTCTCTCTTCCAATCTCCCTAAAAATCAAAGGAAACATATCCTGGGGCAAGGATTAACATAAATAAATAATAATAATAAAATAACAAGAGAGAGAGAGAGAGAGAGAGAGAGAGAGAGAGAGAATAAGTAACTGCATAATGACCCAGTGAGGAAAAAGATGGTAAAAAACTGTGGTAGATACATCTGTTTTTAAAAAGAAAGTAGCTGGCCCTAGCTGGTTTGGCTCATAGATAGAGCATTGGCCTGCAGATCAAAGGGTCCCAGGTTGGCTTCACGTCAAGTGTACCTACCTTTGTTGCAGGCTCCTCCCTAATTCAGGCACTGGTCAGGGATCCTACAGGAGGCAACCAATGGATGTGTTTCTCTCACATCAATGTTTCTCTCTGTCTTTCCCTCTCTCTTTCACTTTCCCTAAAAATCAGTGGAAACATATACTAGGGCAAGAATTATAGAAGAAGTAGAAGAAGAAGAAGGAAGAGGAGGAAGAGGAAGTAGAGGAGGAGGAGGAGGAGAAACTGCATAATGATCCCAGCTAGGAAAACGATGATAAAAAACAGTAGTAGATACATGTGTTTTAAAAAAAAGAAGTAATGCCCTAACTGGTTTGGCTCAGTGGATAGAGCATCAGCCTGTGGACTGAAAGGTCCCAGGTTCGATTCCGGTCAAGGGCATGTACCTTGGTTGCGGGCACATCCCCAGTGGGGGGCGTGCAGGAGGCAGCTGGTCAATGTTTCTAGCTCTCTGTCCTCTCCCTTCCTCTCTGTAAAAAATCAATAAAATATATTAAAAAAAAAAAAAGAAGTAACTGCATAATGACCCCAGGGATGAAAAAGATGGTAATAAACAGTATAGAAAAGTAGATACATCTACTTAAAGAGATTAAAAGGCTATATGCAAAATATATTATAAAGTGAAAACTGAACATCAAATTAAAATTTCTTTCTGAATGTGTATGAGATACAAATGCTTGGTTAGGGATTGTAGATCATGGGTTCTCAAATGATATCTGATGACTGTAAATGGTTATACCCACTCAGCAGAGTGGCATATCAAAAATTAAAATGTGTTTGAATCAACAATCGCACTTAGAATTTACTATTCAGAAATACATGTACAAGAATGTTAAGATACCTATGTTCAAATATGTTCCTTGTAGCATGTGTATACTAGCAAAATACTGAAAACCAATGAAATGTTCATCACTAGTAGATTGCTTATTGATGAAGGCATGTTCTATTATTTATACTACATACTTAATTGGAGAGATATATGGAAAAGATGCTAAGACATACCACTATGTGTAAAGAGATTACAAAACAGGAAATGAAGTATAACCTGTTCTAAATATAGTATATGTGCACATAGGCTGCTGTACTCATATAAACAAAATCTTATGCTAAAAATTATCTCATCACAGGTTGAATAACAGGAGATTTGCTTCTCAATTCTTACATTTCTATGCTTTTGAATTTTATTTGTACAATGCACAGAAATGAATTACTTAAAGAATAAGAAAAATATATTTGTTTTAATTTTAAAAAGAAAAGCTACCCTTATATGTTTTTCCCTTATTCTTTCTATAATTTTTCAATTTTAATACATCCAAAAATATAGCAGCATTATGAACCCAGTAAATAATTTAACCCAAAATTCACTTTAAAAAAATGAAAAATCACAAAAAGGAGGCGAAAAATTCATGTCACATTACCTATTAGGATTGTATGCATATGAAAATTTTTGATATATATCTTATTCATCTTTTATTACATATTTTCATTAAAAAAAACAACAACGTGGTTGTTGAAGAAAGAACATGCATTTTGAAGTAAAGATAGCATCCTATCTAATAAAGAAGTGATATGCAAATTGACCATCACTCTAACACACAAGATGGCTGCTCCCATGTGGACACAAGATGGCGAAGAGGGGAGGGCAGTTGGGGGGGGAACCAGCCTTGTAGGGGAGGGCAGTTGGGGGGGACAAGCCCTGCAGGGGAGGGAAGTTAGGGGCAACCAGGCCAGCAGAGGAGGGCCGTTAGGGGTGACCAGTCTGGCAGGGGAGGGCAGTTAGGCATCGATCAGGCTGGCAGGGGAGTGGTTAGGGGGTGATCAGGCAGGTAGGCAGGTGAGCGGTTGGGAGCCAGCAGTCCTGAAGAGGGTGCAGGCTGGGCTGAGGGACACCCTCCCTCCCCCCATGCACAAATTGCGTGCATCGGGCCTCTAGTGTGGAATAAAAAGGAACTTCACCACTATAGAAATAGGTAAAAGTATCCAATTTTATTGAGCTGTTTTGTGATGTGGGCAGTGAAAGAGATGAGTAAGTAAACCAAGAGAAGGACCACCTGGGCAGATACCCTAGGGCAAATTTTGTTGAAGACTTTGAGTGTATGAAATTGCCTTTATTGTAACCTGGACTGAGAGTTTTTTGTTGTTGCTGTCAATCCTCACCGAGGATATTTTGTCCTTTGATTTTTAGAGAGGGTGGGAGGGAGGGGGAGAGACAGAAAAAGAGAGAAACATCAGTGTGAGAGAGCACATTGATTAGTTGCCTGCCACATGCACCCTGACCAGGATCAAGCCAGCAACCAAGGTACCTGCCCTTGACCAGAATCAAACCCAGGACCCTTCAGTCCCTGGGCCAATACTCTAAGCACTGAGCCAAACTGGCTAGGGTGAGAGTTCCTTTTTTAAAACTTTCTTGACTTTGCAGGTGAGAAATCTGATACTTATAGAGAGCAAACAAAGTTTAGGTCCCAGCTTATAAATATTCAACACAGTATTATTTCCTCTGAATTCCAGAAACCTGAGGTAACTCAGCCGAGATCATAGACTGAATTAGAAATGGAGTCTGGATGAGAACCCCAAACCCCCAATCCTAAACTAATTTTCCTTTACTAATTTATTAAATGACTTTAATCCTGAATTCTGTTTCTCTTTAAAATCTAGTCTAGTGTTTTGGGCCCTGGCCAGGTAGTTCAGTTAGTTAGAACATTGTCCTGCTATGCCAAGTTGTGGATTCCATTCTCAGTCTGGACACATACAAGAATTAACCAATGAATTCATAAATAAGTAGAACAACAAATCAATGTTTCTCTCTCTAAAAAAAATCAATAAAAACACTAAGTTGTTTTTAAAACGTTTTATGTTTTAAAAACAACTTAGTGTTTTTAAGTATAGCCTCTCACTATGTTGTTGTTTCTTTTTAAAATATAGTGAATTATATGCATTTTAGAGACTATTTCTAAATTTCTAAAGGATATAATGGTTTATTTTCCTTGAATTGCTTTTGAGGACTTCTTTTTAATGTTATGCCATTTTAAAAATCTAAAATTATTATTAATAATTTTCCTTTGAATCATGAATTGTGCTGCTTCTTGTTATTTCTTTCAATGTCACTGTTAGTGTTAAAATACCATTCAAGACACCCACTTAAATGACTAGGGACCAGCTGGGAGAGTTATTCTAATATTGAGCCTTATGATATTGGACCTTCACAATAAACACTTTGGCTTTCACCCTTTATTCTTTTCTTTTTTAAATATATATTTGTATTGATTGCAAAGAGGAAGAGAGAGATAGAAACATCAATGGTGAGAGAGAATCATTGATGGGCTGCCTCCTGCATGCACTACACTGGGGATTGAGCCCGCAACCTGGCCTGACCAGGAATCCAGCTGCAACCTCCTGGTTCAACCACTGAGCCACGCTGGCTGGGTTCACCCTTAATACTTAAAAAGAAAAAAAAAAGACTGCATAAATGTCCAGGTTGCTTCTTTATGTGTGGAGAGGGCAGGAAAGGACTGAAGCTAAAATGTTGATCTAAAAAAAAAAAAAAACCAAACAGATCCTGTCCTTACACTTACACAAACATGTAAAAATGAATATCTTGAGGCCTCCAATCGGTTAGGATAAGAGTCCAGATTTGGCTCCAAGATTGTGTTTTCCATCTTCCACAAAGAATCCTGGAAAACAATGAGAAAATGCCTGGAAATTTTCCAAACTAAAGAAAGCAGAGGAGAATGCATGCTACTTTAGCGGCTAGTCAAACACTCCACTGTTCTATGAGTCAGACAAATCCTTGTAGAACAAGACTCTCAATGAATATGATCCCATTCAAACATATCACAGCCTATTTATTCCCAACTCTACCCAAAATGTTATTTTGCCAGAATAGCTCCAATTGAAGACCAAATAAACAAGCAACTCATAACCTATAGCTACAAATAAAGTCTACTTTTATGAAGTCGTTTTAGGGTTTACAATGTCAATATAAGAAACGTCCAGCCGAAACCGGTTTGGCTCAGTGGATAGAGCGTCAGCCTGCGGACTGAAGGGTCCCGGGTTCGATTCCGGTCAAGGGCATGTACCTGGGTTGCGGGCACATCTCCAGTGGGAGATGTGCAGGAGGCAGCTGATTGATGTTTCTATCTCATCGATGTTTCTAACTCTCTATTTCTCTCCCTTCCTCTCTGTAAAAATATCAATAAAATATATTTTAAAAAAAAGAAAAGAAACGTCCAAACCTGTAGAGAATTTTTATAGTTTATTTGAGTAAAACTGATGACATGCTGAGGAGCAAGATCTCAGATGCTCCTGGGAGTAATAATTTTGCAGCTTCTTGTATGCTTTTGAAATTACGAATTCTGTTTCTCTTTAAAATCATACATGGACGTGGGAGAAAGCAAGGTGGGAATTGCATTACAGGATAGGTAAGAGTATGAGCTCTCTTGAGGGTTAACACTCCCTTCCAGGGGGGTTACTTCTGGCATTTCAAATGTGTGTTCACTTAGATGCATAACAACAATGGTCAGGGCTGGCTTAAGGCAAAGATAAACCTTTATTAAAAAGTTATATGCCTGGACCGTGACTAACACCCTGACCTGCCTGGTTAGAAATTTATGACCAGATCACCCTGTGAGGTTACTTTCCCCAAAAAAACCCCTTTTCCTCTACAACAGAGTGACTTGACACATATTTGGTCTTTTAAGCAATCAAAGGAGATAGTGTATTATGTTGCTTCCTTTTTAAATTTCCTGGACTTGACCTTCCCTAGTGGAATTCATAAGATGCTGATGTGATCCACCAAGGATGTTGACCTTTCTCACCCACCCAAAACACTCCCATCATGTTTCAGACGTGATTGTTGATATTCAGGTTCAGAGATGCAGGTCTCCCTTCAAGAGCTGCCCAAGAGGAATGATGTGAAAAGGCTTGGAAGGTGGGATGGAACAGTGCCAAGATCCTCGGTGTCAGGAAGTGGCTGGCATTCCAACACTTAAAACTCTGGTTTGAATTCCAACTCTGCCCCCACTTTACTCGCTATGTAGCCGAGGGCAGTTCTCCTATCTTTTAGAATGAAGACAATACTTATTTGGCAGTGGCAAGTAGAAAAGACACTCTGGGTTTTACATTATCTAATGTTATCCTAGCTATCTGGGTGCCTACAGGTATCAGAAGCACAAACAAGAGACAGATTTGCTGAATAACGATATGGAACTGAAAACTTGTGACTTAAAAACAAAAACAAACCCTCCGCTAAGAATAGTATCACAGAGGGATTCCCCTCCCACTGGAAAATGACATCAGAAACCACAGCCACAAGGAAGCTTCTCAAATAGGGGAACTGATGGAGGGCAAGGGTGACTCTGGAAATCTCAAGGAGAGCAAGCCACCACTTTTCAGTCCCAATGGGCAGTATTTTGTGCTCTGGTCCCCTCCAGCTCCATAAGAAATATATATATATACATATATGTGTGTATATATATGTATATGTTACAGCATTGTGATTTTAAAAAATGTCTGTAATCAGAGAAATCATAGAGACAGAATTTAATTTTACTGACTTGTTTTAAGGTAAAATCACACTTTTTCCTGAGGGCGAGGGGGCTTTTTTTTTCTCTTCCTCTTTTAACATAGATAGATATCCAAGGAACAAAGAATAGATGACCTCCCATTTTCATGTAGCTCTTACCCAAGTAAGAACCATTTGATTCCACAAACATTCCTAGTCCTTCCCATGTCATTTTCCCCTTTGTATTATTTTAAAATATATTATTATATATTGTGTTTGGTTAGAAATATATTGATTTGTTTAAAATTATTTTAGGCTCCCAAGAAAGCATAGCAACATGTATATATTTCATTTTTTCACTTTAAAGATATTCCTTATCTCAGAAAATTGAATTATTTCCTTTCATAACTATATTCATCTGTCCTGGCTGGGGTGTGTGTGTGTGTGTGTGTGTTATAGTGTGTCAGTAAAATGATCTTGGATATTGTGAGAAAATTGTCATGCAAAGCCACAGGTTCTGTCCAGAATCTAATTAGAGAACTCTTATCATTAAGAATCGAGTGGTTCTTTCAGTTATAAGATGAATACGTTTTGAAGATCTAAAGTATAGCATGGTGAGTACAGTTAAGGACACTGTATTATTTACTTGAAAGTTGCAAACAGAATAGACATGAAATGTTCCCACCACAAGAAAGAAAAGGGAACTACGTGAGGTGATGGAGGCATGAATGAAGCTTTTTGTGGTAATCATTTTGCAATATATAAGTATATCAAGTCAATGCGTTGTACACCTTAAATTTACACAATGTTATATGTTGATTACATCTCAATAAAGATGGGGGGGGGTGTTGGGGAGGGGGCGGAATTGTGTGATCCTGCGATTGGAAGTTTATGGAAAGAATCCAGGTGAGATGGAAACACATTTAAGATCTAAAGAAATACAAAATCAGTAAGAGACCAACAGGATGGGATTGCCGAGGCCCAAGGGTAGAAGAGGATGAAATAAGGTCACAATAGGCTGTGGGACCTACACATGACAGTCTCTGTTCTGACTATAAGTAAGGCGCAGGATATTCTCTTGGGGTGTCTAATGAGAATCCAATGAGCATTCCAACCCCCCAAATTACATGGGAATATAGCCCCCAAATGTGTGTATTTTGAAAAGATAGTTTATTTTTTTTAAGTAAGATCTTTCAACCTGGACAAGTTGACGTAGGTATATAAATGTTTAAGAGAATCAAATCTTTAGGATTAACATATGGGGAGGAGATTATGCATGTTTAGTATTCTATGTACTCTAACGTTTAAGAAAATATGATGTGTAAATAATTTTGAGCTCAATGTTATTCTATGTAGTGGCTGTTCAAGGAAGTTAGACCTAAATTTAAATGGAAGTTAACCAGGCCAACTCCTCCCCATCAGACCTCTGCTAAGCTGACTTTCAAAGCTTCTTTTTCCTATCTCCACCCACCTCCTCAAGTACTACAGTCATGTAAACAGTGCACGTGAACTTGTTCCAGATCTAGTCAAAAGGGCACCACTAAAGTCCCCACCACGTGACAATACAAAGGTGGTCATTTTAAAGGTGCACCCATTGATGATCCACAGTGAATAAGGAGCCAGCCCAGGGAACCCCGCTCCCACTGGCCCACACAATGCCCAATTAATCAGCACTGCTCCTTCACAGAGCTCACTAACACCAAACATCCCTTTTATTACTTACTTTACAAAAGCTCTCAAAGCATTTAAAGTTTGTGGGTTTTGTTAGTATTGGGAGCAAGTCATGGTTCCACAAAAATGACAAAAATAAAACAAAACTAAAAATTTCCCTTTTGCAAATAAGGCCAAACAAATCAAATAAAAAAAGGATGGGGAAAAAGAACTTTTACACATCCCGACAGGGATCAGAGGTTACGTTTTGTTTAAACTGCTAAATGCATGGTAATCATAGTGCATTCTCTTGTTCCCGGTTGTTCAGTAAATGCCCTGACTTTAGCACATTAGGGGCATGGAAACACCACGTAGATTACCTGAGATCACTTGATGATAGTTTAAAAAAAAAACTGGGCAGTGAGTGAGGCTAGACAGAACTTCTCAAGGTTTGTGGGTTTTGTTAGGAATCCCCTGGAAATGTTGTTAAAATGCAGATTCTGACTCAATAGGTATGGAGTGGGGCAGGGAGTCTGCATTTCTAGCTCCCGGGGCATGCAGATGTCCTTGGTCCCCCACTGTCATATTGAGTAGCCAGAGTTAGATCAGTCTGAAACTAGAGGGTTTAGTTTTGTTCTGGAGGCAAAAAGCTGTAAGGCAAGCTCTAGCAAAAGCAAAGTTCCTCTGTACCCAGAATTTTCCTTTCTTTAAACACTGGGGGAGGGGTACTCTCACAAGTCATCCTGACACTGATGGGTCTCTCTTTTTCTCCCTTTTCTTGGACCTCTGTCATTCAATGTTTTAATGGTGATTCCATTGGAAATTGCCTGGATCCCTTAAAATTTGGGACCTATAAGAAAGAAGAGTTCTGTTACTGAGGTAGGAACCAGCAAATTTTGACTTAGTTGCTGTTTATTTAAACAAACTCTGGTAGTAAACCTTTAGGGCAGGAAGGCTGAGTTTTGAGACTGAGATGAAAAAAAAGCGGTGGCTGAAGAGACAATGACCAAGATCATTCAATTGTCACTTCGCGGGTGTTGAGTGTGGATGCAGATGCCCAGCACGGCCTGACAGTGACGTCCCTGGGAGTTAGTTCTGACCCAGACATCAAAGAAGGGCACCTCGAAGCCCAGCTGGCAGGAGGAGAATGATAGCCAGAGGAAAAAACAAGGGCGGGGCCCCTGTGAACAGACAAAATGTACCCATCTCTTTCATCAGGAGTTAGGATCAGCTGGGCCGACTACTGAGCCCTTGGCTGGAACTCTGCAGGATTCAGATTAGAGAAACAGTGTGTGTGTGTGTGTGTGTGTGTGTGTGTGTGTGTGTGTGTGTGTGTAGTGGTGGAAAGGGGAGCCCCCCCACCTCACTGCTTCAGACTTTACAACAGTTGGATAAAAATAACGAAAGAAAAGACTGGACAGAGCCATCCTGGGCAAGTTCTGCATTTTGTCATTGTAACCAATATTGTTATTACTACCGAGTGCTTCCTCTCTTTGTTTTTCTGAGCCAACCTTTGTCCCTGCAGCCAACACTAATATTCCTGGTAGGACACTTTGAGTTCCACAAGGATGACAAGATGAATGACTGAGGCCTGGTGAGAGATGATTACTACCCCACATGCAAAGACACAGTGCCCACCCCAGACAGAACCCCACACTTGGAAACAGAAATGAGAAATGCTGAGGTTTCTAGAAACCTGGGACTTCAGAGGGGCCACTGCCTTCCTGGAAGAGAGGAAGGGCAGGAACAATTTTAAAAATCCTGGTGCTTTTGAAGTCTGGGTTGAAATAAAGAGAAGGGAAGAAACTGAAGCTGGAACCAGCAGGAACTATGGGAATAGCTGACTCATGGAGCTTTCAGGTTCAACTACCCTCTGAACAAAATGATCTCTCACCAATCAGTTCCACTGTTTTCAGTTATCCTGCTGCCCGATAGATAACCTAAGCATAAAGATTAGCATGGAACACTATCTTTTTCAAATGCAACCCTCTCTGGGAATGCTAATAAGCCACCAGCCACTTACATGTTGCAAATCAGTTTAATTTAGAGAGTTGGACTTCGGATGGAGGAAATTTAGAGAGCAAGTAAACAGTCCAAGCCTTCATTTTGCACATGAGGAAACCACAGTCCCGAAAGGAAGCTTCTTGCTCAAGAACACAGAAGGTGAAAGGCCGAGTTAGGCCGTAGCTACCACTCTTGGTCTCCCATGTGATCAGACAATTCATGTTCCCCTGGCACAAGTTAAGACTGATTTATTTAAATGGTCATCTGTTGAGGATCTCCTATTGCCAGGTGCAGGAAGACCATGACCTTCACCTCATGGAGCTTAGTGTCTAGTTCAGGAGACTGATAAATGAATACAAAGTCAAGCACCACCTCCCAATAAATTAAGCAACTACAATTTCTTATATGTTATAAAAAGAAACAACAGCAACAAGGACTAGAGATCAAGAGGGAGAACTATTTCAGATTAGGTGGCAGAGAAGGCCTCAGTGGCATCTTCAGCTGGGATCAGAGAATGAGAGGGTCAACCTTGACCTTGACAGAGTCCAGGACAAAATCAATAAATGCAAAGCTTTTGGAAAAAGAAAGAGCTGTGTGTGATTTAGAAACAGAGAAAGCCAAGATGCTTGGATGTTGGATTTTAAAGATCTGGGTTTAAACCATGACTTCACTACCTACCAGCTCTTTGTCCTGCACACCTCAGCCAGGGGGTTTTTATGTCACAAGACACAGTGGTTAGACAAATTGTCTTCATCTTAACAACCATTGAGATTAGTGTTGATTAGTTTCACATTTCACTCCACTTCCATTTTGGATGCTTAGTGCTATGTTCCCGTACCCTACAGCAACATTTTTTCATTTCTGAGAAATTTCTTTTCCTCTTACACTGACTCTCTTTTTTTTTTTTTTTTTTTTTTTTTTTTTTTTTTTTTTTTTATTTTCCTCTTAAAGTATTACAAAGGGTATTACATAAGTATCCTTTTTCCCCCCCCTGCCCTTGACAAACCACTGCCCTCCCTTACCCCCCAGTGTCTTATGTCCATTAGTTATGCTTATATGCATGCATACAAGTCCTTCGGTTGATCTCTTACTCCCCTCCCTCCTGCCCCCCAACTCTCTCTGGCCTTCCCACTGCAGTTTGACAATCAGTTTGAGGCAGCTCTGCCTCTGTATCTATTATTGTTCAAAAGTTTGTAATGGTCTTTATTATCCATGAATGAGTGAGATCATGTGGTATTTTTCCTTCATTGACTGGCTTGTTTCACTTAGCATAATGCTCTCCAGTTCCATCCATGATGTTGCAAATGGTAGGAGTTCCTTCTTTTTTACAGCAGCATAGTATTCCATCGTGTAGATGTACCACAGTTTTCTAATCCATTCATCTACTGATGGGCACTTAGGCTGTTTCCAGATCTTAGCTATGGTGAATTGTGCTGCTATGAACATCTGGGTGCATATATCCTTTCTGATAGGTGTTTCTGGTTTCTTGGGATATATTCCTAGTAGTGGGATCACAGGGTCAAATGGGAGTTCCATTTCCAATTTTTTGAGGAACCTCCATACTGCCTTCCATAGTGGCTGCACCAGTCTGCATTCCCACCAGCAGTGCACAAGTGTTCCTTTTTCTCCACATCCTCTCCAGCACTTGTCGTTTGTTGATTTGTTGATGATGGCCATTCTGACAGGTGTGAGATGGTACCTCATGGTTGTTTTGATTTGCATCTCTCGGATGATTAGTGACTTTGAGCATGTTTTCATATGTCTCTTGGCTTTCTGAATGTCCTCTTTTGAAAGGTGTCTATTTAGATCCTTTGCCCATTTTTTGATTGGATTGTTTATCTTCTTTTTGTTAAGTTGTATGAGTTCCCTATAAATTTTGGAGATTAAGCCCTTATCCGATATGACGTTGGCAAATATGTTTTCCCACGAGGTGGGTTTTCTTGTTGTTTTGTTGATGGTTTCTTTTGCTGTGCAGAAGCTTTTTATTTTGATGTAGTCCCATTTGTTCAGTTTCTCTTTAGTTTCAACTGCCCTAGGAGCTGTATCAGTGAAGAAATTGTTTTGGCATATGTCTGAGATTTTGTTGCCTTTGTATTCTTCTAGAATTTTTATGGTTTCCTGTCGTACATTTAAGTCCTTTATCCATTTTGAGTTTATTCTTGTGTATGGTGTAAGTTGGTGGTCTAGTTTCATTTTCTTGCATATGTCTGTCCAATTTTCCCAACACCATTTATTGAAGAGACTATCTTGGCTCCATTGTATGTTCATGCCTCCTTTGTCAAAAATTAATTGAGCATATTGGTTCGGGCTAATTTCTGGACTCTCTATTCTATTCCACTGATCTATATGTCTGTTCTTGTGCCAGTACCAGGCAGTTTTGAGAACAAACACTGACTCTCTTAACTCTAATATTTCAATAGTGCTACCACCTCTGTGACTTCACTTCAAGGTCCGGACAGGTTTCCCAATCATACATCGTATTTTTATTTCATTGTTCCCTAACTTGATCAGACTGAAAATGATACCAGTTCACCTGACTTTGATTTTAATATCACATTGTGCTCTACATTTTAATTGCTGCTGCCGCTAACATCTGTGAGTTTCTTAAACTGTCACTTAGAAATTAAACAAAATGTATGCCACTTAGTGAATACTGAAAATGCTTAAATCAAACATTCTTTTATTGTTGTCATTTCTTTAAGAGTGCCATTAGTGCCCTAGCTGGTTTGGCTCAGCAGATAGAGCATCAGCCTGTGGACTGAAGGGTCCCAAGTTCAATTCCAGTCAAGGGCTAATGCCTGAGTTGTGGGCTCAATCCCCATAGGGGGCGTGCAGAAGGCAGCCAATCAATGATTCTCTCTCATCATTAATTTTTCTATCTCTCTCTCCCTCTCCCTTCCTCTCTGAAATAAATAAAAATATATTTAAAAATAAAAAAGAGTGCCCTGACCGATTTGGCTCAGTGGATAGAGCATCAGCCTGCGGACTGAAGGGTCCCAGGTTCGATTCCAGTCAAGGCCATGTGCCTTGGTTGCGGGCACATCCCCAGTAGGGAGTGTGCAGGAGGCAGCTGATCGATGTTTCTCTCTCATCGATGTTTTTAACTCTCTATCCCTCTCCCTCTCCCTTCCTCTCTGTAAAAAAATCAATAAAATATATTTTAAAAATAAAAATAAAAATAAAAAAGAGTGCCATTAGAATGGCTTCTCTTCTATTTAGCTCTATCTATCCTATCTATCTATCTAATCAAACCTTGAATTTATACAACATACTGACAGAGAAAAAAAGTAATACATTTTCACAAATTGAATTCACCCACACAAACAGCATCCACAAGAAGTGGAATATTCAGGGGGTGGGGTCAGGCTCGAAGGATTCATGGGGGGAAAATGGGACATCTGTAATATTTTCAACAATAAAGATAAATTTTAAAAGAAAAAGTGGAACATTATCAGCAGCATTCTTTTTAAAAAAATACATTTTTATGGATTTCAGAGAGAGGAAGGAAAAGGGAGAGAGAGAGAAACATCAATGATGAGAAAAATCATTGATCTGCTGCCTCCTGCATGCCCCCCATTGGGGATTGAACCTGAAGCCCAGGCATGTGCTCTTACCTGGAATTGAACCTGGGCCCTTCAGTTCACAGGCCAATGCTCTATCCACTGAGCCAGAAGAGCTAGGGTTCACCAGCTTTCTTGACCCATTTAGTCCCTGACTCCTCTAAGGGTAATTATTATTATAATTTTTAATAATAGAGATTAGTTTTGTCTGCTCTAGAGCTTTTTATAAATGAGACCTTACACCATGTACTGTTTTGTACCTGACTTCCTTTGCCCCACATTGTCTGTCGTATTCCCCCATGTTGTTGCCTGTGGTTGTAAGTCATTTATTCTAGTTACTGTGTAATATTTCATTGTGGGAACAGACTGCAATGCATTTGGGCATTTGCACAGTTTTCCAAATTAGGGGTCACTACAAATAATGCATCTATGAGCATTCTTATACATGTCTTTTGATTAAGATATACATACATATCTATTTGATGTGTATCTATGAGGGAAATTGCTCAGGCTACATAGATTTGAACTTTATTTGCATACTATTTGAGTAATTAGTGAATATATGTTTTAAAATATTTGAAGATAAAAAAAGGGTATGCAGTGAAAAATAACTGTCCTTCATGCCCCCATCCACCAGCACTCATTCTCCTAAGAAGCACACGTATTGGTTTTTCCTGCGATCACTTTTCTTTTGTCTTTTTGGGACAGCCATACTTTATCAATGCTACAATTACTGCTTTCTAATACACCCTAATGGATCTAACTGCTGTCCTCATAATACTAATAATTCACACATTAACATTATGCCATGTTTTTTTAATCTACTATTTCACTTATTTCATCTTCTCCAAAACTTAGGAGGTAGGTGCAAGGTTACAACTACCATTTAACAGGTGGGCTAACTAGGCCCCAGGGAAGTCAATCATTTGCCAAAGAAGACATTGGTTTTCATTTGTTTTTTAATTTTTATTGATTTTAGAAAGAGGGAGAGTGAGAGAGGGGGAGAGGGAGAGAGAGAGATCTACTTGTTGTTCTACTCATTTATGCATTCATTGATTGATTCTTATATGTGCTCTGTGGCATGTTGGGATGGTGCTCTAACCAACTGAGCTACCATGCCAGGGCAAAGACATTGGTTTTAAGTGGCAGAGCTGGGAGTCAATCGAGAATTTCTGACTCTAAAACTTGGTATTGCTCCTGCATGAAGGAAGCAAAGTTACTCTCTGACAGCAGTGATGTGGTCTTTTCCAGAGCTCTACCTTCAAGAGTTGGGGTTCCCAACGATCATTTCTGATCCCAAGCATTTTTCCCACCAGAATTGTATTTCGTTAAGATAGACCTGGATATTTGCTCTTAGGTTTTTGTCATCTGCCGATGAATTGGCCAATCTGGCCCAACTGCCCAGCCTGCCTGTGTGTGTCCAGGTCTAAGAACCAGAAAGTGATTCATTTCCTCTTTTTCTTGTAGTTTCCTTTCTCTGCCTGTCACCTCTTTCCTTTCTCTGAGCAACTGCACACAGTGGTCTTGTTTATAATCACTGAAGTCTGGCTGGAATTTGGGCAGCCTTGAGTTTTCCCAGGCAGGGCCTCTGTGTGGCGTGAGGAACACACCCAGTTATGAACTGTGTGTCTGGGAACTTCCTGGGTACACCAGCTGGCATGTTGGTAGGGGGTGTTGGTGGGGAAGGCAGGTGGAGCTGGTCCCATCTCCTTGAGCCTTCCTGATCTGACACCCACGGGGTAGCTGTTGTGCCTGTGTTATTCCTTTTCATTCTCAAAAAAGCCCTGTAGGGAAGGGTCATTATTATTCTCTCTCTCCAAAACAGGAAACCTCAGCTTACACAAGTGAAGCAACTTGCTTAAATATACTATCAAGGAAATAGTGAAGGTGAAATACAAATAATTTTTTTTTAATTTTATATAAAATTCCCCCATTAACCTGACTCTTGTCTATATATTGCCATTCTTTGAGACTTGGATCATTATTTCAGGCATTTATTATCAAAAAAAATAAAGCTGGTTATTTATCATTTCAACTACCAACCCAAATTTGACTGATTTAAAAAAAATCAGTTTTGATGAAGGTGAGGATGAAGGAGATTGGCTCTGGGTAATAGAAGCAGCTACAAGGGTTTGGAGGAAAGGGGCAATGAGAAAGAAGAGGGTCCCTGTTTTCAAGGAGGGTACAGCTTTATTTTAGGAAAACCACCCAAAAATCTGGGCCATGGTACTCCACTGTGACAGGGAAAATGGAGTATAGACCTGTGCACAGTGGGGAGCTATCTCTCCTAGAAATCCTTCATCAAGGGAATGAATGTCAGGAATTGGTGTTTTATAGGCACATTGAAGGGGGAGGGGCTCTATCGGCAGAGAAGGGCCAGCGTGCAGCTAGAAGATGTTTGCAATAATGCCTGGGTGAAACAACATGCTCTGTGGGAGAGGAATTTGAGGAGGAAGTTTAAACCCAAAGGTCATTTTAAGAAAGATGTGCTAGGATCCATGAATTCACTACATCGGGTAAAGAAGAGGAGAGAAACTGATCCTGATGCTGGTTTTAAGTGTCCTAGTTGGGAGGCTAGACACTTTAAAACCTTGTTTCAGCCCGGCTGGCTTGGCTCAGTGGTTGAGCTTGATCTATTAACCAGAAGGTCATGGTTCAATTCAAGATCAGGGCACATGCTGGGTTGGTGTGATGTGTGCAGGTGATCAATGGTTCTCTCTCATCATTGATGTCTCTCTCTCTCTCTCTCTCTCTCTCTCTCTCCCTCTCCCCCTCTCCCTCTCTGAAATCAATAAAAATACATTAAACACATCCTTGTTCCAGGTTTCTACAAATGTGCACTGGAAAGGGGCAATACCTGGCTGCCAGGGCTCCATGAAGTGCTGGGGTCCAGCCCCAGCAGGTCCAGGATCTCTAGCCAAAGTTCTGGTCGGAGTTCTGGTTTAGGAACTGATGAGGATCTCATGAGGATCTCATGTTTATTGTCTTGTTACATCCGTATTTATACCAGCCGATTTTAATCCTGCCAATTTCTATTACAAAGGTTAGGGCGTTTCTTATCTCCATTCCAGGGAGTAAAGATTATGTAGCTTAAGGGTGATTGTTTGTAGTTAAAGTGATTAACTACCCGCCTGGCACTTAGTTAAGGGGTTGTATCCCCTCCCTAACCTCAGGGAAAAATCCCCACCTGGGGAAACAACCTTTCTCGGAGAGGTGACCTTGCTTAAAACACATGGCACTAAGGAGAGCAAACATATTAAGAACAATATGCTATATATGCCAGGTCCCTTGAAACATATGCTGTGCAGATGTTTCTTTCCTGCAGCGACTGTGTCAAGCAGCAAGGATGGACCGGCTTCCGGCAATGAAGCACTCTTTAAGGCTTTCTCTATGCCTCCCCCGGCCTCCTTGCACCATAGGAAGGAGGGAGGGAGAGAGAGAGACGCCAGAAGCAGATCTGTCCCTCCACACATTATAAAAAGAGGAATCTGACCAAGGCTGTGTGCTCTTGCTACAGGTTTTCGTCGCAGCTCTTGCCTTGCTGCGGCAGCTGTGTGGGCATCTGGGCAGCCTGTGCCAGGGATCAGACCTGGTACTCAGCCTTTGTTCTTAGGAGTTCTGTTGTCTTTCAACTTTGTTCCCAGTGCGGTTTTACTCACTCAAACCTTCACATTCCTAGGAAATCAAATACGTCCTTGGAGTTTGGTTTTCACAGCAGGTTTTCAATTTAAGATTATGAACACAGGGACCTGTGATTTCTTCAAGTTCTTTGTCATGTGTTTGATATTTATATTTAAATCTGTGAACCCTTTGGAGTTAATTTTGATGCAGATAACAAAGCAAGGATTACATATTAATTTTTTTCTGGATGTACAATCATAAAACCATTTATGGAATAAGCTACCTTGTATCCATTGAATTGAAATGCCACCTCAATCATTGTCCTGTATTTTGAGGACTATGTTTTTAACTTTTTTCTGTTCAACCATTTGTTGTTATAATTTTGTCCTTACATTTACTTTTAATTTAAATATAATGATTAATAAATGGAGAGGCTAGTTCTCAATTTACTGCATTCCTAAGGAACTCTCCATGTAGTTCTAATGGGAACTGCCTTGCACAGGTGGAGTAATTAGGCAAAGTCTGCTCGCCCAGGAACAGCTCCCATTGCGTCCTTCAGGCCACAACCCACTCTTCATTCAGATTTTCCAGTCGCCTTGGGGAGCATACTTACCATTTTTTGTTGTCATAAATAGGTGGCATTAAAAAACACACATTACACTTTCGACGTGGTTAGTGTTGAGGTATAAGAAGGTATTGAGGTATTAGTCGAGTGTCCCGACTAATGAGTTTTTTGAGATACCAGCAGTCTGATTTTTTGCATTGAGTTGACAGAGTAATTTGAGTTAACGAGCTCCTTAAACTCGTAAGTCAAGGCCCCACTGTATTTTAAAATATGAAAGTGGTACCTGAAATCACTGTGGATTTCTAATGGTTCTTCTTTCTCACTCTTGTTTCTCCTGCTAGGAATGCAGAGTGCTGGGGCTGCTGGCTCCTCTCAACCTCCTCCCCTCCCCTCCCCTCCCTTCCCATCTCCTGCCCTCTTTCTCTCTCTCTTTCTCTATCTCTCCACGCCCCCCTCCTCTGGTAGGTGGCTTTTGCATTTTTGATTTGACTCTAGGAGTACCTGAACGCCCCCAACAGCCTTTAAGCTGCAAAGGAATTATATCTTTTAAAAATAAAAATCCTGTCACTCTGGAGGAGATGTGGAGAATGGATAGAAAAGTTTTAAGAAGGGGCCTGGGAGAATTAGCATTAAAGAAAGTCACGTGGCTTCAGTTTGAAGAATACTTGTAAGAGGGGCAGGTGTGGAGGGCAAAGACCAGGTCAAGGGCCTGGGTGAGAGGAAGTGAATGCTAGAATGTGAGAGAAATGAAGAGAGTCAAGGGGTGCTCAGAAGGACTTCATACTGATTGGCTGTGAAAGAGCCTAGGGCAGGGTTGGGGAGGGGCAGAGGGGTGGTCTCAGGTCTCAGCTTGAGCATCTGGAGGGGGTGGCATGGATGGCCCTGTGTGTGGAGTCTTCATATCTGCAGGATGCGTGGATGCCCCAAGAGGTCTAGAGTTCATCTTTGAACCACAGAAATCTGAAGTTTGAGTACACACAGGTGGATATGGGGAAATTCCACACTGAAGTTTGCAGTGTGGGCGGTATCGCAGAAAATCTATGAGAATGGCTGTGAGAATGCAGGAGATTGTGTAGGGGGAGAGATGGCCAGTCCCAGGAGGAGGGCCTGACGGAGAAGAAACATCAAATGTTTTGACAGCACTGATACTTAAGGGTGTTAACAATAGCCTCTCTCTGAGCTTCTAACCTTTTAAATCTGGAGATTTACTGCTAAAGAGAGGTACTTAGATAGAAAAAAAAGAGAGAGGCTCCTGCATCACTAATTCTGGGGGAAGTAATGTATGTTGAGAAGACACTCAAACAGCCCTCTGGAAAGGTCCACATGAGAAAGAGCTGGGACTGCCTGCCAATAGCGGGCACCCATTTGCTAGCCACATAAGTGAGTCATCTAAGAGGCAGATCCTGCAATTACAATCAAGCCTTCAGACGATGGCAACTGTTACCAACATCCTAACTACAACCTCATGAGCCAGTTCTGAATTCCCGAGACTTTGAGATAATACATGTTTGTTGTTTAAAGCCACTGCAGATGGAATAATTTGTTACACAGCAATAGATAACTAATACACCTTCAATATTTTGTTTTGTACCTGTTATAAAATAAGTATTTAATAATTGTTTGCTATTATTACTATTAATAATAAATTTTTTAGAAAAAGAAAATAAAGGCATTTTATTTTATTTTTTTCTTTATTGATTAAGGTATTACATATGTGTCCTTATCTCCTCATTGCCCCCCCCCCCCCCAACCCCCACTCATGCCCTCACTCCCCTGGTGTCTGTGTCCATTGGTTGGGCTTATATGCATGCATATAAGTCCTTTGGTTGATCTCTCCCCCTTACCCCCACCTTCCCCTACCTTCCCTCTGAGGTTTGACAGTCTGATGGATGTTTCTCTGTCTCTGGATCTGTTTTTGTTCATCAGTTTATGTTGTTCATTATATTCCACAAATGAGTGAGATCATGTGATATTTATCTTTCTCTGACTGGCTTATTTTGCTTAGCATAATGCTCTCCAGGTCCATCCATGCTGTTGCAAATGGTAAGAATTCCTTCTTTTTTATAGCAGCATAGTATTCCATTATGTGGATGTACCACAGTTTTCTAATCCACTCATCTGCTGATGGGCACTTAGGCTGTTTCCAAATCTTAGCTGTTGTAAATTGTTCTGCTATGAACATAAGGGTGCATATATCCTTTCTGATTGGTGTTTCTAGTTTCTTGGGATATATTCCTGGAAGTGGGATCACTGGCTCAAAGGGGAGTTCCATTTTTAGTTTTTTGAGGAAACTCCATACTGTTCTCCACAGTGGCTGCACCAGTCTGCATTCCCACCAGCAGTGCACGAGGGTTAAAAAAAAAGGCATATTTTAAATGCTCAGTGCCTGTGCTCTCTTCTGATTATTGTCAACCAACAACTGTAATGAAGTAAGTGTAGAGTAAGATGTTTGGATTATAGGGGCTGCTCGTTGCTTACTAGCTCTGTGGATTTAGGCCCATAGATTTAACTCTTTTAGCTTTAGTTTTCTCATCAGTGTGTGGAGAAGTGAAAACGTTTAAAGTGGACAGTCCTTCCCAACATGCCCCATAACAGCCAAGCATTTATTCAACAAATACTGCCTTTGTTGAGTGTCTGCCCTGAGCCTAGCACGGTGGGTCTGGGCACTGGGAATAGTGGAAAACAAGACAAATAAGGTCTGGGCTCATGTGGATTTTTACTTCAAAAGGGGAAGTAGACAATAAACAAATCGGCCAACTCAGTAGATTTCATAATAGGTAGTCCTTTGGAGGGTAGGGAGGAGCAATTTTAGACAAGATAGTCAGGAAGGGTCTTTCTGAGAAAATAACATTTGTTTTGAGACCCAAATGGACAAAAGTATCTGGATGTGGAAAGACCTGGAGAAAGAGCATTCTAGGCAGAGTCAATGGCTAGGGCGAAGGCTCAAAAGCAGGAAGGAACTGGGTGTGTTTGAGGAAGCAGGCCAGGGGAGGTTGGTATCACGTGAGTTGTTGTCCCGCTACCTTCTCGAGGTTCAGTTCCTCTATATCAGTTATACGCAATTCATGCAGTGGTTTCAATTAGGCAGAAATGATGATTATCTAGAATTCAGTTTTCATCAATTTCCAATTCTATATGCAGGGGTGAAATTGTATCTCCCACTAAAGGCAGCAACTCTCAACTATCCAGCAGCTGGATTATTACCAATAATTCTGTTTGTTGCTAATAATACTCAAAGCTTCCAGACACTCAAAAGATCTTCTAATTCCCCGTTCCCTTCCCTCACCAATTGTGTCTTTCTGCTGCCCCTTCTGCCTCACCTGGTTCATGACACCACCCACTTCAGTTCTGCCTCTTTCCCGCTCCACCAGGCAAATGCCATGGGTCTGTTGTGAGTTTTCATCCTTCCTTCCTAAGCCTATTTTTCCTGGAGGTCAGGGCTTCTTTTACTTCCAAGGATAGTGAACAAGCCCCTTTCCCCCTTCCTTTACAGATCATTTACGTGGTGAACTAGTAAAAAATAGGAATTATGTTCACTTAACCGTCTTGTAAAAACATTCCAATGTGTTCCCATTCCACAAAATTATAATCCATTTTCAAACGTTGGTTGCTAATTCAGAATATTTTATTTCTTTAACTAGACTAAAAGCTACTTGAGGGCAGGTATCATTTCTTAAGTGCTTTTCATCATCTTCATTAGTGAATCAACATCATCTTAGAAGTTTGTTTATATGAATATTTGCACAGGTTTTGATTTGTCAGTCTGAGGTCAGGCCTGCATTTGAAATAAGCTCATCAGTTGCTTCAGAAGTTGTATTTACATGAACTACACTTGGGCATTCATTACTTACTACTTTCACACAAGACTGAATTACCTTTCCAGTAGTCATTCAATAACTACCTAAAAATCACTTTATCATACTAATGTTCTAACAAATAGTATTTATTAATAGTTTCTTCTATTAAACTCTCTAAGCTAGTTGAATTTATTGACTTGTTAAAAATCAGTAATTCAGGTAATTTAAATATTCAGGCAGTCCTGACCTATTCCCATTGTTCAACTGGTACTATGGAACCCTATGACTGCCTATTTCTCTTCTGGAATCTTTGCAGTTAAAAAACACAAACATGGCCCTTGCCCGTGTGCTCAGTGGTTAGAGCATCGGCCTGTGCACCACCGGGTCTCGGGTTCAATTTCCGGTCAAGGGCACATACCTGGGTTGCAGGTTGATCCCCAGCCCTGGTTGAGGTGCATGTGGGAGGCAACCAATAGATGTGTCTCTCTCACCTCGATGTTTCTCTCTCTCTCTCTCTCTTCCACTCCCTCTCTCCCTTCCACTCTCTAAAAAAAAAAAAAAAAAAAAAAAATCAATGGAAAAAATATCTTGAGTGAGGATTAACAGAAAAAAAAGCATGAACAAGCTTGATGATCATTATCTGTGATAATCCAGAAAATAATTAATAACAAGAGAAAATAAAATGAAGAATAGAAACTTTGGGAGATTAAAATTTTTGTCTCCTCTGTCTTCCACATTTTATAATGTGCTTATATGTAGCACTGAAAGAAATAAAATTTACTTTCAAACTCCATCAAAGGATTTCTGGAAAACTTGTTTGACTTTGTGAGTAGCAAGTCCAGCTGGGGTGGAGGTGGTGGGGGTCATACCACAATCTCCAACTAAGCACTGTATGTGTTTTCTGTGGCTGACAGATGTTCCAAACCCGTTCCCTCAGAGGTCATCTTATTTCTTATCTTATCTCTACTGCTTTGGACCTTTATTTCAGGCTGCCTAAATCCATTGTCCAGTTTACTAAGAGCCTTTTGGTTGTAAAACGTGCCAATTGTAAATAGGATGAGAGTGTATCCATAGAACTTTTTTGAAAAGACAGTTGATAAAGGGAAATGTTATAGGTTGAATTGTGTACCTCAAGAGATATGTTGAAGTCCTAACTCCTTACCGCCTCCCCCTCCTGCACTCCCCACACCTGCCAACTGGCAAATGTGATCTTATTTGGAAATAGGGTCTTTGCAGATGTAATCAAGTTACAATGAGGTCATACTAGATTGGCCTGGGCCCTAATCCAATAACTGATGGCCTTATAAGAACAGGGATTTGGGCACAGACACCCAGAGGAGAAGGCCATTTAAAAACCTAAGCAGACATCGGAGTGATACATCTATAAGTAAAGGATTGCAAGGACTGCCGGCAACCACCAGAAGTTAGAATGGGCAAAGGAGTACTCTTCCCTGGAGCCCTCAGGGAGAGGGGGGCCCCACCAACACCCTGATTTTAGACTTCCAGCCTCCAGAACTGTGCCAAAAGACATTGCTCTTGTTTTAAACCACCCAGTTTTCAGTACTTTGTTATGGCAACCCTAGGAAACTAATATAGGAGATTTTGATTATTATTTGAAAACATCAAGTCATGCTCTAACAGAATGTGGACCTTTCCTAGTCAGGAAGTATGGACATTTTAACAAGACAGTGGTTGAAACAGTGACTTTGTTGACTCTACCATCTTGTGTGAAAATGCTAACAGTATCTTCACTAGTCACACTGTCTCCAGTCTCGGCTCAACTAATCTAGTCACATTGCAGCCAGAGTGGGCTTTCTAGAATCTAATCATATCACCCACCTGCTTAAAACCTTCAGTGGTCTTCCCCACCCCCCACTCCCCCATTGCTCCCACAGTAATACCCACACTTTCAAGTGGTTTCTCTCCCCAATTACCTCTCACCATTTCCCACCTCACACTGCTCTTCACTCTCTGCCTGGAACGTACTTCTTCCCTTTGGCCTCATTGCTTGGCCAACTCCCATTTATCCCTATGTAGATGCCCTTTCCTGCTTACTTGTCCTCCCACAATCTGCCATAATTTCCCTGGCACAGCTCTGATGTCCATCTTATTGTACCTGCCTGTGTTCTTTCCTGTACCACCCTGTGGCCTTGCTACTCAAAGTGATGTCATAGACCAAAAACATTAGCTTTACCAGAGTTTGTTTAAGAAGCAGAATTGCAAGACCAGCCAGCTCTCAGCATCAGATGTGCATTTTAACAGGGTGGCCTTGTGCACATTGAATTTGTGAGGTACTGATCTCTTCAACGCAGCTTCTATGGGAGAGGCAACACTTGTCTCCCCAGAGCCTACTCCAATGTCTGTCTTAAAGAGAGATTTAACTGATCAATGTATGAGGCTGATATCATGTTAACACCCATGCTCTACAGGGAAAAACAACAACAACAAAAAGTTCTCCTTTATCAGAATAAACAGACTCAGGTTTACAGCCAATCTTCACAGGCTTCCTTAAAATCCCCCCCTTATTCATCTCTTGTATCTTCTTTCTGTCAAATCCCATTTCTGCAGGAAATATATGACTATTCTATTACTAATCGAGTCTGCTCTTTTGTTTTTCAGTATATATATTTTTAACACTGAAAAGGACAACACAGGCATGGCTGGATTTGTACTGTCATTTTTTAATTTGGTCCATGAAGACTGCTATCTGGTAGTAGTTAAAAAAATTGCCATCCTCACCAGTCCGTGTGTGTGTGTGTGTGTGTGTGTGTGTGTGTGTTATTTTGTTATTTAAATATTTATTGATTTCAGGGAGGAAGGAAGAGGGAGGGAGAGAGAGATAGAAACATCAATGATGAGAGAGAATCATTGATCGGCTGCCGCCCGCAACCCAGGAAAGTGCCCTTGACTGGAATCGAACCCAGGAACCTTCAGTCCGAAGGGCAACGCTCTATCCACTGAGCAAACCAGCTAGGGCTGTGTGTGTTTTTTAAACAGATAAGAGGGGATTCCAGAAAAGTAGACAGTTAAGAAAGCCCTTCACACTCAGCTTCGAATTTCCTTAGTAGAATGTGAGATCTGAAAGAGTTTGCAAACTGTCTCAAATCCAACACCATAAAAAGTCCCCCATAAACAGCTGATTCTGACCGATCTCTGAAGCCCACCCCCCACTTGCTCCTCTTTTTTTCTCTCCAACAAGTTGAATTTGCAATTCTCTAAAAGGCACAATGTTGCCTGAGGTTTGTATGGGTCACGTGACCAACAGCCTTTTATCATGATAATAGTGGAGGACAGGATTGACACACCCTTTGTACATAAACAGGACATCATTTGTTTTTGTTGTTGCAGTTGAATGTATTCCTTGCCTTTCAGCGTGCGCGATTTGATCAGAAGTTGACTAATTTATCCAAGCAGGAAGTTAATGGTGTGCCTTGAGTATTAAGTTAGTGCAAAGGAGCCTTTCCAAGGGGAGCCCCAGTGGTGGGATACCTGGTTCCAGGTCAGAGGCTTGGAGGCAGCCCCTCCACCCTGCTTCCTACATCGCGTGCTGAAAACTCCCCGAATTCTCTTACCACACGCAAAACTAAGTTATTTAAACTTAAGAGTAGTTCTGTCCCATGCTGACAGCGTGGTCTACACCTCTGCAGAACCAAGGCAACATAAATACTTGCAGATTTGTGTTGATTGAATGACTTGAGGTAAATAAACAACCCTGCTGCCTACTGGGGCCAGATAAAGTAAATGAGAAAACAAACAGCAGGGAGTGTGGCGGAGGGGAGCTCCCGCCCCAGGTCTCCCTCGGGAAGAGGCGGCCGCCGCTCCTCGTCTGCTCTGCACCTTTGGGAAACGGATCCCGGGTTGTGAGAACTTCGGATTTTCCACAGGACGCCAGAAACCCCAGCCTTCACTACAATGTCTCAATCTGAAACGTTGGCAACCCAATTCAAATGTTCAAAAGACATTTTTGCAGACCAATCTCGGGAACCAAACCTAATACTTCTAGGAAGCCACGCAGCTCTAAGCAGCCAATTTGCAACTTGTGCGTTCAATAGCGCGGACAATATGAGAACGCACTTCCTGAGAAACTGATTCCCGGGAAGCCTGCAGTGGGCAAGGGCCCACGGGCCCCGCCGCGCTCAGACCCCGCGCTGCATTCCGCCCCGTGAACCTCGTCTCGATTAACCTCGGTGCCGCGCCTGTGAAGTGGTCACGCTGGCTAAGCACCGCAGCTGCAGGGCTGACTGCGGGACAGGAGAAAACGCCCGCCTAAACCCTTGGCCCTAAGCGGCTCTCAGGGTAAGCAGACCGAGTGACGCCTTCTCTTTATAATAATGAAATTAATTATTCCAGGGCCAGCCAAACCTCATGCAAATAACTTCATATTCCCAGATTCCTCACGTTTCCCTGCGCAACAGCATTTGGATGTTTTCTATATGATGGGATTATTATTATTTTTTAATGTTACTAAGCATCCAGAACGAGCAATTGTGACCCATCCAGAGGGAATATGCTCAGCTTTTTAAATTACAGTCCTGACAACGGGGCGGAGAACGAATCCCCTCCTTCTCCCACCCAAACAACAACAACAACCGCCCCCCACCCCCCACACCCCTTCCAAATCAAAGCGGTGTTGGCTCCAGGGTTTCAATTTGTAGCGAACTTCCCAACAGTTTCAATCTTTCTTGAGCAGCCTGGCCTCTGGCCACATCCCTCCAGCTATCAAAGCTCTCTTCGTGCCACGTCCCTGAAACTCCCCACACTCTCTAAGTGTGACAACTTTCCTTCGCCAGCTCTGGCGGGGCTGTGTACAGAAGTCTCTGATTGCGCATTTATGATAAGGACGGAGTTCCCGGCCTCCCCACCCTCGACTTTCCCGGCGGGAAAACCTTCCTCCTCGCCCGACTCCGGGACCCGGCGGCTCCTGCAGCTGCCTCAACTCTGGGGGCCCGCACAGCCTCGGTCCGAGCCCGGCGCCCCCAGCCCCGTTTGTTCAGGGAGTAATTTCGGGGTCTCGCGGGTCGGGGCCGCGCGGGTGGGAAACGTGTCCGGGCAGATCGCGCCAGGTGGAGCGGTGTTCCTCCTGGGCCCGGGCCGAAGGGCGGCCGGCGGGGCGGGGAGAGGGGCGGGGAGGGGGCGGGCCCGGCGTCTGGTTTCCCTACGTCACTGGGAAGTACCCATAAGACGAAAGCGCGGGCCCCGGCCTTTCCCGGACCTCAGAGGTTCTCGGGCGCGCTCCTAGTCGGGTCTCCGGCCTGATCCGGTCTCCTCTGCCCGGTCCGGCCCGCCTGCCTCGCGCGCTGCTCGCCTCCCGTAGACTCCAGGTTCGGGGACTGGGTCCCCCGGGGTTGGCCGCGGAGTTATCGCCGGCTGCCTGCGGAGATGCCTGGGAAGAAGGCGCGTAAGAACGCGCAGCCTAGCCCGACGCGGGCCCCGGCAGGTAGGGACCAGATGGGGCGGAGATCCTGGCCGGGGCGAGGGGGCCGGGACGGGGGTCGAGGTCTCTATCGGGACCGGGTTAGCCCGTCTACTCGGGCCTCGGGGCCTGGTCTGGTCTGCGCCCTTGCACGAGCTTTCGGGGCGCCTCGTGGAAGTCCTTCGGCGTTTTATCCAGGATCGTGGAGACGGCGAGGGACCCAGGTTTGGGATCGGGAGGCAGCGGTATTTCAGCGGATGCAGAAATCCTCTTCGCCCGCCTTGCATCCGCACTTGCCCTGCCCCGGCCTCGGGGAAGGAAAGTGCAGATGCGGGTGCCAGCCACCAGGAGAAAGTCATTGTCACGGCAGGTGGGGACGGGGGACGCCCTTGGCACTACCTGGCCTCCCAGCGACTCCTAAGACGGGCCTCTTTCTCCGGGGTCCTGGACCTTGGAGGGCCCCGCGCTAGGCGTTATCACACTCGCCACCCGCCACGCAAACAAAAGCAGAGATCATGCTGATCCGATCACAGCTCTTCCTCAAAGGACTCACGGAGGGTCGTGGAAGTTTCGCAGGGACCACTGCGTTCAGGAGCCCAGAAATTCTTGCTTCTTTGTCGAGAGTTTCATTGTATAACATTTTAACAATCCCAATTAGTTGCGGGAAGCGGGTAGGAGAACCGAAGTTGGTCCCCAATCCATCCATTCCTCGCTCTTCTCCCGAAATTGCCCATCAAATAACTTTTCAGATCCACCCCCCACCCCCTTATAAATCTTATCAAACGAGGCTAAGGGGCAGTATCAAGGAAGGCAGCAAGGCTTTGAGCCATAAAATCCGGGTGGGTCATACTGCTATTACATCAGCAGGTAATAGCCCCCCATCCCCCAGTTTTCAACATACTTTCATTTTATGGAGCCCATGCGCCGGCATGCAGAGGAAGTGGTGTATCGGCGATGTAGCCATGGCTAGGTTGGCGCCAGGCTGCTCTCCCTGGCTCTTGCTTGGGAAGGAAAAATCTTTCTGCCTTTTGTGATGTCCAGTAGTTTTGACCGAGCTTTGAAAAGGCGCCTCCTTTAAGTGCTTCAGGGGTTTTACTCAGGACCAGGGAGACGGCGGCGAGGGAGGGATCTAGTGCATAACCTTCACCCATCCAACTTAGTTCCCCACAACAAGGGGCTGGAGAAAGGTCCCACGGAAACTTGTTTAGATAGTAATACTTTAAAAAATAATCCAGACATGTGACATATAACATTGTATTTTAGTTGTACCACACAGTGGTTTGGTACATGTATATGTTGTGAAATAATTACTACAATAAGTTTGGTTAACCTCCATGATTACAATTTTTAAAATTAATAGCTTTATAGATGTGTAACTACAACAGAGACGAAGTTTTTATTTCTTTTGAGCCTAACTAACTAGGGTCTTTGCAGGGTCTACTTACCAAGTAAACCAGATTGTAATTTGTAGTCATGGTTTTTAGTATTCATAATCATGATCTTAAAGTAGACAAATGACCCTGAATTGCTCTGACTTTACAAGAAAATTGAAATTATGGTCAATATAGATTTGATGTCAATTTCACTTAAAATTTATTTGGAAATTATATGATAAATATTATGTTTCTTAAATTAATATTCAGTTAATTATAGCATCTCTATTCTGAAAAGTAGTAAACATGTGAATTACTTATATTCCACTTCACTCATCTCCCTAAAGGCAATGGATGGGTAGAGGTTGGGTTTGTTGGAAGAATTTGGCTTAGAGTTAACATTTAAACTTCTAAATCATTTTAGAGAATGTGGACTTACTTTTGGAAAACAAGTGTATGAATCTTCTATGAGAAAATGTCAAAGTTTTTTAAATGAAGAAAAGAATACATTTTAGATTTGCCTATTAATGAGGGCATAATCTTAGCTATGAATTATTGCCACAAAATATACGTCCTACTTGAAAACAAAAGAAGAGTTTAAAATCTGACTTCCATTCCTCCCACCAACCTTAAGTGAGAGAAAAAGCAATGACATCATCTGAGGCCGGCAGCATCTCACTGTGGTGTCTGACATATTAAATGTTTGTATTTGCTAATAAGATAATAGTTGCCTCATCCAGGATACTTTAAAAGAAGATTTCAAAGTAAATGTCTTCGTTCAACTTTTCTTTTTTCTTTTCTTTTTTTTTCTTGTTTGAGTCACAGTGTGTTTGTACATGTTGTGTGTCTGTGTATGTGTTCCATCTCACGTACAGAAAACTAACAGTAAGAGGAATGTTTCACGGGAAACCTACTCAACTTGTCATTCTTGCTGGTTGTAGTTGGGAATGTTGTCAATTTAATTTTGATGTTCTGCATTCTTTTTCAGAGGCTGAAATTGAGTGTGCCCTTCAATTAAGGAGAATTGGAGACAAGCTGAGTTTCCTGCAGAAACTTCTGAATCTGATGTACAAACTCTTCGGCTCAGGAACCTGACTGCTTCAGAAGCCTTCTAATGAGGCGGCTCCTATAAAGCTGGATTTACCATATTTCATCCATTAGTGGCGAGAGACTGCATTATAATGGAGAAGAATGTGAAGAAGCTCTCACTTGCTTTGAGATGTGCTTGGAAATGAAGATGGAATACATCACAATGAAATTCTGTTGGAGTTTTCCCAGAAGTCATTTGTTTATTTTAAAGCAAGAATTGAAGAGCTTTGAAAATATGGGATGAATTATTAAACTTCTTTTGTTTCTGCTTAGAGAATTTTTCTAGTATTTTTGTTGAAGGTTGATGCCCAGCCTAGTGTAAGAAGAGTTGATAAATAACTAGAATGTTTTGGCAGGGGCCAAAAGCAGAATATGTTCAGTGTTTATTTCTACTTAGGGATGACAATTCCAGAACAATGTATAATATTTGTTTTATATATGTTATCTTGTTAAAAGTAAATATTTCATTCTGAGAACACTGAATGTTATAGTGAACGTTGATTTCATAGGTCACTACAAAATATAAAATAATTTGATAAATTTTTTTTTACTTAAAATGTATTACTTCTGTTCAGATGACTTTTCATTAAATGTGTTCCTGTGGGCCTTAACTGGGCAGTATGGAATTTGAAAAAATTTGATCAAATTTGGTGCCAGTAAAATTCCTAGGTTGAATGTTAAAAGATGGAAGAGCATAGGGATTTTGGATAACCAGGGATAATAGAAAAAAAAGTGAATTTTACTTTTTACTGCTGAATTAAAACTTGGTAAAACAAATATTCTAAAGTAACTGTTTATAAGAAAATGAATGTTTCTAAAGAAATTTCTAAAATCTGTAAAATGCCCTTTTCCACACTAATCACTGTGAATTCTATAAAAAGTGATTTTTACAAGAAGTTAAACATGTTTTCATTATTAGGATATACTTTTAAAGTTATTTTTAAATAACAGTTTACATTCAATATTATTTTGTATTAGTTTCAGGTATAAGGGATATACTTTTTTATAAAGAGGAATAGATTGCTCATTCAGAATGAAAATTCTATGTATAAATATGGGATTTTAAGGGATTTTCACTCTGGGTGAAATATATATATATATATATATATATATATATATATTTAAAGTTAATTTTCATTAAAGTAACATGTAGATTCTGAGAAAGCTTTCATGCATTTCATTTTTTAAAAAAAGACCAGTCTATGAACAATTTCCAAATATATATAAAAACATCATGATTGAATTTCATCAAGAATAATATTATTTATTTTACCTATTTATAATTAAAATATTTTTTGTTTAGTTTAACAATTTGTGTTAGTTGAAGTTACAGTTTTAGGTTATGAAACAAGGGTTTTATTGTTTGTGTTTTTTTTGTTTGTTTTTTACGAGGGTTTGATAACTACTTGAACTCGTACAGTAAGAATGTTTTAATATAGGCCAGCGATTTTCAACCTTTTCCATCTCATTGCACATATAAACTAATTACTAAAGTTCTGTGGCACACCAAAAAATATATATTTTGCTGATCTGACAAAAAAAATAGGTATAATTTTGATTCATTCACATCTGACAAGTATTGTTGTATTGGCTGTTGTCATTTTTTTATTTGACAATCTAAGGGAAAAGAGGTCAGTGCCCCTGACTCAATAGTCAGGTATTGCATGTTTTAAAAATTGTTGCAGCACACTGGTTGAAAATCGCTGGTATATAGGCAATAGTCACTTTGATTTAAAAAAAAAATACCTCAGTATCTACTTTTCTTCAGTATTACATCTGTTTGTTTATTTAGTTGCAGAGATATTTCGTGTGTATCTGCCTAGCAGCAGGTCTATTTTGCCATATGGATACTTATGGTCTGTAACTATATTTATACATGTATATATACCTATACTAGTAAAAGTGGATACTGTAGCTGTAAACCATTAAAAATTAATATCATTCTTTTCTGTGTTTATTTTTTTTATCATGTAAACTGCTATGTGTTCATTGCATAGCCCAAATATTGTATTTCAACTAATTTTATTTTTTTAAAAATATATTTTTATTGATTTCAGAGAGGGAGGGAGAGGCAGAGAGACAAACATGAGCACTGAGAAAGATATCCTGCATACCCCCTACTGGAGATCCAGCCCACAACCTGGGCATGTGTCTGCCTGACCATGACCTCCCCCAACCGTGACTTGTTCATAGGTCGACACTCAACCACTGAGCCACATTGGCTGGACTGTATTTTAACAAATTTTCATCAGCAGGCACCTTCTGATGGAACCATCCCCTTGGGTCCAATTCTGTGATAGGAATAGAGAAGATAGGGGCACATGGCATGATTTTTGCTCTCCAGACACTTACACTTTAATTGGGATAGAAAATAGTGAAAAATAGGAAATTAATGCCAGGTCTGGAGTGCCTGACATTAATGCCCATATAGTAGCCTACCTACAGAAATTCAGGATTTATTCAGAAGTATGGTGAGCCTGCCAGGTAAGAGGAACTTCTGTATGGTTTACTTTTAAGTGACATCCAATCTTTCAGTCCCTGCCCCCAGCAGTTAAGTATTGCTTCATTAGAAGCCAGTCATGTGCAGAAGTAGGTGTAACTGAGTGGAGAATTGAAAGGATATCCCCAGTTTGTAGCTTTGATCTAGGAGCCACATCTTCTCCCTGCCCCCACTCCCGCCCTCAAAAGTCTGCTGAAATCAAGGAAAGCAAACTGTCTCCCTTAGATGCGGAGGGAGGGAGAGAACCAGCTGCAGGGGGAAAGTGACAAGGCGAGGGGGCAGCTAGAGAATGGGATGAAGGGCTGCGGAGAAGGCGACACAAACCACCGGCTCCCCCAGAGGAAGGACTTTGTAATGCAGGAGCGGAGGAGATTGGCCTCCTAAAAGGTGGGGTCAATCTGCATTTGATTTTGAAAGTCAGGGGAAGAGGAACTCCTGTCCCTGGAACCGTTGGTACTAATTTGCTAAAAGGACCTTTGTTATTGTTGTAAGGAGTAACACAGCAAGGCTTAGATGTAATTCATAGGCTTTAGGTATGAGAACTAATGATTTGATAACTGTATTTTTTAAAAAATAAGATAGTGTGAGTCTTTTTCTTTTTAAATATTTTTTTAAATTGATTTCAGAGAGGAAAGGAGAGGGAGAGATAGAAACATCAATGATGAGAGAATCATTGATTGGCTGCCTCCTGCACGCCCCCTACTGGAGATTGAGCCTGAAACTCAGGCATGTGCCTTTGACAGGAATCGAACCCAGGACCCTGCAGTCCGAAGGGCCGAAGCTCTATCCACTGAGGCAAACCGGTTAGGGTGATAACTTTATTTTAATGTCAAATAATTTCTAAGATATCCACATAACTGTAATTGCATCCGATGACTGACAAAAAGTTTAGGAATTAAAAAATACTTTGACCTGCATTTATACTTAAAGAAAATCCCAATAGTCACTATATTTGAAAAAAGTTATCTCCTATCTATCTATCTATCCACCTATATGTCTATGAACGAATAAGTTCTTTGGTCTAAACACACCTTACAGTGACTTGGGTTTTTTAATGTCTTGCAATAATTCTGCCCCTCTCGCTCCCCAACAGCATAAACTGTCAAACTCCTCAAACCTTTGTCAGAGGGAATGACCCACTAGGAAGATAATTGACACTCTGAACAGTGAGTGTTGACTGGGAGGGATGAGGTACACACAGCACCCACTTCAGACTTTCAAGGCAACATCACTTATGAGCTGAGTGACCCTGAACAAGGTAGCCTGTCTGAGCCAGTTATTCCTCTGAAGTCAGGATGACCAGACAAGGTTACTTGTTTGCAAGAGAAAGTGGGATGTCAAAGGGGTGTGAAGAAGGTCCCCCCCACCACACCCCAGTCCCACTAGTCCTGCTCCTGACTTCATTTTAGACAGCATAGGAGAGAACTGGAGTGTTTGCAAAAAATAAAAAAAAAGGGGAGTGCATGTAAAAAGCTCCCCCACCCCCCAACATCTATTTTCTAAATTCTTCTCCCAAACATTGATTCTAAGTCCTGGAGCAGATTGGGTGGGAACTTTGTGGTCACGTGTTTTCTTAGAAATGAGAATTGTACATGCACACTGGCTTCCCTTCTGCCAGGCCACTCTCTCAGGGCTGCTGCTTCTATATATGTAGCTGAAAATAGAACTGGGTCACCTGACAGAACACACCCGATTGTGTAATCACTTGAGTGTCTTCATGTCATAATTGAAGAACAAACACTTTGCCAATACAATCCAGGCACTAATTTAGCTTTCACTTATGGATTTTCAGAAATCAGTTTAGCAAATTCAGAGTGAAACAGTCACACACCACCTACTGTCTTCTTCCAAAGTGGCAACTTTTTAAAACACCAGAAAAACGAGAGAATTGGCAAGAGTTACAAGTAGAGATTTAGGATTCCTTTATTTAGTAAGTCTGGGTGTCAGACCACCCTCTCGTAATTTGAAACTGCACAGGGCATGGAGCCTGGGCTTGGGTTTGGGTTGAAAGTCGAATGTGGTCAATATTTTCTGTGTTTTAGTAAAAGGCTTCTCTTCTTTTTGTTCTACTGCCTCACTGTGATCTCTGGTGGAGCTTATGAGATTTGTCTATTTCCACTTTCACAACTTTTCTCAAAACTGCAAAGTTCCTTTCCCCACAGTTGTCATTGGCTTTTGACTTTCAAATCAGCTCGTCACTTTTCCACTTGCTCTTGGAGGACTCCGGGTGAATTACTTGATCTCTAGTTTCTTATAAAGTGATGTCTATACTTATTTCAAACCATTCTCAAAGGAGGTGAGACTGTGCACGGTTTCTGGTGCTTAGTCATGCTCAGCAAATTCAGCTAACTTTTCCCTTCCAAGATATTGGCTTCCTGGCAAAGCTAGGGGAAGGCCTTGTCCAATTAAGATTATTAGATGAAAATGAAACCCTTTGAAGGAAGGCAGTTGGGCAGTGTTGGAGCTGAAGAGGAAGTAGCAGTTTTTCTCTTGATGAGGCCATCTGTTTTTAATCTGGAACCTCTTAATGATGGTAAAATATTTACTTTTGACCCATACATAATAGATTTCATGACTGCTATTGAATTGCAAGAAGCCCCTTGCATATTTACATAAAAATCTGGGACTTGATTTATAGAATACCACCTCAAGAAATAGGAAGAAGATCCCGTCTTTTGGAGTTGGCTAGGTTTGGGTAAGGCTGGGAAGGCTCTCCCATGAGATGAAACTGAAAATTTGTTAATTTGGAGACCCAAGTTCAAATCCTGGCTGGTGTGTGTGTGTGTGTGTGTGTGTGTGTGTGTGTGTGTGTTGGCTTTAGGGAAGTTAATTGCATAGGGCCACTTTAAGTCTGTATTCATGGGGACCAAAGTTCTGCAAGAAAAACACAACTCGTTGATGCATCCTATTTGCCAGGCATTTTAGAAACACAATTTTATCATTTCATCCAGTGCTCACAATGAAACCGGACAACCAATGGGTCCGGGCTGCCTGTCACTACTTGAGCCAATTCAGCATAGACAGGGTTGAGTCATATATGAACATTTATTCCAGCAGTATTTCATCCATGAAAATCTGCTCTCCACCCCCCAACAAGCCAGCTGTTTTTATGGGGCACAAGGACAAAGATTACATGGGGAAGTGGGTGAAAGGAATAAGAATGGGTATAATGGCCGGATGGAAGGGAAAAAAAAACACACATTTCAGTTCTAATAATTCCCTATTGAAAAACAATCCCCCCTGCATCACCCTCATTTTTATTAAAGAGCCAAATTAAGACCAATTTATTTACTAATAACAAGTCTAGTAACAACAACACGTCTGTTTTGGAAAACGAGATTATCTTTCTCACTTTGTGGTAGAGGAAACCGCCTCAGAGGGTCAGCAACTTCCCCCAACGTCAGTTGGCAATTGAATGGAAAACACGGGTTTGGAACTTGGGGCTTTCTGATTTCAAGGCCGTCCTCTCCAGCCTGCCACGTGGGGTTGAGGAGGGTCCCCATCCCAGAGCAAAGCTGGCTGTTTTCCAGCCCAGGGTGTCCAAAAGCACCAAGTTTTACACCCCGGCTTTTCAGAAAATGGAAGGTTGATTATTAAACCAGCCGGTCAGTGAAAAACACTGATAAGTGCAGTTGTAGTCCTCATTCCTCTCGCACAGCTCTGCCGCCCCTTTCCAGCCTCCGGAGATGGATGTGCAGCCTATGGAAGCGAACTCACGTAATTCCAACTGCGAGCCCATCGGGAAGGTGAAGATCTCATTTCCAGAGGGGATTTTGTGAGGGACGAGTCCAGAATTAATTCTGAAACACACACTCCCCACCAGCTCGCTTTTCCCAGCCAATGCCAGCACAGCACCTACTTCGAAGGACCTGAGGGAGCTATTTGTCTTGGGAAAGAAAGGGACCCTCAGAGACTGTCAAAACAGCAATTTGTGTGTTTTGTGGCCTCCCAGATCCGCCTCATTTCAGCAAAGCCAAGCAGAGATTAGGAAGGAGGAAGAAATTGTTGCCACTACCACTTTTTTTTTTTTAAACCAAACAATAGAAAACATTTCAATTAACCAGTCTGCATTCCTGATGATTCATTGGCACCAGCGTCGAGGAGGGGCGGAGAGCAGCAGGTGGCTGTGTCGATTATGAAATTCCTCCATCTTCAGGAAACATACACAATTATCAGCTCATCAGAAAGCAGAGCCTTAGCTCATTGTGAAGAAGAAGAAGAAGGAAAAAGACAGTACAGTGCAGCACTTGCAAGGAACGTGAGAAAAAGGCTGTTTCCTCATTTGATATTTTTACTGGTGTGGCATCAAAAAGAACAGGTTCTTGAGAACAAGCAAATGAAGAGTAAAACTCTCAGTTGACTTTTAGCATGTAGTTATAGGAGGATACAATATAAGGCGGCCTGGCTAACGCTACAGAGATGATTCCTTGAGGCTCTGGGCAAACACCAGCGTGGATGATAAATCTGGCTTTCCTTCCAGAGTTGAACATAAAGCAGGAAAAGGGATGGTAATAGGGCCTAGCTGTGGCTTTCTTGTAAACCACACGTTTTCAGGCAAAAGCTGGCTAAATGAAAAAGTATATATTTCAACATGTTTCCAAACGCAGCTACATTTTTCAACTTGACTCATCTAATCTTGTGGTTACACTGGAGTTCTCTTTGTGATTAATACTAGAGGCCCGGTGCATGGATTCGTGCACTGATGGGGTCCCTCTGCCTGGCTTGTGGGGATTGGGCCGAACTGACTCTCTGACATCTCCCCAAGGGGTCCCGGATTTTGAGAGGGCACAGGCCAGGCCAAGGGACCCCACAGGTGCATGATAGGGGCCAGGGAGGGACTGCAGAAGGGCTCCAGGGCATGTCCAGCCCGTCTCGCCCAGTCCTGATCAGCTGGACCCCAGCAGCAAGCTAACCTACCGGTGATCAGTGGGTGTCATAGCTACTGATCAAATGGTAGAAAAGGTTGCTTAGGCAAATATAAATATAAATTGCTGGTGGGACCGGGATACTGGCCCCTTTCTTCAGGGCAGTATTTTACTGTTTCATCCCTAAAGACTATGGAATGTTTCCTAGTCCTGCTTTGCTTGGGACTGTTCTGGTTTTAAAATTGAAAGTCTCACATCCCGGGCAAACCAGAATTGTCACCCTGCTATAGCTGTAATGTGCTGGCATGTGTACCTTCAGCAGATTTAACTCTGAGGATCTCCATCTACATAAATGACATCTTTTCTGTGTTTGGCACATCTGTGAGAAGGGGATAAGCAAAGCCCTGTGGAATCACAGGGTTCCTGAGGGGATTAGCAGAGATATCCCTTTCAGCCCAGAGCCTGGCAGTTAGTAAGGCCCCAATAAATGTTTGCTGAAAAATGTATTCTGGGGATTACAAAGAGTTTACAAAGGCCAAATGTTATCATGACTTTATTGGAAGTATTAAGTACGTTCTGAATGAAGAGATGAAGGAAACAACATCTCTGATTTATGGATTTTTACAGGTTAGTTGAGGAGACAGATGAATTAGCTATAAATGGCCCAGCATTCAGAGTCATAAACCGTGAAGGAGTGTGCACTGGGGAAGAGAAAAGAGTGAGGGAGGGTCAAGTATTTTTTATTTCAAATAAAGAAAGATGTTTATCAGGGAAGTCATTTTACTCTCAAAATAACAACCTCCAGTGACTCAGAGGTCTGAACAGGCAGGTCTACCAGATTCTATGGGGACGCTTCTCCCAAGAGTCTTCTTCCAACATACTGTGTTTCCCTCAAGCTGCAATGTGTCCTCCATCTCCCTTGGTTAAGAGACAACTGTTTTCTTAAAGGTCAGTAGTGGCCTAATTGCCACATCCCCAGGCTTCTCTTTATGTTGTGTCATGCTCGCCCTCTGGGCTTCCCCACCTCCTTTAAACTTCTGTAAAGTGATTAGCATACCTCCTTACCTTATTAGCAAGTTCCCCTTTTCTTTTCTTCTTTAAATGTCAATTTCCCAAGGTTCTGCTTTCAACAGGTTCTCTAAGACTAATGACCTCATGTGCCCCCTTTAAGCTAATTGATTTCCATTTCCATTTCATTTTTATCTGACTTCTACCCTTGGGCACAGGCCTGAATCTGACTCCCTGCTAGATTTCCTCACTTTTTAGGATTTGTTTATACTTTTCATTAACTTTGGATTCCTTTCCTTCTCATCTTTGCTGCTTAAAGCTCTTTTATCCTTCAAGGTTAACCTCAAAAGCCATTTCCTTTGAGAATATTTTTCAGATTGCCTAGATCAGAAAAGGCATTCTATCTTTTATGCTTCACAAACGTTTAGCACATTGTTTAAATCACGATCCAATACTTATTTCATTTACATTTATATTTATTAACTTTATGTTTGCTTCCCCAACTTGATTATAAGCTTTTACAGCATAACATAGATCTAATTTGTTTTTTAATCCCCAGTATCACTTAGCAAAATGGCATTCATTCATCTATAAAATAATTTTGATCATATGTGACTACATTTGACAGTAGAAATACAAAGATAAACTAACCAAGAATACATGTCACAGCCTGAATGTCTCAAAGTCTAGTGGTTGAACTGAGACTTGACTTGGGGTGGGGAACACACAATACAATATGCAGCTGAATTGAATGTATTATAGAATTGTACACCTGAAACCTATATCATTTTTTGAAACCTATATAATTTCATTAACCAATAAATTCAATTAAAAGGAAAAAAAAAAGTCTAGTGGGGACACCAAGACAAAAACAGATAATTATAATTAATCTTTTAAGTACATTGCTAAGACGTGAGCTCAAAGTGCTGTGGCTGTGGGAGGTTTGAGGCTCACAAAGTGTGTGTGTGTGTGTGTGGCAGGAGCTATTGAAGTCTTTATGGAATAGATATTGTCTGAGATGAGTGCATTAGATATATATTTCTGTGTAACAAATTGCCCCAAAATATAGCAGCTTCAAACAGTACACATTTATTATCTCACTAGAGGCCCTATGTACAAAATTCATGCAGTCGGGGCAGGGGCTGGGGAGGTCCCTCAGCCCAGCCTGCATCCTCTCGCAGTCCAGGAGCCCTCAGGGATGTCTGAGGGGATGTCTGACTGAGGGCCAGCCAGCTGTTGGACATCCTTAGTGCTGCTGTGGATGCAGGAGAAGCTCCCATCACCGCTGCTGCGCTCACCAGCCGTGAGCCCAGCTTCTGGCTGAGCTGCACTCCCCCTGTGGGAGCGCACTGACTACTAGGGGGCAGCACCTGCATTGAGTGTCTGCCCCCTGGTGGTCAGTGTGCTTCATAGCGACTGGTCGTTCCACCATTTGGTCAATTTGCATATTGCCCTTTTATTATATAGGATAGTTTCTGTGGGTCAGGAGTTCAGGCATGGATCTTCTGCTTCAGGGTCTCTCATGAGGCTGCAATCAAGGTGTTGACTATGGCTCTGGTCTCAGTCTGAAGGCTCACATGGGAAAGGATTGACTCCCAAGCTCTCCCATGTGTTTGTTGGAAGGACTCGGTTCTTTGGCAGTTATTGGACTGAGAGCCTCAGTTCCTAGTTGGCTTTTGTCTGGAGGCCACAAGGGCTTCTCCAGGTTGTTTTATCGGAGCAAGTACTCAAGAAGAATGAGAGAGAGATAGAACAGGATCGAAGTCACAGTCTTGAATAACCCAATCATGGAAACAACTTTTGCTTTATTCTGTTTATTAGAAACAAGTCATAGGTCCAAACCACATTCAAGGGGAGGGGAGAATATAGGACAGGAATGGGGATTATTGAAATTCATGTGTAAAGGCTGCCCACCACCACAATGAGTCTTTTTTTAAAAAATAAATATATTTTTATTGATTTCAGAGAGGAAGGGAGATAGATAGAAACATAAATGATGAGAGAGAATCGTTGACTGGCTGCCTTCTGCATGCCCCTTACTGGGGGGAATGGATCGAGCCCGCCAACCAGGCATGTGCCCCTGGCCAGAATTGAACCTGGGACCCTTTAGTCCACAGGCCAACACTCTATCCACTGAACCAAACCGGCTAGGGCCCCAACAAGTCTTAAAGAATGAGAAGTTAACTAGTTCATTTTTCTCAGATGAACCGGCATGAACAAATGCATGATGAGGAGAACAACATGGCATGCGAGACACTTTGGAGCTGCTGGTTCTTAAAGTTTAAGGCTGGAGAGATAAGTCGGGCCTGGTTTGTGAAGTAGGGACTTGACTTTATCTTGTAGAGTGATCGTGTTAATGTAAGCAGCACACTCAGTTACTGAGATAATAACTCATTGTGGGCCTATATAAAGGATAGATTTTAGGGAAATAAGTCTAAAATCTGGGAATGCGCAGAGAACATTGTTGTAGAAAGATGATGAAGGCCTCAATGTTGGCAGAGCTTTAGGTAGGAGAAGAGGAGACATAACTGAGCTATAAAGGAAGGTAAAGTTGATGGACTTTTTCCCCCTGTATTTGTGGGACATGCAGGTGGAAACATCTACATTCAAGTGGAATCTTCCTAAAAGGCAGAGCAGAGGATAGCCTCCGAGGTTCCATTGAGGGGATCTCTTCACCAAGCCAGGCAGGAAGGCTGGCACACAGATCCTCAGCGGGCTCTCCTGTGTGGCTTCTGCATCCCAGCTAAAACCCTGGGACAATTAGGAGTTGTATTAGTTTCAGAGGCTATCCTCAGAGGCTATCCTCTGCTCTGCCTTTTAGGAAGAGTCTACTTGAATGTAGACGTTTCCACCTGCATATCCCACAAATACAAGGAAAAAAAGTCCATCAACTTTACCTCTCCTTTATAGCTCAGTTATGTCTCCTCTTCTCCTACCTAAACCTCTGCCAACATTGAGGCCTTCATCATCTTTCTACACTTCTGGTGGACATTTCAAGAACTTCCCTTGGGCTTCTGGTGGTTTCTGCTGTTACACAGGGCTGGGAGGAGGGCAGGTGGCTGGCTCTTAAAGTCTCCCCACCCCCTCTCTCACCCTCTACCATATGCTTCCAGGAAGAATCAGAGCAAGAGGGGGACACTGCAGAGTTCCTCCCAAGGGGGTGCGGTGAGAGGGAGGGTGGCCAAAGAAAGGAGACTGATGGTGATGATGGTGGCAGGACCTAAAGAGTAAGCCAGTTCGAAGACCTGTTGATCCTGAAAATGAACCACTGTTGCTTTTGTAGGGTGACTCAGCAAGCTAATTTTTAGGAAGTATTTTTCTTTCTTCTTCCCCCCCGCTCCCCGCAAGGTAGTGAAGGGGAAACAAGCAAACAGGTAAAGTTAATAGGCCTGGAAAAGATTTCAGCTATTTATACAAGATATGGAAGTACCTTTCATTGTTTAATTAGATACCCATAAAAATAATCTGATAACTCGCACTTCTTTACTTTTCTCTGGAGGCTGGTATTGTATAAACCAGGGGACTCTCTGCCGGCCACACATAATCCAAAGCTGCATAGAGACTCAGATAAGAGGCTGATCCACAGCTGATGGCCCACACATTTCAGACACATGGCCTCCCCCTGGTCATTTATCTCTGCAGACAGGAAAGCTGGGTGTGCGGGGTATGAATCTGGTCAGACACATGGCCCCTTGGGACTTCAAATTGCCCTGCAGGCAGCTGGGATGACTCAGACTGTGTTCTTCAGCCAAGTCAGCCAGGCTTGGCAGGTGGGGCCCAGTGCAGTTGAGTTCAAGAGACTTCCCCAGTGGCTCTATTTTAAGCTACTGGGTCTTGTAACAGGTTTGGTAGGAACTGCAGAGTTGTCAGGGGAGTGAGGAAGGATTAAGCACTGTCTTTAGGTCCCTGTTTTAATAATAACCCTTCCCAATGGCTAGCGGTGGGCCAGCTGCTGCATCAAGTGCTCTGTAAATATAATTTCATTTAATCCTTTCCAACAACTCTCAGGGCTAAGTATGATTATCTCCACTTTTTTTTTTTTTTTTTAAAACAAGGTGGGAAATTGAAGGTTAGAAAACTGGGAAAACTGCCAAAGTCAGAGACTAAATGCAGAGGTAGAGACAGCTTAGATGGGTCTGATTCCCAAGCCTGTGTTCTGGGTCTATTGATAGAGCTGCTGCCTGTGACCTCTCCCTACGGGAATTCATTCAAAGAGCATTGTTGAGAGCCTGTCATACGCCAGGTGCTTTGCTGGCCACTGTGGAGAAGGTAAATGCCGACATATGTGGCCCTTGCTATCCAGGAGTCACTAGGCTTTACAAGAGCTATCCAGGTAAACTGGAAAATGTTCTTATTTTAAAAATATTTTTATTGATTTTAGAAAGAGGAAGGGAGAGGGATAGATAGAAACATCAATCGGCTGCCTTTTGCACGCCCCCCTACTGGGGATCGAGTCCACAACCCCAAGAATGAGCCTGACAAGGAATCAAAGCATGGCCTCATAGTTCATGGGTAAATGCTCAACCACTGAGCCACACCGGCCAGGAGAAAATGTTTGTTTTAGTCTCAGTTCTATGTGTCTCCAGTGGTGTGATCTGGGCTCATTTATTTAGGCCAGGATCCCTTTTTGTTCAATGATAAAGTGGAGATAATAAGACTATTGTGAATCTAGACAAGAGGAAGGATGGGGACAGTGTGTTGAAAAGTAACAGGTGCTCAGAAAGTGAAGTGTCATTCATCTTTTACAGGTTACCCGGCTTTCAGCTGGGCTGGTTCTGAAGCAAAGTACTGTTCTCAGACCAGACTCAGGTGTCTTGATGCATCCAAGACCCCTCTCTTCCCATTACATTTCACATTCTGTTACTCCATTGTCAAGTCTTGTCAACTGTACCTTCTGAGAACAGACAGAATATGACCCTTCTCTGTTCTACTCTAGTTGGGTCCACAGTCATTCCTCACCTGGCTCATTGATATGGCCTCCTACCTGGCCGTCTGCTTCTGCCCTCAGTCTCTGCTCACATATCGCCTCAACGTCCTCCACATCTTTGAGTATCATTTAAAAAATTGCACCATGCCAAAACAGGTTTGGCTCAGTGGATAGAGCGTCGGCCTGCGGATTGAAGGGTCCCGGGTTCGATTCCGGTCAGGGGCATGTACCTGGGTTGCGGGCACATCTCCAGTGGGAGATGTGCAGGAGGCAGCTGATCGATGTTTCTAACTCGCTATCTCTCTCCCTTCCTCTCTGTAAAAAAATCAATAAAATATATTTAAAAAAAATAAAAATAAAAAAAATAAAAAATTGCACAATCATTGACTATACTCCAACCCTACTTTATCCTTCTTCACTATTTGATATAGACTTGCTGATTGGTTAACAGTTTGATGCCTGTTCTAGAATGTAGGGTCTATGAGAACAGGGCCCTTGGCTTTTCTATGTACGGCTTTATTAACAGACCTTGAACCTGGCAAGCAATAGGTACTACCACATCTGACCTCTGTCAGTCCATTCTAGACACAACCTGCCCTTCTTCAATTACATTTTTCCTACATTTTTAATATTAAAAATTCAGAAAAGTAGAAAAAAAGAGGAGATATTTATACATAATGGCAGTCCCAGAAATAATCATTGTTAATACATTTAAAACAATTTTAATGTTTTAATATAATATTGAAAGTATTTTCATTACAAACCTCCTTTTCCTCATTTACTAGTTATATTCTGAATTTTGACATTTTGCTTAAAGCATTTGAACATTGGAGTGACTGGAATTTGGGATCCATGCTTAGCATCATCAATAAGTTTAACGTTATCAGCTAATCCTTAGGCAAATCTATATATATAAAACCCCAAGTGACTGGTCGAGCAGATGACACACACTGACCACCATGGGGCAGACGCTCAGTGCAGGAGCTGCTCCCTGGTGGTCAGTGTGCTCCCATAGTGGGAGCACCGCTCAGATGACCAACGGGCACCAGACACCAGGCTCATGGCTGGTGAGCGCAGCTGCAGTGGCACAAGCCTCTTCCACCTCTGGGGCAGTGCTACCCAGCAGCAGCAATGGAGGCAGGCACCACTGAGGCAGGCACCACAGGGCCAGGATGAGCAGGAGCAACGAGCAGCTCAGGCTCAGTCTCCTCCCTGGCCACCTGCTGCTTCCTGCACTGCTATATCCCTCAGGGGTTGTTGGACTGCTGGTTTTGGCCCGATCCCCACAGGGATGCGAGAGGGCGCAGTCCAGGCCGAGGGACCCCACCAGTGCACGAATCCATGCACTGGGCCTCTAGTATTTTTATAATGTTAGACCTAAGAAGCCTATAATACACTGTAGAGGCTCACTATATGTATAATGCACTGACAACACATGGCACTTGGTTAGCACATTCATGCATTAATTCGTTAACAATCAATTATTCAGCACCTACTGTGGGCCATGCATACAGTTTCCTGTCTCAGTTAGAACCTTGAGTTTTCATTGTGCAGATAGAATGGGGCCAAGATGCAGAAGCTTTCGTTGTGGGAATGGGGAAGGAAGATGGCTTGGCTCATGGCCAATAGATGGCTTGTATGATAAAGCCCATGAGCAACAAGGACGCAATATTTTGAAGTGGGGAAAGCCATGGACTCACAGATAGGAGAACCAGGATCTTGTCCCAAGTGTTACAACTAACTTTCTGTGAGAACTTGGAAAGTTACTCATTGTTTTGATGCCAGTTCCCACATTGAGAATATGTCAGGGTAGAGTGTGTCTGTGTGTGCCTGCGTGTTTGGGAGAGGCTAATTCTGTAAGTCCCATTAAAGATTCACGATCTTGGATAATTTTCTTGTGATTGGCCATCTAGTCTATAAGTTGAGTGCAGGAATATACCAAACCAAACCACCCTCTTACCCAAACAGCCAAACCACACAACCATTTGTTCTCAGCAACATTTACCTTCTCCTGCTCAGATTCCCTGGAGTAGGCCAATCACCGGGACGCAGCTCCTAGTGCTGCGTTGTGTACGTTTATGCCCATCTCTGGCTACTTCTGAATCTGAGGGAGAGTCTCTGGTCTTTATCAGAGCCTTCCATCTCCAGAGAAAGGTGAAGAAAATTGAGAATTCAACAAACTAGAAACAATAGTTCTAGAACCAAAGTACTGATTGCCACCTGTGGCTTCCTTTACTCCCAAATTCACAATGTCTTGTAATGATAGGAGCCTTGTAGAATATTCTGGTGTTAAATTTGACCAGTTACTGCTACTTACATATCCTTTCAAATTTTTTTTAAAAATGTGTTTTTAAAATTGATTTTTAGAGAGAGAGGAAGGGAGAGGGACATAGAGATAGAAACATCGATGAGAGAGAAACATCATCAGATCAGCTGGTTCCTGCACACCACCTACTGGGGATCGAGCCTGAAACCTCAGCATGTGCCCTGATCTGGAATTGAACTGGTGACCGCTTGGTTCCTGGGTCGCCACTCAACCACTGAGCCACACTGGCTGGTCTATCCTTACAAGTTTTTAATGCTTTACCCATACCATAAGGTTGACCTTTATCTTGTTCAAACTGCTATGAAACAGAGGAAAATAAGCCATCCTGGACTGGCTGATGTTTAATTCTATGCCAAATGTAGTATCTCTAAACCTCATTCAGTATTGTTGTAATCTAAACAGGAGACTCCTTCTCCACGGTTGTAGCTCTGACCAGAACACCCCAGATGACATGTGTCTTTGGAATGCCACCAAAGAGGGCCACACCTTATCTGCAAGAGGACACCAGTGCCTGGTAACCCATAAACCTCATGTGGTCTCTGGGGGGTGTTTCATTTCACTGGATAGCAGGCGACTTCTCTGTCTAGTACAGGGTGACCACAGGGTCCTATCAGATTCCTTGCCAGGGACTCCCAGAGGAGGACAGATTGCCTTTGGCTGTAAATGTTTCCTTAGATAACTTGTAGTTTCTTTGATTATTTTCTCCCCCAACCAAACATAAAGCGAGGGTGACCTCCTTCCAGCTCTTTATTTTGATAGCGTGGCAGGAAGAGGCTTTGCTATAGTAACTGAGGTTTTGGTGGGTTACTCCATGAACCTCCTGCTGTTGGGCAGACAGAAATCAAGCTCTGTTGCCTCAGGGGAGACTCATCATAGCAGAACCAGAGAAACCAGGACCAAATTCTCAGCTTTCAGTTTCCAAAGATGAAAAAGATTTGAGAAATAGGTGGGCAAGCAGAGGGAATTCTCTCACCACTGAAGATTAGATAAAGTTGCCCAAGACAGAAATTTGAAGAGGGAGTGGAACATTCAGTGAGGTTGGGAACAGGGACCAGATCTGCACTTGTCTGTCTCCTGCACCAGGGAGCTGAGGGAGCTTCTGTGGGATCTACGGATGCGGAGTGCTATTGATGAGCATCCTTCACCTCCTACGTGCCTTAGGTGCCCTTCCCTTCAGGGGGACTGCCCACAAGCAACACTTGCCTGTATCCCCAATCTTTGCTTCACATCTTTTTCCTGATCAATGAGGGAGATCTTTTAGCAAACTAGGACATGCAAGCTGCCAGGAAGGTGAATTTTTTTATTCCTTTTCTTCCTGTTTTAAAATATATTTTTTTATTGATCTGAGTGAGGAAGGGAGAGGGAGAGAAAGATAGAAACATCAATGAGCAGAATCATTGATCGTCTGCCTCCTGCATGCCCCCTACTGGGGATCCAGCCCATAACCCAGGCATGTGCCCTTGACTGGAATTGAACCCAGAACCCTTCAGTCCACAGGCCGACACTCTATCCACTGAGCCAAACTGCCTAAGGCCCTTTTGTTCTTCTCTTAAAGTCCCAATGTATGCCTCTGAAGAACACTGTTGGGTGTGGGCAGGCCCTCTGCTTTTAGTCATCATGCTTCAACAGACCTAGTAGAGCTTGTAAAGCTGTCAGAATATGGGGTTTGATTAATTTACCAAACACCCGCAAATTAAGTAATTCAGTGTGTTAATTCTGTAATCCTTTTAGGCACGTATAAGAACCAGAATTAGTCATTACACATTTGAAAATTTAGTTCAAATTATTCATACAATTTACCATCGATGTATTATTCATTATAGAGCCTGATGTACATGGTCAATTTCACCAAGTCAATTTGGGAGGATACAGCTCTAGAACAATTTTTCTTCATTTACACACTTTTCTCCTCACCTAAAGCTAGTATATTAATGCCTGATTTAATTAGACAAGCTCGGTAGGGAATGGTTGAATTTTCTTTCACTTAAGTATTGTTCAGTGTAGGTGAACTGTTATAGATAATCCCAAAATATAAAAGTGAGTTAATTGCCCAGCCAGTGTGGGTCAGTGGTTGGGCATTGACGTATGCACCAAGAGGTCATTGGTTCATTCTTGGTCAGGGCACAAGGCCTGGTTTCGAGCTTGATCCCCAGTAGGAGGCATGCAGGAGGTAGCTGATGATGTTTCTCTCTCATTGATGTTTTTATCTCTCCCTTCTCCCTCTCCAATTCTCCCTCTAAAAATCAATTTAAAAACATATTTTTAAAAAGTGAGTTAACAAAATGAAAACTTCATTTATTGGTCACATGAAGTCTAATATGGATTTTTCTGGCTGAGAGGTTCTCTGGGCTTCTCCCTCCCAAGGAGTGATTTGGGGACCCAAGATCTTATGGCTTCCACATCTTTTGGTTTCAAAGTCACTCTTATCAGCTGAATTGTGTCCTCTGCCCAATTTATATGTTGAAACCTTAACTTCTAGTACCTCAAAATGGGACTGTATCTAGAGATAAGGCCTTTAAAGAGGTGATTAAGTTAAATGTGGCTATAAGGGTGAGTCCTAATCCAGTCTGACTAGTGTCCCTACACAGAGAGGACATTTGGACACATAAAGAGACACTAGAGATGCACACACCCACAGAGAGAAAAGATCAAGAGGATATAGGGAGAAGCCAAGCAAGCCAAGGAGAGGGGCCTCAGGAGAAACCAAACCTGCTGACACCTTGATCTTGGACTTCTAACCTCCAGCATTGTGAGAAAATACATTTCTGTTGCTGAAGCCATCCAGTCTGCATATTTGTTATGGCAGCCTGAGCAGACTAATAGTCACCTTGTCGTCATCCTGAGAACAGGTGAGAGGAGAGAACCCCCCGGGAGCACTCTGTGGGCCAGGTGTGCCAGTGGTATACGTGTTGGATAGCTTTTCAATCTATTGTTCCTGACCCAGAATTTAGTAATGAGTGATGGTATTTTCACAAGTGTTCACTTATAATTATTCTTTAAATTGTTCATATGTATATATACACTGAGTGTCCAGATTATTATGACCACCCCATCAGTACTTTGTTGGGTCACCTTTTGCCTTCAATACTGCGGCAATTCTTCTTGGCATTGACTCCACGAGATATTGAAAGGTGATGCGAGGAATCTGACACCATGCCTGATGAATAGTACTGTCCAGTTCTGTGAGATTTGATGGTTGTGGAACCAGCTGCCTGATGGCTCTTTTAACTTCATCCCACAAATGCTCAATTGGATTGAGATCTGGTGATGGGCGGGGGGGGCACCTAAGCAAGGTAAAATCTCCCTCATGTTCTTGAAACCACTCCTGCACAATACGAGCATTGTGGCATGAAGCATTGTCTTGTTGGAAGAAGCCATCTCCATTGGGATACGCCATCAACATGATAGGATGAACTTGATCAGCAACGGATACTTAGGTATGTTGTGCTATTCAGATGTTGTTCCACATGAATTAAAGGGCCCAAATCATGCCAGGAAAACATGCCCCAAACCATAACACTGCCCCCACCAGCTTGAAGGGTTGTACTTATGCATGTGGGGTGCATGCTTTCATGCTGTTTTCACCAAATTCTCACTCTGCCATCTGCATGATGCAACTGGAAACGTGATTCATCGGACCACATGACTTTTTTCCAATGCTTGACTGTCCAATCCGTGTGTTCCTGTGTGAATTTGAGACATTTTATCTTGGTAACTTCAGACAGCAAAGGTGTTCGAACAGGCATTCGGCTTCCATATCCCATGCGATGCAGTGTACGGCTAATTTGCCTACAAATGTCAGGTGGTCATAATAATCTGGCCACTCAGTGTGTGTGTGTGTGTGTGTGTGTGTGTGTGTGTGTGTGTATGATATGTCATATATATATGACATATCACAATGAAAAAATTGAAAAGCAAAACAATTAACAATAAAAATCATATTCTAGTTTTTTAAAAGTAGTACCTCTTTAATAGAAAGATTACCTGTCTCTGTTTTCCCAGATGTTAGGAGTCCTATAGGAATCCTAGATCAGGGAGGGAAAAATAGTCTTCCTATCTTCTTTTATTTTTATTTTTTTAATCCTCACCTGAGGATATGTTTATTGATTTTAGAGAGAGAGGAATGAAAAGAGTGAGAGAAGGGAGAGAGAGAAACATTTATCAGTTGCCTCTCCCACAAGCCCTAACTGGGGATCAAACCTACAACCTAGGTATGTGCCCTGACCAGGAATTGAACCTGCAACCTTTTGGTGTACAGGATAATGCTCCAACCAACTGAACCACCGGCCAGGACTTTCTAATTTTTTTTTTAGATAAATCTCTCATAGTTTGAATTTGTGTAGTTTTTGTTATTATTGTTCTATGTTTGCACTAAACAATGATTAAGAAAGCTGTTTTCATAAAAAATAAATAAGACATTGATTATTATTTTCTGTTATTAAAGGACATTAGATCCTTTTTAAAGAAGAGACTTAGGTTGCTTTTGTTTTCTATAAGGCTGTTCTGAAAAGAGCCAGTAGCATTTCTTTAACAGAATTACACTTTTCTTGCCCAATAATTTTTCAAAATCAGTGCTTTACTGCATGTATGCACACTCATTTCCTCCATTCTTTTTCTCACACACACACACACACACACACACACACACACAAAAATCAGATGTTCAGCCCTAGCCGGCTTGGCTCAGTGGATGGAGCATCGGTCGGGGGACTGAAGGGTCCCAGGTTTGATTCCGGCCAAGGGCACATGCCTGGGTTGCGGGCTCCATCCCCAGTGTGGGGTGTGCAGGAGGCAGCCAATCAATGATTCTCTCTCTCATCATTGATATTTCTGTCTCTCTCCTTCTCCCTTCCTCTCTGAAATCAATAAAGAAATATATTTAAAAAAAAAAATCAGATGTTCAGAAATGAGTAGTTGACCAAAAGCCTTTCTCATATTTTTGTGTTTGTATTGGGGCCTGCCATATCTGTTGGCGGGTGGAAAGCTTCTGAGATCTGAATTATGGTTTCCACTGATGTCTGAGACCATTGCTCTTACTGAGGCCCATTCAGAAATATGCCATATGGGAAGCAGAATTGTGTGATAGTGAAGGACATAGTCTGGTTTTGAACCCATCACTTAATAACTGTGAGGCATTGGGGAAATTACTCAATCTCTCTGATTCAGTTTTCCCATCAATAAACTGGGGATAATAAAGAACTGACCTCATAGGATTGCTGTTTGGATGAAATGAGCTATATATGAAAGAAACTTAAAACTGTCTGGCATACCATAATTGCTACATTGTGTTTGCTATTATTGCTATTAATACCTACCAAGGTATCTCATCATCTTTTATTGACATAAAGCTGCAGTGTTTCTGCTTTAGTATTGAAAGTATAAATACGAAGAAAGCTAATATCCTATCTAATAAAGAGGTAATATGCAAATGGACCATCACTCCAACACACAAGATGGCTGCCCCCATGTGGACACAAGATGGCTGGCAGGGATGGAAGTTGTGGGTGATCAGGCCTTCAGGGGAGGGCAATTGTGGGCAATCAGGCCTGCAGGGGAGGGGAGTTGTGGGTGATCAGACCTGCAGGGGAGAGCAGTTGGGGGGGAGACCAGGCCTGCAGGGGAGGGCAGTTGGGGGGAACCAGGCCTGCAGGGAAAAGCAGTTGGGGGCAATCAGGCTGGCAAGGGAGGGCAGTTAGGGGTGACCGGGCCAGCAGGAGAGGGCAGTTAGGGGCAATCAGGCCGGCAGGGGAGCAGTTAAGGATTGATCAGGCTGGCAGGGGAGTGGTTAGGGGGTGATCAGGCTGGCAGGCAGAAGTGGTTAGGGGCAATCAGGCAGGCAGGCAGGCGAGTGGTTGGGAGCCAGCAGTCCTGAATTGTGAGAGGGATGTCCGACTGCCTGTTTAGGCCCAATCCCACTGGGCAGTCGGACATCCCTTGAGGGGTCCCAGATTGGAGAGGGTGCAGGCTGGGCTGAGGGACCACCCCCCCCTCCCCTGCACAAATTTTGTGCACCGAGCCTCTAGTGTTAAAATTAAAAAAATGAGGACAATTGCCCAAGAGGCCAAAATGAGAAGATGAGCACCTGTCCTGGAGATTCACAAGTCCAGGCACCTTTCCTAAGGGGTGCCTCAGAATTCCAGTGCTTTAGGCAAGACCCACACCTCAAACCCATTGTCACAATCACAACCATGCATCTTCTTGCCTAATTCTCCAGACCTGCCCAACAGGAAAGACTGGGCAAGGTGTTGCAACTCCATTCTGAGCGAGAGTGTTGTTATTCTAACCAGAGAAAGGAACTGTGCAATTGGGGAGAAATACCAAGCATAATCTCTAAGCAGTTAGAGAAGACAGAACAGCTAGGCCAGGACTTGCCAAGTATGTGTTGGAGTGCCCATGACTCAAACTCTGGGGCTGGGCCAGAATAACACTTATTTCTGAAAGTAGGTGAATGAGATTGGGGGCAGGAGGAAGACACAACTGTTTATGATGTGACATTTTCTTTGACTTTTCATAAAGAATCCTTGTAGGGTCTGACAGGACACACCAGAAGATGGAAGGTTTAAATACACACTGGCTTTGCCAACCTTCTAGTTGTTATTTAATGATAGGGGAAGGCTCTCTTCCTATTTCTGACTCCAACGTCACTTCATGGGGTGAACCATCTCAGCCTCCCCAACAAAATATTGAGCCACAGGAACTTTCCAAATGTGAATTAGGAATAGGTATGCAAGTGGGGGAAATAACCAAAGACCTTACACGTGGGGTGATGCAGTAGTGGCCCTGAAGCAGTGGTCCCATCTTTGAGCTCACTATCTTGGAGGTAGCAGAGTGGAGAGCACAGACATGGAGCTGCTAGGCCACTGTGTTGCTATGTGAACTTGGGCAAATTCATTTTAAATTTTAAAGTCTCACTGTTCTCATTTGAAAAATCTACCAAACTCTTGCATTCGAGGCAAATTTTCTAGTTCCAGAAGAGGAAGTAGAAGCTAATTCTTTTTGTTCAAAGGGAATGGGCCTTTACACAGACAAGCCAGCTGTTTAGAGTCAAACACAAAACACACTTGAAGTTGCCCCCAGTCTGCTCATGCGGTAGGGAAGAGAGATGGAGAGAGCGGGTCCAGTGCCCAGGGAGGTAGAGGGGCTACGGTTTCAGCAGGTCACTGGTGCTTGACAACTGGCTTCTGAACCTCCACTCTGACACCAAATGTGTGGAAGTTTTTCCACCCCGCAATTTTCTCCTCTGGCTTCAATTCAATTCTGACACCAGAGTGAGTGTGGATACCACAGGCTAAGGGCTCTGTCGCACAAGACTGTCCTCACACTTGAACTTCTGATCTCCCTGGCTATAAACTGAGGGTTCCCCTAACTCCCACCTCAGGCTTGATACTTCCCAGAACTCAGGAAAACACGTTACTTACATTTACCAGGTTGTTATAAAGAACACAGCAGGAACAGTCAAACAGAAGAGATGCATAAAAAAGTAAGGACAATTGCCCAAGAGGCCAAAATGAGGAGACGAGCACCTGTCTTGGAAATTCACAAGTCCAGGCATGCTTTCTAAGGGGTGCCTCAGAATTCAAGTGCTGTAGGAAAGACGCACACCTCAAACCCATTGTCATAATCGCAGCCAATGCATCTTCTTGCCTAACTCTCCAGACCTGGGCAAGAGGCGTAGATCCTTCATGCCCTCTCCAGACACACTCTCCCAGCACCTCAATGTGTTCACACCCAGAAGGTCCAGAACCCCGTTGCTTAGGGATTTTAATCGACGGTCCACTTTGTAGATGTGATTGATTAAGTCATTGGCCATTGGTGACTGAACTCAGCCTCCTGTCCCTCTCCTCTCCCTGGTGGTGGGGCAGAAAGTTCCATCCCACTAGTGCCTGGGCCTTTCTGGAGACCAGTCCCCAGCTGGAAGTGATCTAGTCCTCCAGCCCCCAGCCTTCATTAGCATACAAAAGACACTCTTACCACTCCCAGGATTTCAAGCGTTTTTAGAAGCTCTGTCCCAGAAACAGGAATTGAAACATATATTTATTTCTTCTAGTCAGGAGAGGAACAGCATATCTGCAGGGCAACCTCAGCAGGGATGATGGCAGTGGGGAATGTGCAGGCTTTCTGTCCTGACTCATCCAGGTGGCTGTAGACATGGCATAGACAGGGTCCTCTGTAGGCCCCAGTGAGGTCCTGACTCATTGCAGTGGCCAGGCATCCAGGCCCGGGATTCCTACCACAGGAATAAAAGAATGAAATCTAGTCACGCTTCTCTGATATTTGTAACTCAGCAACTGAGATTCAATTCAAACAAATTTATACATTATTCTCAAGGTGCATTCACCTGCTTTATGTTTGAGGCCCACGGTTTCAAATTTAAGGGCATGCCGATGACTGAAAAGAAAGTCCTGTATAAGGTAGTTTATGTCAGGTGTCTTTCCCGGAAACCTACCTGCCATGAGGACGACTCATGTGAAATACGTATCTTCTAAACACAGTGTCTACTACCTTAAATGCTGGAAGGTGACTGAGATATACTCAGTCCCTGAACTTGTGATCCTACAGGTTAGTGAGAAAATAGAAAAACAAGTAGGCAATTTCTAATTGACCAGGGATGTAATGCAGGCTTTGTGGATGTCAACAGATTTAATAATATTTTCCGTTAAAATTTAGGATTCTGTATCTCTGATTAAACATGCCTCCCCCACTCAAGACTGTACACACATTTGCTTACAATTTCTTCTAGTAGTTTTATGTTTAAATTTTTGACTCACCTTTTGGCTCAAGAAGTGAAGTTGGGATCCAGATTTTCTTATCTCCAAAATCCTTATCCCAACACCACTTATTAAACAATGCCCTTCCCACCGTTGACATGAAATGCCTGCCTGACTACAAATTACATTCTGGAATGCAGTTTGGTCTGTTTCGAGAATCTACGCTACTGTTTATTTCCTTTGCAGTTTCCAGGTATTTTAATTGTTGTGTCTGCATTTTATGTTTTAATATCTGGAAGAACAAGTTTCCAGAGAATCTTCAGAGTTTTCAAATGGTGAAAGGGAGGTGGGAACAGAGAGGTGAGAGAAACATGGTTTTAGGGGGAAGACCCCTGAAGAGGAGGGGAAATGGGTTCCTGAGCCTCTGACACTGAGGAGACGGAGGGGGGAAGGGATGGGGCTCTCAGCCCGTCAGGGGAAATCACCTGCACCTGGTTCCTGATGCTGGGCAGTCTCAGGGAGCCATGTTTTGTTCTGTGATTCCATGTCCATTGCAATCACCCCAAATTGAGTCAGGAAGATTTGAGCAAGGAGCCCTTTCAAAGTTATTGTAAACCCAGGAGATGATGTGATATGAAGAGGTACATCCAACTCAGCCAGAAGCTCTAGTGAACTGATGTGCTCAACCATCATTTTCTCATTCTAGATTTTTTTTTACACAGAAAACACAGACTCACAGTATGAACAAAGCACCTAATTTTTTTTTTTTTTTATTTCAAAGAGGAAGGGAGAGGGAGAGAGAGATAAAAACATCAATGACAACAGAGACTCATTGGTCGTCCACCTCCTGCATGCCCCACACTGGAGATAGAGCCTGTAACCTGGCCATGTGCCCTTGCCAGGAGTCAAACCATGACTTCCTGTTTCATAGGTCCACGCTCAACCACTGAGCCACGCTGGCTGGGCCAAAGCACATTTTTAATGCTGCCTTCTTCCTCCCTAGACCCAGAAGGCACGAAGGAGAGTAGTGTCCCTTTCCAAAATCAAGTCCATGATTGGAATTTCTCACCACTGTGGTTGGGGTGCAGTTGTCTCTCCCTGCAGAGAAAGGGGCAGGGGCTGCTTCTCCCCCCAGGCCTTAGGTCCTAGAGGATATTGGACCATGCTTCATCTGATTAGGAGAAGCAGCAAGCCCACCAGGCTGTCTCAGCAGCACCAACACCTCCAGGGTGAATGGATGTCCTATTACTGCAGACTGCCACAGGACAGATGGCCACAGAACTCTTCTTGTTATGGGGCGAGCCAACCAACAGGGTATGGGTCACATACCTGTCTTTTACAAACAACTAGCCAAGAACTCATCAAATAATATGTGCACATAAATTCCAACTGCTGCCCTATAGTCACATGCATCAGCCTGGTTTATAGGTAAAGGTTTTCATGACTTTAAGAGAGCAGTCCTGCTATTAAAGGAAGAGAGTCTCTTTACAAAACAGTGTTTGCTTTTGGGGGTCTACACCCCCAAAGAACTTTCCTCTGAGGACCTTCCTAATTCATTAGATAAGTGGCCTTCAATCTGTGGTCTCCATATATATGGAGATTATGCAAGGGCCTTCTAAGGGGTACACAACCTGGATAGTGCTAAGGAATAAACTTCCTGATACTCAAGTTTCACATTTATATTTAACAAAATTCATCTGTCTGGGTGTTTGCTTTCATATCCTCTTTTACAACCACCCCTTACCCATTTATTATGATTCTTTGTATGGACTCTGGATGTGACACCCTGCATTTGCAAGTGAAGGACAGTTGGAGGTTGGTGAGGTGTTGAGAAAGTGAATGATTAATGATGGGCTGATAGTTTTTTTCCATATCAGGGAGTTTTCAATTGTAGGAGGACATAAGCATGTTGTTAGCTTTTAATCTGACAGTTTTTCAAGTGTTTTGTTTTTAGTGATAGACAACTAATAAAGGAACTTATTTTTAGTGGTGTATCTTCAAAATAATTTTATGTTTTCAGTAAAACTGAGAAGTTGTTCAGATCATTGAGTAACATTTCCATAGAACTGTGTAAAAAACAAAGCCCAAAAACCACACACCCACCCTAGCTGGTTTGGCTCAGTGAGTCCTCAGTAGGGTGCATGCAGAAGGCAGCGATCAAAGATTCTCTCTCATCATTGATATTTCTCTCCCTCTCCCTCTCCCTCTCCCTCTCCCTCTCCCTCTCCCTGTCCCTCTCCCTCTCCCTCCCCCCCCTCCCTCTTCCTCTCCCCCTCCCTCTTCCTCTCTAAAATCAATATAAATTTATAAAAATAAATAAAATAAGAAAGCTGTTGAGCAAAATATGAAAAAAATACTCCCCCCAAAATAAGAATAAAATTGATGCTAAATTAGTTTCAGTCTATCATCTACAATTACATTAAACTAGAGGACCAGTGCAGAAAAATTTGTGCACCTGGGGGAGTCCCTCAGCCTGGCCTGCGCCTTCTCGCAGTCTGGGACCCCTCTGGGGATGTCCACGTGCCGGCTTAGGCCCACTCCCTGGGGGATGGGGCCTAAGCTGGCAGTCAGAAATCCCTCTGGCAGCCTGGGAGCCCTCAGGAGATGTCTGACTGTGGGGAGCGGGCCTAAGCCTCAGTTGGACATTCTTAGCGCTGCCATGGAGGTGGGAGAGGCTCCCACCACCACCACTGTGCTTGTACCATTAGCCCAGCTTGTGGCTGAGCGGAGCTCCCCTTGTGGGCACACACTGACCAGCAGGGGGCAGCTCCTGCATTGAATGTCTGCCCCCTGGTGGTCAGTGTGCATCATAGCGACCGGTTGTTCTGCCAGTAGGGTCGATTTGCATATTATCCTTTTATTATATACTAGGGGTCCGGTGCACGAAATTCATGCACTGAGTATGTGTGGGGGGGTGTCCCTCAGCTCAGCCTGCCCCCTCTCACATACTGGGAGCCCTCAGGCGTTGACCCCCATCACCCTCCAATCGCAGGTTCGGCCCCTTGCCCAGGCCTGATGCCTCTGCCAGAGGCGTCAGGCCTGGGCAGGGGACCCTCATTTCCCCCCCGATCACTGATTCTGCCCCCCGCCCAGGCCTGATGCCTCTGGCCCAGGATTCAGGCCTGGGCAGGGGCCCCCCCCCTGTCCCCCCAATCACAGGCTCTGCCCTCGCCCAGGCCTGATGCCTCAGCCAGAGGCGTCGACCCCCATCACCCTCCGATCTCCTGATCGGCCCCTTGCCCAGGCCTGATGCCTGCGCCAGAGGTGTCAGGCTTGGACAGGGGACCCCCATCTCCCCCCGATCACTGGCTCTGACCCCCGCCCAGGCCTGATGCCTCTGGCCCAGGAATCATGCCTGGGCAGGGGACCCCCATCTCCCTCTGATTGCTTGCTCCACCCCCCGCCCAAGCCTGACGCCTCTGACCCAGGCTTCAGGCCTGGGCAAGGGGACCCTCATATCCCCCCAATCATCGGCTCCGCCCCCCACCCAGGCCTGATGCCTCTGGCCCAGGCATCAGGCCTGGGCAGGGGACCCCCAGCCCCCTCCGATTGCTGGCTCCGCCCCCCGTCCAGGCCTGATGCCTCAGCCAGAGGAGTTGACCCTCATCACCCTCCGATCGCCGATCACTGGATCGGCCCCTTGCCCAGGCCTGAGGCCTCCGGCAGAGGTGTCAGGCCTGGGCAGGGGACCCCCAGCTCCCCGCGGTTGCAGGCTCGGCCCCTGCCCAGGCCTAATGCCTCTGGCCGAGGCGTCCGGCCTGGGCAGCGGGGACCTGCAGCAGCAGCGGCGCCCCGATCGTGAGGGCTCCACCCCTGCCCGGGCAGCAGCTGCAGCAGCCCTGCGATCGCGGGCTCCGCTTTAGGGCCAGGCAAGGGACCCCTAGCTCCCGGGACTGCCAGCTTCGCCTGTGCCCAGCTTCCATCGCTGGTTCCACCCCCACTTCCTGCTATCACTGGCCAGGGCGGCAAAGGCGCCCGGTTCTCCAATCATTCTCCGCCTTTGCCCTGCCCCCCCGGGCTCTTAGCTCCCCCCTGGGTTTCCGATCACTGTCAGTGGCAGGGGGCTTCTTCCTGCTTTCCCTTTTGCCCCCCTGCATTGTGCCTACATATGCAAATTAACCACCATCTTTGTTGGCAGTTAATTTGCATATCGCCCTGATTAGCCAATGAAAAGGGTAGCGGTCGTACGCTAATTACCATGTTTCTCTTTTATTAGTGTAGATGATAATTGGGGAGGAAAAATCTAAACTGTTAAAATAGTACCATTTCTCTTTTAAGAGCTTTATTCCAATACATTTTACTTTATATTTTATATTTTTACTTTATGTTTTACATTATATGTAATGACTTGAAATATGTAATATTTAGGTGCTTCTGGTCAATTGTTTACAAATATATTTACTGTAAAGCAGTTCAATCCAGAAAATAAAGTTTCAATATAGTTTTATGGTCAAAGTAAATAATGTTTCAATTCCAATTTATGAACCTATTTTTATCATAAAACATAAGAAAGATCAACAAAAGACTTTCAGGCATAAAAATACCACATTAGGATATAATTCTGTGGGGGCATGGAAAGACAGAGCACAGAGCCTCCCATGGTCCCCTCTATGCTGAGTTTGAGAGGCTGGAGGCCATATGATGAATTCTGGGAGTTCTTCCCCATGACAATAGGTGTGATTAAACCTTACTTACTCAGGCTATGGTAAGTTGGTCTCCATCACTTAGAAGAAAACAAAATACATTTTAATTTAATTTCTTCTTCAGGAGAACAGCAGGCAAGGCCATAGGCTGAGTATGAGAGTGAGAAGGATGTGTTCATTAGGTCAGCCTCAGAGTGATAGCTAATACCCCATCCCCACCTCAGTGGTTTAACCTAAATCTATTGATTTATTTCTCATTCAGGTACAATCCATTTGGCACAGTGGAGAGGACAGGTGTGTGTGTGTGTGAATGAGATTTGCTTCACAAAGTCATTCAGGGCTAAATTGGATAGAGGCTCTGATTCTTTAACTGGTGACATTTAAGTCTGCCCCAGGCCTTGGCATCCATTCTGCAGATGGAGGAAAAGGTAGAGGAGAATTTGTGGTAGGTTTGGACTGGGAGAAGGGGCCCATCACTCTGCTCACTTTCCTTGACTGGATCTCAGTAGCAGGCCATACCACATGCAAGGAGAACTGTGAAGTGTGGTTTCCCTGGGTGTCTTGGAAGAGGACTCTCATTGGCTCCTGAGCTGCCTGTTATCTGCCAACCTGGGGTAGATAGAACGTTTGAAGAAAACTGAGAAGGTTGAAAATAGCCAGGATGAGAGGAACAGCTGACAGTAAAACAAGAACCTGGTGTGCAGCATCAATGTCAAGTTCCAGCTGTGGGGTGGAGAGATTTCCTCCAGCAGCTCACAACAAGGTGGACAGTGGTTAGATATAGGTTGGGGATTTGGGGGGTAGACATGACAGGAGGTCAAAGGGACAAAGGAGGATGGTGGGGAACTACCACATATTTCGTGGGTAAGGAAGAGAATGGGCATGGCTGATTGGCAGAAAAAGAAGGGTTCAGGTACCCTTTGAGGCCTTGATGAAATTGAAAAGCGATATAGTGGACGGAATGGAATGAGAACTGGGGGTAGAGATTGCTGTTTAAGAGGGTGTGTTTTAATGGACTGAATGTTTGTCTCCTCAAAATTCATGTTTTGGAACCCCATGCACCAATGTAATGATATTAGGAAGTGTAGCCTGTGGGAGGTGATTAGGTTTGAGGGTGGAGTCCTCAGTAATGGGATTAGTGCCCTTAAAAGAGTCCTGAGAGAGTTAGCTTCTCTCTCTCTGCCATGTGAGGAGACAATGAGAAAGTAGTCATCTGCAACCATGAAGAGGACTTGCACCAGATCCGACCATGCTGGCATGCTCATCTCCGACTTCTAGGCTCTGGAACTGTGAGAAATAAGTTTCATTGTTTGTTAAGTCTGTGGTGTTTGCTATAGCAGCCAGGATGGACTAAGACAGTGTGCTTGAATTTACAACTTCTAGGTAGAGCTGAGATGCAATGTGTGGCCCAGGGAGTGAGCAGGAGTGTGTGTGTGTGTGTGTGTGTGTGTGTGTGTGTGTGTGTGTGTGTGCGCAGTGAAGGGGATGTTTCCTGTTCTTTCTTTCCCCAGATACCACCCATTTTGGGTGCTGGGTCTCAAACGCACCTATTATCTTGGCCATTAGAAGATTAAATGACTTGAATCAGAAGCATTAAAAGGTAATTATTAAGTATATTTTGTTTGTAAAAATGTATAGATTTGTAAACAGAGAAAAAGATGTTAAAATACACAGATTTTCCCAGATAATTTTGTTTACCATTTCTTTCCCAAATATATGCAAGGTATTCTATATACATAAAAAAGTAAAGGATGCTATCACACAGCAGGTATTGTTTCAATTTAGCAAAATGTAAAATTAAACTCTGTCTTGGGAGTGGATGGAAATGAAAGGAGCCTACTTCAGCCTCCTGCAGCTGTGTTGTCCTTGTGTAACCCACCCACATGGTTGAAAGTGAATGATTGGCAACTGGAAAAAAGGACAGCTTTTATGCGTGATACCTTCCATTATATTATTAGCTCATATTGTTAGTGTCCTGAAACAGAAATAAAGGTTTTAAGAGGCCTAATTAGAAGTACCAGTAGTGATTTAAACACTAAAAATTGAGAAATATTTTCATATTTTAGCCAAAGCTAGTCAAGTTTCCCTTTTCCGATCAAGCCTTATCAGGTGTCAGGGAGCCTTTCCAGCTGGGACCTGTTCAGCTAGGATCCCTTTCAGGTAGGAAAAACTGATGCAATTATCTTGACTTATGTAGTAGGCAAGAAAGCTGTCTATTAGGTAATGTCTGTATCGCTCAGGTGTGGGGGTTAGGGAATCTCAGGAAAAGATTGCTCAAGAAGGCTCTATATCCACATACTTTGCTCTGCTCTTGCTCGCTATATGTCAACGTGGCTTTGAAATCAAATGCAAATAATGTTTTTTCGTTGTCAACTTCAACTAATCTCTCATCATTTAGGCCACAAATAGATTCCAATAAGTTGACTACTGCAAGTTTATTGCAAATCCCATTGGATGGGTTGATTTTCTTCCTTCTCTGCGTGAATGGTTAGTCCTCAGTGAGAACTTGGAATTGAGCTAATCAACACTTCCTGTCCAGACCTGCAGGGCAGGTCTACCCTTGTATGAACTTGAGTGACATGAAAAATCACAGATCAGGATCTGACTTAGAATATTCCCTTTGGTTTAAGAAATTAAGTGTGTGTGTGTGTGTGTGTGTGTGTGTGTGTGGCCCCAAAGCATAAAAGGTTAAAAGGTTCATGAAATCAATGTCAGAAATTCACAAATTTCCATTTCCTGGGAAATAAACAAATTTTTTTCTTCAAGCCTAAATCCAAATTTCAGGTTATTAAAAATATATATCATATATACAACTATTTCTCCTTTTCAGATAAGTTCTGTTGTACATTCAACCTCTGAATATATTAGTCTAGAGCAGTGGTTCTCAACCTTGGCTGCACATTAGAATCACCTGGGAATCTTTTTAAAATCCTGATTTCTGGGCCTCATCCTCCGGAAATTCTGTTTCTTTGTTACTAATATTGTGGCCCCACCCCATAACAAAGAAACAGAATTTCCGGAGGATGAGGCCCAGAAATCAGGATTTTAAAAAGATTCCCAGGTGATTCTAATGTGCAGCCAAGGTTGAGAACCACTGGTCTAGAGTGTCTGAAATTGCCACTCTCCCTACATAAGATCAGTAAGTGCAGACTTCTTCATGTTTGTATTTTAACCATATGCTATTTTTCTTAAAACAGGGATGACTATCATCTGTTTTCTAGAAGGTAGTGGCTTGTTAACTGAAGCCAGCAAGTGTTGTGAGTTTATCTACATCAGGATGATAGAGTACATGGGAAAAAATGAAATCTATTTTTCGGCCACAAAGAGGGGCATAAAATGAGAGTTTGTTCCTGAAGAGAGTCATGTTCCCAAAGCATGGACAGATGTGATAGTTTTCTCCAACAGCCTGAAGCATTTTTAAAAAACTGTATTTTTATTGATTTCAGAGAGGAAGGGACAGGGAGAGAGAGATACATCAATGAGCCTGCAACCCAGGCATGTGCTCTGACTGGGAATTGAACCATGACCTCTTGGTTCATAGGTCGACACTCAACCACTGAGCAGTCCTGGCCGGGTGCATTTTTTTTTTAAAAAAACAAAACAAAGAACTATCTTTGGTTTAAAAACAAGAAAAAAGGTTTTATGGGGGTAAAAAAAAAAAAAAAAAGAGGGACATCTGTAATACTCTCAACAATAAAGATTAAAAAAAGGAAAAAGAAAAAATATTTTAAAAAATTGAAGTAAAGGAGAATAGCAGCAATGGTATTGGGACTCCAAACACAATGCACATGTTTAGAAACTGTGGACTCCCAAGGGGCAGTTGATTTCTAAAAAATATTTTTATCATTGGTAAATTCTGGCTTGAATAATGTTCCCTGGAAATTCATGTCTACCTGGAACTTCAGAATGTGACCATATTTGGATATAAGGTCTTTGCAGGTATAGATTGGGTTATATTGAATTAGTTTGAGCCATAAATCTAAAGATTAGTGTCCTTATAAATATTCCTTATGAAGACACAGAGAGAAATAGAAAGTAAAATTTAATTTTACTTTCAGCCAACAATTACAAATGCTGTTTCATTGTCCTATGAGTGCACTGCAAGCTATTCTGTTGCTTATTTGCCAAACTTTATAAAGTTTATGAACCTTTTAATAAGATTTTTTTAAATGAGGCTTAGACAATATTTTAATATGTTGACAGCCATGATTAAAGCATAGAGACTACTTAGACCAGGGGTGGGGAATGTCCAGCTGGCAGGCAGTATAAGGCCCTCGAAATCATTTGGTCTGGCCTACCAAGGCATTAGGGCTGAGTTAATTAAATGCATAACCAAATATAGCAGGCTAATTTTTAAGTTGATAATTTTGTTTGGCCTGTGATGATGTTATAAATATCCAAGTGGCCCTTGGCAGAAAAATGGTTCCCCACCCTTGACTTAGACTAACAACTGATGATCCATGAAAATAGAAATGTAAACAGAAATTTAATTCATCATTTTGCTAATGGTTTTTCCTGGTACATTTTATCAGCCTCCATTGCCCCTTTTGCCCTAATATACTGTGCTGTTTTATGAACTTTCTCCTGAGCATTAATAAGAAGGAAGTTATTATGCCCTCCTTTACAGTGACCTAATGGAATGAGGGACTTGCTCAACATCCCATTTTTCCTATCAGTGTATAGATCTGCTAGTTAGATTAGTGCCACCTCTTTTTCCTACCTCCAGCCCTAAGCTCAGCCTCTGGCACTCTCAATTCCATTTTATATCAGGAGGACCCCATGTTCTTAAAAATGTTCCCTGAAGTAACTAACCAACATTATCTTTGAAATAAGTCCCTTTGATGTCAACATAGGGAAATAAGGCAGAATGTCAAGCTCATGTGCTTTTTCTGCACTGATTTACAGTCAAGATAGCAACGAAAGACCAGTGACCAATTCTGGCCATTAACTTACATAATCATAAAAGCATAGATGTTTGCTGTTTGGTGATACTTCCCCAGAAGCACAGTGACGTTTACTCTAACATCTGATTTATTGTTTTCATTTTACTTTTTAGTGGTCTGACCTTGTTGTAAGCATGGCATCGGTGCTTGCTTACCCAGATGATCACAAGGTTTGAGAAAGCTTTTGAAAGGTGACAGAGTTACCTAAGCTAGGCTGCATGGTTAGATCATTGGAAACTTGCTCTGCCTAGGAAGGGAGTATCTATGGTTGCCATGATCATGGAAATACAGGTAGCTTTTATGGTAAGTGAAATCATAAATTTGAAAACTTACCAGGCAGCAAACACAGAAAATGTCTTAGATTTACATAGTCAGGGTGTTAGAATTTGAGGTATTTGGGGTCTCGTGTGTATGCTTCCTTTAATGGCAGCTCCATCTGGTAGCTGTTAAAAATCATCAATCCAGAGAAAATGAGAAGAGAGAGAGCTACTACTATGGAATGGTGTCTTTAAACCTGAGGGAACTTACTAGTGATTGTCTTGAGATGCAGATGATGTCACAGATCACCAGTTCTGTAGATTCTATGAAAGAGAATAGAGGTGAGTGGTCTAAATAAAGGTATAAATAAAAAGTAAAACAAATAGCAGGGATTGCAGATTTCTGGGTTATAAGACACCACACAACATGTCATTGGACTGGCCATCATCTTTTTTCTATGAAGTATCAAGTTCCATCTGTTGGGGAATTTTTCTTTCTTAACGGCTATAGAAAACACATAATTATTTTCTTAGAATGGGGAAAGTGGTGGTATTTGTATTTTTAAGATGGTTCTTAGACTTTTTATCCCTCTTTATGTCAGATAGACTGTACTTTGCAGTTCTGATTTTTTTTTAAAAAAAGGTCCTATCAAGTGTTACAAGTAGTACCCAGCAACGCACATGTTACACCCTAACCGCACATGAATGAGAGGCCCCATTGCCTGCTAATGTTTAACTTTTGCAGCTCAACTCATCTGGCTAAAAACAATACTTAACCACAGTGTTTTTCTGTCATTTTAGGATCTCACTGTGCCACATGTCACTGTGGTATAAAATTAAGAAGGGAATTGAAACAAGGGAAATTTTTACTGTTAAGAAATAATACTCTCTTTACCTGCTTGATTTCTATGCTTTCTAATTAGACCAACTCCCTACACAATTTGTACATTCAGAATGGCAAGAATTTAATTTTGCCCAACTGGCATGGCTCAGTGGTTGAGCGTTGATCTATGAACCGGGAGGTCACGGTTTAGTTCCTGGTCAGGGCACTTGACTGGGTTTCGGGCTCTATCTCCAGTGTGGAGTGTGCAGGAGGCAGCCGATCAATGATTCTCTCTCATTGTTGATGTTTCTATCTCTTTCTTCCTCTTCCTTCTTCTCTGAAATCAATAATAAAAATATGTATCATAAAAAAAGAATTTGATCTTTCATTTTGCTTCTTTTTTTTTTTAATATATATTTTATTGATTTTTTACAGAGAGGAAAGGAGAGAGATAGAGAGTTAGAAACATCGATGAGAGAGAAACATCGATCAGCTGCCTCCTGCACATCTCCCACTGGGGATGTGCCCGCAACCCAGGTACATGCCCTTGACCGGAATCGAACCCGGGACCTTTCAGTCCGCAGGCCGACGCTCTATCCACTGAGCCAAACCGGTTTCGGCCATTTTGCTTCTTTTTTTAAAAAAATATATTTTTATTGATTTCAGAGAGGAAGGGAGAGGGAGAGAAAGATAGAACCACCAATGATGGGAGAGAATCATTGACCAATTGCCTCCTACATGCCCCACAACTGGAATTAAGCCTGCAGCCTGGGCATGTACCCTGGCAGGGAATTGAAACATGACTTCTGGTTCATAGGTTGATGCTCAGTCACTGAGCCATGCCAGCCGGGCTCATCTTGTTTCTTTTTGACCCAGCTTTTTGGGCAGCCCTCACAGTGACTTATTAAGTGTTTAGTAAGGAGACTATGCCCAGATATCGAATCTCAGTATTCACAAGTGACTGTGGATAAGAAGTGAATGAATTAGCATAGTGTTGGTATGTAGAGTTATGCATTATTTGAAAATAGGTTATGAAAAGGGGAAAGTCACTCACACCAATCTACCATATATCTGAATTCAGATCATCCCGACTTCAGTTTAAATACTCTGGTGCTAACACTTGGGTCATACTTGGGTCACAATTGAAATATATGCAGTGAGGCAAGTTTATAGCAAATTAATTATTCATTAAATAAAGCGTCCTCAAAACCCATAATTTTAATGGAGACTTAAAAAAAAAATTATCCTAGTCTATTTAAAAAAAATTTTATTGATTTCAGAGAGGAAGGGAGAGGGAGAGAGAGATAGAAACATCAATGATGAGAGAGAATCATTGATCAGCTGCCTCAAGCACCCCCTCCCCCCCCACCAGGGATTGAGCCCACAACCCGGGCATGTGCCCTTAACCAGAACCCTTCAGTCCACTCAGTCAAACCAACTAGGGCTTAATGGAGATCTTTAGTCCTTGGAGCAATGCACCAGATTAGAAGGCAGGCTCCTTCTTTGTAAAATAGAAGGAAATGTATTGTGGAAGGGGATGTGTACATGGACAATGGGTGTGAATATGCAGACAGTTCTTGGACAGATATTTTTAAAAATGATGTTATTTTCCCCAAACTATCAGTGTTCACTTGCTCCTTAACTCTTGTAAAAGAGTTCACTGAGGCTCATGCATTTGAACCCCAAGTGTAACACTTGTATCTTCAAGTAAAATAAAGTCCTGATTAGTTATATTTAGAACTAATGACTGGTAATTCTCAGATTGAATCACTAGACTTCTAAAGAATTGGTGTACTCATAAGAACATAAGGTCTTAAATGTGTTACAAAACAGCTTTCTAAATGAATTTGCTTTTTCAAATGGAAATCATTACAGTGCATTGAACCATATGTGTAAAGAAATCAGATAACCAAAAGTTCTGTTGGTTTTCCTAGGATGTTAGTGTTAAATACTCTTTTTACAGAGTATTTAAAACTTAATATGCTTGTTTTTCTTCAGTGAGACTGAAGTCTTAACCTGGCAGTAGAGTTTAGTGTCTAACACACATAAAGCTTTCGGGAGAGCCATTAAAAACAGCAGGAGCAAAGAGTCTCCACACCTCAAGGCTATAATAAGTTATAAAAGACAAGGGAGAATCCAGCTGCAGGTTCTACATTAGATGGAGATCCCAAGGGAAGAGCAATCTGTCTCTCCTACTGAACCCCACAGACTGTATTTTGCTCTTTAGGCAAAGGTGGGAAAAAGGGGACTCTAGAATAATTTGAGATGCAATCTGTAGAACTGCACATAAGATAATATTCATTAAAAATAAACATAGGTGCCGAAGCCGGTTTGGCTCAGTGGATAGAGCGTCGGCCTGTGAACTGAAGGGTCCCAGGTTCGATTCCGGTCAAGGGCATGTACGTGGGTTGCGGGCACATCCCCAGTAGGAGATGTGCAGGAGGCAGCTGATCGGTGTTTCTCTCTCATCGATGTTTCTAACTATCTCTCTCCCTTCCTCTCTGTAAAAAATCAATAAAATATATATTTTTAAAAAAAAATAAACATAGGTGAAACCTCAGGATCATAACTGGTACCAATGTAGCACATGGCTTTTGAGCATCTAAGGTAACTAAAAAATTTGTTTCTAAAACCCTAGCAAGCTAAGAGGGTGGTAAATTGACCCAGGGCCAGACCTATGGTTGTTTGTTTTGTTTTGTTTTAAATATATTTTTATTGATTTCAGAGAGGAAGGGAGAGGGAGAGGGAGATAGAAACATCAATGATGACAGAGAATCATTGATCAGCTGCCTCCTGCATGCCCCACACTGGGGATCGAACCCGCAAACCAGGCGTATGTGCTGACCAGGAATTGAACCATGACCTCCTGGTTCATAGGTCAACACTCAACCACTGAGCCATGCCAGCTGGGCCAGACCTATGTTTTTAATCAGAAGCTCTCTTCTCTTTCTTAAAAAGGAGTGAATAAAAACCAAACATTTTTCTAAGCTTAAATGTTCTGCATTATTTTTTTCATCAAACTGTTTCCAGAATAGTCATTTCTAGATTATTCCCTGATTAGAGAAACGTAGTAAATCATAAAGGCCTCTACTTCTGGAGAGATCTGGAGAAGAGTTAAGCAGTCAGATTTAACCCCAAGTAGTGCAATCTGAGTTGCTGGGTTGTTAATGATCGCTTTGAATCTTGATTCTCTGAGGCAATGGCCGTGAACATCATAGTTTGTATCTATTTTCTCTGACACCAGGGGCTGCATGGTCTTGCACTGTAGGAAGCTGCTCATGTTTCTTTAGTTTTCATATGGTTTCCAAGCTTTCATTCTTATTCTTAGGGCATCAGTCCTTCCCCTGAAAGTGGGAAGATAATTCCTGTTTAGCAGAAGACTGGGCCCGTCTTTTCCTTAATCATCTGCAATCTTCTTACACTTGCTGCTGGTAGAAGACTTTCAGGACACCTCTGCAGATGGAATAAACCAGCATTGACAGGACATCATCTCCTTGGACATGGTCCCTGAGGAAGACCTGTGGGGAAGGGGGAAAAGGTAGGAAAACCCAAATCTACTTGTGACCTTCTGTGAAGGCAGGGAGATAAACTACAAATCAATCTTAAAGGAAGTACATTAAGGGCCAAGTTTTCCAAGTCAAATTGGTGCTCATTTGTCCAGGTCCAAAATTTGTGTGCTAAGGGAGGAGTCAGATTTCTAAATGTGACTTGAGGAAGTCAACAAGTTCCTGCATTTTCACCAGCAGATGTTTATGGTTGTCAAATATATGCCATGGATCTTATTAATCACTAGAAATACAGAGATTTTAGGACACAATCTCGGCTAAGATGGGACACAAATTGATAAAGGTTTTAACAATTTCAAAAGGGTATTTGAGTGATTTCTTAAAAAGCATTCTTCCGGAAATATCATCATAGAGCAAACACAAAATATATCTATGAATTAATTTGAGGCTTTTATTGCCCTCATAATGAAACACTAAGATAAATCATATATATTCATATGTGTATACATATATATATATGTACATATATATGCATACACATACATATCTCTGACATAGCAGTATTATTCATTTGTTAATCTATAGTACTCTGATATCAACTGTATAGTAAAATGAGCTCATCTTTATCAATGAAAACATTAAATATTTTTTCCTCTTTAATAGTAGCTGACAAAGATAACTAACCTTTAAAAGGAAGGCTTACTGTGGCTCACTTACTGGACTTCGGTTTTTAAAAATGAGCCCTTTGATTAAACTGTAAGGTAGTTTGTGAAGAAATTTGTTAAGATACTTAACATCCCTTAAAATAATTAATTTTCACTCTGTATCTTTTTATGCTGTAATGAGCAACCCACTTGGCTCTCCTTTGTAAACATCTAGTTGTTCTAATAAAAGAGAAATAGAAAAAAAGTTACTTATCCTTTCACTAAGAACAAGGAAGTTGATGAATACAAATCATTCTGTGGTGTCAACGATGACAGACTTCAACTTTTGACCACGCCAATTGTGAATGTGCATGGATTGAGCTGCCGCAGAAATTGCGGAGGGGCACTGAAACCACTACCTGGCATATGTGGGCCATTGGTGTGGCAAGTTTAAATATTTTAGTCTTTAGTTGTAGAAACCGAGCTCCTGAGGAGTGAAACCACTCATTAATGCTTTACACTGAGGATAGGCCTGGAGAAATGATGAGAATTCTTGAGTTTTAACAAGCTGTTCTGATGCCTGGGTCTGGTTTTTCACTAAATTAGGTCATGAAACATCTTTTTGTCTACATGAGAAATCCTATGCTTTAACTGTAAAGCTTAACCCAGCCCCTCAGTGCACCCAAGGCTGATCCTACATCAAATTACCATGTGTCAAAAGCAAATAAAGCCTCTTTAAAATTTCTTCCAATATTAAGTTTATTGGATTCAAGGAGCAATGGAATCACTAGCTCCTGAGCTAAAACATGTAGTGTTTAAAAGTAAATTTTAATTATTCTTAGCTCACATTCAAACTAAAAAGGCTCTTAATAGTAATTTAGAATCCTATCTAATAAAGAGGTAATATGCAAATTGACCATCACTCCACACACAAGATGGCCGCCACAAGATGGCCAGCAGGGGAGGGCAGTTGTGGCGATCAGGCCAGCAGGGGAGGGAAGTTGGGGGTGACCAGGCCTGCAAAGGAGGACAGTTAGGGGCAACCAGGCCAGCAGGGACGGGCAGTTAGGGGTGACAAGGCTGGCAGGGAAGGGCAGTTAGGGGCAATCGGGCCAGCAGGGGAGCAGTTAGATGTCGATCAGGCTGGCAGGCAGAAGCAGTTAGAGGCAATCAGGCAGGTAGGCAGGTGAGTGGTTGGGAGCCAGCAGTCCTGGATTGTGAGAGGGATGTCTGATTGCCCGTGTAGGTCGAACCTAAACGGGCAGTCGGACATCCCTCGAGGAGTCCCAGATTGGAGAGGGTGCAGGCTGGGCTGAGTGACCCCCCTTCCCCATGCATGAATTTCATGCACTGGGCCTCTAGTATATTATAAAACACTGTCCCAAGCCTCAGACTTTAATCAAGTCACTTATTAGAGTGGAAGGTTTTATTTATTTATTTATTTATTTATTTTTTTAAAATTGAAGCTTTTGCTTTTTTTTTTTTTTAAAAAAAAAATACATTTTATTGATTTTTTACAGAGAGGAAGGGAGAGAGATAGAGAGTTAGAAACATCGATGAGAGAGAAACATTGATCAGCCGCCTCCTGCACATCTCCTACCGGGGATGTGTCCGCAACCCAGATACATGCCCTTGACCAGAATCGAACCTGGGATCTTTCAGTCCGCAGGCCGACTCTCTATCCACTGAGCCAAACCGGTTTTGGGGAGTGGAAGATTTTAAAATAAAAGTGTATCTATGCAATGTTGGTAAATGAGACCTCCCTGGAGACACATACTTGTTCATCTTTTTTTGTCACTGTCAATGCCAACATTGCCAAGTTTCCAAAAGGTTCTACAACTGATCATTTCAGAGCATTTTCAAGCAGGTCAGACGAGCAAGCAACCTTTAATGATGATCATTATATTCTGCTTTGGTGACAGGAAGTATAGAGGCCAAGCGAAGAATAATCACTTCTGTATTTTAAGCGTACATTTTGTTTAGTGTTTCAGGAAACAAAGCATATGTTGTCATTCAGATTAAAGGTGTTGAGTACTATAATTAGTCATAGGGACCTTACCTTAGCACTTTCTGCTGCCTAAAAATGTGCATTCTGATTTTAACCCATTGTATTTTGATGGCTCAAATTTTGTTTGTACTAAAATGACTGTCACATTTCTTGAGGTTTGAAAGGTGATATCGTGCATAAATTCATTGGTGTGTAGAGGTCCAGAGATACCCAGCCACAGAAAGGGAGGTAGGCCTGTTTTTAAAAGAATGAAGGGGACATATGGACGACAAAGTATTTTGTGTGTGACTTCTGAGAGAAGTGGCTTGGATGTTGAAATATTGGCCCTTCTGGGACATTTCAATGGCTTATGGGATAATAAAGATGAATATCTCCTCTGAATAGTTCATACATATACATTATTTTTTATTCAAAAATTTTTAAAAATATTGAAATATTTCAAACCTATACCAAAGGAATATATCTTAATAAATATATATTAAGAGTCTACTACATGTCAGCTAGGGATCTCCATGCTTGACATACAACAGAGAATGATCTAGGCAAGATCCCCACCTTTATGGAGAGTATGTTCTAGTAAGGGAGACAGGCAATAGAGAATCACTGCAGAGAGAGCCCTGAATAAACAAAGGCAATGGTGACAAACAAGGAATTGGATTAGGAAGTCCCTCTGTGGTAATGGACAGGAGGGCAGATGTATGGGTTTAGATGCTGTGGTCCACGGAGGCCCAGGAAGTTCTGACTGAGTCATTGTTCTGTAGGAAGAAGGAAATAAGATCATCAGCAGGAAGTGAGGATGGGGAGGAGGTGTTGATATTTGAGGAAAGAAGCTAAAGGGGTGAAATATTCATCTATTTAGTACAGAAAATGATGTAATACACTTATAAACCACTGAGGTCAAACATAACACTTTTACCATATTTTGTTCAGCTTTTATTATAAAACTAGTGTCCCAGTGCATGATTCTTGCACATTGAAAGAAAATTAATTAGAAGAAATATTTTAATATCGCTATTCATGTCTTGCTAATGAAAAGAAAATAGGATTCTTCTGAGTCTCCTATCTACCTACTCCAGAATTTCTGTGAGGATCAAATGAGAGGAGACACAGGAAAATGCTTCACAAACATTTGGTTAAACTGTAAAATGTTTGCACCAGGCTATAAAGCAAGATGGGTTCTTGGGCTGAAGAAACTCCAAGGAGGCATTGCTATGTGATGTCATTACCTGGCACCCACAGCCACCATTTTTGGGCTGGGCTGTGGAGTGAATTTTGCACCATGGGATAGTGGCAGGGCCTGTGTCCCACTTGGGGGAAGCTGAGTGTTGGTTTGTCGGCACCAGGTCCGCAGTGCCATTTATTTTTAAACAGCCTGTGTGTGTGATGGCAGCTTCTGCATTGAGCATCTGCCCCCTGGTGGTCAGTGCACATCATAGCTATCAGTCGGACAGATGGACACTTAGCCTTTTATATATATATATATATATAGATAGAATTGCAGATCATTTTAGACTTTCCATGGTCCCAAAGATTATCATTCCTTAGATGCTGATGTGAGTGGTACCCAAATATGTTGTTTAATTATTGTTTAACTTGGATTTGAAACAGCTTGTTTCTCTGAGAAACTGAATCTTAGTTTCCCCTCCCCTACTGCTTTATTGCTTTGGTGTATTTTTTTCAGTCATGGTAAAATAATATAATATTCACCGTCTTAACTATTTGTAGGTGTACAATTCAAGGACATGATGTCCATGTGTAATGTTGTATAACTATCACCCACTATTAATTTCCAAAACTTGTTCATCATCTCCAACATACCTTCTGTACCCATCAGACAATAACTCTCCTTCCTTCTTCCTTCAACTTGTGGTAACTCCTATTCTACCTTCTGCCTCTATGAATTTAACTCTTCTACATACCTCATATAAGTGAAATTATAATATTTGTCCTTCTGCGGCTAGCTTATTTCATTTAGCCTAATATTTTCAAGTTTGAATGTTTCAGTGTTTTCGTAATATTTCACTGTTTTGCCTTCATGTAGCAGCACATACCAAAACTTCATCCCTTTTTATGGCTGACTAACATTCTTAGCAGGCTTTTAGGACCACAAAAGCCTACAGCCATCCTGTGGGTTGAGAGGTGCTAAGGATTAGAAACACAATATTTGTCTTCCTCTGCAGTATCTCCCAGGTCCCTAGCACAAAGCTGTTCTCCATAAATACTTCTTGAGCTATTTTTCTTATTAGCATCACCTAGAAATCATACTGAATTTATAGTGTAAGGCAAGATCTTATTCCCAGCACTATAGCAAGACCTGAGAGGCTGCCAGGCTCCCAGCTCTGAGGCTGTGCTTGCTGCCAATGGTCTCTGCCAGCTGAGTGTGGGGTGGGTGCAGAGAGAGTGGGCATCTGGGCATCCGTAGCAGCAGCTGCTTGCTGACCGGGAATAGGACTATCACACGCAGGGGGTGGAGAAGAAACATTTTGGTAATCGTTTCCAAAAACTTCCTTCTTGGAAGGAAATAGTCTTTAAAAATGGCAAAGTCCCCCAAGGAGAGCACATGAATTACAGTGATGGAATGCAGCCCTTTAGAGCTTTGCGTTTTGCGGTTTAATGGACAACTTTTGAAGTTTGAAAGACTTGGATTTAGAAGACTAAAGTTTAAAGTCACTGGTCCTTATATCTCAAAAATCATCGTGTTTTAGAAAAAATACTGCCTCACTTTTTAGATATCTTTCCTCAGAAGAACTCGTGCTTAAAAAAATGTTCTGAAATTCTTACAATTGAGCAATCTTATTATTAACAAAGGTTGATTTTTTTAATCTTCACCTGAGGCTATGTTTATTGATTTTAGAGAGAGGAAAGAGAGAGGGAGAGGGAGAGAGAGAGAGGGAGAAACATTGATGTGAAACATTGATCAGTTACCTCTCATACATGCCCTGACCTGGGATCAAACCTGCAACCTAGGTATGTGCCATGACTGGGAATTGAACCTGCAAGCTTTTGGTGTACAGGATGACACTCCAACCAACTGAGCCACACCTACCAGGGCAACAATCTTATATTTGAAATGAGAAAATGTTAGATAAAACACTCACTTTGGTCCTTGCTTAATGTACAGGAACTTGTTTTTCGTATTAGATCCTGTGTATTTATTCAGCTGTTGCTAATACTAACAATAAGGAACTATTTTTGAAGACTTGATATATGGCAGTTACCTGAGTAGGATTTTGTTGTTAATCCTGACCTGAAGATATTTTTCCATTGATTTTTAGAGAGAGTGGAAGGAAGAGGGAAAGACACACACAGAGAAACATCAATCTGAGAGAGACACAATCAATTGGTTGTCTCCCACACGAGCCCAATCAGGGTTAGGAATCAAGCCTGCAACCAAGGTATGTGCCCTTGACTGGAATCGAACCCAAGACCCTTCAATCCGAGGTCCAATGCTCTATCCACTGAGCCAAACCAGCTAGGGCCTGAGTAGGCATTATATACACATTCTTACGTCATCTTTGTAATTCTGTGAAGTAGATGATTAATTCATTATCATTATATTCATCTTTATAAATGAGGACACTGAAGCTTAGCACAAAACGAATTGCTAAACCATCATTCAAGTGTTAACCAAGTGCCAGAGGTTAGTCACAACCCTGCATTAGGTCACCAGAGGAAGTTCAAGTTAAATGCGTGGTTAGAAACTATCTGGCCAAACACCTGTCTTACACATCAGGAAACTGAGGCCAGGCGCAATGTTTACCCTGCTCCATAGTATTGAACTGGATAATTGCAGGGTCAGATTTAAATCACATGTTCCCCCGATACCAGACCACCCATGTGCTTTCCTACAAGATTGTTGGGGTTTGCTTGTAAACTGCTTTATATGCAGCAGCTTAAAAACAAACACTCTTGTAAATGCGAAAACATAGACAGAAAGTCAAAGGAGGGTGAGCTGGGCATCAGGCAGCATGGAGTTCGAGAACTGAGCAGCCACATCCAATGAGAAGGCTTTTTCTTTTTCTTCATTCTACCCCATTTGCCTTCTCTTACCCCTTCCTCCCACCCTCTTCCACTTCCTCAGGCTGCCCTTTAACAGAAACATTTCACCCTAAAGGCACTGCCTGCGGTTAGAGGATGGTGTCATCTGATTACTAGCAAAAGAAAGCTTCAAGCCAGACAGAGGAAGACAAATACCACATGACCTCACTTACATGTGGAATCTAATGAACCAAACAAACTGGGGAACAAAATAGAACCAGAGGCATGGATACATGGAACAGACTGACAGCTGTCAGAGGGGAGGAGGGAGGGGGACTGGATGAAAGAAGGGGAAGGGATTAGCCAAAGAATATAGTATATGCATAGCCCATGGACACAGACCACAGTGTGGTGATGGCCAGAGGGAGGGGGGAGGAGGGCGGGGGCCGGGTGGAGGTGGGTAAAGAAGGGGATATGGAGGACATCTGTAATAGTGTCAACAACAACAACAAAAGCTTCTTGGACCTGCTAGTGACAAATTAAAGTAGAATCTCAAAGCAAGAAAAGCCCCCATTGGTAGTAATCCTTAGTTCTGAATATAAGTTATTTGTGTTTGAGCCCAGGCTTCTTGATCATTTGTTCCATAGTTAATATTACTGTCCAATGTATTTTAAATGTATTTTTAGTTGCCAATTGGCTTCATTGTCTTCTAAGCAGCTGTCCGTTTAGCTGCTGATGTAGTTTAGGGTGCTGCGGGTGGGTGTGATGGGGTAGATCTGATCGAAGTTCATGTTCAGACTCTGGAAGTGAAGGCACTTCTATTGAGTTGCTGACATATCCAGAGGCCCAGTGTTGCTAAGACACACTGGAGCCCACATCACAGTCCCGTGGCTGAACGCTGCTGCTGGAAGCTACCGCAAGGCATTTCCTTCTGAGCACAGCCGCTGGGACGTGACGAGATGTGGCAACTCACAGTCCCGCGAGCAGGGCTCCTGCAGCCCTGCTGCCGAGAAGCACCCACACCTGGACACTTCTAGCGGCAGCAGTTTCATCTGCAAAACAGGAAAGGCTAACAGAGCAAAACCTCAACGCACAGGGAGGCCATGAGTCCAAGCTCATCATTAACCAGCGACTCCTATAACCAACTGATCAGTTCTGATCATTATATTTCATGTTACAGCTTCCAAAGACAAAAAAACCTCAGAGTTACATACCATCACGACTGTGTAGTTCCAGAACATTTTCCTCACCCAAAAAGAAACCATATGCCCATTGGCAGTCACTCCTCATCCCTCTCTTCCTTCAGCCCCTGGCAACCAAGAATCTACTTTCTCATCTCTATAGACTCACCTATTTGGGGGCGTTCCATATAAGTGTAACCATACAATATGCAGTATTTTGGGAGAGGCTTCTCTCACTTAGAGTAACATTTTCGAGGTTCATCCATACTGCAGCATATGTCAGTACTTCATTCCTTTTTATGGCCGAATAATATTTCAATGCATAGATGGGCCACATTTGTTTATCCATTCAACATTTGGGAATAGTTTTTTTTTTATTATTCAATTCTCCTGCCTCCTTGATCTCCTCACACCAATGTATAATCTACACGATGTCCAAAATCATCTTCTTAAACAATTTTGATCATAGCACTCACTCTGTATTCAAAACTCTGTAAGGTTCCCCAGTGGCTCACCTGCAGAATGAAGTCCTCACCCCATCCTCCCGTCTTAGTCTTATCGTTGTGGTGTCATTACTGTCTCATTCTCTTAGTTTAGTCTCCTTGAGCTCATCCTTTATTTTTTCCACAGGTCCCTGTGTGGATGGACCCCTCTTTGGGTCTTTGCTCTAACTCAATGCCCTCCTCCCTCTCCAAATGGTGACCTTCCACTATCCTTCTCTTTGAAGCCTTTTTCAAAGCCTTCTGAAAGAGCCAACGATACCTTAGAATTTTCTGCATCTTCCTTAACTAAAACACCTATGATTCTGTATGGTACTTATTTACCCCTTAATTGTCACTCCTACATGCATTAGCCCTTTGAGGAAGATGCGTGTTTCTTATTCCACTTCTTGTGTCTTATCTGTGACTGACCCAAAGAAGATGCACAATCAGTAATGATTTAATCCGTGTGTGTACCTGTATCTACCCTATATTTAAAACTTTTATGGACAAACTCAATGTGCCCAGCACTGAATTTTTCCATTGGGAAAATGAAGTCAGCTGCATTGTGACCTGTCAGGGGAATTATTTCATGCTGTGACAAACGCCCCCACCATCCAGATGATAACATATCTTATGGTCTTTGGATCTCACCTGGTCCCTGTATCTGGCAACTATTCTCTTTTGAAAACAATTTGAAAGTGAGACAAAGAGAGCTGAAATGACTTGCCTATTGGAGGTCCTATAGCTAGAACGGAAGACTCCGCTCCTGCCTTTTAGTGCTGAGGAAGAAAGGGCTGAAGGAAGAAGAGAGACTCCGCACTTGATGGTTTGACTCCCGAGGAGACATGGTACTAACAGCATAGCTTTGTGTTAAGTTGTATTTGCAAAACGGGAGGGCTCTTTTTTTTTTCCTTTTCTCTCTACATGGAGATTGACAGCTGCAGCCTCTCTATAAGTCTGAGGCAAGAAAGAGAGAACAGAGGCAGTGTTTCTGTGGCCCCCACAATGGCCTGCTGGGTGCTGTGCAGAAAGCACAGTGTGCCCGAAGGAGTTCAGTGGATTTTCTGACCTCCAAACCTGAGAGCTGAGGGAGGGCCCTAGCACCAGTTGAGGGCCTCTGGGCTGAAAGAACCAAGAGAACTGAAGAGGAAGCTTAGCATCAGGATGGACAACATTTGCAGAGCCCACTGAAAAATGAAAATGGGGGCCCTCTTCTTTAGAAAACATTAAGAATTCCAAGACATGACAGACGAGCATCAAATCCAGCCTGAGGCCCTGCTGAGAGGGGCACAGGTGGCCCTGTATGAATTGCACATCCGTGAAGCTGGCCCCGGGCAGACTTACACACCAAGGGACACATTTGTTCTCAAAATCACACGTTATCTCAGAAAACAATAACAACATACATTTCATTAAGGACTATAGACCAAAACAATGTCGCCTTCAAATGTTTTTTACTATTAATGTAGCTTATATAATAACTAGAGTCCCGATGCACAAAAATGTGTGCACTCGGGGGGAAGGGGGGGGGGGGTCCCTCAGCTCAGCCTGTGCCCTCTTGCAGTCTGGGACCCCTCAGGGGATGACCACCTGCTGGCTTAGGCCCGCTCCCTGGGGGATTGGGCCTAAGATGGCAATCAGACATCCCTCTGGCAGCCTGGCAGCCCTCGGGGGATGTCCACTTGCCAGCGGGAAGCAGGCCTAAACTGCAGTCGGACATCCTTAGCGCTGCTGAGGAGGCAGGAGAGGCTCCCACCACCACCGCTGTACTGGCAGCCATCAGCCTGGCTTGTGGCTGAGCAGAGCTCCTCCCATGTGAGAGCGCCCTGACCACCAGAGGGCAACTCCTGCATTGAGCGTCTGCCCCCTGGTGGTCAGTGTGTGTCATAGTGACCAGTCATTCCCAGTCCTTCTGCTGTTAGGGTCAGTTTGCATATTACCCTTTTATTATATAGGATAGAGGCCTGGTACACGGGTGTGGGACAGCTGGTTTGCCCTGAAGGGTGTGGGCCAGCTGGTTTGCCCTGAAGGGTGTCCTGGATCAGAGTGGGGGTCCCGCTTGGGTGCCTGGCCAGCCTGGATGAGGGGATGATGGCTGTTTGCAGCTGGTCACACCTTCTTCAGGGTGGGGGTCCCCACTGGGGTGCCTGGCCAGTCTGGGTGAGGGGCTGAGGGCCGTATTCAGGCTGGCGGGTGACTGAAGCTCCCAACCTCTCCTTTTTTTCTTTCTTTCTTTTTTTTTATTCTGGGATTTATTTACCTTCTATGGCTGTCACTGGAACTGAGAGCCGGCTTTAGCTCTGAGGCTCAGCTCCAGTTTGAGGCCTTGGCTGCTGAAAGCAGGTAACTGGTTTGTTTAGCTTCTATAATTGAAACACTGTTGCAACTCCAGCTCTGCCAGCTAGCTGAAAGCATGGGGTTTGTTTAGCTTCTATAATTGCAACATTGTTTCTTAGAGTGCAGCTCAGAGGCCGGCAGCGGCAGACGGGGAACCTTGGCTTCCTCCATCACTGGAGCAAGCAAGCCTCCTGTTCGCTTCAGCTGCCTGGCTGCCGGCCGCCATCTTGGTTGGCAGTTAATTTGCATATCTTGCTGATTAGCCAATGGGAAGGGTAACAAAGTTACAGTTAATTACCATGTTTCTCTATTATTAGATAGGATTGTACTCCCTATGTGCCAGATACGGTTCTAAGTGCTTTGCACACACTGACTCATGCTTTTCTTCTTGAAAACTCTACGGGGTTGATACTATTATTAGTCATTTCATAGATGAGGAAGTGCAATGTGTGGGAATTCAATTGCCCCAAATTCTTCAGAACCTAGGCCAGCTGAGTCTGTGTTTCTAACCACTATATATAGTGCCTGTCTGAAATAAAAGCAAGACTATTTACTATACTACATGACTCTGTACCAACCTATTGTGGAGAAGGACAGTTTTGAAGGGTCTCTTGCTTTTTTTTTATCCTAAAGAGAGAGGATTGAATTCATTGCAGACCTCGACCCTTCAGTTTCCTGCAACCCAACCTGCCTATGTGTGTCCCTGCCCTTTCTGCAGGCCCCTGGTTCAGTCCTGCTGATTCGAAAACACATCTGAGAAACAAACACATGTGCAACAATGCATCCCTTAATGAACAGCACATCAACAAATATCACTACTTCCTCATCTCAAAGAACAAAATAACCTTCCAGAATAGCAGATAAGATCTTAAGCAAACAAACAGCATTCAGTGTGGCTCCTAAGACTACGTCTCTTCTTATTGCTCAGAAAAACAACTAGTGTTCCTGAATGTGAAGAAGAGGTTCAATTGGATTTTTGTACTATAAAAATGAGTAAAGTATCAAATGAATCTTAAAAAGCATTTTATTCACAGTGTTCAAAATAAATACAGTTATGGTATATCTAATACATTTCAATTATATGAAAGCTCTCTCTATTCATCTTTGTTTACCTTCATGAAATATTGGATAAATGTATTGAAGAATATTAGAAAAACCCCACTATATAAAGATATAATTAACCCCCCCCCCCGAAAATAGCTATTTCAAAGCTATTGAAAGTTTCTTGAAAAAATACTGAAAGCAGGGCAATAATTTCAAGTTTTCATACATCTTTCCCATTTATAACCTTGGGTTTCTCCTCTGCAGTCGGCTGCATTTGTCTAAGACAAGACAGGTACCACGAGAACACTTTAAACATGCCAGAGATTTGCCTGTGAGTCTGTGATTTTCAGCTCATTTATGGTACCTGGTTTCTAGTTGCATCAACTAATTTGTAACCCTCTCATGTCTTTTCCTTTCTCTCTTCCCTCCCTTCCTTACGTTGTCTCTCTCTCTAGTGTGGGGTCATTATCTACAGAACGTTCTCATCAGAACTGCATTTTGCAAAACTCTTTTCTAATAACAAATTAAAAAAAAAAAAAAGAAACCCACCTACCCACTGATCAGAATAACCCTTCCTGGGTTCTTATGCCTTCATAGAAGTTTCAGATGAGCAGGCTGCTTTCTCTTGAACTTACTCTGTTTCTTTCCTTGACTTGACAGGCTTGTTGCAGGAAAGTCCAATGAACCTTGTGAACACCACCTATTTATTTATTTCTTCCACTTATTTTAATTGGAAAAGTTAAAAAGAACAACTAGACATAATAGAATAAACATTAGCACACACAAGAAAAATATCAAACTTTTGTCATCTCTTTTGTAAAACAAATACATCGTGCTGAGTAAGTTGAAGTCTCTTGGATTCCTGCCTGGTCTTATTTCCCTTAACTTTTCACCATAATGACTTGGGCATAGTATCCTTTGTGCCCATGCTTTTACTTTAGCTGCAAACACGCATTCTTTATAAATAGAATATAAACATGGCCCAGACATGCTTCTAAGTTTACAAGAATAGCATCATGTTTTGCAAAGATCAGATCGAACTACCTTGATCTCTGGGGATAAGAGAGGATAACATTTTTTTAAAAATCATGACCTCTGCGTTTGAAACAGTCTCCTGAAGCAAATTTAGTTTCTGTCATAATCAGAGCAGTAAATCTCAACTACAGACAAGAATTCTTGAGGTGAAACCTTTTTGCCTTCATGTTAGATTTTAGAGAGTAAGAACTTAATTTTCTTAAAAGGTTCATTCATTTGTTCAGTTTCCAATGTTTATAGATACTTGGGTTGATAGTGCCTTCTAATAAGGCAATCAGACATCCCAGTTTTCCTGGGACAGAGGGGGTGTCCCGGGACATTCCTGGGCAAACAGAGACCAGTTGGTCACCCTACCTACTAATGCAAAGCATTGTGTAGGCACCAGCAGTGAATAAGACAGGCAAAGTCACTGTTTTCATGGAGTAAGTGTTGTTGTGGGGAGACACAGATGATATATAACCATATAAAAGATCAGATAGCTACAAGTTATGCAGGTAACTAAAATTGGTTAATGTAACAGGAAGTGACTAGGTGGCTCTCTTAGGCTGAGTGCTTAGTAATAGAGGAGGTGACATGGAATAGGAAGAAAGGAGGAAGAACATTCTGGGCAAAGAGAAAATTTGGAACAGAGCCATTCAGGAATAAACCTGGTGTATTAAGGAACTCGAAGGAATCAATGTGACTTAAGCAAAGGGTGTGTGTTGGGTTCCTAGGGCTTCTGTAACAGATGACCACAAACTGAGTAGCTTGGAACAATAGGAATGTATTGTCTCCCAGTTCTGGGGGCCAGAGGTCTGAAGTCGAGCTGTCAGCAGCGCTGTGCTTCCTCTGAAGGTTCCAGGGGAGGAATCTTCCTTGCCTCTTTCCAGCTTCTGGTGGTTACAGGAAATCTCCGGTGATCCTCACCTGACAGATTGAGCAGTCTGACCTTTGCCTTCAGTTCACATGGTGTCTTCATGTGCCTTTTCTGTTTCTTAGAAGATCAGTCATTGGATAAGGACATACCATCATGATATCACCTCAACTTGGTTACATCTGCAAAGGTCCTGTTTCCAAACAAGTTCAGATTTATAGGTATGAGAGGGGTGGGTAGGGATCCAGTATAGTTGGTGTGGGGGACACAATTCAGCCCACTACAGTGGACAAGGCTGGAAGTGGACAGAGGGACAAGCAGGGCCCAGAGTAGGCACGGATTTGCAAGGTAAGGTAAGGAATATAACTCTTGGTGAGTTTTATGGACCAGGGAGATGTGATGTCACAGCCATTGAGAAGAAAGATTACTATAGAGGGGAGATGGACTGTAGGGGTGGAGAGAACAGGCCAGAGTTGGGATATGATGTAGAGATAGAGTCGATAGGTTCTTCTGATGCACCGAGTGCAGGTGTGATAAAGGCAGCCTGTCAGAGATAAGTGCGAGTTTTGACTTGAAACATCTAGTAGCTAGTTCCTGGTCTGAGGAAACCTGGAGGAAAAACAGGTTCAGGAACAACAATTGAGAGTTTTATCTCTGCAATGGGAAGAGGGAAGGGCAGGTCCCCAGTTCCAGACCCCACGTGACATGGGGTAGGTGAGAAAAGACAGCTGTCACTTCAGGGGGCCGAGGGAAAGAAGAGTTGTTTTTATGGAAGAACCAGGTTTTGCCTAGGGCATGGAAGAAGAGAGAAGGCTTACAGAAGACCTTGGGAATGAAGGGAGTTTCTGATGAGACATGTGAATTCCACGGGACACCCTGGCAGGGCTCGGAAGGGTGCAGTGGAAGGGAAATTGGGCCACATTGGTGCATGTGCTTAGCAGTTTGGGTGATGATGGCTGCCTTGTGGGGCTTGGGCTTCTGTCCGTGACAGTGGTAACGTGTTTGTAAAGCCTGAGGGATTTGTTTGATAATCCTTAGTGGAAGGTGTCAGTTTCCTATGTCTGGGCAGGTCTGTCTTGCATGATGGAGTGGGCGGGAGCCAAGACAAGCAAGAGCCTCCCAGACGGCTTCTTTAGAGGCGAGGAGTTCTAGGCTTCTTAACAGCTGGCAGAGGGCTGGCCTACCTGGAGCCTGCGGCTAGGCGGGACCTCTTCCTAGTGACACCATGAAACATGAGGCTCTTGTTACAAAAGCTTCTGCCATGGCAGGCAGCCTCTTCTGCTCATGTGTCAAGAAGCAATGGCATTAGGGTTCTGAGTTGCTCTGGTAAGATCTACAGTTTGGAATTCATAGGCTGAATGTGAAACATCCCACCTGTAGGCTTCATAACTGAACACTTTCAGTGTCGCTACACCGCACAAACTAGTTAGAGAACTTTTATGCTGATTTTTGTTTTTTATTATTCTTTCTTCTTTGATGAACACAATATAAGACAAAGATATAAAATGAGAATGATTTCACAACGAAATGTAGGTCTAAACTCATATCAGTGCATCAACAGATTTATTTCTTTTTCTAGGCAAACAAATGGTCTTATGTTTAGACTTCCAGGTCAGGCTAAAATCTCAGGAACACAATCATAAATAACTTCTATGGTTAAAGGAGGAGAAACAAGAGAAGGAAAAGTATGAGTGATGTTTATTTCCTTTTTATTTCTTTTTCACTTTAGTTAGGTCAGGCAGTTTAGAAGCCGAGAGGCCAACGAGGCTAGTCCGCATGTCTTAGCATCTTCTGGTCCCTGTGCAGATGCCCCTTGGGCCTTGGGCCATGCAGCAGAGAAGCTGGTCTCTCTTCTCTGGCCCTCATGTCTGGGCTGACCTCAGCCTTGAATGTAAGTGAGAGAATCAGCACCCCCTTCAGGAGGGAACCAGGAAAGATCTAAATGGGAGTTTTCTTTCTCAATACCTCCAGCACATGTTTCAATCCCCTGAAGAACATCAGGAAGGGTCAGTGCTTGAGTTCTCATTCATTGCTCAGTCCCTCCACCCTTCCCAGCCCCACCACCCCAACCTGTTCTCTTTCTATGAGTCTGTCACTATTTAGTTTGTTAATTCATTAGATTCTACATAAGTGAAATCATATGTTTCTTGTCTTTCTCTGAATTGCTTATTTCATTTAGCATAATACTCTCCAGGCCCATTCATGCTGTTGCAAAGGGTAAGATTTCCTTCTTTTTTACAGTCAAGAAGGATTCCATTGTTTAAATGTACCACAGCTTTTTTATCCACTCATCTACTGATGGGCGCTTGGGCTGCTTCCAAATCTTGGCTATTGTAAATAATGCTGCAATGAACATAGAAATGCATATATTCTTTTGAATTAGGGTTTTGGGTTTCTCTGGATGAAAATTTTTTGATATTAAAATAATGCCACTGTACTAGTAAACATGTACATGTCTTCTAGGTTACATGTGTCCAAGTTTCTATAGCATATACATGTGGAAGTGAACTTTTTGGGTGGTTGGGTACAAAAATCAAGTTTATTAGATATCAACAAGTTTCTTCTCAAAGTGATTGTAATAATTTATACTCCCACCAGCAGTTTATTCCAACACTGTACACCACAACTTTGCACATTCTTAGTATTGCCTATCATTAAAATTTTTGACAATTTTATTGCGTCATTGTTTTAAGTCCTTTTACTTTTTTGATTAATGACATTTTTTTTCCCCTGAGAAAGAAGCCAATTTTTATATTGTGCTTAAAACAATACCTCATCGGTATACACAATAAAAGTTGATTTAACCCATTTATCAAAGTTTTTAAAGATTCCCACCTCCACTAAATAACATACAAGTTAAAATTGTCACCTTCCTCAGATTTTGCTCACATTTTCTTGTTCCTGAAAGAACATCAGCAATAAGGAGATAAAATTGTTTCTGTTTTAAATTACACCTCAATAAAGGTGTCCTCTGACTTTTTAATATTTTGAAGGCACAGTCTCTTCCTTCCCACCATAATGTGCAAAAGGCATGTTGATTTTCTGCTGATAAAAATAAAACTTATGAAAACAATTCTTCATCCTTATGAGGACGAACTTCAACTTTAAAAACAGTTTTTGCCTTTTCACTAAAAAAGCCACAAACTAATTGGACACCTGAGAGTGTCCATTTGAGAGTGCATTTACAGCTTTCTCATGAATACCAGCACATCCTATAGATATTCTTAATCATACTTCATAAATGCACGATATCATTTTCTATTGCAATGGTTTTAAGTAACTTTTTAAAAAGGGGGGGGGGGGTGTAAAAATACCTCCTTTTTTCCCATAATGAAGTCACACTTGTACAGAGTTGATGTAGCAGATGGATGTGACCCACTATAGAATGATGAATATTTTGCATTCCGACATAGAAAATGCACATTTCATAAAACTCATTTTCTGGGTTTCCACTTTGCTTTTTATGATGACTCATTGTGGCGTCTATCTAGGGAAGTCTTAATGAATTTCTGAGGTAAGAGGAAGTGAAACCTGCTTGTCATTGAGAAAGCTTTGGTAGCCGATGTTCCTTGCATATTTGTATGTGTGAACTATAAATGCAGCACTTGCCTTTATTTTTCTCTGAAAAGTTATTCCAAACCCCCAAACAGGAAGAGTGCAAATTTCTGTTGACCATTCCTGCTCCTGCCCTCTCTTTTTCTCACTGGGGCGGGGGAGAGAGGGGGCTGTTGGGTAGTGATTTATTCTGAGGCCTATAACCCACTACAATCTTTACACTGTTGCTCAAGTTGTCCCAGATTCAGTTGTTAGGAGTGCCTTTCTTTACTTGGCCTCCTGTGTTCCTTGGACAAGCCTCCATCACTTTTTCAGCAACTCCTCACTTTCTGACACATATAGTCCAGGCTTGTCTTGGACTTGCCCCGCCCTGGAGCCAGCCTTTCTTCAAGGACCCCTGTCCTTCTGTTGGAGGCAGTACTGAGATCCAGGATCTGGGCCCAAGCAATAACTGACCTGCTTTCTGTCACTACAGATTAGACTTGTCTTTTTTGTTGTTGCTGTTTTAATCCTCACCCGAGGATATTTTCCCATTGAATTTTAGGAAGAGTGGTCTTTATCTTGACCACCTCCCAACCTAACACTATCTAGGGGCCCACAATGGGCCAAATCATTAGCATAACAAATACACTTTTTGTCAAGAAATTCCAAGTTTTTGAAGCTCTGTGTCAAGAACCAAGGACAAAACCCAGATATGGTCTATATCAGTGGTTGGCAAACCGCGGCTCTTTGGCCCCTTGAGTGTGGCTCTTCCACAAAATACCACGTGTGGGCGCACACGTACAGTGTGATTGAAACTTCGTGGCCCATGCGCAGAAGTCGGTTTTCGGCCTGGGCAAGTCTATTTTGAAGATGTGGCATTAGAAGTGGGGCGTGTCGGTCGGTTGGGCGACGGAGACGAGGAGCAGGCGGGCCGGGGGATACGCAGTGTAGGGGAGGCACGCACGATTCATGCACGAGTTGAGTGAGCCAGTCAGTCAGCAGTCTCATGTGCAGTGGTTAGTGCCTAGTCGCATCCGCAAATCACACGCGGGTGACAAAAGTACCTACTCGAAGCATAACGTTACCTGTATTTTTCCAACCAGCTGCAAATCCTACAGGTATTTTTGTCATCAATTTAAGAATTGTAATTATTTTGTGTTGGTGGCTTTATTATTATAAAATGAAACATTTTTTTAGGTGCCCTGTTTGAGGTGGCTACAAAGAAGAAGCAAAAAAAAAAACACACAAAAAAAGGAAGACGAAAACCATGAATTTAAAGTTGAATGTACCTACCCATATAGTTTAAGTTTAAAAAATTTGGCTCTCAAAAGAAATTTCAATCATTGTACTGTTGATATTTGGCTCTGTTGACTAATGAGTTTGCCGACCACTGGTCTATACTGTACCCCACCTTCTCACACTCATGCTCCTATGTCTTTGTCTTACTTATTTCACTTACCATAATGTCCCTAAGGTCCATCCTTGTTGTTGCAAATGTAGGATTTTATCTTTCTCATGGCTGAACAATATCCCATTGTATTTATACCACATCTTCTTATCCATTCATTAATGGACACTTAAGTTGTTTCCATATCTTGGCTATTGTGAATAATGCTGCAATTTTTATGGGAGTGCAGGATCTCTTCTATATACTGCTTTCATTTCCTAGGTAAATACTTAGAAGTGGGAATACTGGATATGATAATTCTATTTAAAAATGTTTTGGTCTTTTGATGTTGGTGGATTTTTAATAATAGCCATTCTAACAGGTGTGAGTAGATATCTCATTGTAGTTTTGATTTCTCCTATGATTAGTGATGCTGAGAATCTTCTGATATACCTGTTGGCTATTTGTATGTCTTCTTTGGAGAAATGTCTATTTATGTCTTTAGCCCATTTAAAAAATTAGGTTATTAGTCTTTTTTGTTATTGAGTTGTAGGAGTTTCTTAAATATGTTGGAAATGAACCCTTTTCCAGTTTATGGTTTGCAAAAATTTTCTCCCATTCCATAGGTTTTCTTTCACTCTGTTTTATTTTGTTTTAACTACAGGTGAATAATCTATTGAAAATCCCAAGGGAATCTCATTTAAGCAAATGTGTTTCACTAAAGACTTTGCCTTGAATGGTATCTGCTTGCTCTTTTGGACAGTATTCATCCTCTCCTGACCTAGAATCAAACTTTACAAAGTCAAACATATTCAAGTGCTGAAATCATCTATATATATAAAAGCCCAGTACCAGAACAGCGGAACAACTGGAATGACTGGTCGCTATAATGTGCGCTGCAGTGGCCAACTGGCCTGATCTGGGCCTGAATTGGCCACTCCCTCAATCTCCTGTGGCCCCTCCCCCAGGCCAGCCCCACCCCCGATCGGATCCCCATCTCAATTGGGGGCAGGGCTGGCCAGCCAACCGCCCACAGCCCCTCCCCCCAGCCAGCCCCACCCCCGATCAGTCCCCACCCCTGATTGGCCAACCACCCACAGCCCCCTCACCCCCCACCAGCCCAGCCCTGATCAGTCCCCATTGGAGCGGGCTGGCTGGACCCCACCTGTGCACAAATTTGTGCACTGAGCCTCTAGTATCTATAATAATAAAAGTATAATATGCTAATTAGACCAGACATCCTTTCGGATGACCTTCTGGATGAAGCCTCAGAGGGCAGGGGCTGAGGCAGAGGTGGCCACCTTGGTGGGTGGGGGCCGAAGCAGAGGCAGCTGCTGGGGCAGCATGGGGCTGAGCCCCTTGCACAAATTTCGTGCATCAGGCCTTTAGTTTATAATAAAAGCAAATGACATCTGCAGTGAGGAGAAGCCTACTTACAGCATTTTCAATGTAAAGTTACAAGTATGAAGATGTGATCGTTTTAGAACATTCTTATTAGCTAACATGCAATGATGGCTTACATGAGCCAGAATCATTAAATGCACAACATGGCTTAGGGTGGTTGGACTGTCACAGTGATCTGTCATTTCAGACTTATTCACCAATGATGGTATTTCACCAATACTGAGAGAAACACATTTGTGAGAAGAACCCTAGCATCCTTGAAGAGCTCTGTGATTGCTTTTCTCTGTAGGCAAGACCTTACGGTGGGAACGGTGGTCACTGAATGGGGAAACCTAAATGAAGTGGAAGTACTTGGATCCAGGTTGGCAGGCGCCAATTTCAGAACTGAAAAGAGGAGACACCCTGAAAGGTCCACCTACGTTAAAAGGACAAAATGAAATGTTTTAAACAACATTAAGCCCATAAATTCAACTAGTTGGAAGAAATGGACATACTTATTGAAAGACAGAAAATACAAAGCTCAAGCAAGAAGAACTAAATAACCTGGAGCCTTTTATCTATGAAAAAAAATTGATTTTTCAGTTGAAAACCTTCCTGCAAAGAAAGCTGCTTCACTGGTAGGTGAATTCTATTAAATATTCCAGACTGTGCTTCCCTGCACATTCCCTGTAGAGTTAGCATCACCCATGAGAGCACTTACTTGCAAAATTTGGAAGGGGGAAGTGAAGCTGTAGCAAACTGTTTTCATGCTTAGAGGGTGGGTGCAGGCACCAGGAGCCATTCTGCTCTGGCATGGTATCGCCCCTTTGCTGGCTCACCTGGCTGAGGTGGGCAGGAGCCAGGACCACTACTCCTCTAGCTCCTGTGCCAGGGCTGAGCATTTTGCTTTCTGACAAGGGTGCCAGCTTCACCTGCAGGCCACTCTCTTCATTAAAGTTGGGGGCAGAGAGAGGAGGGCTTCAGCCCGTCCTGTATGTTCCATCTCATCCCAGCACATCTATCTATCTATCTTCCTGAGTGCCCACCCCACTTACTCTGGCCCCAGCCCTAGGAACACAAGCCTTACATAGACTTTTTAGCCAACTGCACAATCCCATTTGGTCAAATCGTTATGATAAATCCCGTATTATACACACCCTCCCCACCACTACTGGTTCTGTTTCTCTGGTTGAACCTTGGCTGACACACCAGGTATGGTAGTGTTTTAGCTTTCAGCCATTTGTAAGGAATCCGGATCCTCTTGTAAAGCACATTGCATTTTCTATTGAATATCAGTTGAAATCTTATATATATATATATATATTCAAATATTGCTCAAGTCTTGCAAATTAATGTCTAGATCAATTTCTGGTCCTTATATAAGGGTCAATAAATAGACCCCTTGATTGATCTTTCTTCTTTTCCTTTATTGTCCTCTTTCTGTCTCCCACCCCTTCCTTTGGCCAGGTCTATATTTTAATTAGTTAATAAAATACTCATTGAATGCCTACTGTATAAATACCATATATATCAGGTGCCAATGTATCAGGCATTGTGCTGGCAACTATGTACAGAGTGGAGAATAAAATAGAGATAGTTTAATGCCAGTTTTTTAAAAAATTAAATATATTTTTATTGATTTCAGAGAGGAAGGGAGAGGGAGAGAGAGATAGAAACATCAATGATGAGAGAGAATCATTGATCAGCTGCCTCCTGCATGCCCCACACTGAGGATCGAGCCTGCAACCCAGACATGTGCCCTGACCGGGAATTGAGCTGTGACCTCCTGGTTCATAGTTTGCCACTCAACCACTGAGCCATGCTGGCTGGGCCTAATGCCAGGTTCATGGAAACAGGTGTGAAACAAACAAACAGAGATATATAATTGCAGTTCCATAAGATCTATGGAAGAAAAGATACCAACAAACACATCTAAGGCATGTTCTTGGCGCTCAGTATACAATGTGTGGGAGAGGAGCAGTCATAAAAATAGCTACCAAGAAAGCTACCTGCACATCACATTTTCAGTACCTAGCCTCCCACAAGGTTGCAGTCTCCATAGTCCAAGCAAAATCCTGGAACCTCATGCTCCCAGCATCGTTGATCCTGGGAACTTCTAGTCAAGTGAGAATGCATCATGTATCTATTTTTCTTACTGCCCTCAGAGTTTTTTCCTGTTACCACCAGGTGGTAAATCTGTTATAATAAATTTCCCATGTGGTAATTCACTGGAGATCCCGATTGATGTTATGCTAGATAACTGGCATTACTTGTAAACAGTGGAAGAAACAGTCTCTAATTTTGACTGACCAGGTGACTTTTGGTCACCAGCACCAGATCCATGACAGTCCACAATGCCCGCCCCCTTGTGGTAAACAACGCGATTCATTCCCATCCTGGTGCTATTTATTTTCCCATTTTGCTCAAATCTTTTAAGTTTCTGTACTTCTGTTTTGTAAATATGCCAATCAACATATTTTGAATGGTCATTCAAAAAGAACAAAGTACTATTCTCAACACAGTAATCATTTTTACATTTACAAATTCACTTCCAGTTATTTTTACCTAAGTACACATTTCTTATGTAAATTAAATAATTTACACACTACTTAGCAGAAGAAACACGTGGGGACCAGTGACTGTTGCTGTCCAGTAGATGGCGCCAGACACCAGGCCGCCAGTCAGCTCATTTTTACAGGTGTTTATTTTGTAAAAAAAGCGGAATGAATTTCATAAGTATGGTAATATCTTACTCATTTATTTGAGGAATAGCAAGCTTGTTTAGTTTATGTATTTTTGTTTAACTTCTCTATAGTCCAAAGCTTTATATTTTAAAATTGCACACTCTGAAATATGTTATTTATTACTGAGGACATTTTTTAAGGTTCTTGATCATGCTTGTGGGATTTCTATAAATAAAAGTATCTGTAGAGGTACTTATTTTATGTGCTAAAGGAAAACATATGCATTTATAGAGTTTGAGAAACTTTTAAAAAATCTTTATTGTTGAAAGTATTACATACGTCCTCTTTTTTCCCCCATTGACCCCTTCTAGCTCCCCTGCCCTCCCCCACCCCAGGCCTTCACCACACTATTGTCTGTGTCCATGAGTTATGCGTATATGCATACAAGTTCTTTGGTTAATCACTCCCCACCGCCCCCTCCCTCACCCCACCTTCCCTCTGAGATTCCACAGTCTGTTCTATGGATCTATTTTGTCCATCAGTTGATTTTGTTCATTAGATTTCACTTATGGAGTTTGAAATACTTTCTTGAAATAATGGTAAAAAACAATTATTGCCCACGATCCATGTTAATGATGCTGATTTTGTTAGCTTTAAAAAAAGTTGCTGAAAATCATGTTTTTTTTTCTTTTTTTTTTTATTGCTTAAAGCATTACAAAGGGTATTACATATGTGTCCTTTTTCCCCCCCCCACCCTTGACAAGCCCCTGCCCTCCCTTACCCCCCAGTGTCTTATGTCCATTAGTTATGGTTATATGGATGCATACAAATCCTTCGGTTGTTCTCTTACTCCCCTCCCTCCTGTCCCCCAACCCTCCCTGGCCTTACCACTGAAGTCCGACAATCGGTTTGAGGCAGCTCTGCCACTGTATTTATTATTGTTCAAAAGTTTGTAATGGTCTTAATTATCCATGAAAGAATGAGATCATGTGGTATTTTTCCTTCATTGACTGGCTTGTTTCACTTAGCATAATCCTCTCCAGTTCCATCCATGCTGTTGCAAATGGTAAGAGTTCCTTCTTTTTAACAGCAGCATAGTATTCCATCGTGTAGATGTACCACAGTTTTCTAATCCATTCATCTACTGATGGGCACTTAGGCTGTTTCCAGATCTTAGCTATGGTGAATTGTGCTGCTATGAACATCTGGGTGCATATATCCTTTCTGATTGGTGTTTCTGGTTTCTTGGGATATATTCCTAGAAGTGGGATCACAGGGTCAAATGGGCGTTCCATTTCCAATTTTTTGAGGAACCTCCATACTGCCTTCCATAGTGGCTGCACCAGTCTGCATTCCCACCAGCAGTGCACAAGTGTTCCTTTTTCTCCACATCCTCTCCAGCACTTGTCGTTTGTTGATTTGTTGATGATGGCCATTCTGACAGGTGTGAGATGGTACCTCATTGTTGTTTTGATTTGCATCTCTCAGATGATTAGTGACTTTGAGCATGTTTTCATATGTCTCTTGGCTTTCTGAATGTCCTCTTTTGAAAAGTGTCTATTTAGATCCTTTGCCCATTTTTTGATTGGATTGTTTATCTTCTTTTTGTTAAGTTGTATGAGTTCCCTATAAATTTTGGAGATTAAGCCCTTATCAGATATGACGTTGGCAAATATGTTTTCCCACGAGGTGGGTTTTCTTGTTGTTTTGTTGATGGTTTCTTTTGCTGTGCAGAAGCTTTTTATTTTCATGTAGTCCCATTTGTTCATTTTCTCTTTAGTTTCAACTGCCCTAGGAGCTGTATCAGTGAAGAAATTGTTTTGGCATATGTCTGAGATTTTGTTGCCTTTGTATTCTTCTAGAATTTTTATGGTTTCCTGTCGTACATTTAAGTCCTTTATCCATTTTGAGTTTATTCTTGTGTATGGTGTAAGTTGGTGGTCTAGTTTCATTTTCTTGCATATGTCTGTCCAATTGAAAATCATGTTTTAATAGTATTCCCATGGACTCTGAGCTCAGGGATCATTGTGCAATGCTATATGTGTCTTGTGCAGATGGCAGACCAACACAGTAACTTCCTTCGTAGTTGACAGTTTCTTTTTGTAGCAAGAACTCAGAAAGGGGAGCTTCTAAGTAATGCCAGGCTTTGGCAATGGAATAGAACCAATCAAATAACTACTTCAAGTTCACATGTTAGCATCTCATTGTGGATAATGCTACATTCTCAATGTTTTCCAGTGTTTTGTTTTTGGTGTTTTTTGTTGTTGTTATTGTTGTTTTACATAATGAACAGTGTTGGGTTATGTGTGAATATCTTTGGAAAGTGATATTCTGAGACTCTAAAAATCATGTGAGCATGATTCTTAGCTATACACACCAAGGATATATTTATGTTTGAGGGAAAGTTAAAATAACTCAAACTATAAATCATTCTGTTTTTTCTATGTGGCCATTTGACAGATATTTTATTCATTTACATCTGCTAGAATATTTGCTTTACAAGTAGCTGTTCTTTACTTATTTTTAGATAAGTACCCATGTTATTGCACTGTTCACTTAGTCCAAAAGATAGAGCCAGGTGATTTATAAATCACCAGAGGATTTATAAGTTGTTTGTTTCTTAGTACGGGTTCTCATTTACATCACTTTGGCACATAATTGAGTTTTCCAGCAAACTGAAGCTTATTTCTTAGCCCTAAACATTAACATTTTTAAAAAACACCTCTCTGTCTTTTAGATAAGGTTGTCAATAGAAGAACCAGGCTAAAAGGAAATTGCCATAATTGATATAGAGTGGAGATAACAATGAGATAAAGAGAAACCTTCAAGAGGAAAGGACAAGGGACATTTAGAGAACCAGTTTAGGAAGTTAGGAAAGGAATTGTCATCAGGTTCCTCTTTGGGGTAACGCCCCATCTGCTTCTATTAACGAGTCCCATAGGTAGTGATTTTCATACACATCAGGTTTCCTGTGGAGGCTCAAAGAAGGCGCACAGATTGGTGTTAGAATATATTTGTACCACTTGCTCTGTTTCTCAATGGAGGGGGAGGGGCCTCTTTGCATTTTAGACATGATGTTTCTTCCTTGGAGAAACTATCACATGCATTGCGAAATATTTATCACCACAAGCCTCTGTTTGTTAAATGCCCTTACTGCCCATATGTTATTTTTGACAAACAAAAATCTGTAAAGATAGGCGAGAATGAAGCTGGTCAGGCCCCACCCCCTATCATTCCTGACTTTCTTGCTGCAAGAATTGTCCCTTTTCTTGAGAGGGCTCCAGAGGGCGCACGAGGACATTTGGCTGCGCCTTGGCGCCACCCAGGCAAAAGGCACCTCCTGGAGCCTCGATGGAAAGGTCCCTACACCCAACTCCGTGGTGCTGACGACCCCCACCGCTCTCAAGATAGACGGCGTCGCGACCTGGGTCCATCACACCCACGTCCGGTCAGCGGACCCATCCATGACCCAGAAGGACTGCATCACCAAATGGAGCATCGATCAAGATCAACGCAACCCGCTCAAGCTCAAGCTACGGTGTGCTTGACCTGCCTGATGCTGGTAACATGACTCGCGATCACTCCTGTTACCAGGAGCCCCCACAATACTGTGTAATATAATGCCTGCATCTTCATGGACATGGCTCCAAAGAGACAAGGATCACATGTTTAGTGGCAGAAGATGTGAAACAGCCATGATACCAGTATTATGTCATATTAACCTTTGATTCTTTTGCAGGTTTGAACATATGTTGGCTGTCCTGGAAGGGTACTATGTGGGGTGAACCCCAAAAAGTAAAAGGTGCCTAGCTGCCAAGAGCGCAGGTGCCCACCTGGGCAGGGAACAGTGCCCATCAGGTTTTGGTCTCTGTTGAGAGACAGCAAACAGTTGGCAGCCTGTGTACTGCTTGCAGGCCTTTGTGACCATGCCCATGTCAGGGGTAGTCTGAAAAAAGCCTGTTTAGAGTAGAAGGTCTGAGGCATGGTTATGCATAGAAAGAAAGTTTAATGCCAACAATTAAAAGGAATTGGCAAGGAAAGTCAGAAAATCGTAGAGTAGATCAGTATGTCTTTCTTCTTATGTAATTCCTCCGAAATTTGGCAATGCTAACATGGCAATACATTTCTTTGCATAGATTCAATAAGACCGGTTCCTAATAGTGGTTTTATTAATGGAAAACTTTGACTGGAGTATCATGTTTTAAAGAGCCCTGTCTGAGCTCTAAAGACTTGAAGCCAGTAAGAATGCCACGAAGAAAGCCTGATATCCTGCTTGGAAGCCCTGAAGATGGCTGGCGCTGGAGTGTCAGGCCGATGCCCTACCATCACTGGCGGTTGGTAAGAGTAGAAAGGGAGCAGTAGGGATGCCTCTACATTCCTGCGGAACCCCCACACACTCTGAACCGCAACGGGTAGGAGGGCTACTGAGATGGGCCTTAAAGCCTGGAGCGTGGGCTCAGGTGGAGTTGCTACAGGTGAGGGATTCACCTAACTCAGCAGATACTGCAGGCGGGCCTGATGGCAACTGGGTGGCGTGGCTTCCTGGCCCTACGGGGCACATTAAGATTCAACCATGAGATTCCAGCAAAGGTAGTCAGTTACCATTCTTGTTGTGTTTATGCAAACATCAGGACAGTAGATAAATTAATCTTGATTTGGCTTTTTGATAGCCATGGAAGAATTTTAAAAAGAAAAATCCTATTTCAATAGAAGTTGTTAAAATATGTCCAGTATGGGCCTCTAGCAACGGTGGAATGGAAAAGCAGTCCGTCTCATGATTGAGCCGGAAGTTCCAAGACAAAGGGGGGAATGAAAGGGCGAGGGCTATGCCCTCCATCTTGCCTGTATCCTCCATGTTGGGGCCACGTGCGGCCTTCTTCCCGGAAGCCCAGGCCTCTGCTGGCCACGCCCGGGATTTTAAACTAATCAATGACAATCAAGGGAAGTGCGCGCCATAGATATGACCACATCCTGTGTAACAGGACCCGGCTTGCGCCTGGCCAATCGGCAGAGCACAGTCCTTTCTTCTCCCCTTACTCCGACCCCCCCCTATATAACCGGTCTCTGGGCGGGGTTGGCTCTCTTGGCCACTTGGCTAGCCGATGTGTCGGTGAGTCTGGTGGATGGAGAGCTCAAGCTAGCTTGAAATACAGATTCTTATGCTTTTGCATCGGAAAAAAAAAAAAGAATGTATCCTCGCATTTCAGATGCCACCTGGGAGAGTGGCCATGTGTCTGGTTGAGAAATAACATCAAACACAGTCCCCTACACGTGGATGGCATTTGGTTAGATGGCTCATCTTCAGCAACATCCTGGTAAGTTCTCTCTCTCTCAAAAAAAAAAAAAAAAAAAGGAAGAAAGAAAGAAAAATAATAAAATAAAATAAAAAAATAGGCCCTGCTTCATAGATATGCCAACTTCTGTGCTGTAAACAGCAATTTCATTTATTCATGTTTTAGCCGCTGGCTTGAAAATTTTCTAAATATTGAGCAGTTGGCTTGTGCAGGTGACCGGGTAAGCTCCAGTGTGTCTCTGTGCTCCGAAAGGCTCCCAGGGAGCCGAAGTGTTTAGGGCTTTGCCACTAACTGATGGTGAGTGAAGGAAGTGACTCAGGTCACAGATTTGGTGACATATTCATTGCAGGAAGTTTGCCTTCAAGTTGGTGAAGGTACATATAATTAGTGCACGTTCTTTAAGGTAAACACGGAAGCTTACATTTGTTTGATGCTTCCCATGACACGAAGGTGTGGAGTGGAGAGGAAATGTCCTGCTCTCCCACACCCTGGTCTGCATAGTTAGCGCAAGCCTCCAGCTAGAAAGGGGAGGAGAAGCCCCTCTGCATTCCCTGGAGAAGCCAGAGCATCTTCGTTGGGCCAAGAGAGAGACAGCACTGCATCTGCAGCATCCGAAGGGTTGTGTTTGGACCTCCTACATAAGGCTCCCCCCAGAAGAGGAGGGCTTCCATTTTTTATGAGAGAAGTTGGTTGCTGCTGTGTTTGTCAATAGTGTTAACTGGATATGCCCAGCTGTTTCACCCTCCCAGCCTCTCCACCTCTCACACTCATGAAGTCAACACTTTTTATTTTTAATTGATTTCAGAGAGGAAGGGAGAGAGATAGAGATATAGAAACATCAATGATGAGAGAGAATCATTGATTGGCTGCCTCCTGCACGACCCCTCCTGGGGCGGGGCATGGTGGTGGGATTGAGCCTGCAACTAGGGCATGTGCCCTTGACTGGAATCGAACCTGGGACCCTTTAGCCTGCAGGCCCACACTTTATCCACTGAGTCAAACCAGCTAGGGCTGAAGTCAACACTTTCAAGGTCACATTGGAAATGATCAGTTTCAGACCTGGGGTTGCACATTGATTTAGACAGTAGCTAGAGACTAGCGATAGGAACCTCCAATCCTGGGTAGCTTGGCAAAACTTTCATGGGATTATGAGCCCTCAGTGTCAGAGCTGAGACTTCCAGGTGCTCTGGAACGGACGAAGGTCACACAGCTGAGGAAGTAGCTGGCAAACAGCAGAGCCAGGACTCAGACGTAGGTTGGTTTACCCCACTGTACTACACGGCTCTTTTGTTTTTGTTTTGTTCTTTAAGAAATTATTTGCTTTATTGTTGTTGTTTGTTTGTTTTTTTTTTAAGAAAGGGAGGTAGCTCCTGTGGCTTGTTTTATTTTTTAGGTATTTCCGAGAATCCTGAGAACCCAGCTAGGCTGGAATTGGCCACTAGGTGGAACACTTAACCTCCTAAAGCGAATGTCTCCAAATCTTTATGGCTATAAATCAGAGGTTCAAGTGAGAGGATCTCTAACATTTCTAGAACAGTTATTTCTCATGCATTACTAGGCCACAGTTAAGATTTAGACTATCTATTTAATATATTCTGAACCTGCAAATCTCATCGAAGCCAACGCCTGTTCAGAAAGCAAAGGCAGACATGGAGAATTACAGGGATGGGCAAACGTAGGTTTACAGTTGTTCATATGGAAAAATACAAATTAATAAATAATATTACAAGAATAAATTCTGTGTTGCTCATGCTCACAATTATAAATCTACTTTTGCCCACACCTATTTATCAAGTCTTAAAATTTTTCGTACTCTGTAAGCCGGTAATTCTACTTCTAAAAAGCTATTTTATTTGTTACATCTGAAGCATGGATCAATAATATAGAAGAAAATGCATGTCATCTTTTTAAATGAAGATGTAAGTTACACTAAGTGTTTAAAAATCGCCTGTTTACATTTCACTATTTTATTGGCTAAGTTTGTGGTGGAATTTTGAGGAAAGTAACCTTGTGGATTAAATGATTTTTTGCTTTTCATTCCATTTTTAATGGCAGTAATACATGTCCATTGAGGAAAATTACGAAAAAAAATCCCTCATAAAAGCAGAAAGATGTGTCCATGCAAGTCTACAAAGGACACGCCTAGGTGGTTAGGTACCGTGCAGAGAGCACGAACACTCTTCCCTGAGGGAGTCAGTTCAGGACAGGATGGGTTCTGGCTGCCTGAGGGTTTTAGTGAGCGTCTTATGGATTGAATTTAGGATTTTTCAGTGAAAATGAACACAGTATTTCTTCCAATACCTATCCTCTTATAAGCAGTTTCCATGAAAACATTGTGATATAAATAGGCCTCCCTACAAAGCACATAAATAGCTTAGGAATGAGGAAATGAATACTTTATATCTCAGAGATTTTGTATATAATAGTCTTGTGATAAAGTGAAGTTAAAATGGATAGTGTGGGAACGAGGACCACTTTGTCTTAACCCTACATTTGTAAGAACTGCTATACGCTGTGAGGTAATCCTTAAAACCTCTGAAGGCACATAGCATTTTGTGGGCTGTGCAAATGAAACGGGGCACAGCGACGATCAGGGAAGCTGAGTGTGTCAGTGCTGGCGCTGGCTCCTGGTGGGCAGGGATCATGCTTCCTGGGACCAGATGGAAGCTCAGGAAGCCGGAGGAGCAGGAAGGGCATGGGAGCCTGGAACCATCAGAGTCACTGACAGGGGTTCCCAGGGAGAGAATGAGCTACGGGGGATCAAGTTCAAGTCAGGGCATGGCGATTTCATCCCTGGGCATTAAGTGTCTAAAGGAAATCGGTTGGTATTACTTAAGAACAGAGTGGGGACAGGATTTTCTGTCAAAATACTAAAATTCCTTTTAGGAATTCAGTCAGAAATTTCTATCAGGGAGAACATATCAGGGAGAACATTGATGGAAGAGAGTAGATAGATTGTGTTAGTAAGGAAATAAAAGGATGTAATTGAACTTTGTAGGTCTTCAGAGATGTCTATGGGGCCACTTCATCAGAAAGGAATCCCGAGATTAAGGTCTCAACACCAGGTGTCAGTTTAACCAACATCAGTGTAGAAGGAAATGCTGAGGCTTGCTCAGAGCTGTTGGGTGGATGAAGGAATGGGGTTTGGTCATGAGAGCAGGCCAACCATGGCAAGAATACATTAGAGCAGTGATCTTACCTCTAACACCATGACAAGTATGTATGACCTGGGATGTTTGTTAAAACTCAGATTGTGGGGCCCACCCTAAGTTTCTGCTTCTAGGATAGAATGGAGACCGAGAATTTGCATTTTTAATAAATTGTTTCTAAACAAAAAGATACTGATGCTGCTCGTCTGGGAACCGCACTTTGAGACCTACTACTTAGAAGATGCCATATTATGCAGGAGGCTGGGAGGGTGCCGCGACCTACACGGCGAGGGTTCAGGATCTGAAGAAGGGGCTGATGCACAAATAAAAATATTATACAAGAAATATGAATTTAGAAGGCATGGGGGGGAGGTGGAGACCTTCTTTCTTGAAGAGGCACACTGAAACCTGGCCTTATCCACTTTTTATTCAATTTTAGATACACATCTTGCCCTCAGTAAAGCATGGCAAACAGGTAGCAGACAGACTGTCTCTAAGGTCAATAAAGATCAGTAAAGATCAGTAAAGATCAGTAATGTCCAGTAAACATTTACTTTGAGGCTATTAGGTCAGGAAATTGCTTTGAGCCACTGCTATCACAACACGAACAATGGTGCTTGGCATTAGCCCTGCTAATGCCCAACGTCCATCGGCCTTCCGCGTTCCTTGGTGCACTCTCAAGATAGTATCGGCAGGGGGTAGCTTCCCACAGGAAGAAAAAGCAAAGTAGAGACAGGTGTGACGCAAGCACATTGGCACCACTCTGGAGGACACTGAAGTCTCATTGGTATCTCTTGTAAAAAGGATGCAGATTTCCAAATAATTTATGTACAGTATGAAAATAGGGTGTCTTGCCCTAGCTGGTTTGGCTCACTGGATAGAGTGTCGGACTGCGGACTGAAGGGTCCCAGGTTCGATTCTGGTCAAGGGCATGTACCTTGGTTGCAGGCACATCCCCAGTAGGGGGTGTGCAGGAGACAGCTGATCGATGCTTATCTCTCATCGATGTTTCTAACTCTCTATCCCTCTCCCTTCCTCTCTGTAAAAAAAATCAATAAAATATATTTTTTAAAAAAGCAAATAGGGTGTCTTAGTCAGTTCAGGCTGCCATGACAGAACCCCATAGACTAGGCTGCTTATAAACCATAGGAATTTATTTCTCACAATTCTGGAGGCTGGGAAGTCCAAGATCAAGGGCCAGACTCTGATGGCAGATTCAGAGTCTGGGGAGAGGCTCTTGGTTCAGAGACAGCTGCTTCCTCTCTGTTATCTCACGTGGGGGAGGAGATGCGGGATCTCTCTGGGATCTCTTGTATAAGGGCACTAAACCCGCTCATGAAGGCCCTGCCCTCATGACCTCCCAAAGGCCCCATATCCTAATACTACCGTCTAGGGAGGTAGGTTTTCAACATATAAATTGCCGGGGCGGGGAGGCACAAAACATTCAGTGCACAGCAGATGGGGACAAAAGAGTTACTTTACTGTGGAGAAACCTGACCAATGATTACTTCAGCCAGGTGCCTATGGTCACCATCATCTGTGATAAGTCATGTTGAGAGCATGTTAAAAGGCACAGATCTTAGTTGGCAGGTTGTCATCCTAAATAGGTTCTGAGCACATGAAAGATGAGGTATGAGGTGAGCAGTGAGATTCCCTTACCTTTTCTGGTGTCCCAGGACCACTTTCTCTAATTGCCTTAGGAGGAATAGTTGTGTATCTCCTGAGTCATTGATGTTTTGTTTTAAAATTTATGGATAATGTGAATCATGCAACAGATGTGTGATCTACTCCAAGAGAATACGAAAGGATTATCAGCACACACCCTGTATTTCAATAATAATCCTTGTTTCATGGCATCCTTTTTCTCACATTTTCTTTGAATTTATGTAAGCCACATTTAGTCTTTAAGTTAGTAACTAACTAACAGAATAAATAATTGATTTACCTCTCTATTCTTCTATTTTTCAAAATTTCCATGTAATAAAATACAACTTTTGAATATTTATTTTTTGATTTATTTCTAAGTACATTCAAATGAAACAACTTTTGTAGGACCAATTTCTTCTATTTATTTTTATCTATAAGATAGTACTGCCCTCAACACTATTAGTTCCTTAAATTACTATTTGATTTCTGCTTTCTACCTCTCCAAAAATTCTTCAGAGGATTATTTGATTAATCACACTTTTTTTTCATTCACAAAAAATATGAGAAGAAAAGACAGGTATTATTTGTGTTACCAGATGGCTGATCTGGGCCCAGTTCCATGCTCTTCACTTAGTGGATTAAAAAAAAAAAAATAGGGGGAAAGAAAAGAAAATAGAACTCAGAGTGATTTGCCTAAAGGCAACATGCCAAGCTAATGGCCAAGTTGGGACCAGAATCCAGAAGCTAGAGCCGGATTTGGCCCATCTCCCTATGGCAAGAGAAAAACACACACATATTATGAACTATTTGAACTATTTGAACAACAAACAAACCCCTCATTAATCCTATGGAGGATTATAGGGAACAACCTATTATTTTTATAACCAGTAAGTGAAGAGTAAGAATTAAGCATTTACTCTTCTTTCCTATATGAGTTGTGCCTATGGGAAACCAAATAATTGATGAGTTCCAAATGATTAAATAATAATAAATAAATAAATAAATGATTGAACATAATATTAACTAGAATAGGATGGTCTGGAGTAGACAATCCATCAATCAAGAGCCAATTCTTTCAGGGATTCCATGAATTAGAGCTTTGGGGACATGTATTTAAGTTCTCTTCTCTCCCTCTTTCTCTCTGCTTCTGTCTCCCAACCCCCACTGTTTCTCACTCTCTTCTTTCCCTCTCTATCTGAGTCCACTCCCTTTTAAATCCATCGTCCACATTGCTCCAAGGTGATTTTCCGTGTATATGCGGTTCTCTTTTCCAAGAATGTCGTTTCTCAAAACCAAACAATTTGTCTTTTAAGCATAAAATCAAATTAAAACAATCACTCCTCTGCGAAGACTTCCCAACCTCACCAGCCCACTTCTGCCCATTGGCCACATTTGGAGAGTATCATTTTATAAGTATGTCGTCACACTGTATTAAGATCTGCTTCAGTCAGAGAATCTGTCTCATTCATTTCTGAAATCTCACTTTGTATTGTGGCTCACTATATGTTAGTTAAATAAATGAGTAATTAGTGAATAAATTGCATTAATGGTTGATTATCCAAACTTGAGTTTTGTAAGTAACTATGGCAAATGTTGATTTCTAAGACTGCTTTTCTCCACCATTTAACTTGAATTTGGATATTGACTTCTGTGTTTTCATGGCATGCGGAGTCATTTTGAATATGGAAATTTAATATGTGTTAGCAGAAGCATATTAAAAGTAAAATTAAAAGAAAAAATGATGTTCTAAATTATAGACCCATCGGTCTTCTGCACCTCCTCTCCCATCTGCAGTCTGGCTTTATCTTCAATAAGCAGCAGGTATGGGACTCAATTTAATATCCTAGATGAGGAACAAGCTGATTTTGGGTGCAGATATTTTGCTATTAAAGTTTTTACTTGCTTTGTTTCACTTAATTGGGAAAAGTCCAGTTTAAGATTAATTTTAGAATTTATTGTTGATTCCTTAGACATTTGTGCTTGAAATAAATTTAGAAGTTATCTTTAATTATTTAGGGTTTATTGCTCTTTAATTGCTTGGATAAAACCCTTCTATGTGCCCGTCTTGATGACCGTGGTTTGTATTCTGGGATGTCTTTGCTCCAAAGAAGCTTTTAATGCGATACTCCCATGACAACCAGGGTAAACAGGAACAGGGCCTTGAAGATAAAATTATAGAACTAAGTGCTATAAACAAGGTTATGTCTTAGATCATCTTATTTTTAAAGTTTGTTTTCATAACTTGGGTGGTTTTTAGAATAACTAAATGTATGTCCTTTTGCCATATTACAGCAAATATTTATTTCTAGAAAGTATGTGTTTTGAGTGTTGGAAAGGATGCAAGCAGCATGTTTAGGACTAATTTACATGTTTTCCAGCAGTTCATCTTAATTCACAGATGAATGGCCTTTCATTTATGTAAGGCAGCAAATAAAATTATTTGGTTTTATAGCTACGTTTGAACTTTGCAACTTAGATATCTGGTAGTTAACCTAATGTATAGGGATTTCTTTGTAATCGGTAGCACCGAAAGATAAATGCCAACTTTTAAACCCCTTTTCAGTTCTTTTTTTTTTTTTTTTAACAAACTGTCCTTTGCCTTTATTGCTTGTATACACAAAGATTACATTATAAAACTCAGTGGGAAAAAAAACTGAAAGAAAAAGTTACCTGCTTTAGCACTTTTAAGAATAGTTTTCATTACTTAGATCAACCTGCTAATCTGAAATAGAGCAAAACTATAATATAATCAAGTTCTAATAATCACATCAATTATGCTTTCATTTTAATTTTTTTCTTAAAAAACATTAATGTTATAAAAATGAGGTTGATGACGTCCTTATTTAAAATATACCTTGTGCCCTAACCGGTTTGGCTCAGTGGATAGAGCATTGGACTGCGGACTGAGGGGTCCCAGGTTCGATTTCCGTCAAGGGCATGTACCTTGGTTGTGGGCACATTCCCAGTAGGGGGTGTGCAGGAGGCAGCTGATTGATGTTTCTCTCTCATCGATGTTTCAAAATCTCTATCCCTCTCCCTTCCTCCCTGTAAAAAGTCAATAAAATATAAAATATACCTTGTATTGGTATCAAATTATTATTTATTTTAATACCAACTGAAAAAATAGATCTTATATAGCCTATTATTTCAATGAAGTTTTATTATTACTTTTATTTTCAAAATTGGTAGCAAATTTTCTCTTATTATAAGTGTTGAAATTTCCTTAAAAGTGTTGAAAGGCAATAGACATTTTAGGATAGGCTTATAAAAAATCAATTATTCCAATATCAATAAATAAGATACTTGATAACTTTATAATTACTTCTTTAATTTCCTTACTAATATTTCCTGATTTTCTGGTTTTTTAATGCATATCATGTTGTAAAAGTATCTAAGTCCAAGTCTTTTCACTGGAGCAATTTCCATTTTTCATTATTTCTCTTCAGTTTTTCAAATATATAGTAAAACAATCCAATAATCATTGCAGAAAGGAATGATCATTTAAGTTGGATAGTATCATTTACCTTTTAATTTCATTGGAGAGATATTAATATTAGTCATAAAAGATTTACAATTTCAACACACATACATGACATCACAGAACTAAAAATCATTATACCTTACTAGTATAAAGGGTTCCCCTTGGTTTAATGTGTCCTAGTCAAATTTTCATCTAATGAAATATGCTTTTATTAAATACAGAAGCCATCACTTACCTTTAAATATTTTGTGGATGAAACTAAGTTCAGTACTGATTCAAGGATGCTAGTAGCATCAAAGCCTTCACTTTGAATTATTGCCTCAAGGTACTGCATTTCTAAAATGCACCACCAATTATTCTAGATATACCATACTCTGTCTTTAACTTCATATATACCATCTTTTGGGAGAAAATATTCTTTTTTTTTAATGAGATACAAGAAAAGCATCATTCTTGAGGTTCTACCTCAAAAAAAGGGGGGGTTTGTAGGTAGCAGTTAGTTTGATAACACCTGGTTTTGTTACGCTAGCCTTCACACAAAGAGCATGCATATACAGCCACGACTCACACATCTGCTTTGAAGTTAATTGAGAACTGCTGCTTATTCAAGTCACAGATGGCCCCATTTACACAAGGAGACAGTTGAATTGCATGTCCACCATGAGAAAAGGAAAATAAACGATGAAACAAATGCAGCAAATATAGGCAATTGGCATTCAGAACACGCCAAAAAGCTAACACATATTGTCATTATAAAAGTTTTTCTTTCTTTAAAAAAAAAGTCTTTCTTTGCATATTTTAAAATGTAATGGTCCTAGAGAATCATAAAGTGTCTTGTTGTTTTTGCTGCTGACTTCTGATGACCTCTCATTGTTTATGGCATTGCTGGTAGTAAGTAGAAAGTCTTTTGTTTTCATCTAAAAGCTTTTTATGTTCCTGTACCAGACGAGATGCATTTTGCTGGTCCTTTTCATCCTGGTCCAGTTCTGCAACTAGTTCTTGCTTTCTCTGTAATAACAATGCAATTTCTGTTTGAATGTTCATATATTCTTGTGCCACTTTACAATGCTGTTCAAACACTGCCATAGATTCTCTGGCGTTTGGGCACGGTGCTAGAGGCTAGCGACCCAAGGGAAGATAAGCCATTCAGACGGAGTTCTCTGATCCATTGGTATCTGTGGAATCATCAGGAGCCCATGGATGACTTCAAGCTGACTTTTCTGCGGTTGGTCCTGAGGTAGTCGTGATCATTCTGATGCTAGGACTGGATGACCTACTGCTCACCTGACGAGGTTCTGTTCCAGTCACAATCCAGTCTTGGCTGGATCTACGTCTTGGCTGTCCGTTGCCTGATAGGAGATCTCAGGGACATCCAGAATGTTGCCAGATGAAGCAGTTTTCTGATGGCCCCATTTAGGTTTGGAACAGGCTGTGGTTGCAGCAACCCTGGCTTCTATTTCAGACATGTCAGCACTCATCCTCTTGCCCTCGGAGGTTGGGGACAAGCTCTCTACACTGTTCCCATGGAAGCTAAATGGCCAGATTCACTCTGTTGCTTTGCCTGATTTTTCAATAATTTTGATTCTAAGCGTTTAATAGTATCTCTTGTGGAAGGAACTTGCTCCATATTAGTGTCACTTTTATTACTGGTATTTGTAGAAGCAATGTCTGTGAATGAGCCTGTACTGGTGGCCGAGGTGCTCTGTCCCTCATCTGAGTACAGACAGGGGTACTGCAGGGGCTCATCCGCTCCTGCAAAGTACCGCATGAAGTGAGCCATTATTTTCACAATCTCCTCCATGGAAGAGCATAGAGAAGGATCTTAGACCAACAGCGAGTCATCAGGCTCTCAACGGGAATATGTAAATTTTTGATCAGTGGTGGTTGAGTACCATTAGGAACAGCCCACATGATACGAAAAGCTGGGCCACCAATCTCATCAGAGTTTCCCACATGTTATCACTTCCCAAAGGGTAATACCCCAGCCTTAGACGTACCATTTTTCACTATAATTGCTACCTTCAAAGTCTTGAGGTGCCATCCAGGCAGCACTCCCCTTGTTATTGGTCATGTGTGTCTGAATGTCACAGGCTGTACCCAGATCACAGATTTTTAAAACTGTCCCCCCCTGCGACCAGCAGCCAGTTTGGTGGGTTCAGGTCCCTGTGAATGAGAGCTTTGGGCTGCATGCTGTGAAGATAAGCCACTCCTTGGGAAGACTGTAACCACCAGCTCACAGCATGGGCAGCAGTGTAGTATGGCAATGGTCCAGCACCAGGTGGCACATGATATAAAGAGCCCCCTTCAGCAGATTCCAGCACAAGACGCGCTGGATTCAAACAGGCTCCATATCGCTTTACAGTATTTGGATGGTTCACACGGGATAACTGCCGAAGCTCTACAATAAAAGCTTGCCTCTCAGACTCACTTTCTACTTGTTTAATAGGAACATTTTTAGCTCTCCACTTAGCTTAGCAAACTACTGCAAGGGCTCCTCTTCCAACAACCTCTTCCACCTCGATCTCCTTATAGTCGATTTCTTCAGAGTTGAGGACTTGGGAGGGGGTTTCGGATCATGTCACTGACCGAAAAGGAGGAGGAGGAGGAAGCGGCGGGGACTGTAGATGTGATTCTGGAGGAGCGCGAGGAGGTGGGTGCGTGGGAGGAAGACCCGCGCCCACCCACCTCCAGACGGTCCTTCTGTAGCCACGGAGATCCCTGGAGGGGCCAGGGGCAGCAGTCACAACCGAGTCCCTGCCCTGGTTCCGCTCTCAGTTATCTTTTAATGCAAAATAAACATACCCAGTGGCTTAAAACAACAGCCATTCAATTATTTTTCAAGACTATGTTGTCTGGGCTCCACTGGGTTTCTCTTTCCCTTCACATGCCATTGACCGGCACTGGAGTCCTCTCAGGGCCCTCCGGGGCTGGACTCTCCAGGTGGGTCCCTCACACGAGTGCCCATTGGTGCTGGCTGTGGACTGCTCATTGGTGCTTGCTTCTTCCCCTGTGGCTGCTCTCGGGGACCTGGCTTTGTCATAACATGATGACTATATTCCAGGTGATGTAGGTGGAAGGTGCCTGTCCGCTGAAGGACAGGGCGGAGAAGGTCACTTCCACTGCATCCCATTGGTACCCAATTACAAGGAAAGAGCTCTTTACAAGGGAGGTGAAATCAACTCTACTTCTCAACCTGGGGTAGCACATATTTACAGTAAGAAAGGAATTGATGACGGCTGTTTTTAGAGACGACCTACCGTAGACCCCAGTAGAAGCCTCAGTTTCATATTATCGGCCATTTGGCTCTACTCAAAACCTTGGTGGTGGCCGAAACCGGAGGCAGCTGATCGATGTTTCTCTCTCATCGATGTTTCTAGCTTTCTATCTCCCTTCCTCTCTGTAAAAAATCAATAAAATATATTTTTTAAAAAAAACCTTTGGTGGTGCTGCTGTTATTTATGGAAACTGATGGGTTAGTTAGACTGACCATTCTTCTATGGCGGAAGTTAGTAAATCAGGATCTATGAAGCTTTTGCATATGTAAGCAAAGTTTTGTACAGCTGCGATTTTTATTTGGGAGAAAAAAGCAGTGGTGCTTAGCAGTCAATTACTTAGGCTCACGAGTCTCATACTTTCCTTTAAATCTAGGCTCTGCCATTTACCAGTTAGTTAGGTCATTTTGGATGGCTTATTGAACCTTGCTAAGCTCAGTTATGACATTAACATTTATTTCATAGATTGTTGTGAGGTGTAAATGATGAGCTCTTCACACAGGGAATGTCACATAGTAAGGGCTCCATAAATATTGGATTATTGTTATCAGGGTTATTCTAATTAGCTCAGTGAGTACCCAAAGGAGGGAAACTGTGGCCTTAAATTCTTTGAGCTCAAATGTAATATTACACGAGATCATCAGAAATCTACATTCTTGGACTAAATTACTGAAGTCTGACTGAAGTACTTCCTTTACTTTATTTTTATTCTCACCTGAAGATATGTTTTCTATTGATTTTAGAGAGAGAATAAGAGAGAGAGAGAGAAATATTGATGTGTGAGAGAAACATCGATTGGTTGCCTCCCATACATGCCTCGACTGTGGATTAAACCCACAACCTGAGTATGTGCCCTGACCAGGAGTCAAACTTATAATCTTTTGGCACAGGGGATGACACTCCAACCAATTGTGCCACCTGGCCAATGTGGCTCAGTTGTCTATTAATCAATTTCTTTTCTAAGTCTATTATCACCTCACAGAGCGCCCATTCACTTAATCTGGCAACAGCTTCCAAGTAGAACCATTATTTACAGCATACATTATTAACTGCAGATAAATGTTATATCTAGTGGGCTTCTCTAAGTTTGTCATTTTTATTGCACAAGAACAACCCTAATTGACAAAATATGTGGTATGTTCACAGATATTAAATAGGGATCCATTCCACATGTGATGTGAACAACAAATCCTAAAATCAGAGGTAGGAGAGCTAAGGACTTCAGTTACAATGAAATGAAAACTCATGGATTCATGCTCATATTCTACAGTTGGTCTATTAATTGTATAGGATTACTAGTGGCCCATTGCACAAAGATTCACGCAATAGGCCTTCCATCCCCTGGCTGCCGGCGCCGGTTTTCCTCCGGCACCCAGGACCCAGGTCTTTGGTTCGGCCACAGCAGCGAGGCTTGGCTTCTCCGCTCCGGCTGCTCCCAGCCCCTCCATTTTTTTTTTCCAGGTCCTCAAGTGGAGGCCAGGGCTGGCTGGAAGCTTGGCTTCCTCCATCGCCAGGAGCAACCCAAGCCTCCTGCTCACTCCAGCTCCGTGGCCGCCGCCATCTTCAGTCGTCTGCAGTCTTCGCTCTGTACCTGTGTATGCAAATTAACCACCATCTTTGTTGGGTTCATTTGCATAGTCACTCTGATTGGCTGGTGGGTGTAGCGGAGTGGCGGAGTGACGGAGTGATAATTAATTTGCATGTTTCTCTTTTATTAGTGTAGATTGGGATCAATGTATGTGTGTGTGTTTATAGGCAAATTGGCCTTATTGATGATTTCCCCTCCAATGTTTACTTTTTTTTTTTTTTAAATATATTTTATTGATTTTTTACAGAGAGGAAGGGAGAGAGATAGAGAGTTAGAAACATCGATGAGAGAGAAACATCGATCAGCTGCCTCCTGCACACCCCCTACTGGGGATGTGCCTGCAACCCAGGTACATGCCCTTGACCGGAATCGAACCTGGGACCTTTCAGTCTGCAAGCCGACGCTCTATCCACTGAGCCAAACCGGTTTCGGCAATGTTTACTTAATTATAGTGACCTAGAAGCCTGGTGCACAGAATTCATGCACTGGAGAGGGAGGGTCCCTCAGCCTGGCTTGTGCCCTCTTGTAGTCTGGGAGCCCTTGCTCCTTACCACCCACCTGCTCGCTGCTCCTTACTGCTTGGCTCGCTGCTGCTTAGTGCTGCCGTGGAGGCGGGAAAGGCTCCTGCCACCACTGCTGTGCTTGCCAGCCATGAGCCTGGCTTCTGGCTGAGCAGTGCTCCCCCTCTGGGAGCACACTGACCACCAGGGGCAGCTCCTGCACTGAGCGTCTGCCCCCCCCCCCCCCCCCCCCGGTGGTCAGTGCACATTAAGCGACTGGTCGTTCTGCTGTAATTGTCACTTAGCCTTTTATTATATAGATTGTGTCTTTTTAATCATAAATGCCACCTATAGCAAAGTGTTCCCTCTAACTATTCATAATATGATTTTCTTCTTTGTGTCCATTCAATAGAAAGATGAAAGTGCTGTTTCTTAGAAGAAGGCATAGAAAGTGCAAAAATGTATCTTACTGCTCTGAAAGGAAGCAATTTCTTCATTTGTGGCACATTAAAATTTAAAGAGAAAAATTCGATAAGATTTCAAAGAAGAAGTACATCGATTCTCTAAACCTTCAGCTTTTTATTAGCATTTTTATAATTGCTGTTAGAAAAGCACTTTAGCTCATCGAAGTGCAGTGAGCTAAGCCCTTGTTAGCTGAAAGGTATAGGCATGGAGTCAGGTGGTGACTGTAAATTAGTTTAGGCAGGTCTCCGCTAGCAGTCTGGGCTGAGTTCAAGTCTCTGCATCTCACTGGCCTGTTCGTTCACAGGGAAGCCAGGATCAAGGGGAGGCACGTTGGCATACTTGGGAGATGTATCTGGAGTGCACAGGGCTTTCCTCCTATGTGCTGCGTGAGTGCAAAATCACAGGCCCTGTGTGGATGACAAGATGCTAGTTCTCAAAGCAACCCTTTGCATTTTCTGGATCCAGCTTCTACATAAAACTGAGAAGTATGTGACTGAAATCCTGTTCGGGGCCGTGTCAGACAACAGTGACATGCAGGGAGCAAATGCAGAGCAGCAGTGGACCGAGGATGGGTACAAGTGAGGGCCAACTTGGACTTCTTCTAAGTTCAAGTGTGAGGACTCCACATGCCTGTCACCAGCTCTGCCTCTTATGCTGGGGCTTATGTCACCTTCTTATCAGGTCAAATACATTATTTTCTTTAAAGTATTTTATGAGCAACAGATTTTTCCTCAGTGCCCAGCACGGTGATGAGTGCCATCACAGGAGAGAAAGGAATATTAAGGGCAGCATCTAAGCTCAAGCATCTTGCAGGCTTACTTAAGAGATAAAACAACTGAAAATATGACAAGACAGGTTGTAATAAAATATTTAAATGATGTAGGATGAATGGAAATAAAGCACAGAAATTTCAAGAAAGAGAACGGTGTTAGGTGGCTTTTAAGGTACAAGGTTATGGGACTAGACTTTGCAGAATGAGTAGGATTTGCATGTGCACAAAGGATGAGTACATAGGGTAGTTGGGTCAGCCCCAGCCCTAGTTCCCTTGTTTTCACTTCCCCATAGGCCAGCCCACTGATCTTGCCTCCTGTAGACTCAGCCCTGGCCCAGTTTAGGAGCTACCCTGAGTGGGGCATTTCTCAGCTGTAAGGCTCGCAGATGTCCTTGTCTGCTCTTTGATGTCCTGGTGATGACCAGAGCACTCACTTATGTCAAACTTCTCAGGTTTTGTGGGTTGTGTTCCCCCTCATTCTTCCAAATATACTGAAGTCCTAACCCCTGGTATCTGTGACTGTGACCTTATTTGGAAGTAGTCTTTGCAGATGTAATCAATTTAAGATGATGAGGTCATACTGGACTAGGGTGGACCCTAAATCTAACGACTGGTATTCTTATTAGGAGGAAATTTGGACACAGAGAGGAAAATGCCGTATGAAGAGACCGAGTCACCCAGGGAGAATGCCACGTAGAGACAGGCAGAAATTGGAGTGATGAGCTGCCAGTCAAGGATTGTCAGCAACCACTGGAAGTGAGAAGAGAGGCAAGTGTCCTTCCACGGAGCCATCAGAGGGAGCATGGTCTTGTCAGCACCTCAACCTCGCACTTCTACTCTCCAGAACTGTGAAAGAATAAACTGCTGTTAGTTGAAACCACCCAGTTTGTGGTGATTTGTTACAGCAGACTTAGAACACTAATGCACATGAATTTTAGAAACACTCAAGAGTTTTTTGCAATGTTTTCCCAGCACCTCCTTATTCATATGACCAGGACTCCTTTCAGGCAATTGTTTCTAATCATCACTGTATATAGCGTTGATGAGGTCAGGGACAACCAAAACAATCAAAACAGTGGACTGATTAAAGAAATGGTAGTTTATCTATTACAGTATTTGCTATAAATAACTAAAGTGAGCTAGAGAGATACATTTCTCATTATGAAAATGATATATTTTTGAGTGGGAAAGTCAAGTCACCAAATAGTATATATGATCATAATTCTTACTTTAAAATATTCACGTATACAAAGATATATGAACATAAATAAGGAAAGGACTATGTCAAAAGGCAAATAGTGATTACTTCTGGTAATAAGATTATGGGTGACTTTTATGTTCTTATTTACTAATATCAATTTTCTAATTTTGTAATTTATATATATGAAATGGGGGAGAGAAACATCAATTTGTTGTTCTACTAGTTTATGCATTCATTGGTTTATTCTTGTATGTGCTCTGACCAGGGATTTAACCAGGACTATGCTCTAACCAACTGAGCTACCCAGTCAGGGCTGTTTAATTTATCTAAAGAACATTTACTTATGTATGATTCAGACTCACTTTAAAAATTATTTGACAGCAAATAAATATAGTTTATACTCAGTTGCATCTATTATATGCTAAGCTTTTCTCTTTGGCTGTTTTGAACACAATACTTTGCCTTAAATTATATTGTTTTACTTCCTCCAGCTAAAAATTCAGAATATTTTTTTCTATTTATAAAACAGACTAATTTTAATGACCAAATGAAAAGTAGCTAGTAGAAATATAAACACATATGTCATTTGCTATTGCTATTTAAACTCTGAACATTGTGAAACATTTAAACAAAGTAAGCTCAGAGTCCTCCTATTATATTAGACTAGTGGCCCGGTGTATGAATTCATGCACAATGAAAGGAAATTAATTAGAAGAAATATTTTAATATCGCTATTTACCCTTTCTCTATAATAGAAGTGGCAACCAAATTCATGATTGACAATGACAGATGGAAATACATGCGTGCAATTGGAGCTAAGTGAGAGTTTTACATGTATTGCACGTGCGCAAGTTAATTAAACTTGCATAATTAGATCTGCTTTCTAATTTAGGTAAACTTTTTCCAGCCAGTGAAGCACCCCAACTTCTCTTTCAGGATATTTACAGCAGTAAATATCAACAGAAAGCAGGTTATTATTATAACCTTTCTAAATCTCCATTTTCCAGCTAATGAAAAGAAAATAGGATTCCACTGAATATCCTATCTACCTACTCCAGGACTTCTGTGAGTATCAAATGAGATGAGGCATGGAAAAACACTTCACAGACATTTGGTTAAAGTGTAAAATGTTTCCACCTGGCTATAAAGCAAATTGTGTTCCTGGACTGAAGAAACTGCAAGGGGGTTAGTTGTTGCTAGGGAGAGGAAGGCGGGCATTGCTACATGACGTCATTACCCAGGCAGACATTTAGCATATTAGCCTTTTATATATATACTAGAGGCCCAGTGCACAAAAATTTGTGCACTTGGGGGGGGGGGGGTCCCCCAGCCCGGCCTGTGCCCTCTCACAGTCTGGGACCCCTCGGAAGATAACAACCTGCTGGCTTAGGTCTGCTCCCGGGTGGCAGAGGGCAGGCCCAATCCCTAAGTGCAGCCCCTGGTCAGGCTCAGAGCAGGGCCAATTGGGGAGTTGGGGCGCCGCCCCATCATGCACAGAGCAGGACGGATTGGGAGGTTGCGATGCCACCCTCAGTCACGCTCAGGGTAGGGCTGATTGGGGGGTTGGGGCACCGCCCCCTGTCACACTCAAGGCAGGGTCGATGGGGAGGTTGAGGCGCCACCCTCAGTCACGCACAGAGCAGGGTCGATCAGGGGGTTGAGGAGTTCCCCCCTGTCACTCACAGAGCAGGGCCAATCATGGGGTTGGGGCGCTGCCCCCTGTCACTCACAGAGCAGGGCCCATCAGGGGGGTTGGGGCTCCGTACCCTGTCACGCACAGAGTAGGGCCGAACAGGGGGTTGAGGAGCTCCCCCCGTCACTCACAGAGTAGGGCCAATAGGGGAGTTGGGGCACCGCCCTCTGTCACACACAGAGCAGGGCGGATCAGGGGGTTGGGGCGCTGCACCCTGTCACACTCAGGGCAAAGCCAATGGGGAGGTTATGGCTCTACCCTGTCACACACAGAGCAAGGCCCATGGAGGGGGGTTGGGGCGCCACCCTCTATTACCCACAGAGCAGGGCCAATCAGGGGGTTGGGGCACCGCCACTGTCACACTCAGGGCAGGGCCAATGGAGAGGTTATGGCTCTACCCTGTCACACACAGAGCAGGGCCCGTGGGTGTTGGGGCGCCGCACCCTGTCACACACAGAGCAGGGCCGATCAGGGGGTTGGTGCGCTGCACTCTGTCACACACAGAGCCGCAGGGAAATCAGGGGATTGGGGCGCCTTCCCCTGTCACGAACAGAGCAGGGTGGATAGGGAGGTTGTGGCCCCGCCTCCTGTCACACACAGAGCCACAGGGCGATCAGGGGGTTTGGGCGCTGCCCCCTGTCACGCTGATCCCGGTGCCGGGAGCCTCGCTGCTCCACTGATCCCGGTGCCGGGAGGCATATTACCCTTTTACTATATAGGATAGAGGCCTGGTGCATGGGTAGGGGCTGGCTGGTTTGCCCTGAAGGGTGTCCTGGATCAGGGTGGGGGTCCCCACTGGGGTGCCTGGCCTGCCTGGCTGAGGGGCTGAGGGCTGTTTTCCAGCTGGCAGGTGACTAAAAGCTCTCAACCACTCCTTGTTTTCTTTCTTTCTTTTTTTTATTCTGGGCCGGCTTTAGCTCTGAGGCCTCGCTGCTGAAATCATGGATACAATGTTGCGGTCCGGGGCTGACTGAAAGCCGGTTTCTGGGGTTTTGTTTAGCTTGTTATTTGCAACATAGTACATAGTTTCTTAGAGTTGCAGCTGAGAGGCCGGCAAGTTAGGCGGGGAACGTTGGAGTCTGCAGTCACTGGAGCAAGCAAGCCTCGTGTTCGCTTCCAGCTGCCTGGCTGCTGGCTGCCATCTTGGCTGACAGTTAATTTGCATAAGGATACGCTGATTAGCCAATGGGAAGGGTAGCAGTTGTACGCTAATTACCATGTTTCTCTTTTATTAGTGTAGACTAGACTAGTGGCCCAGTGCACAAAATTCATGCACATTAAAAGGGAATTAATTAGAGGAAATATTTTAATATTGCTATTTACCCTTTCTCTATAATAGAAGTGTCAGAGATGAAAGAAAATTAGTAAAATGTATACAAAAATCTTTCTCCTGTCAGAGTCTGGGGCACGCCGTGGGACCCAGAGTCAAGTCCCTGCCCACCTGCGCACGCCTTGAAATCACGCGAGACCCAGATCCAGCCAGCCCCACCCCCGTCAAGCTCCACAGGGCAGGGGGCACAGCCTCAGGTCCCCTGGTCTGGTGCCAGGCAGGGGGCGCAGCCTCAGGTTCCCCATCAAGCCCTGCCAGGTGGGGGGTGCAGCCTCAGGTCCCCTGTCAAGCCCCCTCTGGGCAGGGAGCACAGCCTCAGGTGCCCTGGCCCCAGCATGAGGGCACGAGGGTGTGACACCATTTGCATATTAGCTCTTTAGTATATAGGATATGGCCTGTTGCTAGGGGGAAGAAGCTGGGTGTTGCTACGTGATGTCATTACCCAGCACCCACAATGACCTTTTCCAGGCTGGGCTGGGCTGTGGGCTGCATTTTGTGCCATGGCAGCATTGGCTGTGATTTGGTGGGCTGTTACTGGGGTGGTGGCAGGGCCTGTGTCCCACTTGGGGTAAGCCAAGTGTTGCTTTGTCGGTACCAGGTCCATGCCTCTGTTTTTCTGTAAATGGCCAGTGCACGTCATGGCAGCGCCTGCATTGAGTGTCTGTCCCCTGGTGGTCAGTGCACGTCATAGTGACTGGTGGGATGGGCAGAGGGACACTTAGCATATTAGCCTTTTATATATATAGATTACAGATACAACAATCTCCTCCCTTTTAATTTCTTAGAAATCACTACAAAATTAATTCTTCCTGAGCATTGGCCTCATGTGATGGACTTCTTAAAACCCTGACTTAAATAGCATTTTCAAAGTTCTTGATCTGGAATTTGAATTTTTCTAAGATCTGGGCTCCATCTACCTCTATTTACATCTCTGTGGGAGGGAGGCAGCCCTCCACATAAGCAGGATTTGTGAGCCCCGGCTCACAACATACCTTTTATATATCCACATTCGTGCATCCTTATCTTGCTTCAGCTGAAAATCTAGTTGTTGTGCCTCCTCTCCTTGCTCAGTGCTTCTTCTTCTTCTTTTTTATTGTTTAAAGTATTACATAATTCTCCTTTTTCCCCCATTGACTTCTCCATGGCTGCTCCCACCCCCCAGCACATGCCCTCATCCCCCTACTGTCTGTGTCCTTTGGTTATGCTCGTAGTTCAGTGCTTCTTAACCTCTTTTGAGTCATGGACATAGTTGAAAATCTGCTGAAGAACATGGGCTCCTGCTTAGAAATATGCTCAGCTGCACATTTTTACAAACAATTGCAGGGGCCTCCCATGCTCCTTAAAGCTGGCTCATGCCCAGCTGGTGTTGCTCAGTGGTTGAGTGTTGACCCATGAATCAGGAGGTCATAGTTCAAATCCCGGTCAGGGCACATACCTGGTTTCAGGCTCAATCCCCAGTAGGGAGCTTGCAGGAAGCAGCTGATTGATGATTCTCATCATTGATATTTCTATCTCTCTTTCCCTTCCTCTCTCTGAAATCAATAAAAACATATTTTAAAAAAAAAGCTCGCTCATGTCCCCACAGGTGCTGGGTTAAGACGCTCTGAATTTGACTCCTGTCCATTGCAGTACTCAGGTCACACATAGGTCCCTCTTCTGCCCTGAGGTCGGGTTTGGTCAGTTCAGACCATGTGAATCCTGCCTCCTCATTATGTTTCCCACTTATATTGCCTATCCCATTCATTAGAAATCACATGTTTCCCTTGGTTCTCTCTTTCAAAATAGGGACTCTAGATGATAAGTCTTTTTTCTTTTTGGAATTTATTTATTTAAATTTTATTTTTTATACAATTACAGATATCCCCATTTGCCTACCTCTACAGAGCCCCCTCCCTCCCCCTCCCAATCACCACGCTCTGGTCTGTGTCTATAGGTAATGCATATATGTTCTTTGGCTAATCTCTTCACCTTCTTTCATCCAGTCACCCCCAACTCCCCTTTGACAACTATCAGTCAGTTTCACGTATCCATTTCTCTGGTTCTATTTTGTTATTATAACTCTTTACATTTTATACAGTTTCTAGAGAAAACATCCTTACTTATAATAGATTCTCCTCAAATATTTGCTGAGGCAAAGTTCCTTTTGCACTGGTATTTCTGCTATAAATTTGTAATTTTATTTTTATGGTTTTATATACAATTCTAGCACAAATCCCAAAGATTTGATAAGTAAATAATTTGGAAATGCATATAATGGGGCAGTATAAACACTGAGTCTGAAAGCAAATGAGTCGACCTAGCTCTGCCTCTTACTAGCTTTACGAACTAAAAATCTTCTTGATGTTTCTTAATTTCCTTTATTCATGTAGGGATAATAACACATACATGCATCGCAGGGTAAAGATTGCAGGACCTTTTAAAGCAGTGGTTCTCAACCTTCCTAATGCCGTGACCCTTTAATACAGTTCCTCATGTTGTGGTGATCCCCAACCATAAAATTATTTTCGTTGCTACTTCATAACTGTAATTTTGCTACTGTTATGAATTACAATGTAAATATCTGATATGCAGGATGTATTTTCATTGTTACAAATTGAACATAATTAAAGCATAGTGATTAATCACAAAAACAATACGTAATTATATATGTGTTTTCCGATGGTCTTAGGCAACCCCTGTGAAAGGGTCGTTCGACCCCCAAAAGGGTCGCGACCCACAGGTTGAGAACCGCTGTTTTAAAGAGACAACCACAGGCCCTGTCCAGTGTGGCTCAGTTGGTTGGAGTGTTGTCCCATACACTGAAAGGTGGTGGGTTTGATTCCTGGTCAGGGCACATACCCAGGTTGCAGATTTGATCCACACTTGGGGCACTTATGGGGGGAGGCAACCCATGGATGTTTCTATCTCTCTCCCTTTCTCTCTATTAAGTCAATAAAAAAACACATCCTCAGGTGAGGATTACAAGAGAGAGAGGGATGGAGGGGGAGAGAGAGAGAGAGATTAGCACAATATCTGCAAAATAAGAGCCATTATAATTCTTCATTTTGCACTTGCAGTTTCTCTCTCCCACCACTAGGAGGAAGAAGCGCATTTGTATTCTCAAGATCAAGTACAAGGATGTTTATTTCTAAAAGCTAAATGAATTTTCCTAGGCAGTCTTTTGTCATTTTGATTAAAATATTCAGACAATTCCTTGGTACAGTATTCATATTTCTTTATTAAAAGTAAATTGTTTTCTTCCCATCACCTGACAAGAAGTGAAACTCATATTCACTTTTTAAATAAGAGACAGTACCACACAAGAAAATAATAAATGAAAATAAAAGCTGACAAAAACATATGTTTTATTGACTTATCTCTAAATATTTCTGTCATGCACTTTTATTTTAGTTTCATGAATTATTTAAAAAATGGAAGATTTACTATGAATTAGATATTGTACAGAGAAGCTAAAATACCAATAGAGCTCATGGGGCTGTGACTACACTTTGTTGTCATTTTCATAGCTGAATGCACCTTTTTTGGGGGAAAATTTGGTCCCATAATAGAAACTAAACTTTGGAAGAACACACATGGGAATAGTTTTGTTGTCTTTTTTATTTTATTTTATTTTTTTTTTGGTATTGAGCCATGGTCGCCAGTCAAAATGCATACCTTTCACCTTTCACTCAGGATTTCTTTGACAAAGATGACAAGGGGAGCTGGTGGACAGAGCTTGACCTGGAGAACCTGCTTCTCGGGGCATTGCCTCCACACATGGCCCAAATCCAAGTACACACTGTGGTGCTGCTGTGGGATTCAAATAAGGAGCGGTGACCTCCCCCACCAGTCTACTGGTGTCCATTGTCACTGCCAATGTAACCTTTAAACACCCATCACTGTTAATGTTAAAATGAGAAAAGAAATTCTATGTAAATTAACAAACCACAACATTACTCATTTGCATGTGTCCTTTATTCTATATCACAAGAAACATCAAGTATTTAAATAAAATAAACAGGGCCCAAGGTTAATTCTGTGCTGGTTAATTCTGTGTGTCAATATTTAGTCAAATATTCTGGGTATACCTATGAGGATGTTTCTGGAAGAGATTAGCATTTGAATGGGTAGCTCAAATAAAGCAGATTGACCCCTGTTAACCAAAATTAATTTAGGCTGTAATAAAGAATAAAAAACAAGCATTTGAGCAAAAGGAGCTGCAGCCTGGGAAACACAGATTCAGCTAGTAACCTAAATTGTACTCCAAGAGAACAAAGAAAGCTGGAGCTCATAGAGGCAGAAACCACCCGCTGAAACACGGGAAACCTTTCCCATTGGCTACTTAACACGGTGTGATGGCTAATTCAACGATGATTGGTTAAATCTGGATGCTCAATCTCAGAGGTAAACATTGGACATGGAAACAAGGTGGGCAACTTTTACGATGGATTTTACAGGAAGCACAAAATCCACACCTCGAGCTGGTGTGAGCCATGGGTAAGTGACTTTCCTAATTACTTCCTGACTCCATTTAGGGGCCCCTGATTTAATGACTCCATTTTTGAGATGTCAGGCTCCCAATACCTTACTATGGATGAGCCTCATCCAATCTATCCAGTTAGTTGAAACCTGAATTGAACAAAAAGGCTGAGGAAGGGGCAACTCCTCTTGCCTGACTGCTGTGAGCTGGGGCATTAGCTTTGCCTGCCTTTGGACACAAACGGAGACATCAGCTCTGCAAGGGTTGGTAGCCTGCTGGCTTTCAGACTGGAAAATACACCATCTGCCTGTTTCAGGAGATTGTCCAGAGCACATGGCTGTCATTTGACCCCAGAGCTAAGCCCAGGCAATAGGAGGCTCTCACTCTCTCTGTGTCTTTGGAATGTACATCGTGTCCACCGTTCCCACAGTGGGAGTCATTTTCAAGGACGCAGCCTTGAGAGGGTCCTATGTTGTTGAGACCAAATAGACTGATCATGTGACTGAACCCAGTTAAGGCCTCTCTATAAATGTAAGATTCTGGCAAGTGGGTGCAGAGATCTACCCGTTCTGCAGGGATCCAAGACAAGCAAGGTAAGTTCCCTGCTTGTTAAACCTGCCTCCCGCCCAGCTGGAGTGGTTTGTCTCATTTTTCCTTCTCCTCTTCCTTCTTATGGGGGTTAGTTTGCAAACCAACCCTGCTGTCCTGCTTCTCAGGTCCTGGCCTCTCACGGGATCTGAGCCCTCAGTGCTCCTGGGTCTGTCTCCAGCTTGCCCGCTCACCTTGTGGGACTTCTCAGTTCTACAGTCGTGTGAGCCAATCCCTTGTCATAAATCTCTTTCTCTCTTTTGACCACCTACGAGTCTGTTTCTCTGCGGAATCCTGACTAATCCAGGATGCCCTCGTGAACAGTGTGGCATCCTAAACCCTCTTAACTGGGAAAAGTGGAATGGAGTAAATGATTAAGTCATCCTACTAAAAAGTTCTTTGCCAAGGTAATAATTTACAAAAAGGTGGTTTCTTCTGCATTACTAATCGGCCCTCATTTTCTTGGTCCCAACTTTTAGTGAGGAGTTTCTTTAAATTTTCTTGAATCTTTGTTTTTTATGTGCATAGGGAAGTTTGAGGCAAATTGTTCAAGACAAACATTTTAATCAGAATGAAAAAGAAGGCTCTAGTGATAATAAAAAATACTTTTTACAAGATTTAGTATAATTACCAAGTAAATAGTCATCAATAGAGCTTGCCTGGCTGAGTGGGAAGAACTCAGCTTTAGACATCAATAAATAGAATTTTAAGTTCAAGTTCTATCACCTATAAGCTCTGTGACCTTGGGTAATTTGAAATCAACAAAAATATATTTTCAAAAAATTCTTATGCGTTCACAAATACAAATTGGGGGAATTAAGCAAACCTGTTCCCAATGAATCTAACAAATAATCAATTCATTGATCTATTCAAAATTTGTTTCTTAATAACCCGTGTATAAAATTTCTGGGTTTTCTTGTGTGTGTGTTTTTTTTTTGAGGAGAAGGGATGATTTCTACATTCTTTTGAAAGTAGTGTGGGTTTGCACAATAAACACACAGCTAATAGCTATTAGCAGGCAAAAAAAACACAACAAAAACAAAACCAACCCAACACAAAACATAGTATGGGCTTGGATATGTGCACTTGGGGGTATCTGGTGTTACCACTGAAAGGCGGTAGGAGATACTCTCAGACTAGGTCACTCTCTGGAGAAATTCTCCAAACTTTGCCTCATGTTGGTGCCGGGGGGAGAGGCTTCCTGAAAAGACATCAGTTGAGGGTGTTTGTACCCAAGTGAGTGGGACACTGGGAAGAATTTACATCTTTTAAATGAATTAAAGTGATGAGATATTTCTCGCTCCCAGGAGTTTCTTGGACCCGGAGTTGCAAATTCACATGTGCTACTCGTGGGCTGCAAAGCTACCGGTGAAAACGAAGTCGTGAGGTGTTTCCATGAGCTGATGCAGCCAGAAGGCTGCCTTGCAAGCTCAGCTGAAGCAGCTTAGGTCAGCGGCACAGCGTTGGCGTCTTTGTTTCTCTAAAGGAAAATTGTACTTAGACATTGTTTTTCATGGGGACCTCAAGGTTTGGGGAAAGGCTCACTAAGAAGTGGTATTTTAGATTCAGTGTTTCTTAGACTTGCTGTATATGTTTTTTTTTTTCTTTTTCATCTGTTGGTGCAGGCTACATTGGGTTTCTGTGGGCAACAATCATGCCTTCTGTATTTACTTTGACTCAGTAACCTCACCCTTCCATTTTGCTGGTGTGTTTTAGGAGCTAGGTGTGATGAGGAATTAAAGAGGCAGAGCTGAAAGGGACAGTGTTCTCCCCACCACGCAGTCTCCGTAGCATCTCTTAGAGGGCATCCAAATCTTTGGTATTACCTCCACACACAAGGGGCTCGCTTTATTTCTCAGGAGTTTGAAGATTGCAATAATCTACTTTATATTTTCTATTTTGCAACTAGTTTGTTTACATAATTTTATATCCTTTGAAGTCCTTTTTGCATTTAATTAAATCTGCTTTTCTATCATTTTTACTCAGATTCTAATTCTCTTCCCTTGCTTTTAAAAGAATTAGATTTGTTCCAATTTTTCCAAAAACTAGACCTTCAATTATTTCAGGATTTGATTATACTAATGTATAGTCTTTTTCTTTTTTAAAAAAAATGTATTTCAGAGAGGAAGAGAGAGAGAAACATCAATTATGAGAGAGAATCGTTGATTGGCTGCCTCCTGCATGCCCCACACTGGGGATTGAGCCCGCAGCCTGGACATATGCCCTTGACCGGAATTGAACTCGGGACCCTTCAGTCTGCAGGGTGATGCTCTATCAACTGAGCCAAACCAGTAGGGCTATAGTCTTTTTTGAGCTAAACGTCTCCAGCTACTGCAGTAGTTTCTCATGTAATATAATGTCCAGATTTTTCTTCATTTTGGTTGTTATCAGATTGACCAAATCTTGGAATGCAATATCAAATTTGAGCACAAACCTTGAGATATTATTTGAAGAGTCCAGAGCACAGGGGTGCTATTCTTTCCTTTCTTCAATCCCCACAATTATATTCCTAAAACACACCATGTTTGTAGAGTGGGGAAACCAATTGTTACTTATGATTCTGTTGTTTGAAATCCACTGGTCAAAGTGTCTTTAACTATACCTAAGTATAAGTAAGCATGCTTTTTTCTTTTTTTATAAAATTGTCAATATAAATATAATTCCATATTAAATATCCTGAATAATGTATTTCCTTTGAAATAAAAAATTTCATAATTGTTTATTAAGAGTCAATAGATGTTAAATTTTCTAGATTCAAAGCTCAGAAGCACATACATTTTTATATTTTCCCCTTCTTGAACAAATGGTAAATTTAACAGTAACATGGTTTGTTATATCATGTGGCCAATTAACCAGAATGTAAAACTCCTTTGATATAAAGGGTTTTTGAATAAAGGAGCTTGCAAAGTCACAAAGCTCTTTGATAATTCCCGCTGGAGAGAATTTTCCACTAAGCACTGTAACCCGAGCAGTTTGCTTTATCATAGTTAAAATGTTTCGGAGGCAGTGATTAAAGCTGGCAGACAGCCTTTGAACATTGATCAGCAAACACTGAGACATAAGAGGCTCAAATAACTTTCTTAAAATTAAAGATGAAATAATTTCTTGCTTGTGTTAATTTTAAAGGAAAAGTTCCAAAGGTTGACAAAAAGTTCCAAAGGTTGTTCTAACTGCCATGGTTAACGGCTTCAAACATTCATTGGCTACAACCAACAATACAGGCTCCTTAGAAGTTGCTCCTCCTCTATTATGTTACATCCACGTTTGTAGTTTTTGTGTATTTGTCACTAGATGGGTGGTCGAATCTCATGCACTGGGTGAAAGAAGGACTTTAAAAAAATCAGAAACTTTAATTTCACATAGAACAGTTTTCAAACTTTAACAAGCATATGAATCACCTGCGCATCTTGTGAAACTATCAGGATGGTGGGATGTTTACACGTATCAAGGAACCCATCATATACATGTATTTTATATATATACTAGGGGCCCAGTGCATGAATTCCTTAAAAGGAATTGTGGGTCATGAGGCCGCAGTGGGCACAGGGGCAGGTCTTGGCCCATCTTCTGCGCTCCCGCCTGACCCCTCCCGCTGTAGCCCCCAGTCCCCTGTCTGCCAGCAGCCCCACTTCTGCTGCCACTGCTTCCATGAGCTGACGATGTGGAGTGTTTGGGGCTGGTGCCAGCAGTGGGTGTGAGCAGGGCCAGTGCCAGCAGCAGGTGCGAACGCCCGACTGGACCGTGGCATGCAGGAGCAAAGAATTTTCAGTCACCACCAGAGGCTGGCTCTGGTGACAGCAACTGGTGCCCCACCTTGATCTGGTGCCCCCGCTCACCTACTCTACCATCCCGCCATGGCCAATGCCCGCCATGTTCCGTATGCACCCCCTGGTGGTCAGCGCACATCATAGCGACCGGTTGTTCGGTTGTTCCGCCATTCGGTCTATTTGCATATTAGGGTTATATATGTATAGATATGTTAATGCTAACACTTATTTTGGGTCTTCAGAGAATATACTAATTTTCTATGGAGTTTGTTTTGCCATAATCAACACAGGGCAGGACTCCCTGGTGAAGTAAAAAGGAAACTTCACGTTATTGCTACTACAAACCAACTCCATGGGGTTCCTCTCTTGCCCTTGGATAAAATTCTGCAGACTTTCCTGCTTAGCTGATTATTTTCAGACAATAGCAATATCTTCAGGCACTTTGCTTCCCTCAAAATAGTCTGAGTTCCGTAATTAATATATCCAGCGAAAACCTCTCAGCAGTCCACCTGGAGTCAAGTCTTTTGCTCGAGACTTCTACCTTCTCTATGATCAGGGGAGGCCAGCGGAGTGGTAGTGGGACTGAAAACTTCTTTCAGACTGGAGCTGTTTCTTGTTTGGCAGAGTCAGATGATGGAAAAGGACCCTCTTGGGGGCACTCTGCGGGTTTCTCAGAGACCAGACATCACTGGGGTTCCTTGTCACAGCCTGGCCCCTTAGAATGAGCCCTTGGATTGCAGAAGATGTTCTCTGTTGGGGTCTCATTGTCTCTCCAAGCAGCTCTCAGAAGTAAAGCCATTTTTAGAGGCTAGCTCTATCCTGTCCTCTGCTGCTACTTTGGACCCAACTGTCATGAGGGTAATTTAAATTAATTTAGGATTTCTTATGTTACTACTGGAGAAATATAAGTTTAAAGGTAGAAAACATGATTCAATCTACTCAAGGAATCCATATGTGTCCCTATCTGTGCAGGGAACTGTGTGAGTAGAAAGACCACATCCCTATTAAAGGACCAAGCAAGTGCCATTGCCAGGGTGAATATATGACCCAGAACTAGCACCTTCTGCTCTCAGTTCTGGGGCCAGGCAGGGGGAGCATTAGGATTTGCACTCAGATCATGCACTGTCCAAGGGTTGGTCCTGAGACAGCTGGATGCCTATTGTTAGAGAGTGACTGGATGTCACCTGTTACTCACCCTGGGGCACGAAATGGCAGCGAGATCATGGGGAAAGATTCTAGATCTCACCGTTTCCCACTCTCACAATCTAACATTCCCAGTAGAGAGTTGGTCAATTACTTCATTAGCAAGTGTTTCTTTAGAACTTATCATTTGTCCAGAGCACAAAACACACTGGAGATTTCTTATGATAAAGGATGTAATATCCACTTAGGGGGACAACGGTAATACTTATAAAATCATGATTTTATAATGTTAATGTCATAACTCTCAGCACTAGACAGTGTTAATCGTTTAATGTGGATTATAAATTGTGCATGAGTTCAGGAAAACGAAGGCAGACAAGCAGGATCCTGGCAAATGGAGAAAGCAGGATCCTGGCAAATGGAGAAAGCATCCATTGGAAACTGTGGAAACTGTTTCCCCGGAGCCTCTAAGTATCTTCTGGCTGCTGTATGCAGCAGACACTCCTCCATGGCAGCCTTACTTGTGCTTTGGGTAGCAGGTGACTCCCTTCCTGAAACATTCAGCTTCCCTCCACTTCCTTGGCTCCCCCAGGTCTCTCATTCCTCTGAAGATTCTCATTTCTCATTGTGGGCACCTCCTCTTCTTTTACTGATTGGTTTTCATGATTCTGCACCCACCATCTTCCCTCATCAGCCTCCACTTCCTCTGAGGCCATCACATTCACTCATATCTATGTTGGTGGCTTCAGACTTAAATCCCATGACGCCCCGTTCTCCCCCCAAAAATTCTCTCCTGAAAGTCCAAGCTCTACTTCCAGATCCACTTGCTGAGTTTTCTGAGGTATTTCCAGTTGGAAGTCTCACAACAATGGAAAAAAAAACATATTAAATGGAACTGTCACATCCCTCTGAATCTCCTTGTCTCCTGTTCTGTGTAGGTGGGCTAAATGTTTGTTTCTAGTGTAGTTTAGTGGGGGTGGGAATGGGGGGGAGTCTGCCTGCTTCTAAACATTTATCCTATTTTTAGGCTTATCCAATTCCTAAAATTCACAACCTTGATCATTTCTTTAGTTTCAATCATTTCAGCCAGAGACTCTCGCTAAAAATATGTTAACCAATGGTCATAAAATTAGACCCAGCAGCACCCATTTACAAACAGTAAAACAGACAAGTTGGACTAATCAGCAACTCTAATAGTAGCTATGACTTATTGAGTATTTACTGTGTTGCATACACTTGGCTAGCTTTTCATGTCACTCATAATAACTGAGGAGTTATTACCATATTAAACAAACGAGGAAGCTGAGGCACACGAATTTTTAAGCAATTTGACCAACCTCTGCTGCCTGTCCTAAATGGTGGAGAAATCATTAAAATTCAGGTCATCTGATTCTGAAACCCATGCCCATACCCATTTGCAATATGACCTGTGCAAAGAGAAGATCCTGGACAGAAGGCAAGGCAGGGCATATATGTATTTCCAGTCCAGAAGGATATAGAATATTTAATTTAGTATAGGATGCTGGCCAAGATGTGAGGAAGAGAGTGAAGATGGATCTGTGAAGCCAGGACTCAGCAGGAGCAAACCCGAGTCATATGAATAATCAGCACCCTAGAAAACAGAGAACTTGATATTTAGATGGCAATACCAATCATTTCCAAAATTACATAAACATTAGGACATTAACATTCCAATGCAGTGAAGCCTGATATCATATTTAACTGTTCATCTTCTATAGCAAAGAAGGAAGGCTGTGTTTGACAACATTTTAATCTTAATTATCTAGATAACATGATGAATAGCACTATTATGCGCTAGGTAATTACAGCGTTAAGACTAATATTGGTGTAAGAGAGTAGTGAATTTTAATTCATTGGAAAATAAGAAAGTCTGAAAGAACATCACATAGGCAATTAATGATAATCAATTTTCTATAGAGATGTAGCTGCATTAAGGAGGATAGCGCACTGTTCAGGCTAATCTAGTAGTGTCTGAAGGGTGCAGTGAGAGAGGGAACACTGTGTATCATTCTGCTTGGGCTGCCATGACAGAATAAACAACATTTATTTCTCACAGGCTGGAGGCTAGAAGTCTAAGGTCAAGATGCCATCAGGATTGGTTCCTGGTGAGACCTCTCTCTTGGTTTGAAGACGGCTGCCTTTTCCTTGTGTCCTCACATGGCCTCTTCTCTCTCTGCACATGAAAATGAGAGCGCTGGTGTCTCCTCCTCTTTTGATAAGGACACCAATCCAGTTGGATCAGGGCCTCACTTTTATGACCTTGTTTAACCTTAATGAGCTCCCTAAAGGCCCTATCTCCGAATATAGTTACATCAGAGGTTAGGGTTTCAATGTATGAATTTTAGAGGGACCCAGTTCAGTCCATAACACACTGAATTCCACACTCAAGTCAAGACGGGCCTGGTGCTTTGGAGTGGTTGGGAGCTGTGAACCTGGGTTAGGTTGTTTGGGTTTGAATACTGGTCTGCAGGGGAGAGAGCTGCTGGCCCTTCCATTCTTTTTTTTTTAAATTAAATCTTTATTGTTCAGATTATTACATTTGTTCCTCTTTTTTCCCCCCATAACTCCCCTCCTCCCGGTTCCCGCCCCACCCTCCGCCCTCACTCCCCACCCACTGTCCTCATCCATAGGTGCACGATTTTTGTCCAGTCTTTTCCCGCATCTCCCACACCCCTTTCCCCCCAAGAATAGTCAGTCCACTCCCTTTCTATGTCCCTGATTCATTATAATCACCAGTTCATTCTGTACATCAGATTATTTATTCACTTGATTCTTAGATTCACTTGTTGATAGATGCATATTTGTTGTTCATAATTTGTATCTTTACCTTTTTCTTCTCCTTCCTCTTCTTAAAGGATACCTTTCAGCATTTCGTATAATACTGGTTTGGTGGTGATGAACTCCTTTAGCTTTTCCTTATCTGTGAAGCTCTTTAACTGACCTTCAGTTCTGAATGATAGCTTTGCTGGATAAAGTAATCTTGGTTGTAGGTTCTTGGAATTCATCACTTTGAATATTTCTTGCCATTCCCTTCTGGCCTGCAAAGTTTCTGTTCAGAAATCAGCTGACAGTCGTATGGGTATTCCCTTGTAGGTAACTGAGTTTCTTTCTCTTGCTGCTTTTAAGATTCTCTCTTTGTCTTTTGCTCTTGGCATTTTAATTATGATGTGTCTTGGTGTGGTCCTCTTTGGATTCCTTTTGTTTGGGGTTCTCTGCGCTTCCTGGACCTCTAAGTTTATTTCTTTCACCAGGTGGGGGAAGTTTTCTGCCATTATTTCTTCAAATAGGTTTTCAATATCTTGCTCTCTCTCATCTTCTGGCACCCCTATAATTCTGATGTTGGTACGCTTGAAGCTGTCCCAGAGGCTCCTTAGACTATCTTCGTATTTTCGGATTCTTTTTTCATTTTGCTTTTCCGGTTGGGTGTTTTTTGCTTCTTCACATTTCAAATCTTTGACTTGATTCTTGCGCTCCTCTGGTCTGCTGTTGGGAGTCTGTATAATATTCTTTATTTCAGTCAGTTTATGCTTAAATTCTATTTGGTTTTTTATCACAACATCGAGGGTCTCATTAGATTTCTTGTAGATCTCATCAAGTTTATCGGCAGTTTCTAGAAAATTATTGAAAGACCTTAAAAGTGCGTTTTTTAGCTCTATATCCTCCATTTCTGTCATGATTCTTTGCTCCGCATTTTTTATGCTTTCTTGGTGCACCCCCTTGTGGTCTTTGTGCACAGTCTTGTTGTAGTTAAGCCTTGATTGTTGTCGGCAATACTGGGGGTGATTTGCCCTCCAGGCTAACTGGCTATGAGAGTCAGCTGTGTCTGCAGTGGGAGAGCTTCTGTGCTGGATCTCTAGGGCAGTGCTAATCAAGCGTTTGCCTAAGGCTATCCGGCAAATGCCTCTGTGCAGGGCTTGGGCGGGGCGGGTCCCTGGGGATCTACAGGGCAGGCAGAGAGAGCAGTTATGGCTGCTCTCAGTTCTGTCCCCAAGGGCTCTGCCTCTCAGAGTCTCGGCATCTGCTGCAAACCTTGGAGAGAAAGCTGCTTTCGAGTTCCAACTGAAGCCAGACAGTCCCGCTTCTCCCGTTTGAGTGTGGGTCCCTAGAGACTCGCCCGGATCTGGAGCTCAGAGTCTGAAACTCCCTCCCGATTGAAAACAACAACCGTGCCCTCCGCCACCAGCCCGCTCCACATGCACTTCGCACCTTAGTATTTCACTTCAGCATTGCGCCTCCTCTGAGTCTCGGTATGTTATTCTCTTTCCTCCTAGTTGTACAACTTCCACTCAGCCAGCCTTCCTGTGGTTCTGGGTGATGTCTGTTCCGTCTTTTAGTTGTATTTTTGAAGTGGTTGTTTGAGGCAGCAAACTCCAGCGTTAACCTATGCCGCCATCTTGGTTCCTCGGCCCTTCCATTCTTAAAACACTCTTTAATTGGGGGATGTTAATAACAGTGCACATCTCCTCGGATTATTGCAGAGATGAAATGAATTAAAATATTAAAGTTTATAGCACGTTGCCTGGCACGTAGGCAGGCTCAGAAAATGTTACGTTATATTTGTGGAATAGGTTTTAGCTTTTGCCTAAACTTAGGCAATGGGTTGCATACTAGAATTTGAAAAAAAAATCATGTAAATGATATTATTGGAAGGTGGAATTGACAGATAGTCAAATGATTTATTTAAAGCATAAAGGTCAACTTGTTTACCTTTTTGTTTCTAAGTAAGAATTAAAATAATGAGAAAATAATTGATTTTGCTCATAGCTGCTTGTTTGAAAATGTCAACCTTATAAAGAACTTACAAGGATGCAATAACAACACATTAATTATATAGTGAAATATGCAAATAGAAATTAATTTGCATAAATATGAAATTCTGAATGAAATGATTTTTTTTGTTCATAAAGTTTATTGATTTATAGAATAATAATCTTCCTTTCATGCCTTTTATTTTATATTTGTACTTTAATGTTATTTTGCTTGAAATCATTTTGAAGATAACTTTTAAAAATATCTAACTGTAATAGAGAAGCTACTATTCCAGAAATAAGCTAAAACACAACATTCTAACAGCTGCATATAGCATCTAAAATTATTTTTAATTATTTAGTGAAAAATCTATCATTTTTGTAGGAAACATGTTTTTAGTTCATGTTATTTATAGGCAAAATGCTTTTATAAACAGTGTTAGTTTTCTGGGTTACCCCAATAAACAAAGTACCACAGACAAGGTAGCTTAAACAACAAAAATGTTCTCATAGTTCTGGAGGCTAGAGGTCTAAGATCAAGGTTTCACCACTCTGGTCTCTCACTCCCTGGCTTCCAGATGGCCACATTCCTCCGTGTCCTCACATGGTCTTTTCCCAATGCACACACACTCCTGCTGTCCCTCTGTACCCTAATGTCCTGTCATTGTAAGGATACCAGTAAGATTGGGTCCACTTGAATGTCCTAATTGTAACTCAATTACTGCTTTACAGATCCTTTCTCTAAATACAGTCACATTCTGCATTCTGATGCATGAGAGGGAGGTCAGAGCTTAAACACTTAGAGGGACATAATTCAGTCTGTGACACTAAATGCTAGTTAAATTATTTCTACTTTTATTTTATATTGTTTTTTCTTATTTTGATTAAGGTATTACATATGTGTCCTTATCCCCGCCCCCCATTGCACTCCCCACCCCCCCCACCCCCCCCACCCCACTCATGCCTTCACCCCCCTGGTGTTTGTGTCCATTGGTTAGGCTTATATGCATGCATACAAGTCCTTTGGTTGATCTCTCCCTCATCCCCCACCCCCTCCCCTATGTTGTCTCTGAGGTTTGAGCATCTGATCAATGCTTCTCTGTCTCTGGATCTGTTTTTGTTCATCAGTTTATATTGTTCATTATATTCCACAAATGAGTGAGGTCATGTGATATTTATGTTTCTCTGACTGATTTATTTCTGTTTCCCTGGAACAGAATACTCTGCAGCTCCATCCATGCTTTTGAAAATAGTAGGAGTTCCTTCCTTTTTATAGCAGTGTAGTATTCCATTGTGTAGATGTACCACAGTCTTTTTTTTTCACAGTTTATTTATTTTATTTTATTTTATTTTTTTTGATTTCAGAGAGGAAGGGAGCGGGAGAGGTAGATAGAAACATCAATGATGAGAGAGAATCATTGATTGGCTGCCTCCTGCACACCCCACACTGGGGATTGAACCCACAACCCAGGCATGTGCCCTTGGCTGGAATCGAACTCGGGACCCCTCAATCCGCAGGCCAATGCTCTATCCATTGAGCCAAAGCGGCTAGGGCGAAATGAAAATTTCTTACAAAAGTAGTAAATTGCTAGTTATAATTTTTCATGAAAGCTACAAAAAACCCAACAGATGTAAAAAAAAGAAAAAACTTTAGAAAAACAAAAGGCATGGTATTATAAAATGATTCCTGCTTTTGTTAAAATCATAGTGACCTTCTGCAATAAGTTAATACCTACTAATGAGCAGTTCCTAACGGCATTCCTGGGGGTGAGTTAAATGGCTTCTTGGGTGAAAGTAGAAATAATCAGCCTAGGTTTAAGATTCAGACTAGGAGGAACTAAATATTTACATAAAGGTACTGGTGACAGGTTGCTGCTTAACAGATTACCCTTAAAATTTAGCAGCTTCAAACAACAATAAACATTTATTATCCCACACAGTTCTTGTGGGTCAAGAATTTGGGTAGCTTAGCTGGGTGGCTTACCATGTCTTAAACATTTTCACTGAGTTTCAGTCCACATGGTCATCTGAAGGCTCCAGGAGGCCTGGGGGATCCCCATTCAGCTCACTCCCATGGCTCTGGACAGATCTCCCTAGTTGCCTGCTGGCTGTTTGCAGGAGGCCTCGGTTCTCGGACACCTGGACGTCTCCGCAGGGCTGCTTGAGCATCCATGTGACATGGCAGTTGCATTCCAGAGTGGAGTGAGGAGAACAAGGCAGAAGCTGCAATGTCTTTCATGACCTCACCTTGAAAGTCACATCATTACTCCCACTGTATTCTTTATTACAGTCAATCATTAGGATATCGATTTAGAAAGCAGAGACAAAGGAGAAGGAGTCAGACAGAATCAGAATTTCTATAGCTCAGCAGGGTGTGTGTGTATGTGTGTGTGTGTGTGTGTGTAGAGGTGGGCTGGGGTGGTGGAGGAAGGAAGTGTCATGGGGGTGGCATGAAGTTAAAAATAAACCACCATGACAGCATGCCCTCCTGACTTCCTAAATAGCTTACTCCTAAACATAGGACCAGGTTAATGTGAAATCTGGTCAGTTAAAGGGGTATATCTTTTTCTTTTTTTAAAAAAAATCCTTACCTGAGTATATGTTTTAGAGAAAGAAGAAGGGGGAGAAAGAGAATGAGAGAGAGAGAGGAAGAGAGAAACATCCATGAGAAAGAGAGACATCGATTTGCCACCTCCTGCACGCTCCCCAACCGGGGATCAACCTTGGTATATGCCCTGACAGGGAATCGAACCCACAACCCTTTGGTTTACGGGACGATGCTCCAACCAACTGAGCCACCTGGCCAGGGCTGGGGCATATCGTTTTAGCTTTGTATTGGGCACACAGTCCATAAAACCTTCATTCCAAAGAAAGCCTGACTTAATGCTAAAATATACTCCCAGCTAAAACCCACAAGAAGGTATTTATTGTTCGGCCAGAGAAGAAAATAAGTGAAAGGAAAAGTCCAATTCAGTAACAGAAACACAGAAATGTACTTTCAAACTTGAGTGTAGGTTAATACTCATGAAGTATCTGATTTACTGAGACAACATAACTTTTGGGAAGGTAAATTAGCTCACTCAGACATAATAACATGCATTGTCACTCTGTCATAAGACTTAGATACTGCAATTTAGGGGATTGGATTTTCATGGGAACCTCTGAGTTTCAAGTTTTTCTCTTATTGTCAGGAGCTCAGCTGAGCTGGAGAGAGCTAGGCGGCCAGGTGTTGGATAGTGGATTAGGACAATAAACTAAAATGATAGAAATGGTGAAGCCTTTTGTTACTTATTGCCATAGTGTAAGCAGGGCTAACCCAGGGAAGGTATCAACCACCCTGTTCCATTTCCCATGTACCTGAGCTGGTGGAGGGTCAGGGGCCAGCTCAGACATGGGGTCATCTCTCCGCCAATGGGAGTGGGGGGAGGGCAGCTTCCAGGGAGGCCTGCCACCTAATGCCTTTGTAAGTGCCTGTGGTCAGACCTGAAACATCAGAAAGATTTTTAGCCAGGAGCTGGGTTCCTTCTTTGTTCCCTTACTTATGAACCTACTAGAGACCCGATGCACGAAATTCGTGCAAAAGTAGGCCTTCCTTCCCCCAGCTGCTAGCACCGGCTTCCCTCTGGCACTGCGACCCGGGCTAGTTTGCTTCCAGCCGCCCACAGGCACCTGGGACCTGGGCTGGCTTCCCGCTGGCCACCCGCAGGAACCCAGGATCGGGCTGGCTTTCCTCTGGTTCTGGCTTTGTCCAGAAGGACGTCCAGAATAACATCTGGAAGGACATCTGATCTAATTAGCATACTACCCTTTTATTATTATAGATCAGACTGTGTTTGTCGGCTTTTGATTTGGGAAATACCATCACTGCAACTCTGGTTTACTGATTATATTTCTTTTATTGCATCTCTGCACATTTTCAGCATATATTAACTTTATCATCTAAAATCGTTAAAGGCTTTCCCCTGGGCACATGCAATGAAAAATCAAAGGAACTTATTAGCAAATCTAACAAATAAATATTTGTAAGAAGCACTGAACTTACACCATTGTTTGCTGTTTGCAGAGCAGACACGAGTACAGGCCCTTGGTCAAGTTGGTAAACATGTTGAATGCATGTTTGTTTCCTTACATCTCTGTACCTCCCCTGACCTTCCGGAGGTGCCGTGACCTCATGCTGCCCTTTGTCTTTTTCACAGCTCGCATTTCATTTTGCTACATCAGACTGCTCATTACTTCAGTACTATACTTTCCCAAATGTTCCTTTTAGTCTGTCTCCTGGGGAATCACCATCCCCTTCCACACCATGATAAAAGGTTGGTGTTAAGAGGAAAACAAGCTCATTAAATCAATTCATACTAGAATATGCATGATTAATAGGCTGCCAAAATCTCATAGGTGTGCTTGCATTTTAAATAAGTGCAGTAGCAAAACAAGTTGACCCAGATTGATCTCGAGATGATGGATTGAAGACTTTTGGGTAAAGTAATGAAAAAGAGTAATGATTGGAGCCACATAAAAGAAATGGTTGGTGTGAGAATGGCTAAGAAAAAAGAGGTTTTATATTCTTAAATTCTTTAGTTCAGATGAATTCCTATTCTCTTGGACAGGCAGATTTTTTTTTTTTTCTCAAAGACAGGCTGGTAAAGTAAAATGAGAAAAATGGAGTCAACAGTCCTATCATTCACCTAAATGCTTAGGCCCAAATTCTTAGCATCCCATTCTCACTTCATCTCACATCCCTCACCTAATCCATCACCAAACCCTGCAGATTCCTTATATCCAATGAATCCAGATCAGACCACTGTTTGCCCTCTACATCTACTCTTGGTCCAAGGCCCCATCCTGTGTTACCACACCGTGTTCCTTACCTTCTGTGGTCGCCAACACTCTTCTCAAAACAGCAACCACCATGCTTCTCTCCAAATGAGGTCAGATGATGTCAACCATGTCATTTTCCTGGTCTCAGTGGTCCAGTGGCTTCCCATCACACCAAAGTAAAGTCTAAAGTCCTTCCTGTGCCCTGCCCCTCACACTCTCTTAGGCCTCCTAAGTCTCCTATCTTACCAGTCTCTTTTGCTCATTGTGTTCCAACTATGTCAGCCTCTCGCTGTACTTCAGAATGCCAAGCATTTTCCTGTGTCAAGGCATTTCATTTTGGTGTTCTCTTCTCCCTCTTCCTTTTTCTCCTGGGGGGGGGGGGGGGGGGGGGGGGCGTTTCCAAGCTATCTACATGGTTCCTGGCTAAATAAAAGTCTTCCCTCAAATGCCACCTTTTCAGAGACTCCGCTCCTAAACATTTTATCCTGCAAAACTTTGCCCTCACTCTCTAGCTCCTCACCCCGATATACATAGTATTAGTTAGTATTAGTCACCTACTGATTACAGAAAAGTAAACAATGACAAAACTCTGCTGTTGAGGAGCTTACAAACAGGAATAGAAAGAGTATTGTTGATTCTGGTAATACCAAGTACCATTGCCTATATTTAAATATTATAATATACTAGGATTCTCCCACAACAGGCTAAACTAACTATTGAAACCATTAGTGTAAGGCAAAAGAAACAAGTGAGAAATTAAGTAGTAAGGAAAACATAAGATCAGAGGAAAACATAAGAAGGTAGGTGGCTGTAAGAGAAAATAACCACTATGATTAATAGATTTCTTCACATAGGACAAGACATGTGTGAGAGATACATGTGGACTAATGGAGTTCAGTACAGTTTCATTGAGATTTTGGAGTGAAAAACAAAACAAAACATTGAAATGTAGCTAGTAAGTAATTGATGTTGAGCTTTTCTATTTTATATACATTATCTTACTTGATCTCCACTGATACTTTGTGATAAGTAAAGATAGTCATAGTTATTTTTAATATTGAATTGCAAAGAAGGTAGGGAATGAGTTAGTAAATGGCAGAACTAGAACTCAAATCTTGCACTCCAAGGTCCAAGTGCTGAATTCTTTCCATGATGCCAAAGCAAAAAGTAGAAAGAAGTTGGGTGATGTATGTTAGAGATGCCGAAAGGAGTTCGAAATGATGATCACAAGCCAAGTGTAAAGTGGCTATGATAGGGTATTATGCTGGGCACTATGGAATTAGGATATCAAGATTTCAAAAAAATGCTGATTCAAAATCTATAATAAATGACCGTTTACCCAGAATAACCTGTTTTAGAGTTGCAGTATTTTCAGAACTGGGCTGAGAAGTTGTATGTATATATGATTTAGATTCAATGCTTAAAATTGTTCTTGTCTTTCAAAAGACTCCTAGTACCAAGTGTCATATATTAATTAAAAACAATGATGATGTCATGAAACTGTGTTACAATCCATACCAGTTTAACTGTGTCACCATGCAGACAGCAGAATATCACAATATAGGTCATTTAAGTGAATAACCCTGGCAGAGAACAGAATGGTCCAGTTTGTCCACAAGATGGCGTAGATGCACAGAAGGGGACAGAACACTGTTCCCAAAAGATTTACGAAATGAGAATGGAATATACAAACAGTGACTTGGTTACAGAAAGTTGGATATAGTGGAATAAATCTAATGAGTAGATATATGAGGAACCCAGGGATTTTTGTGTTTTAGAATAAAGCTGCCTTAAAGGAAAAATAGAACATATTTTCAGCTGATCAGGTTCTTGAGCAAAGCCAAAATAATCTCACAATCTCAACTAAGCATAAATCCAGCAGAGGGAGTAATTTAATTTTGTAAAACTTAGTTTAAATTCTGTATTTTATCCATATAATTTGATTGTTAGTAGCAGTTTCAATAGCAAGATTTAATTTAAAATAAAAGTGATAATTTTTTTGCAGGTGTTGACTGGTGTTTTGAATTAAAATATTTTGTTACTTTCTCCCATTAACAAGTGTGAAGTATGATGAAACGTCATTATTCCCATTATGAAAAGGAGTAACAGAGACTAAGCTGCCCTAAGTTATTTTGGTAGGTATTTCCATGGATCTAGTCTGCTCTTGGCTTTTGATGCCTGGTCCAGGTTGGGAAGCTGTCTGAGGACAATAAAGAGAGTGAGGTTAATACAAAAGCCAACAAGAAGCCACAAAGGACAGCCTGATTAAAATTGGGTGCTAGCAAGTAGATCAAATGCACAGCTGATTGGGGATTAGAGAGAGCCTTTGTTAGCTGATTCCCAGGTCTATGCCCCTGAGTCAATGACCTAATTCAGGGGCAGAGAAAGAGGTCTGCTCCCAATCTGTGACTTGAGTAGTGTCAAAGCCATTTTACCTTAAAAAAAAGTCAGCATTGTCTCTTCTAGCATATTTTATTCTTGACATTACTCATTCCTTTGATTTACCCCACTGAGGGTTAATGTCAAAACAACATCTCAGGAATGGGAGACAAGAAACATTAACTTATCAGCTTCAACACTTGGCTTGAATTGCATTCAACATGAGTCCACATTAGTTTATCTCATGACATAATCAGTCATTTATCAGAAGCCTAGCAGGATAGGACATAAGAAAAGCACATTTGGGAAAGGAAAGGAAGGAAGGCAACAGTTGGAAGAAGGGGACATTACAGAGAAGAGCCTTTGGGGGAATTTAGACAGCTTGCTGACATGTCAGTTAGAAAGCGCTAAGCAAAATGATCTGAAATCTGATAAGAAGTAGCCATGAATTTCCTCGGTGCTGCCCAGACTGGCTATTTCCATTTACGCTTTTTCCAAAAGCTATTTCTTTCTTCTTTCTTCTGGCAAGAAGAGAAGGAAGTAGGAAGTTTATATCAGTAGATAAAGTCTAGGGCTTTATTTGAATAATTTCAAGGAGCATGATGGTAGTGGTGTTGTGGTGGAGGTATCTAAATAACTGTTGTTTAATTATATCCACATATAATTAAATGATGAGCAGATATTTAGAAGTACAAACACTTAAGAAGTACAAACTATTAAATACTTTTGTATTTAAGAATTACATGCTGATTGAAGCATTTAATAAAAATTTAAAATAATAAAGCAACCACATACCATAAAATCCTATGCATTTATTAAAATGTCCACCAGCAAATGAAACTATTTAAAATTAGTGCACAAGCTATTGAAAGGATGATTTCATTTTTTACTATAGAAATAAAGCATTCCTGAGACATTAGAGTGCTTTACAATATTTGAGGAATAATTAAGTGATTCCAGAAGTGTCTTAGTGATGGAGAAGGCACCTTCCACTTACGTTGATAAACAGAAATGGAGTCATGGCTTCCAGAATTTCTTTGTTTAATCTTTTCTTATTCTTGTGAAACTGGAACAAGCCTGAAGAAATATTAGTCATATTATTCCATAAGTTTTCACTTATAGATTTATGATATATATTTTCATTCTACTGTACAAACTGGATAATTGTCACATGTCCATACAATGTAATTATCAGGGAAGATCTAGAGATCATGCAGTCCCACCTCATCCAACACGCCTCCTAGCATCTTAAGTTTTCTTTTCTCTCAAGGGAACTCAATTAATATAACTCTTGGATTCTCTTTACTCATTCTAGGATCATTTATTTGATTAGTAAATTTGGAATAATCATTGAATTCACACACATATATATATGAATATATATATATGAATATATATATGTGAATATATATATATATATATATATATATATATATATATAATGTGTTTACTGTGATATTTGGGAATATTCAATTCCAGCATATTGAAAACAAGTAAAACACATTGGATAGATAAAACTTGGGCTGTGTTAAGTACAAATAGTAAAGTTGCTGATCTCTATGTTGTGTTTAAGCCAGATAAAATAAATGGAACATATGTGGGTTGAACACAGATAAAGAAGGCCAGGACACATGAGAGTACTACTTTAGATAGAGAAGGAATGGAAGAAGTGAGTAAACATTAAATATTAATAAAACACAGATGGTGTCACATACACATTAACAACATCATCCCTGAATCAGCTACCCATTGGTGACACCAAGCCTGGCCCCCAATATCTGCTGATGCAGAAATTCAGTAATAAGTCTTGGCTACTCAGCAGGCCATCGCGATTTACAGCTGTGGTGGGCACACCTGCCTCTGCATTTCTCCCATGGAGAAAGTTTGTGTTGGCACCAAACAAACCTGTTGGGCCCCTTTATTCAATCTCAACTCTGTTCTTTGCAATCACACCACCAGCAGGGAAGGCTGATGCAGTACAGAGAAACAGGACTTGTAAACAATGCACAGCCCAGGTTTCAGTAGGATGGTCCTTCCAGCTACACCATATCCTACCCTGTCTCCTTTCTCAGCTTCTCGCTGTGTGTTTTAAAATTGATTCAATATATTGTGTGATTTGAGCATCTTAATGCAATCTATAAGACTTTTGATTCTGTTACTTCTGGGATGGCTTGCCTGGTATTGTACTAGTGCCTGGAGGTTACCGTTGCAGCAAGGTAAAAGTTTGCTCACTACAGGTAGCTCACTCAGCCTTTGCCCTCTTACTTTGGGATCTAGCTGCCGCAAGAGTAAGCTCTTCTCTTGCAGCAGGGGAGGTCTGCTGGACCTCCTACTGATGTTGCCTGTGATTGGATAGTTAAGTACATCTAATCTGGGCCCATTTGGGTCTCACACTAGCCTGTGTTCCCCGATTTAACCTTTATAGATAATTAAGATAATATTTTGATCTTTCAACTGTCACTGATTAATTTTTCGTTTTGGTTTTCACAACCTGGGTACAAAAGAGGAATGCTGCTTCTTGGACCTTCTCAAATTCCCCAACCCTCCCCGCATTACAGTGGGGTAACCAAGGCTCAGGAGAACATATAGTTTGACCCTCGCTACCAGGGTAGGTGTAGTAGAATTCTCATTTTCTTAAGAGCAAGCATTGGCGTATGGGCCCTGGGTAGAACCCTCTCTTCCTCAGTGTGTTTCATACGGGCTCTATCCAATAGGGGCCTTTTTGTCCTATCCTGTTGCTTTATCCTCTGGACATTTAATGCTTCTGCACAGAATGTCTAAAAGAGTCATCTCACATCTGTCAGGTCATTCTGTCCTGGACTTAATTATCTCCTTCACTCTACCTGTGTGCCCTATGACCGAGCACAGTCTGAAATCAATCCAAGCATGCATCTCTGTCTAGACTTAGGGGAAGCATATTTTTTTTATTAGCTCACAGGGATGATTCATCCTATGTGAACCTTGCCTCTGAGTGAAACCAATGCTTCTGCTTCCTTAGCAGCAGGCAAAATCCTTTGATATTGTACTGTAGTTACATACTCTCTTGACATCTCCCTCTCTCAGGTCAGCTTCTTGCTAAGACTGTGACACCCCCTTGTCACTTTTGAGTATGTGGCCTCCATTCGAATGCTTCCAAAGTCCTGGTTTCCTCACTTAGAGATGCCACCATTTCTGCCCTTTCCTCATTCCATTTCCATTTAATTAGAAAAGTGCTAGAATTATATTTCTTAATTTTATAGGAGAAAATAATTTTCTAGATAAAAGGATTAAAACTGTTCATTCACTAGTGTTAAGGAAATTAGTATCTTCTCTTACACTTCATTTCCGTGCTGCCACCCACCTTCAACATTAGTCAGTTTTTCTGCTTTTTATTTCATTTTGCTTCAAGATCTGCTGCCATCACTGAGAATAATGATTACATTTTACTTATTCATGATTTCTGGGGCCTAGCACCATTTCTCGGAAATGAGGAGGAAATTTATACGTCGTAGTGATTAAGAACTATTGGAGACAAACCTTGTTTGTCTTTGTTTTGTCACTCAATATCTATTTTTTCCTTTTCTAAAACAACAACCAATATTCCTTAATGGAATTTACTCTTGCCAAAATTGGATATAATCTGGCAGGACTGTCATTCATGGCGCCCAAGGTGTGGGTGTATGTCCCAAGCCATATCAATAAATACTCTTTCCCTTCATTTCAGAGATTAAAAAAAAACACTAAAATCATTGGCAGGGATTGGACACAGATATAAAATTTACAAAATATACAATTAACCATTTAAAAGTCTGGCATTTAGTACATCCACACAGTGTTGTGTGACCACCAGCTCTCTTTAGTTTCAAAGCTTTTCCTTCACTCCAGAAGATAACCCTGTACCCATTGAGTACTTACTCCCTATCATCCCACTAGTTCTTGCCACCTAGATGCCTATCATGATCTCTGGTCCTTTAGTATTCTCTACAAGCTACTCTATTCCGTATGATAATTCCTTTTCTACTTACATTATTCAAAGTCACTTTCTCTTGCTTTCCACCAAATAATTCCAACTAATGCAAGACTAACTTTGGGAATCAGACAAATTTCCTCACCTGTAAATAGTAACTTAATTACACACAGTGATTTGTAAATTGTAAATAGTAATAGTGTGATATCGTGATTTATAAGAAAAATATATATTTGGTTATTCAGATGACCAAAGTGTATTTCTCCCATGTATTTGGTCTTTGTCCATTATTCCTGGCTCACAGCTCCCACAGACTTTGGGATTTCCTAAGTGTTGAGAGTGATGTCTTTTGTTATGTAAATTAAGTAACTTGAAAGTACTTAAGGATGGGGCTGGTTGCCCGTAGGGTCATCTTTTGTATTGGAACTTCCAGTCTCACTCTCTGATATCTGAGGAGGGGAGAGGGGCTGAAGATTGAATTCAGTAATCAATTGTTAAGAATTTGCTCCATCATGCCTATGTAATGAAGCCTCCATAAAAACCCAAAAGGAGTACGGAGAGCTTCTGGGTTGATAAGCACATGGAAATTTGGGGAGAATGGTGCACCTGGAGAGAGCATGGAGGCTCCACGCCCTTTCCCCATACCTTGCCCTGTGCTTCTCTTCTATCTGGCTGTTCCAGAATTATATCCTTTTATAATTAACAAGCAATTTTTTAAAAAATATATTTTATTGATTTTTTACAGAGAGGAAGGGAGAGGGATAGAGAGTTAGAAACAACGATGAGAGAGAAACATCGATCAGCTGCCTCCTGCACACCCCCCACTGGGGATGTGCCCACAACCCAGGTACATGCCCTTGACCGGAATCGAACCTAGGACCTTTCAGTCCGCAGGCCGACGCTCTATCCACTGAGCCAAACCGGTTTCGGCTAACAAGCAATTTGGTAAGTAAAATGTTTCTCTGAGTTCTATGCCCCATTCTAGCAAATTAATTGAACCCATGGAAAAAGGGGGTCATGGGAACCTCCAATGTGTAGCTTCTTGGTCTGAAGCACAGGAAATAACGTGAACTGGGGACTGGTGTCTAAAATGGAGGAGAGAGGTGGTACTGTAAGACTGAATCCTTAACCTGTGGAATCTGATGTTATTTCCAGGTAGTGTCTGAACTGAGTTGAATTGTAAAACACCCAAGCTGGTTTTCCAAGAATTGCTTGTTGGTATGAGTAGCTCCCTCCCCACATTGAAATTGGGTGCTCAGAATACCAAAAGAAATAATAAAATACAAATAGCAGTTGTCAGTATTAAATGAAATAATTCATGTAAAGCAACTGGCATAGTCTCAGACAGAGTATGTAATAAATGAATAATAGATATTATTGTCATTATCATTACTATTACTAGGTATTAAGTAAACATTTAGCAAGTGAATTACTACTCAATAAAGTATCTCATCTCCCCCGTGGTGTGTTTGCAGTTATTGAACTTAGTCAAGTCTAACTTTGTATAGGTCAGTCGGCAAACTCATTAGTCAACAGAGCCAAATATCAACAGTACAATGATTGAAATTTCTTTTGAGAGCCAAATTTTTTAAACTTAAACTATATAGGTAGGTACATTGTTATTAACTTAATTAGGGTACTCCTAAGGCTTAGGAAGAGCCACACTCAAGGGGCCAAAGGGCCGCATGTGGCTCGCAAGCCGCAGTTTGCCGACCACGGGTATAGGTTACAAAGACAAGATATACACAAATGGACACTTGTCAGGGGAAACGAGGAAAGTGATCAAGTAAAAAACACTCAGAAAAGTATTGAGGAGTCTGGGACATTTTGTCTCCCATTCCTGATGTTTCTTTCCAAGTGAATTACTGTACCTCTCCTGTCCTCTCTCCACCCCCTCATTATTCAGTTGATGAGTTTGGGAGCAGAAAGTGGGCACGTAGCCCTCTGCCTCTTTGTCATTCTTCTTCTTGGTAATGAGTTTCCTGCAGGAAGCAAAGCAAAGGTCATGTTCTGATTCTGGGGGTGAGATCTGGGCAGGTGGAAAGAACTGCAGTGGTCCAGAGCTGCTGTGATTGATGGGTAGTTTCCTTATTTACTTCTGGGTTCCTTTTGGGTTCCTTATGACAACATTACTTTTTACATGGTTGTCACTTGGGAGGAAAAAAAAATCTTGTGTTTTAAGCAGTAACTAGGAAATGAAGATACTACAAAGAGAGGGTGGAGATTGCAAAATTGTGAGATGAGATGAATAGGACTGGAGAGGATGGGATGCTAGTTTTCACCCAATCACTGGGTACTTGAGTGATTATTTGCTGGAGGGTTGATGTGATATGAAAACCATGCCCTGTGAACCATGGAAAAACATATTCTGTAAGTTAGGAAAGATGGTTGAAGGAATTATGTTCACCTACATTGCCTAAAAGTACTTGAGTTGATTTATGAAGCTATTGCTAATATGTTTTGAAGCTTAACTCTCTTTTGATAGTTTGACTTAGAGCTAATGGTTTAGTTTTCCTACATGGCAAATTAAATAAAAATGGCAAGCTCTGAGTTGCGATTCCTCAAGCTACTCTGTTTTCTTAGCTGAGACCCAAGTGCATTAGAAGAGACATAATTTCTTCGAGAGTTAATACTTTACTCAAGATTAACTTTTCTTTAGAAAGCCCAACTACCAAGAACTAAGCAGGGGAGAAGTCCAAAGAGGAAGCTAGTTATTTATTTTTTAAAATATGTTTTTTATTGATTTTAGAGAGAGAGGAAGACAGAGGGAGAGAGAGAGAAACATCAATGAGAGAAAAACATCGGTTGGCTGCCTCCTGCCCCGTACTGGGTATTGAGCCCACAAGCTGCGTGTGTGCTCTGACCTGGAATCAAACTGGTGACCTCCTGGTGCATCCGTTGATGCTCAACTGAACCACACTGGCTAGACAGAGGAAGCTATTTATTAAGAAAAAGTGGATTTTACAGAACAAATATGTGTGGGTCAATATAATAATATTTAGCATCTTCACAAAAGCTTTCTTGAAATACAATTCTTTGGTTTGGGTTATATTTCAAGTAAAAAACATCACTTTTTTGGGGGAAAGGAAGTCTCCTTTTTAAGCCAACAATATGCAACAGTAGGTAAGAGCTTGAGAGAGACTATCATAAGTAGTGTGACATGTGACATGTTTCTTTGTCTCTGCATTTTGGCTGCTTCCCTGTGTTTGTTTCTATGTATTGGGTAGAGCTGCTATGTCTCCTTGAGTTGGTAGAGTGACCTTTTGTAGAAGGTGTCCTATAGGGCCCAGCGGCTCAACCTCCCCAGTCACCTGAGCTGGAAACTCTAGGTGCACCCCTTTGTGGGCTGTGAGCACAGTCCTGTTGTACTTGAGGCTTAATTGCTGTTGGTGTCACTGGGAGGACTTGACCTCCAGGTCAATTGGCTATGAGGATCAGCTGTGACTACAGTGGGAGAGCTGCTGTGCAGGAGACACCGCTGTGGAGCATGACTTGCTTCAGTGGGGCTTTGGTGCTCACTGAGTCTGCCCCTTGAGTGTGTCTTTTATGGATGTGTAGAGTTGTAATCAGGTTTGGTCTGACACTGACCACTGTGGACACTGGCTTTTGGGTCTCCAGAGAGGTGCAGAGTCAGCCACTGCCTGGGGTCACCCATCAGGAGCTACAGAGAGATCTGCAGATTCTTCTTCTTTGTATCAGGTTTGGAAGTGCCCAGATGAGGCCCAGCTATGAAGCAAGGCAGGCTAGTGCTGGTGCCAGGTCTTGGGCCTTTTATTGATAGGTTTGGGGCTCCCTGACCCAGCTGCAGAGATTGTTTGAGAGATTTCAGCCTGAGAAAGGATAGGACATTCATATGCAAAAGCTGCTGCACACAGCTTGGATGGGGTTGTACATTGGGTGGGGCACGGGTCTTAGGGAATCACCAGGGTGGAGCAAACAGAAATAGCTATCAGTCAGCCCTGCAACTGGGAAGGTCCCAGCATAGGAACAATGATCTCTGTGAGCACCTTCTGGGAGAGAGCTGACTCTGAGTTCCTGATAGACGCAAGACAATCCAGTTCCTCCTGGTATGTGTCTGTGTTCCCCAGAGCCTCACCCTGGTGCTGGAGCTCAGAGGAAGCAGGACCTTGTAAGTTCAGTTCATGGTGCCGACCGTTTAAAAGGCACAGCTGGGTCTCCAGCATCCTCTGTGTCACTGAGCCCCAATCTGCACTGGTTTTTATAGCCCGTAGTTATGAGGGCTGGGAGTCTGGCGTCGGGGCTGGGACCCCTTGCTCCTCAGGGCAGCCTCCGAAGAGATGACTTCCCTCCTAATTAAAAAAGTGGCACACATGGGTGCTGGACCAGTCCGTATCATGCCTCTACACCTCCTACCAGTCTTAGTGTGTTTTCTTCTTTACTTCTCTTATTGTAGGACTTTCATTCAGCCAGCTTTCTGGTGGTTCTGGATGATGGTTGTTCTGTATTTTAGTTGAATTTTGATGTAGTTGTGGGAAGCTGTGAGAATAGGCGGTTACCTACGCTGCCATCTTGGTTCCTCCCAGAAAATTTGTTTTTGATGGGCATGTGCCCCAACCAAGGAGGAACCTGCAACCAAGATACGTGCACTTGACTGGAATCAAACCCAGGACTGTTTGGTCTGCAGACCGATGCTCTACACATTGAGCCAAACCAGTTAGAGTGGAACAGTGCTAGTTTTAAAGTGTCTATGAATTTTAGTGAGAAAAAAGGAAATGAATGATGTAATTCAAGGTGAGTGTTGAAGGGGCACACAGAGTGGGAATCAGACACTCAGAATTTGGGATCTATTTATACTAGAAAATTATTTATTGTTTATCTGAAATTCAAATTTAACTGAGCATCTTGTATTTTACCTGGCAACCCTTTCTGGGGATGGAGAGGGGAAAAAACCGCTCATGTTTAATGAGAACCGAGCTAGTTACTTTCACTAATTTCTCTGAGTCTTAACAGTAACTGTGCAGTTTAATAAAACGTAGAAAATATTTTTGTATAATTTTTTTTATATTTTTCTGGATAAAGAAATTGACACTTAGAGAGGTTACACTCTCAGTGACAAGAATGGAGCACAGAAATTAAACTCTGTAGCAGGATAGAGATGAGTATAATATTTGCAATTTTTTATAACATTCTTGAATTCCTTTGGGTTCCTTTTGTTTGTATTATTTGTTTCATTTCCTCATCTTGTGTGTGTGTGTGTGGGGACAACCCTTTCCATTATATGTGCTTCAGTGTATTAAAGAAAACTCTGAGTTTTAAGCAGAAACTCTAGGTGGAAGATAAAGCTTCTGTAATAAGACAGGGTAACTGAAACTGGTTTGGCTCAGTGGATAGAACGTCGGCCTGCGGATTGAAAGGTCCCAGGTTCGATTCCGGTAAAGGGCATGTACCTGGGTTGCGGGCACATCCCCAGTAGGAGATGTGCAGGAGGCAGCTGATCGATGTTTCTCTCATCATCGATGTTTCTAACTCTCTATCTCTCTCCCTTCCTCTCTGTAAAAAATCAATAAAATATATTAAAAAAAAAATAAGACAGGGTAGAGTTTGCAAAAGTGGGAGTGAGATGAAGGCGGAGGTCAGGTAGGGGGTGACTGACAGGTGTTCTGATAGGTGACCAATAGGTGGCGATGCTGAGTCCAATCAAGTTGTCCCGTCTTTTATTTTCCTTTTGCCACTGGCTGGTCATTCCTGGTTTTAGTGAGTATTCCCCAACCCCCATCAGCCTGAGCAAATCAAGGTCAAGTCATATTGGCCAGAATGGCAAAAAGAAATTGTCCTCACGGCGTGCCTTCAAGGATGTGAGGCAAGACATTTTTGGGAGTTAATATTGCTGTTCCTCCTCCTCCTCCTCCTCCTTTTTTTCTTCAGGGAAGATCAACCCCACCTTTTAAGTGGTGAGGATTGCTTTCTCTCACTCTATGTACCATACTTGCTTCTTGGAATTGCCCACTGCTCAGGGGATCTCCAATAACTCAATAACTTCACCTCATTCCTCTCTAACAATTGTGTGTGTGTGTGTGTGTGTGTTTGGTCTGGGTATGTGATTCTTGCCTTTTGGACATACAGAGACTAGGTAGATTTAACTTTCAAATTCCTCCAGGTCTCTCTCTCCCTCTCATCTGGTAACTTATACCAGAAATGAGGACTCCCCCGTAAGAAAGAAGCTCCTAACCCAGCTTCTGGTTCCAGAGTGTCAGTTTCAGCTCCCATCACAGCTGCGGAGTTTGGGATGCTTTCACATGTCACCGAATCTGTTCACTGTGGTGTGGTTTTCAGTGCCAGTTCCTTCTCTAAAAATCACTGTTTAGCTTGGGCTAAAACTCTTCACTCTCCTGGTTGGTTCTCAAACCTGTGGAGAACAGTACCTTCTGGTTTTGCTCCATTTAGACTCAAAATCAAACTCTTCAACACTTATCTTTGCAGAAGGTCATTGCCTCTGCCTTCAGAAATTCGTATTCTCCTGGTGAGGCCCTCAATCCCCAAGGTTTCAGTCTTTAAGCTTCTAGAGGGTCATCTTATCTTTGGAAAAAATACTCATTTTCCACTTTCTTTTTGTCCTGCAGGGAAGGTTTATTCTGATCCCTGAGTCTTTTTGTTGTTTTGTTAATTCTCACCCAAAGATATATTGATTTTTTTTAGAGAGAGTGGAAGGAAAGAAGAGGGGGGGAGGGAAGGAGGGAGAGAGAGAGAGAGAGAGAGAGAGAGAGAGAGAGAGAGAGAGAAGAAGTGAGAAAGACACATTGGTTGGTTGCTTCCCTTATGAGCCCCCAGCCAGGACAGGGATCAAACCTGCAACCCAGGTATGTGTCCTTGCTTGATTGGAATAGAACCCTCAACCTTTGATGCTCTGCCAAAGCTCTAACCACTGACATGGTCAGGGCTGATTGCTAAGTTTTAAAATCATTCCAATGGGCCTTGCAGCCTGAGAATATAGAGTTTGGAAGGTAACAGTTCTTTACTTGAGGCTGTTAAAGTGTTTAGTATGAGAAGAGAGTGTTATGCAAATGATTTCAAGAGTAAATCCAATCAACATTTTTCTCTCGCACTCTAGTTTTTCAGCTAAATCATTATCCATGGACAGGTAGTTACAGTTACTTACCTTTTTTCTAATGATATCTTCCAACTATACAAGCTATTATGCTACTGCCTAAAATTACATATTTCTTTCATTGTCACATTTGGAGTAGAAAAATGCATTTACCAACATTTACTGGACACCCACTGGGCATAATGAGCACTATTATACTTGATCTGGGATTTTAAAAAATGAGAAAGTTATTTGAGCTTTCTTAAATTATTTAAGAGTGATGCAAAGAGTAAAATCTCAAACTTAGAATGAAAACCAGCAGTTAATCCTGGGCCTACCATCAGATCGAAGAAACCAAGCATGCTGCAAACCATAAGGACAGACCTGCCCAGGTGGAGCTAAGCATGGCTGGTGCAGGTGGGGACAAACATTGGGACCATCCAGATTCAGGGTCCTTAGACAGAACTTGGGAATGTGTGGCTGTACTTTATCAGATCCGAGTTCTCGGGAGGGATGGGGGCGGGGGGGGGGGGGGGTGGAGGGGGGACAGAACTTCACAGGCCAGTGTAAGATGGAGGGAAGTCAAAGCCAGGTTAAGGATTTCCTGCAAAAACTTGAAATGTTTTCCTGGCTATTTCCTTCCCAATACCTTTCTGTTCAAATGGTCAAGGCCCAAATTTGATGCTTCCTTATGTCTCTTCCTGACTCTCACTTGTGAGGATGTAGGAACTTGTCCTTGCATTCTCTCTTCTCTCTCAGTGGTTGGAATCAGGCTTTGCAATTTAAATGGGTTTTATTAAAGAGTTGGACAAGAAACTTTTGGCCAAGTGAGTACTTTATTGAACTTTTAAAGCAACTCCTTTGAAATTGATTATCTCATGCCTATCTTTAAATATAGTAATTATTCCATTAATCAAGATGAACTTAACCAGGGTCATCTGTAGTTTTAGGCCATGTTTTTGAAGTGTGCTTAACATTTGACTTATTTCAAAAGATATTTTTGACTTAAATAAGGCATACCTAACTACCTGAAGCACAGTGGAAAATGGGTAGTTTCTGAAATTGGGGCATATACATAAATTACGTAACATGATTACAAAGAAACTTAAAATATCTGGGTGAAGGTGAACTTTGGTGGAGTAATTGCGCCTCTGTGATATCAAATACAGTATTTAATAAATATTTATTGAGAACGTGCTTCCACATGATAAATAAGAGAAAGCTCTAGTATGGAGAAATCTTGGGATAAGAGGACATCTCCAAAAGTTAATTTCTTACATTAGTTGTATAAGTTTAACAGGTGCTGCTCAGAAAAGGGTTAAGTAAGCTTGAATTATGCTGGCATAAAAAGATATATGTTTTTTCTATTAGGATCTCTCAAAGCCTTCAAGATGTTATGAAACTGTTTGATCGCTGTTTATTTTTTCTGGTGGGTATCTCTTCAGATCAGGATTCTGTAGAACACACTAAAGCACACAGATGAGATGGTGAAGTTGACTGGTAGAGGGAAAGAAAAAGCAGCATATTCATGGCGGAGCACTGCCTGTGAGGCAAGCCGTATTCTTTGTTACTCTAAAGGCCTGTTTCTTTACTATTATATGCATAACTAGAGGCCCGGTGCATAAAAATTTGTGCACTCGGGGGGGAGGGGAGTCCATCAGCCCGGCCTGTGCCCTCTTGCAGTCTGGGACCCCTCGGGAGATAACAACCTGCTGGCTTAGGCCTGCTCCCGGGTGGCAGAGGGCAGGCCCAATCCCTAGGTGCAGCCCCTGGTCGGGCTCAGAGCAGGGCCAATTGGGGAGTTGGGGCGCCGCCCCCTGTTATGCACAAAGCAGGGCGGATTGGGAGGTTGTGATGCCAACCTCAGTCACGCTCAGGGTAGGGCCGATTGGGGGGTTGGGGCACCGCACCTGTCACACTCAAGGCAGGGTCGATGGGGCAGTTGCGGCGCCACCCCCTGTCACGCAAAGAGCAGGGCCAATCAGGGGGTTGGGGAGCTCCCCCGTGTCACACACAGAGCAGGGCCCATCAGGGGGTTGGGGAGCTCCCCCCTGTCATGCACAGAGTAGGGCCGATAGGGGAGTTGGGGCACCGCCCCCTGTCACACACAGAGCAGGGCGGATCAGGGGGTTGGGGCGCTGCCACTCTCACACTCAGGGCAGGGCTGATGGGGAGGCTATGGCTCTACCCCATCACACACAGAGCAGGGCCCATGGGAGGGGGGTTGGGGTGCTGCACCCTGTCACACACAGAGCGGCAGGGTGATCAGGGGATTGGGGAGCTCCCCCCTATCAGGCACAGAGCAGGGCTGATCAGGGGATTGGGGCGCCTTCCCCTGTCACGAACAGAGCAGGGCAGATAGGAAGGTTGTGGCCCCGCCCCCTGTCACACACAGAGCCTCAGGGCGATCAGGGGGTTTGGGCGCTGCCCCCTGTCACGCTGATCCTGGTGCCGGGAGGCCTCACGGCTCTGCTGATCCCGGTGCTGGGAGGCCTGGCTGCTCCGCTGATCCTGGTGCTGGGGGGCATATTACCCTTTTACCATATAGGATAGAGGCCTGGTGCATGGGTAGGGGCTGGCTGGTTTGCCCTGAAGGGTGTCCTGGATCAGGGTGGGGGTCCCCACTGGGGTGCCTGGCCAGTCTGGGTGAGGGGCTGAGGGCTGTTTTCAGGCTGCTGGGTGACTGAAGCTCCCAACCGCTCCTTTTTTCTTTTTTTTTTTATTATTCTGGGCCAAGGCCTCTGCTGCTGAAAGCAGGTATCTGGTTTGTTTCGGTTCTATAATCAAAACATTATATCATCTCCAGCTTTGAGATCCCGGCCGGCTGAAAGCTGGTTTCTGGGGTTTTGTTTAGCTTCTATATTTGTTACAATGTTTCAAACTGCCAGCTCAGAGGCCGGCAAGGCAGGCAGGGAACATTGGAGTTCTCCTTCACTGAAGCAAGCAAGCCTCATGTTTGCTTCCAGCTGCCTGGCTGCCGGCTGCCATCTTGGCTGGCAGTTAATTTGCATATCGCCCTGATTAGCCAATGGGAAGGGTAGCGGTCGTACGCTAATTACCATGTTTCTCTTTTATTAGATAGGATTACTTATATATAATAATTACTAAAAACAATTACATATAATTTTAGTTACATATTACATATATAGTTATTTATTTATAATGCATCTTGCCTCACTCTCCCAACCACACACACACATACTCTGTTCCACTCCACTCTTATCAGGATTAGGCAGAGTGGGTCTTCTTTCCCTGTAATTCAGTGTGCTTACTATTGAATAATGATGAAATAACATCATTTAAATAAATCTAATATCTAAAACTTTGTAACTTTTTCTGATTTTAAAATTTATTTGCATACATTATCTCTTATTTCACACAATAATCCCTACAAGAAGTAGATACTATTTTTATTATCGTGTTACTGATTAAGATAGTATAGTTCTTCATCTCTTGAGGGTGATGATTGACATTTTAGGCAGAACAGGTCTTCATTTTGAGGATATTGCAGCCAGAGGGAAGCTCTAGTTCCTAAACACTAAATGCTGAAGTTTAATCAAAACCACTTCTTTGTTTTTTCCAAACACTCCCTAAAAGGGTGGACACAGCCCCTCCCCCCCCCAGGTGAGAGTCCAGGATGTAACAGATAGTATATGATTGAGCTGGAATTCCAAGTGGTATGACTACAAAGTCCATCATCATTTGACTATATGGCAATATGCTTCTTCCTACTAGAAAGTCTGATAACCTCTTAACAAGTGAAACCAGGTTGTACCTGAAAGTGACTGCTAAATGAATGAATGGATGAATGAATACTCATAGGTAGGCATCCATGGAGGACAGATACCAATTTAAAGTTACAAAATTGAAAGATAGAGTGTTTGTTAAGATCCTTTTTATAAAATGTGTTTTTAAATTGATTTTTGATGGAGGAAATCTTTATAAGACAGTCACAGCTATTGCAGTGATTATAATTTGGAATAAAGAAAAACGATAGATTTTTATTTATTTAATATTTATATCTTACTCTATTTTTCAATTGAAGTTTACTTTCAATATTATTCTGTATTAGTTTCAGATGTACAGCATAGTGGTTAGACAACCATGTGCTTTATATTTCTTACTCTTTTATGATAAATCTGTGGAAAAGTATAAAAATCAAGCCTATAATATCTCTTTCTTTCTTTTTTTTTGTTCAAATAATATCCATTATGAGTCTTTTACTAGTATGTACTAGTTATTGAAAGAATGAAAATACATCAAAGAGAGTGATATGTGAATGAGAACTATTAAGTATTCTGAGGAAAATTATCCTGGGTTTCATTAAAGATGATTTAGAAATAGTCATAAGCATCATGTTAAAACCTGCCACTTCCTAGTCATTTTATTCTGTGAGTTGTTGAAAAATCAAACAATTGGAACTCATGTGAAATTATAGCATGCTGTCTTCTCTCCTTCAAAAGCGGTGCTTAGAGCTTTATAAATGCTGTGAATGTCACTGCCAACTCTTTATCATCCTAGCAGTCTAGAGAAATTTGCTGTTCTGAATTTCTTTGGTATATGTAGATATTCTAGACAGTTTTCTGGCCAAGAATATAGATCATTTGAAAATAGGGGTAAGTTGGTAGATGGCATCATGGCAGTGAAGCAGATTTCACAAAAAACTGCTAGTGGGCAAAGAAATTGCATGGAGAAAAGTTGGCAGGCAGAGCAGGAAGAAAACAGATGGGGCAAGCCCATTAATGGCATCCAAATGTTGGCATTTTATCTTCACAACAGTTGTTCCAATATAGACTTGTCAGAAATAGAATAATGTTTTATATTACTATTCAAAATACATTTTAAATTTTGGTTTATCCTAAAATGGTTTTTGGCATTAATCTCTGTCATGGGTTTGGACACTGTTGATTCAGCATCCTTCAGAGAATACTGTGTTGATAGTACATTTTGTATTTATGTCCTGGTTTTGACAGGGAGAGAAGTATATTAAGTGCTTTATTCTTAAGATCTTCTCTCTTGATGAAATGCATCAGTATCCTCCCAGATGACTAAAGCTGAAAACAAAGATCATAGTAAGCCCCTCACTCTTCCTTACTTTTCTTTATCCAATCATCACTAAGATCAGTTACCCCTGAAGATCCTCCAATCCTCACCTCTATCTACCCTCCTTGGTCACAATCTCTTTACAGGTTCTTTATATATCTATGTATCTATATCTATATCTATATATCTATATCTATGTCTATGTCTATGTCTATCTATATCTATATCTATCTATATGAAGATATATATGGACAGCTTCTTTATTGACTTCCTAACTATCGATCAAACCTTTGAATCACCAGCAAAGTATCCTTTCAAGGTACAAATCTGATTCATGTAATTTTCCTACTCGAACTTCCTCAATTGCCCTCTATCATCTGATAGAATGTGAACTTTTCTTGAGTTGTGAGAGACATCATGAAGAGGCCCTTCTCTCCTTGGCAACTTTTTCCTATGCTCTTCTCCATCATAAGCTGAACGGAACACCTCAGGTTTCAACCATAAGGCCCTCTTACCCACTTCCCCTCCAAGGAAATATGTATTTTCCAAGTCTTAGCTTCAATACCTTCTCTTGGGACATTCGATACAATACTCTTGTCTTAGAAGCTATACTTCCTGAGACCCTAATGTATCTCGAATTTATCTGTGATATGTCATCATTATTTATTTTAATATTTGTCTCCACATCAGACTGTTAATTCATTGAAGCAAGAGTCTCTATTCTGTCTTGTGTCCTAGTTATCAGCATTGTGAGGGTAATATAGCATATGCTTAGTAAATATTTATTGAATAAATGAATGAATCAATTGCTCCCTGATATGTCTCTTTTAAAAAATTTTTTTTTTATTATCTTAAGTTTTACATATGTCTCCTTTTTCCTCAATTGACCCCCCACCCCAACCATTCCCACCCTGGGCAAGCCCCCACTGCCCCAGTATCTGTGTCCATTGGTTATGCTAACATGCATGCATACAAGTACTTTGGTTGCTCTCTACCCCTCCCCCGCCCAATCTCTCCTGCCATTTGTCTCTGAATCTATTTTTGTTCATCAAATTATGTTGATCATTATATCCCACATATGAGTGAGATCATGTGATATTTATCTTTCTCTGACTGGCTTATTTCGCTTAGCATAATGCTCTCCAGTTCCATCCATGCTTTCGCAAATGGTAAAAGTTCCTTCTTTTTTTTTATAGCAGCGCAGTGTTCCATTGTGCAGATGTACCACAGTTTTCTAATCCATTCATCTGCTGGTGGGCACTTAGGCTGTTTCCAAATCTTAGCTATTGTAAATTGTGCTGCTATGAACATAAGGGTGCATATGTCCTTTCAAATTGGTGTTTCTGATTCCTGGGAGATAGTCCTAGGAGTGGGATCACTGGGTCAAGTGGGAGTTCCATTTTTAACTTTTTGAGGAAACTCCATACTGTCTTCCACAGTGGCTGCACCAGTCTGCATTCCCACCAGCAGTGCACGAGTATTCCTTTTTCTCTGCATCCTCTCCAGCACTTGTCGTTTATTGATTTGTTGATGATAGCCAGCCTGACAGGTGTGAAATGGTACCTCATTGTTGTTTTAATTTGCATCTCTCAGATGATTAGTGACTCTGAGCATGTTCTCACATGTCTTTGGGCCTTCTGTATGTCCTTTTTCGAAAAGTGTCTATTTAGGTCCTTTGCCTATTTTTTGATTTGATCGTTTATGTTCCTTTTGTTAAGTTGTATGAGTTCTCTGTAAATTTTGGAGATTAAACCCTTATCTGAAATAGCATTGCCAAATATGTTATCTATGCAGTGGGCTTTCTTGTTGTTTTGTTGATGGTTTCTTTTGCTGTGCAGAAGCTTTTTATTTTGATGTAGTCCCATTTGTTTATTTTCTCCTTAGTCTCCATTGCCCTAGGATCTGTGTTGGTAAAGATATTGCTACGACATACTAGTATGTCTGCTATTTTGCTGCCTGATATGTCTCTTTATATGAGTATTTATGAGCAACCCATGTTAAGCATTAGTTCTTTATTTCTCCTCTTGGTTTCCTTATCTCAAATTTATGCACCCATTCATTCAACTGAGAAATTGATGTCATTCCTTGTTTCTCTGTCTCACTCCCTCTCTCTCTCTCTCTATTTTTTAATATAATGGAGATCAGAGTTGTGTGTACTTAATTGACTGATTTTTGGCTCTCCTATAGTTCATTATATACTAATTCTAATTTGTATCTTTGTTCTAGTCTCTTTCCATTCCAGGTCATTCTCTAAACTACCACCATAATTATCTTTTCTGAAATCATATCTAACTTTGACTCCTTTATTTAAAAACTTTGATTCTGATTGCCTACAAGTATGGCAATCTGATTTGTAAGACAACCATATTACCCCAGTATATTTCTAGCTGTATCACCTGCTAACCAAACCAATTCAATGTATGACCTATACAATAATTGGACCAAACGTTCCATCTTTCCCAAAATATCCCAAGCTCACAAATGTCTTCAGATCTTTGCACACACTCATCTCTTCTTGGGATAGTGAACTCCTATATATACTTTAAGACTGATCTCAAGGTTAGGAGGAAGGTGAATGTATCTGACCTTTCAATATTTTATTCTCTACCCTAAGATTCCACTTATTTATTTATTCACTTAGTCTTGAAACTTTGTTCATGTACTTATCTTGCATTGGCCTTATGTAGGCACCAGGGAATTAAAACATTGAAAATAAAAGTTGAATTCTGTTAGAACTTGTTTTTTTTTGTAAAGTACTAACAGATTTATGAGAGTCCAACACTCTTAATGGCATACAACTCATCAGATTTTTCTCTTACAAAGCTCTTAATTATCTACTTTATAGACTGTAAAATTGCTGTTTTATAAATTGCCAGAACTATCCTCTTCTGACTCTGTGCCCTCATTTACTTCTCATGTTTGGGATGCATCTCAATTTCTCTTTAGTTTCAAGGTCATAATTCTCAATCTCCATTAAGACGGAAGTCTTTGAAATGTCTACAAACCTTGTATACTACCCACTTGAAATTATGACCTTTGATTACTTGACTAGCTACTGGTCCTGATGACCTTGGATAACATTGCTTTTTGTGTATTTCCAATCTTCCCTCTAAAATTCTGTATTATCCTCCTAATAAAACAGAAGCACAGAATAAAAAAATGAATCATCTTGATTCTATTACTCTTTTTTCTTCTTTCTTTCTTTCTTTCTTTCTTTCTTTCTCTTTTTCTCTTTTTTTCTTTCTACTGGGGAGTTTGAGAAAATTACTTTAGTTCTGGAGAGAACACTGGGAATTCCCTGTTCTTCGAGGTGTTCTCAACTGTCAAGCGTGCTACATGAATCCTATTTTTCATGAATTAATACTTTAATTATAGCCCATCATACCCTGCTTTGTAACCACTTAGCTGTCCACCTCCCCTGTCATTGGTGTGTTTATTGTGGGAAGGAGTTTACCTTACTAATTTTTGTAACTCCATCTCTGTACTGTATTCAGGAAATAATAAAACTTTTTTCAAGAAATAAGTGAATAAATGAATGGCTACTGCTATTTTATTCTTGAATTAGTAGGTAGACTTCAAATGTTTGATGCCAGGCAGTCATCTTGGTTGCTGGCAGATAGTCCTTTCTCTTTGTTTAACAAATAATATAGAGATAGTTTGAAGATCCTTTTAGGCAAGTGTATATATTTTTACTCTTTGATATTAGCAGCAGATGCTCTCTTCAACAAATACCTCATGAGGGCTTCTCTAAATTAAATGGCAATCTCCACCACCTGTCTAGATTGTGTCCTGATGCCCACAATTTGTGGTTATCTCTTTACTATGTCTTCACACTTCTGCTTTTCTGGTTGAGTTGTATGCTTGCCGAGAGTCAGGCCCATTTATTCTGAAACCTGTTCGTACTAGCTTTGATTATAGTATAAATGGAGAATACCCATTGAACTATATTTGTAATAGAAGTTATGTCATTTAATTAAGATTATGCAAATAAACCTAACCCTAAGTGTCAGAAGCAAATTGATGATTGTTTCTGGGAAAAATAAATTGACTTGTTCAGAAAGATATGCTAGAGAGTTGCTAACAAGTTGCCTTCGAGTTGGCTTTGGGCACGGCCTATGTAAAAGGTTGGGGAGACTAGGCACTCACATAACTTCAGACATACTTTTAGCCTTCAGCCCTGGTTTTTAGTAAACTGAAACAACTGCACCATTAGTGTAAGGATGAAACAGAATTTCAGCCAGTGGACCCAAACCCAGGAAAAGGCCTAGTCTTCAGTGTTAAAAGATCAGCACATGAATGCACATTTAAATGTTCTCTGTTGAAATAAAATGTTCAAGGTGAATGTGTATCATTTTTATAATTACCCACTTGAAATTATTATCTTTGATTACTTGACCAGCTACTGGTCTTTGTGACCTTGGATAACATTGTTTCTTGTGTATTTCCAATCTTCCTTCTAATATGCTATATTATCCTCCTAACAAAACAGAAGCACAGAAGCAAAAATCAATCATCTTGCTTCAATTACTTTTTTTTCTTTCTACTGGGGAGTTTGAGAAGATTTTGGTTTCCCAAAAACTACTTTCTAGTACCCAAGGGGACATCTCATCTTCATTATTGCAAAGAGGCCTGAGTATTTTTCTCTCTCTACATGTAACTGTCTTTAGCAGGCCCTGACTCTCAAGAAAGCCATTCATCACACCGTGATGCATGTGGCCTGAGTCAAATCGGTCAAGAGAGTGTGTTAGCCTTCACTGCCAAACAAATTAAGAAGGTCGACTGTGGGCAGATGGGCAGGGTCTTAAATTAATGCTTCAAAACATAACTAAAATATTATTCTCCTATTGTCTCACCCAAAGCATTGATAATAACACTTTTGAGGCTCAGATGACAGACAAATGAGTTCTATTAATTAACAGATTGCTTTGTATGGAACAGCATATTTAAATCCTTGACCAGAAGTCTGAGAATCAAGAGTAACATAATTCCCCAGACACAGTGACCAGGGAGAGATTTCAAGCCCTGTTATGCTGTGAACTATCTGCTTGAGGAAAGTGAGCTTGGTCTCTTGCACATTGGACATGGGCATCGCAGGACAAGAGGTGTGACCCAGGGGGTTATGTGCCATTTAAATGTTCCCCCAAATTCTTGAGGGCTCAGTCATCTGATTAGGCAGGTAAGCAAGTTTATGAAACTAACTATGCAAATCCAGAGAAAAGACAGTAAAGGTGTTCTGCTCAAATTATTTTTCACACATACATTTTTCTTCTAAAAATTCAAAATTCGAATTTTATTTTATTGCCTGACTGCATTCTGTATCCAAGCTCATGGTTGAATAAATGAGTGAATGAATCAGTGATGTCTATTTATTTAGAGAATGTTGCAAATTAAAATGCTGGGTATGGGGACTGTCTACTTTGTAAAGTAGAACCCAGAATATAATAAGAGAAAAATTAGGATAGGATAGCAGAACCAGAGTGCGGGTGCAAAGAGGAAAAAGGAAAATTGTGCCTGGAAGAGAGGAGTTCAAGTCCTGGGAGATGAAATACTCCACTGTTCTCAAGTAAGAATCTACACCCTTTACCATGGCAGGGCAATCCGCCAGGCTCTCTCCTCCAGCATCTAATAGTTCTCATTAATCGGGGGTTCGTAACAAGGCATCATGGACTTCAATGCAGGAGGTGAGAAGGAGCCACGATGCCCTTGAAACTGTCAAGTGATTGGTCTGTGCACATTTGCACATTTTTACAAGGCAGGGCTGAATTTATTTTTAACATATTCCCAATACCAGAGGTTATGAAACACTGAGTTGACAGATTTTTCAAAAAGTATTAAAGCATAAAATACCTTGAATACATACTAATTTGGCCTATGCCTTTCTGAGGTCATTTTTTAAACTGAGTTATAATGCTAAAGCCTATGTACTAAATATGCATAATTTTTATTTGCCAATCAATCATACTTCAATAAAGCCAGGAGAAAAAAAGAGAAAACACTGTGCTTAGTTTGAGGTTTAGAAGATATGAGTAGGTTTCTTGACATTAACTGGATGGAAATAGTATTTATTTAAGGAGGCGGTTCTAGATTTGGAAGAAGAATGGAAAGAGTAGAGGTGGAATTTTGTATAAACTGAACAAGAGCCGAAGCCGGTTTGGCTCAGTGGATGGAGGGTCAGCCTGCGGACTGAGGGGTCCCGGGTTCGGTTCCGGTCAGGGGCACGTACCTGGGTTGCAGGCATATCCCCAGTGGGAGATGTGCAGGAGGCAGCTGATCGATGTTTCTCTCTCATCGATGTTTCTGGCTCTCTGTCTCTCTCCCTTCCTCTCTGTGAAAAATCAATAAAATATATTTTAAAAAGAAATAAATAAACTGAACAAGAGCTGGAATTCTGGAGCCAGACAGCTGGGAATAAACCCTCTCTCACTTCCTGACTGGCTGGCTGTTCCCTAAACTCGTTATCTTTTCTTCCTGGCCACACTGCCTAAATGCGGCCCAATATCTGAGTTCTGGTCACCAGACAGTGAGCAGGAGTGGTGTGCACACTGCCAGACCTAGCCCATAAGCACCTGTCTGATTCCCATGTTCTTTCCCCACCTGCCAGTTTATGAAGATAAGCTCTGTATGGTAAGCAGAGCTGTCCACGTCCTACTCACCAGAACCAGTGAGTAAGTATGTTAGGCTACTTAGCAAAGGGTGGCAGATGGAATTAGGTTGCTAATAATCTGATCTTAAAATAGGGAGATTATCTTGGATTATTTGAGTGGGCCCTTAAAAGCAGAAGGGGGAGACAGAAGAGAGAGAACCAGAGCGATGGCAGCATGTGAAGAACTTGGCCTGCGTTGTTAGTTCTGAAGATATGAAGGGGCTGTGAGCCAAGGAAGGCAGATGGCTTCTAAAAGCTGTAAGGGCAAAGAAAACAGATTCTCCCTTAGAACCTAGAAAGACATGCAGACCTGCCAATGCCTTGATCATAGCCCAGAGTGACCTGTGTCTGATATCTGATCTATAGATCTGTAAGATGATATGTTTATGTTGTTTTAAGCCACTAAATTCATGGTAATTTGTTATAACAGAATAGGAAATTAACACACACCAGTCACTGAAAGTCACATGTTGAAGAAGCCAGAGACACCAGATGGAAAGAGCCTGGGCCCTTGCAGGGCTCTTGGAAGAGCATTCGAGTCAGTTGAGCACTTGCTTTGGACTTTACATGAACAAGAAACAAACCTCTATTGTTTGACCTTGACGCTTTTTGGGATTCGTTTTTAGGATATCTGTATACTGAGCAGCCTTGGAAGGTAGAGCTACTGTCTCCCTCTGGTACCTTGATGAAAACATGCTGGCAAGTCACATAGCCCCTCACAGCCTTAGTTTCCTCATTTATAAAATGTGTTACACTATTACTCAGAAGGCTGGTCTTGCTCACTCAAATTTACCTTCAAGTTAGAGACCCAGAGTGGTATGCAGGTATTCCATTTTATAGAATTTCTTCCTGATTGTTATAAGGATTAAATGCATTAATATATGTAAATCAATATGTGCAATGAATATGAGCACATATTGAATCCTATTAAAGTGTTAACTTTGCTATTATCATTAAGGAATGCAGAGAAAAACAAACTAAGGTGGAAGTTTTGCAAGCCAATGAATCAACATAGGGATTGCATTGGACATAGCCTGATTATAATTCTATCATGCATCTTTACTGTCTACGATTGATCTAATCTTGCTTTTAGTTCAGGAGGGTGAAGAGTACTGATGCTTTTGATTTTATAAACTATAGAGAATTTGCCCTATATTGGACTCTAAATAGAACTGTGCATTCTGGAGAGTACCACTTTGTCTTTCTTTTTTCCCACCTCCTCTTTTTCTCTTTCTTTCCTTCCCCCTTTTCCTGAACTTTTGAATACACTAAGTTTTCGGATCATGTGGGCAATTTTCCCTCTTATCCCTGGCATGTTCATAGAAATATAAAGAAGCAGGAGTTATAAAATCTCAACCCCAAGGGATTTCTTAAGGTAAGCTTTGGTACAAACTATTACAAATAAGTTTGAGAAGTGCTTTGCAAAGAAGCTTTGGAGATTTTGTAACTCATTTCATCTTTCTTAGTTACTATAGCAACAGTTAGGGAAAAATAAATCAAAGACTCACCACTCATGGTCATCAAAACTCCTTCTCAGCTGCCTACCTCCCATAAGCATGAAACGAATCCATATCCCAGAAGCACAGCTTTATTACTGCCACTCAGCAAGTGATTACTCTACAAAATAAAAGGAAAATAGACAAAGAATGAAAATGAATACATATGTCTTATTTTTCTAGACTTCAGCAATTTCCATGAAAAAAATAGTTAAAAAATTTGTAATGGTGTTTCCAGGCCTTAGAAGTCAACAGCTTCCCAAAATTGGTGAAATGAGCCATTTGGGGAATTATTTATAACAATAATTATGTAAATTTGAACATCTATAAAAATCAATTTTTATAAATATGAACTTTGGGGCTAGAGATTTGAAGTGCTGGTAAAGTATTTGGTTGTTGGTGTATTATTTTTTCCAACCTTTTAAAGGTAATTTCATGATGTTTTGCAGTAATAGAAGGAAAACCAGGTGTTAACTGCCAGGATGTTCCAAGTCTCTGCATCTTTTTGATTTAAATAAATTGACTCCACTCTTATCTTACAAAAAGCAGAAATGTAGGGTCTCTTCCAAAACACCTGGGAGTTTTGGAAATGTTACTTTTTCTTTCTCACCACTGGCCATGCGTTTCCTTTGCTTGAGGTCTTGTCCATTGCAGGCATTTCCTCCTTGGTACCATCTAGCCTTGATCATCACTCAGCCTTGACTATTACCCAGCCATGACCATCATCCAGGCTGGATCATTACCCATCATTAACCATCACCCAACATTGACAATCACCCAGAGTCTTTTGTCATTCAAAAGATCACACACACACTAGACTTTGTAGTGGTTTTTAATAAAACTTAAGGCTAAGGTAGGTGATATATCATCCAGAGCATCATGCAGCAAATAAGTTAAAAGATAGAAGTTGATTGGCCATTTTCCCTGAACATCTCACTATGTAGAGCCCCTGTTTCTGGCCATCTTGCTGGTCTCTTCCTTTTTTCTCCAATCCCCTCATGTCTCTCTCTCTCTCTCTCTCTCTCTCTCTCTCTCTCTCATTATTGGAAGAAGTTTAAATTTTCGTTATTGTCAAAGTTTTAGTGATATGTTGTCTGAGTTTTACAGATGAGAAAATTGAAGGACATGAGAGTTGTCATTTATCTGAAATCACAAAGCTCTCAGTGACAGGGCCTTTGGGTTTCTAAGCCAGGATTTTTCTAATCCACCAACTGATGCTGATGTACATTAATGAGAAGGCTGCATATAGAAACCCTAAGGTGATAATTGAAAATTGTAAACTCATTGTAGAGTCTGAAGTGTTGGCTTCAATGAAGGAAGTTTTATAGAAAGGTCAGATGAACTTGTAACTATTGGATATTGGAATCCAGGGAGACAAGAAGATGAGATCAGATTAATAGTCTTCTGAGCCATGACTCTGCCTCTGACAGTGGCTCCAAGGCATATTTTGTGAAAGAACATGTTTGTGTTCCATGACATTAACTTCAAAAGGTTATGGTTGTAGCTGGAAAAAAAAAATCCAGCTTCTCTTAGTTGATTTGTGGAATCATCTGTGAATCTAACTAAACTTCAAAGTACCTACTTTTTGTCTGCCATATCTTTGAATTTTATAAATATACTGTATAAAGCATTATTTTAATATATACCTTTTAAACATTTAATGATGGGATAAAAAACCTGTCATTGTGGCATGCTAGATTATGAAGCACAAACTTAACACATAAGTATTGAGTTAAAATTTATACACTGCAGTCAGGCAAAGAATAGTTCTGTCTACTTATGAAGGATCCCACCTTGCTCAGGAGTCGCAATATATATTGAAGCAAGAATAGAGGTGTCCAGGACTAGAATTAACATGCCAATTAAAGATAACTTAATTCTTCTTCCACTTCTGACAGTCTCAGATTAATTCAGTGTTGTTTGAGTAAATAGGAAATTCAGAGTTTAATTCCCTGCCAGGCAAGTTTCTCCCCTCTCTATTTCCTCATCCTTCTCAAGATGGCATCCCAGTGCAGAGGGATGACAGGTGTCCTCATGGCATTGGTGGGAATGAGTGGCCTATTCCAGTGGCACTGTCTTGTCCTGCTTGTCTCTGTACAGAGCCCTGTGATCTACTAATTGGGGTGGCTGTTTCCTGTGCTCTGTTCTCAGAACATGGGCAATTCTTGCTGATTGTTCAGGGGATTTAAACCAGACCCCGCCCCCCCCCCCCCCCCCCCCACATCAGCTCTGAGCAAGTTCCACATCCATGTAAGTCTGACTGCGGCTCCCAGGTTGGCTGACCTTCACCACATTACCAAGATAGTGGCTCATTTCACCCTGTTGGGGGACAGTTCTCCATGGGTCTCTGGAATTTCTGTATATCTTGTAGGCAAGGTGCTGATGGTCCTTTGTGGTGGACTAACGTTTAGGGGTATCTGTAGACGGAGCAACCTCGAAAGGTAGAGCAGCTGTCTCCCTCTGGAACAAGGAGCAGGCATGTTGATGTCCCATTATGAAACAGTTGGCTCCCTTCAGCTGTGTGCAGTAGTCATTAGGTAGCCTCTGTGTTGTCCTATGGGACTGGGGCTTGGAGAACTGGCACAAGAAATGCTGAAATTCAGGTTACTGCTGTTATTGTGTCTGATAAACTGTCCATCAGCTTTGTCACAGGAGTCTGGTGTTTTCTTCCAGGAACTCTGAAACAGTGGGAGTCTAATTTATTAGCTTGCAAGTAAGGTAAAGTCTCAGACATGTCTCAGTTCTTTTTTAAAAAAAATATATATTTTATTGATTTTTTACAGAGAGGAAGGGAGAGAGATAGTTAGAAACATCGATGAGAGAGAAACATCGATCAGCTGCCTCCTGCACACCACCCACTGGGGATGTGCCCGCAACCCAGGTACATGCCCTTGACTGGAATCGAACCTGGGACCTTTCAGTCCACAGGCCGATGCTCTATCCACTGAGCCAAACTGGCTTCAGCAAATGTCTTAGTTCTTAACAAAGCCCTTGACAAGCACATAGCCAGGACCTTCAACTTTTTCCTGAGTTTGACATGGGGAGAGACACTAGGGAAGTTCATGATCCCTTCTGCACCCTTCACGTGGACTGTGAGGAACTGGACAGCGCTATCTCAAGTTCCCTCCTTGCCTAAAGATTACACACGGTCATTTCCAGTCTACCACGAGTGAATTCCCTGGGTTGGCATGGGCACCGCAGGAGAGAGAGTCACCTGAAGATTCAATTGGGAAATGGAGCTTCTGGTTAACTCATTAATACTTTTTAAAATTTGCATATTTTAAAATTAAATTTATTGGGGTGACTTTGGTTAATAAAGTTATATAGGTTTTAAGTATACAATTCTGTGATACATAATCGGTATATTGCATTGTGTGTTTACTCCCCGAAGTCATCTCCTTCAGTCCCCATGTATTTGACCTCCTTTAGCCTTCACCACCCCCTTCCCTCTGGTAACCACCATACTGTTGTCTGTGTCTATGAGGTGTGTTTTTTTTCCATTTGTTACTTTCAGTTTTATACCTCATTTATGAGTGAAATCATGTGGTTCTTGACTTTTTCTGTCTTATTTTGCTTAGCATGATATTCTCAAGATCCATGTTGCTGCAAATGATAGTAGTTCTTTTTTAAAATTTTTTTTATCACTCATTAATCTTAACTCTTGATTAATAAACAGAAGTTTTTGTCACTTAGAAGCCTCTTTTCCTTTTCAATGAAGTCTATTTTTCAAGACTGTGGCTTGACCCTATGCCTAAGGATACTAAGTTATACGTGAAGAACTGGGCATTATTGCAACAGTATGGTGGTTATCAGATAAAAAGGGGGTGATGGGGGTACTAAAGAGTAGAGGAGGTTGAATGTATAGAGGAGATTTGGCTTTGAGTGGTAGGCACATAATGCAAAATACAGATGATGTATCACAGAATTGTATACTTGAAACTTATATAATTTTATTAACCAATGTCACCCCAATAAATTTAATGAAAATTTAAAAAGAGATTCCAATTCTCCTCCAGGTCACATGTGACCCTTGCCAGATAGGGGGAAATAATTACATTGATGTGTTTCAAAAATATTATTCCATATATATATAGTCCCAAAAATGTATACACACTTTAACAGCTGAGAGCTACTAAATGAAATAAAATGTATTTCAATAAACACTGCCTTTCTAATTATTCAAAGTGTGTGTATACTTTTTCCGGGACACTGGAAATGTGTATATGTATTCACAAAAATAGATAACCAACACACACACGCTTTTTTAATGTGTCTTGGTGCTTGAGAGGGAGTGACAATAAATTAATTCAAAAGTACTCATTTACAAAAGTACTCATTTCAGGCTGGAATGACCTTGGTCAGTGATATATAGTAGTTATATATCAGTTAATAAACTCAGGAAACCTATTGATTCACCAGTATTTAAAACATATCGTTAATTTTTCTTTTTTCTTTTAAAAGTAACAGAACAAAACAAAACAATCCTGGAAGTAGAATTGGCATTATTTCCTCGGAAAAGAAGATTCTTGAAGGCAGCGGTTGTATGTCTTGACATAAAGGTTAGCTGTAAGAGGTAGCAGGTTCAAACTGTCATGTGACTGCAGCACACATACTGTGGTTAGTCGCAGAGAACCTTGAAGCCAGAGATCATCCCGGGGGTGTTCTCCGCACAAGGAGGCACTTACAAAAATCAAGAAAAGCTTCCCAGTAGCTGGGACATTGAAACCTGCTAAAGGGAGCTTGCAGAATTGTTACCTGGAAATATCTGTATCTATATATTCGTGTTTACATTTGTGTTTATCTATATTATTCACTGGACTGACAATGCAGTAATTTAAACATTTCATTAGAAGTTGGAGAATAATTTTTATTTAAGTGAAGGGAAATTAATAGATTAGGAACCATTTTAAAACAATAACATTTTTTCTTCTACATATACTATAAAATCATCATAATAATTATCTTAAATAGTAATTAACAATCACCTTAAATTTTAATTTTCAATAATGTTACATGAAGTTAAACAAGTATAGAAATGTATGAATGAGAGGATTTGGTTGATCCTGTAGTTCTGACAAGATGAATCCATGGCACTGCAAAATACACTATTTCATACCCTCCCCGTGGGGTGAAATTAGTTTTAAGTGCCATTGGTAATGAATTTCTTTTAGGATTTGGTGCCTGCATTTATTTTTAGAATTTTACCCCAATGTTTGGACTAAAAGCAAAACACCTTTGGGATTTTCTCTTATTCTATATATACTACTAAAATCATTTTAAACTCGCATATTTATTCCTTGGCTGGGTAGCTCATTTGGTTGGAGCATGGTCCTGATGCCTCAAGGCTGTGAGCTTGATCCTCAGTCAGGGCACATGCAAGCATCAACAGGTGAGCGTATAAATAGCTGGAGCACCAAATCGATGTTTCCTCTCTCCCTTCCTCTCTCTCTCAATTAAAAAAAGTGATATAATTTTTTAATCCAAAATATAGAAGGCTCTAAATATCTATAAATTTTTATAGTCAATGTTTCAGCACAAGAATAGGACTATTGATTTATTTGTCATTCACAATCAGCTAGCATCTAAGCCAAAGTATAACATTGGCAAATATTGCCTTTTTATTGATGGTCACCTCATGTTTTGGCCTGTCTCTGTTTTTCCATTTCCTATGCTTTGAAGCTCAGGATTTGCTTGTGCTTCCTGGGGTCTGAGGATTTCCCATTGTATTAGTCTACTCAGGCTGCCATAACATGGTATCACAGAGTGAGTGGCTTAAATAACACACATTTGTTTTCTCACAGTCTGGAGGCAGGAGATCCAAGATTGAGGTGCTGCAGTTGGTTTCTGGTGAGACCTCTTCTAGACCTGCAGATGGCCCCCATCTCCCTGTGTCCTCACATGGCCTTTCCTCACATATAACCCTTTCCAGGGAGAGGGCCGAGAGACACAATGTTTGCCTTGTGGCTTTGAGAGCTGGGTTGCGGAGGGACTAAAGGAAAGCCAGGGAGGGCTGTCTGTGACTTAAAACACTTGGGGAATCCTGTTTCACTCCACATCAGCAGGGACCATCCTAGTTGCTTTAGAAAATTTACTTCCATCATCACAAGGCTATATTCCATTTAAGTCCATATCTTTACTATCAAAAAAGCTCAGGTTGCCTTGGCCACTTTGGCTCAGTGGTTGGAGGGTCGCTGTCATGTGACTGCAGCATACATACCGTGGGTTAGTTGCAGAGAAACTTGAACTCAGAGCTCATCCCTTGGGGTGTTCTCACACCAAAGGGTGGTAGGTTCCATTCCCGGTCAGGGGCACCTACCTCAGTTGCAGGTTTCCAACCAATATGTCTCTCTCAGGTCGATGTTTCTCTCTTTCTCTCTCCCTCTCCCCGTCCCTTCCACTTTCTCTAAAAATCAATGGTCAAAAATATATCCTCCCTCCTGGGTGAGGATTAAAAAAAATGTTTTTTTAAAAAAGCTCAGGTTAACATCTATAAGAGCTTTCAAGTTTGCTGACCCTGAGATACTAGGTTAGTATCAGTAACACTCGCCAAATTTTTCTGCACCAACAGGTCACTCCTTGCTAATTTTGTAGGTCCTAAGAACAAAGAGGATTTTCAGGAATCAAAAGCAGTGTTCCTAGGATCCTATGAAGCTGCAGGCTCCCATGATTGTGCTGAAAGTATCTCACAATGCGGCAAGATGAAAGCAGCAGCCAGTTTTATGCCCTGCTTACCTGGCTGGGACCTGCCTGAGAGAAGCTTGGCTCTGACAGTGTGTATCTGCTGGGTTTCTTTCTGTGTTCGTTTCAATCCTGGTTCTGTTTGCTGCTATGAGGGCATTATTAAAGAAATGTATACTGCTAATCAGAACAAGGTACTCTCTCTGAAAAATTTAAAAGCACAAATAAACAAACCAAACCCTGACCTCAAACCTCAAGTTGAGGCTTGAGGAGAAGTTCGTTTGCATCTCCTAATCCCTTCTCCTGACACATCATTCTGTTCTTTTCCTGTGGAAATGCAACAACAGATATGGGGAGGGCTTATTCATTTGCTGCATTTCAGTTCACATTGTTTCCAGAATTTCCCAGGACCATTCATCTTACACTTCTCATGAGTATGATAGATACCTCGGGTTGTATGCTTCAACTGCCTTTGTCAAAATATGCGTTTTCATTATAATATGAAAATAAATTATATTTGTTAGATAGTTTGCACAGTCTTGATTTTTTGCAGAAGTAGCATTATATCATTTCTGCTCAGAGCAAGTGGGTTTATCCCATTTATGTCTAAATAATACCATTATGTAAGCCCTTGAGTGCATAGGGTACATCACTTACGGTAGAATGCTCTTAGCTGTAAGTAACAGAGTATCTGACTAAAATGGACTTAAACTATGTAGGTTGATTATTTTTTCACATAACAAGAAGTCCAGAGGTGAGTGTTTTTAAGTGTGTTTTAGGCATTTAATAGCATTATTCAGGACCCACTTTCCTTCAATCTGTAAGCTCTGTCATGCTGAGTATGTCAGCGAGAGCTACTGATGGACACAAGATGACCATAGCAGCTTCTAGCCTCATATTCTCATAAATTGCCTTCAAAGGACAGAGTTAAAGGGGTAAGGTGGGGAGCTGCCTTGAAGAGGGTTCATACATGTGTCATTTCTATCTTTTATTTTTCATTGAATTTATTCGGGTGACATTGGTTAATAAAATTATATAGGTGTACAATTCTGTAATACCTTATCTGTATATTGTATTGTGTGTTGACCACCCAAAGTCAAGTCTCTTTCCATCACCTTTTATTCCCCTTTTACCCTCTTCTTCCTCCCCCCAGAGCCCCCACCCCCTTTTCCCTCTGGTAATCACCATACTGATGTCTGTGTCTATGAGGTTTTTTTAAAAAATTTTTTTTGTTTGCTTTTTGCTTAATCCCTTCATCTATTTCACCATTTCTTCATGGTGGAAGATCTTTTGCAAAGGATTCCTCTTATCAGTTTCCTTTATGTTTATTGACTACTAGAGGCCCAGTGCACAAAATTTGTGCACGTGAAGGGTCCCTAGGCCTGGTTGGAGATCAGGGCTGATCTGTGGGGCGACCAGCGGGGTAATTGCCTCCCCCCCCCCCGCTTGCACCCACATTGGCCAGCCTGTCGCTGCCCGCTTGCTGGTCCTGCCCCCTGCCACCGCCAGTTGTCTCACTCTGTGGGGTGACTGCAGGGGCCCCCTCTTGCACCTGCCTTGGCTGGCCTCTGGCCTGCGGCTGGGGTCAACTCCTGCATTGAGCATATGCCCCCTGGTGGTCAGTGTGCGCCATAGCAACCAGTCGTTCAGCCATTTGGTCGATTTGCATATTAGGCTTTTATTATATAGGATAATTGGATCATATTCTATCTTTAGCTGAGTACAAGGTAGGGAAGTGAGTACCTCTAGAATATGGTCCTTTCTATGTGGAAAAAGGATCGAGAGTCTGGAAGAGAGATTGAGAGAATAGCTACAGGAGGGTCAGTCAATGTCACCTGACTCTCAGGGGAGATCGTATCACCTTTGCTGTGCTATTCTTCCTCATCATGGTGTGTTCCCCAATCTGTGCCCACCAAACAAAGAAGGTCACATCTCGAAAAAAGTTTTGAGCCACTTTACACACGTAAATAAGACCATCCATACAAAGGTCACATTCTTTATTGTGTTCAGTAATCTTGGAGAAGAAATTTAGTTCTTTGGATCGCTTAAGATTCTGTAGGATTTGTCCCTGTTGATTAATTACCACTTTCCTCTTGGAAGCCAAGTGGGGTGAGTTTTTTTGGGCAACATGTCCTTTGGTTTCTTTCTGACTTCTTTTGCTGTTTCTTCATAAAAAATTTCAGGATATTCTTTCCTGTCTGTCAGTAAGTTTTAGTGTTCTCTGGGGTTCATTGGGTTCCTGACTTCTCTTCTCACGGTGCTCATCTTCCCGGCTGCAACCCCATATGCTTTCTCAGCAGCAGTTAGAGCCTAAATGAGTCAATGTCTTTTAAATGTTGATCTCTATCTTGTATTTCTTTATTACGCTCCAGATCTATATATTCAATTGTTACCAGGGAAGCATTGATATTGTTTGTCTCATCCATTCTTCAAACGCAGATGTTACAAACTGAACTAATCTTTTCTCCTCTTTGTACTGACCCACCCCAGTTTGCTCACTCCCTGGATTCTTTAGATCTACCCAGTTGCCTCCTCTTTCATCATTCACATCGAATCCATCCCCAAGTGCTGCCTTCTAGATATTTCTGTAATCAGCCTCCTCTGTCCACTTCTGTGACACTGGCTGAGTCAGCCACGCCTCATGTTTTGCTTGATTGTTCAATGCAGGCCCTCTTAACGCCCCTTCAAGCTGTCACCATCCTCCCTTCTTACCCACACTCTTCCCTGCTGTAGCCCAGGGTCCAACCAATGGTACTGAAATTCCTATCTGATTAAGAGGTTTTCTTTCTTTCAAATTCTTAGATGGTATCACATGACCTTCAGGATAAAAATCCAAACTCTCCATGTTCAATGGCTTTTAAATTTTTGGTTCACGGACCTCTGTAAGTTTCTGAGGAGAGAGGTGAAACCTCCCCCTGCTTGTATTGGAGCGCCTCCACTGTCACCGGCTGCTTTTCTGTCCACAGGCCCCTCTTCGCATTTTTTTCTGCAAGACCTTCGGAATCGTGGTCTCATCTTTTGCAGCTGCAGTACGTAATGTGTCTGATAAACCAGGCAGTCCTCAGGTTACATCAGACTCCACGTATGTCGTTTCGTGGTTACATCGCCATCTCCCATTTATTTATTAAAAAAAAAAAGTTCCGTCATTTCGACGTATGTACTTATGTGCTTTATGTTTTTTATTATTTATTTGCCACAAGTAAAGGTCAGGAATTGTTGTCTTTCTTTTAAATTTGTTTTACTGTTTCACTTCATTACTGCTGTGTATGTGCTCCATGTGAGTGATGTAGGTGCTTATGTAGGTGGGTTCGACTCACGCGAAAATCGTGTACATTGCACTGTAGGAAGATCTCTGACATAAACCATTTCAAAAGTGTTTGTTGCATTAAAAATGCCTTCCCTCTTTCAATGCCTGTGTTTATGGTCAGTCTAGTGTACAATCTTAATATATAGGTTACTTTAGACACTACGCCTGTATCTGTATATCATTGGTACCCCATTGTCATCACATAATGGACATTGTGTTATTTTTCCCTTTAATGAAAGTGTATAAACATCTGATGGGGTTTCAGCTTAAAAATGACCATTACAAATCTATTTAAAATGAAGTAATAGTTGCTGGGTCTTGGCACAGTACCCAGAAGTACCCAGGAGAGTATCACAAATACTCCTAGTTCTTGGTAATGCTTTATAAAAGTGAGTAAGTTTACTTCCATCCTAATTTTATTTCTTTAAGGTATTTAAATATGGAAGAATGGTAGGTTATATAGTTTCCCCCTTTTACCTACTTAAGAATTTTCTGTTTAAACATGTCTCCAGAAGTCCTCTTCCTTTTTTTGTCATTGAAAAAAATGTTATTTACTGAGATGGAAAAATATTCATGATCAAGTGTGAAGAAAGCAGGTTATAAACAGCACTCATATTTTCATCTATTTGTGTGTGTGTGTGTGTGTGTGTGTGTGTGAGTGTGTGTGAGAGCGAGCTAGAGTTGATAGTCTAAAATCCTTAACCCCATTTTTTAAAATTGAGTTTATTGGGGTAACATTGGTTAATAAAATTATATAGGTTTCAGATGTACAGTTCTATAATACATCATCTGTATATTGTATTGTGTGTTCACCACCGCAAATCAAGTTTCTTTCCATCACCATTTATCCCCCCGCATATCCTCTTCTACCCCTCTATCCCCTTTCCCTCCAGTAATCACCATAATGCTGTTGTATTTTTCTTTTGCTTAATCCCCTTACCTTTTTCACCCAACCCCCCATCCCTCTCCCCTCTGGCAATTATCAGTCTGTTCTCTGTATCTATGAGTCTGTTTATATTTTGTTTGTTAGCTTATTTTGTTCATTAGATTCCACATATAAGTAAAATCATATGTACTTGTCTTTCTCTGGCTTGGTTATTTCACTTAGCATATTGCTCTCTAGGCCCATCCATGCTGTTACAAAATGGTAATATTTCCTTCTTTTTTATGGCTGAGTAATATTCCATTGTGTAAATGTACCACAGCTTTTTTATACACTCATCTACTGATGGGCACTTAGGCTGCTTCCAAATCTTGGCTATTGTAAATAACGCTGCAATGAACATAGGTGTGCATATATTCTTTCAAATTAGTGTTTGGGGTTCCTTTGATATATTCCCAGAAGTGGAATCTCTGGGTCATAAGGCAGTTCCATTTTTAATTTTTTAAATTGTCGTATTCTTATGATATTTTATTTCAACACTTTTGTTTACAGCACTCTTCCACATAAAACAGTGCTTTCTGGATCTTCCCCACTTCATCATGCTTATTTCTCTCACATATATAGAAATTGTTTTTCATTTTGAACCCAACTGCTTCTTTGATTCCATAGCAAATTTCTCTTCTGAGCATGTGGCATAATTACCTCCATGGCAATGGGCTGAAATTAAAACAGGCCATTATGTGAGAGAGACTACAGGCTAAGTGGAGAGACCAGAGCTGAGTTTCTTTTAAAACTGCTATCCTTAACAGTTGCAGGACAGAGGTTGAAAATTACTGGCATTATAAATTACTTTTTCAATAAAGGTTTTGTCCCTATCTTTTATTTTTTTTCCTTTTTGTTGAATTTATTGGGATGAAAATTATACAGGTTTCAGGTGCACAGTTCCACAACACATCACCTGTAGCCTGCATTGTGTGTTCACCATCCCAGTCAGTCTCCTTCTATCACCACTAATCCCCCCTGTACCCTCACCCACCTATCCCTCACCCACCTTTCCCTCCCTCCTCCTTCTCCCCAGCAATCACTATACTGTTGTCCATGTCCATGAGTTCTCTCTCTCTCTCTCTCTCTCTCTCTCTCTCTCTCCTCAATCCTGCCTAACAGGGCAGTTCCATTTTTATTTTTTGGAGGTAACTCCATACTGCTTTCCACAGTGGCTGCACCCATCTGCATTCCCACTCTCTTCCTTTCTTGACAATCTATTCATTGATTATACATTTCATCCTGTGAAGACTACTTTGTGTTTTAAATCATTTTAAGTTATCAGAAGAATTACTCTGTCAAATTTTCCTAGCATTAAGTACCAAGCTGCAGTAGATACTTACCATAAGTGAAAATAACCTGAATTATATTCAAATAACATTTTGTGTAAACAATCATGTGGTAAATATAGATTTAAAGAATATTTTAAGTCCACTGCATTTAAATGATTATATGGAAATGTGCATATTAAACATGACGGCATGAAAAATTGGTAGATGGGCATTTACAAGTGAAAAGGCAGGTGTAGGGGCCTTTTCCAAACGCAGAAAATTGAGCCATTTCTTTTAACTTTTTTTTGTATAAGTAATAGCTGTAATTTCTTTAGACTCTTACTGTGTATGCCGATTTAAGCTAATAGGGCAGGTACATTTCTTTTGCACATGGAAGTATACGGGTTTCTTTTGTATATAAAAATGCCACGCAAATGGATAATGTGAAAGTATAAAGAGTACCCCCTCTGGAGCTTGATTGCCAGGGCCCAAATTCCAGTTTTGCAGTTTTACTAGCTGTGTGAGTCTGGGCAAGTCTTCTGTGCCCCACTCAACCTTTCTGTGCCCCACTTTGCTCTTATGTAATGGGGGATAATAGTAGTACTTACTTGAGAGAAGTAACATGAGAATTCAAGGAGTCAAATTTGTAGATACAGGCAAGGGGAAGGCAGTCATCATTATCAAGGTCACCTAATGCTCATTGAGCACATCCAAGGTGCCAACAGTTGCACCAATGTTGTGTGTAATATATCCTTTAATCCTGAAATACCTCTTTAAAGCAGACTTTTTTTTAACCTTAATTTGACAGATGAGGAAACAAAGACTTGGTGGTTAAATTACTTGTCCAACTTTAAAAAATGGCCTGCTGGCCCCGGTTGGGTGGCTCAGTTGGTTGGAGTGTTGTCCCATACATTGGAAGGTGGAGGGTTCCACTTCCGGTCCAGGTACATACCCAGGCTGTGGGTTTGAGCTCTGGTTGGGGCATATATGGGAGGCAGCCGGTTGGGGTTTCTCTCTCATATCAAGTTCTCTCTTCTCTCTCTCTCTCTCTCTCTCTCTTCCTCTCTCTCTCTCTCCATCTCTCTCTAAAATCAATAAAACATATCCTTGGGTGAGGATATATATACTGCTGGAATCTGATCCACTGTCCTCCTCTAATAGGTCTCTGAGGAATCTGCCTAAGAAAATAATTCACTTCAACAGCTGAAATGTAAAGTTTGTTGTTGTTTTTTTTAAAAATCTATGTTATCATAAAAATGACTTCTGGCAAAAGACATTATTTTTTATTTTTAAAAATCTTTATTGTTGAAAGTATTACATATGTCCCTGGCTGAGGAAGGGGGCGTGGCAAAGGCCTGGCCAGGGCTGGGCCCTGGGCTGGGGGTTAACGCCCCCTGAACGGAAGCTTTAATATCGAAGTGCGCTCACATGGGGCTGGAAGCAGCTCCCAGAGAGGGAAGGGGAAGGTTTCACCATTGGCCCCTTCTAGCTGCTGAAAGACATTTTTAGAAATCCTGTTAAGATGGTAAGAGAATATATTTATTTGTGCTCAAGTGTTTTCTTCCATTGTCACCTCCCTTGATTTATGAAACCCTTTATGTGACAAAAATGTACATGTAAAAAGATTTAATTACAAAGTGCCCTTTCAGTTGTAATCAGCACACAGTTTTCTGAGTCCAATAAAATGGGATAAAAGGGCTTATTGTGAAGCAATGACCACCAAAGTGACCTTTAATGATGCTACTGTACAATGAAATATGAATAATTACTCCTGAATTTAAGGTAACAGAGAAACAGGGAAAGATAAATATAAAATTTAATCTCTTAGATAAGTATTGTACTAAGTATATCTTTAACATTTGTTTCACATTTTTAATATTTTCATGAAAGAATACATCTCTCAATGGAACTAAATTTCACATGACAAGCACTTTGTAAGTTATGTGCATAGCATCAATGATTTATGCTTTATTCATTATATACACATCTTACCATACATGAAGGCCTACTCTGTGTGGGGCCCTGAGCTGTATGGGCAAAGGAGAGCATGGTGAAGGGGACAGACCACTTCGGTTCTTGTCAATACAGAGCTTAGAGTACAGTTAGGAAAAACATTAAATGAGTAAATAATACCTGCTCAGTGTAAATCATCAGCTTTTCAGTTCATAACAACTTCGCTGTTTCTCCCTAGAATGTGTGAATATTTAACTTTGTTCACCTAGGAAGTCTCTTGAATTTGTTTTTCAGAATTCAGGAATACCTATCTGAAAGGTAAATATAAATCTTTCTCTGAAAACAAAAAACCAAACCTGTTATACCACCAAGATGTAAGTTTACACCACCGAGATCTGAGGCTGTGCCAGGGCACCTGTTCCATAGCGACACTGGCTTATCTGGTTCTCTAGCACCATTCTCTTTGATAGACATTGTATGCATTTGCAATTCCTCAGCAGTATTCCATTTCTTTTGAAGGACTTGAATTTTTTTACATTTATATTCAGACGGGATCGCCCTTCTCATCAGTTTTGTCCTCCCTTAAGGCACTATTATGCTGTGCTTGCTGTTTTCCACCCGAGCCAGCTCACTCTCTTCCCTGGTGTTTGCGCCCAGAGCATCCATCTCCAGCCTGCTTCCTTCTTAATGAGGAGGGGGAGCGGCATTGGAGTTGCTGAGTGGTGAGAGCAGGTGCAGAAGGAGAACGGAGGCAGATAGCAGTGCAAAGTTTTGGGGAGAGTAGATGGAGTGTTTGCCAGCCATCTTCCCAGTGATGACAGCGGAGGCCATGGAGCTGTGAGGATAGCTGAGTCCCATTTCCTGGACGTGAAGCAGATGTGGAAATATGAAGCTTTTGCTCTCTTTACATCATTTATCAGATTACTTATGGTGCCTGCACGTGCTGGTTGTAACAAGCTCCCTGCATTCCTCTTCCTCCAAGCGGGAAGTATCATGGAGGGCCACATTTCCCCAAGATGTTTGACCAGGGAGCACTTTGGAAGTAATAATGAATCAAGAGAACATCAATAGCAGCTGCTGAGCTATAATGCACTCTTGCAGAGAGGTTGAGTGCCAAGAAATATCAACTCTATATTGAAATGTGAAATGAAAAGCACATTTACCAATTGTAATTATATGAATGCCTTGCAAAATGAAGGATTCTTGTTTAAAAAAATTTTTTAATTTAATTTATTTACTTATTTTTCAATTTCAGTTGACATTCAATATTATTTTATATAAGTTTCAGGTATATAGCATAGTGGTTAGACGTTTATATAATTTAAAAGTGACCCCCCCCCATAAGCTTAATGCCCATATGACACCATGCATAGTTATTACAATATAATTGACTATACTAGAGTCCCGTTGCAGGAAGATTCCTGCAAGAATAGGGCTTCCTGAGACCGCAACGAAGCAGAGACGGGAGCCCTTGGCTCCCTCCCTTCTCTGCCACCTGGGCTCTCTCCCTTCTCTGCCGCTTTGCTCCCTCGCCGGGTCAGGGATCCTGGGCCGGGGTCCCGCCGGCAGAGTCGCACGCTGCTGGCCCCGCCTGCAATATGCAAATTAGCCGCCATCTTTGTTGGTGGTTAATTTGCATATCACACTGATTAGCCAATGGGGGGCATAGCGAAGGTATGGTCAATTACCATGTTTGTATATTATTAGATAGGATTCCCTATGCTGTACTTTATATTCCTGTGAGTATTTTTCTTGGTAGGTGTTGATGAGTCAATACTTAGATCACACATCTTGAGTTCATGTAATTTTCAGGCACTCGATTACATGCCATGCCACTTCCCGAAGGCACACTGGCACATAACAAAAAGAACCATTGAATACACGTGTCTAGTAATTGGCCTACCCATGCATACATGTTCAGTATTTTCACATCACATATATGTATAAATATAAAACATATGTATTTAAATAATATTTATAAATATATTCTCAGCACTAATTTTTTCAAGAAATTTTGATTAGTCTCTCACAAAACACGTTTCATGAAACACATCTTGAACTATGTTAAGATAAAGAAATGGGCAATTATGTTTATGCTGTTTTCTTTAAGATATCAGCTTACCTTATTGTTGAATGGAAATTATGTTTTGGGATGTAATTTTGGAAAATGACTTGGTTGAAGGTGGCCTGAAATCCAAGCACGGCTCTGTCAGAGGTCAGCAGTGATATGCTAAGGGTCATGTCCATAAACTTACCTGCCTTCCCCACTGTCCTTCCTGGTGTGAATTTCCCTAAAGTGTTCCCTGCTCAGGGAGGCAGTCCCAGGCTGTGCTTTACTCCAAGACGGCTTCTTGAGTGGACTTGACATAGCCCCCTGACCTGACAGCAGACCCTAATGGTCTGGTCTCCCCTTTTTGTGGGGTCTCACATAGAAGAGAAGAGATGTGTGTCAACCCATCAGCTCCCAATTTTGATAAAGCAAATTGGAATTACAGAAAGGTTTTCAGAAAGCAGCTATCACACAGAATGCAGCCAAGTTTGTTATGCGATCTACTTGGGGTGAATTTTTACTGGCTTCCTTTTAGGAATATCATCTTTAATTCTATTTTTAAAACACAAATTGTATAGCTCCTATTTTTCTATTGCCTTTTGAATCCTTTTTGCACTTTTTCTCAGCACCCACATGCTTGTCCAAGATTTTTTGTACATTGAGATTACTTTAAGGAAGGCAACTTGCACATTCAATATAATTATTGCATCAAAAAGCAACTGTAAAACTGGAAAGCCTTTAGTTGTCTACCTCTTCTGTTAAAAAGTGAGATCTGGTACTCTGTAAATGTGCACTGTTTTTGTTGTTTTTTGTAGTTTTCTGATGTGTTAGCTCAGACTTCCTGAAATAATACCACAGACTGGGTGGCTTAAGCAACACAAACTTATTTTCTCACAGTCTTGGTGTCTAGAAGTCTCAGATTAAGGAGTCATCAGGGTCAATTTCTGGTGAGGGCTTTCTTCATGGCTTGAAGATGTCTGCCTTCTCACTTTGTCTTCATATGGTGGAGAGAAGGAAAGGGTGGGAAGAGATCTCTTTCTCTTTTGATAAGGCTACAGTCTCATAGGTCTAGGGGCCCCACCCTTATGACCTCATTTAACCTTGATTACATCCTAAAAACCATCCCTCCAGATACAGTCACATTGGGAGGAAGATTAGGGCTTCCACAGACACAAGTGTGGGAGGAGGACATAATTCAGTCCATGGCATCTACTAAATTTTCCTCTCGATTCAAAAAACATTTCAAGAAATTCTTTCTTAGACTGATTTTTTAAAAGCAGTAATTGCCATTTAAAAGAAATGGAAAATAAACCACCCACCTCCTACTGACCCTTAAGAGACTTCTGCCATCATGTAATTCCCTTGAAGGGGGGAAGGGAGAGGAGAAAAAATAATAAAAGAAATCAGGCATGGATTTAAAAGAAAAGCTTTCTATTAGCTTCTTTTCCGTTTTTTAAATGAAAAACCAGAATGATTGATTCACTGTTAGCCTGCCCTAATGCCATATTATTGAGTTTCCAACTGCCAAGTCATGTTTGAGCTGCCAATCTAAGTTTCAAACTTTTAGAGAAAGAAACTGTTCCATTTTGAGCCATTTTTACTTGCTTAATAAACATGTAAAGAATGAGCCTTACAAAATTCTGAGGAAGAGGGTATCTGAGTTTGAGGGCCCAAACCCCTTGGCTCAACTTCCTACCATGTTGTCCATTAAAATACTTGAATGGGAGGAAATAACCTCATAACAGCACCAAAAACTTGTATTTAAAATTGAGCAGATGTGGAGTTCAGATAGATTTTAAGGACAACAATGTGAAAAACAGAGGATTAAGGGACAGCATCAGCCCATTTCCTGAAGCTCCAGATCCAAAAACAATAAAAATAATTTAGTTTTTTCTAATAACAAGGATACATTTCTTCACAATAAAAAATAGGAAGCAGATGATGTGTTGTAGAATTGTGTTATAGAATTGAAACCTGTATAATTTTGTTAACCAGTGTCACCCCAATAACTTCAATAAAAAGGAAAAAATAGGAAGGAGAGTTTTATGTAACACAGTGATACAGCAGTTTGATGTCGTGGCAGATGGCCCGAGGAGGCCTGATTTTGAACTCCATGAATACTGGGCTTGTTGTAGCCTCCACTGTGGCGTCTTAGAGTGCCCCGCTTGGGCGTTGGGACCACATGGGAAATGCTGTATTCGGTGAACACTTTCTTCTTTTTGTGTGTGTGTGTTGATCCTCACCCGAGGATATTTTTTTCATTGCTTTTTCAGAGAGAGTGGAATGAAGGGAGGGAAGGAGGGGGGAGAGAAACGTTGATGTGAAAGAGAGACATCGATTGGTTTCCTCCCGCACGTACCCCAACTGGAGCCAAGAGCAAACTTGCAACCCAGGTAGGTGCCCTTGACCAGGACTCTTTGGTATGTGGGTCGATGCTCTATCCACTGAGGAACACAACCAGGGCTGAACACTTTCTTCTTAAGCAGGTGTATGTTTCAGTCCTGCTTGCATCTCTGACCTATTGGCAGGATACGAGGAAAACATCCATTTCCCTTGACCTCACTCCTGGGAAATCTAGACCTCGAACCAGCCCCGAGCTGCCAGCTTTCTGTTTTAAGCCCAAACCTCAGACTCGGTCACTCTTAGCTTTTGTGAGATCCCAGAAGCACCAAGAGAAACAAGGTTTCCAAAATGATGCAGTCACATAAATTATTCCAAGTAATCCCGAAGGAGAGAGAAAATGTTTACTTGGGTATGGCTATCCCCTTCCACTCTGTCTCATTAAAGGGGGTGCATCCTTGCTACCCTGGTGGGGGAGGGAAGCCTTCAAAGAAAAGAGCCTGAGAGTCTTAGTGCTGGTGACTTCACGCATGCAGACCTGTAGTCTCATCTACTAGTGATGGTGGGTAGGGCCGGGGCCCCAGCAGTCCTATCTCAACTGGATGAGCTGCTAGGTGATCAAGAAGTGAGTTTGATCTTCCCAAGAACCATCTAGCATTGCTCCGACTGAACCCATGATGACTATGGATGATGGTTTAAACATGTGAAGGGTCAATAAGAGTGAAGACATGTGGCACATGGTAGAGGCCTTCTGAGGTGCTCTGTGGGATGCACCTTCACTCCCCAACATTAGAGCCTCAATTTTCTCTTTCTCTACTCTGCCTCAGGAGTACCAATTCATTCCCATTTCTTGGAATACTCATCCACACGAGAGAAGGATTCTGGTTATCATCTTTTCTTATTCCTTGAAAACTCTGTCATCTTTGGCTAGGAAAAGATGCTATGGAAGGTTTTTTTTTCTCCCACCAGGACTCAACTGGCTCTCAAAGTAGGGGGCTTGTGCATCAAGACTGGGGAGAAGATCCCAAAGGCATTGATTTTGTTTAGATCCCTTTTCTAGTGATAGTGTTAGGAACATTTCCCCTCGAGTAGGGCAAATATGAATTACCAATTAGACTTCATCAAAATTAAAACTTCTGTGCATCAAAGTACATTATTACAAAAATTAAAAAAAGAACAACCCACAAAAATAGAGAAAATATTTTCAAATAATATATCTGATAAGGCTCTTCTATCCAGACTATATAAAGAACTACAAGTCAACAACAAAAAGAAAACCTAATTAAAAAATGGCCAAGCTCTTGAATAAACATTTCTCTAGAGAACTTGTACAAATGACAAACAGCACATGAAAAGACACTCATCATCATTAGTTATTAGGGAAATGAAACCGTTTCCCTATGAGAATCCAATGAGACACCACTTCACACCACTAGAATAGTTATAACTGAAAAAGGGAAAATAAGGGTTAGAAAGGATGTGAAGAAATTGGAACTCTTGTATCTTAATGGTGGGAATGTAAATGGTTCAGGCAGTGTGGAAAACAGTTTGCTGGTTCTTAAAAATGCTAAATAGAATTACCATAAAACCCAGCAATTCCACTTCTGGGTATATACCTCAAAGAATTCAAAACAGATGTTCAACCAAAAACTTGTACATGAATGTTTATTGCAGCACCAATTTACAATAGCTACAAGGTGGAAACAACCCAACTGTATACCAGACAGTGAATGGATGAACAAAATGTGATACCGTATATACCTACAATGGTATATTTTTTAGCCATAAAAGGAATGAAATATTGATACATGTTACAGCATGGATGAACTTTGAAAATATGCTAAGTGAAAGAACCCAGACACATACAGAAGACCACACACTGTATAAATCTGTTTATGTGAGATATCCTTGAAAGGTAAATCCATAGATACAAAAAGCAGATTAGAAGTTGACCAGGGGTTGGGAGGAGGGGGTATGTGTGCTGCCTGCTAATGGATGTAATGGTTTCTTTTATTTTTTAAAAAATATGTTTTTATTGATTTTTAGAGACAGAGGAAGGGAGAGGGGGAGAGAGAGAGAAACATCCATGAGAGAGGAACATCATCAATCGGTTGCCTCATGCATGGGCCCCTACTGGGAATCAAGCCTGCAACTGAGGTATATACCCTTGATCAGAATCAAACCTGGGACCCTTCAGCCCACAGGCTGACATTCTGTCTACTGAGCAAAACAGGCTAGGGCAGCCGTGGGCAAACTACGGCTCGCGGGCCGGATCCGGTCGGTTTGAAATGAATAAAACTAAAAAAAAAAAGACCGTACCCTTTTATGTAATGATGTTTACTTTGAATTTATATTAGTTCACACAAACACTCCATCCATGCTTTTGTTCCAGCCCTCCAGTCCAGTTTAAGAACCCATTGTGGCCCTCGAGTCAAAAAGTTTGCCCACCCCTGGGCTAGGGCTATAAGGGTTTCTTTCAAAGGTGAAGAAAATGTTCTGGAATTAGTGATGATGGTACAACATTGTGAATATACTACAAAGCTGAATTGTGTACTTTAAAATGGTATCTATATATATAAAAGCCAAAGCAACCATTATGGCTGGTCGACCATGACAATGCACTGACCACCAGGGGACAGGCGCTCAACACAGGAGCTGCCCTCTGGTGGTTAATGAGCTCCTACAGCCAACCTCCCACAGCCGGCCGGCCAACCTCCCACAGGTCCGTCCCCCCCCCCCCCCCCCCCCCCCCCCAGCTGGCCTGCCCCTATCAGCCCCGATTGCCGGCCAGGCCGAGGGACCCCACCCATGCACGAATTCATGCACCAGGCCTCTAGTATCAAATATTGAGAGTAGGCAAATACATAAAGATGGAAAGCAGATTGGTGGTTGTCAGGAGCTGAGGGGGAAGAAGGAATGGGGAGCAATTGTTTCATGAGTTTCCTTTTTGGAGAAAAAATATCCTGGAAATAGATAATGGTGATAGTTGCACAAGATTGTGAATGTACTGAATGGCACACAATTTGACCCTTTATGATGGTTAAAATGGTGAGTTTTTTTTGTTATGTGAATAAAAATAAATAAAAAGAAAAAAAAGGAAGAACTGTCCTAAAAATAAGGTTTATTAAAAATTTTTAATGGCCATGTTAAAAGTCTAAAATTTGAGTTTCAGCTTTAAAAATATCTCTGATCTCATTTTTGTGCAAAATCTGTGCATAAATCTCATTCATTCAAGTTCTGCTTATTTGATTTATTGGTAGTTCAGATGCTAAGCAAATGAAAACAGATTTGGGCCCTAAGCGGTTTGGCTCAGTGGATAGAGTGTCGGCCTACGGACTGAAAGGTCCCAGGTTTAATTCCAGTCAAGGGCATGTACTTTGGTTGTAGTCACATCACCAGTAGGAGGTGTGCAGGAGGCGGCTGATTGATGTTTCTCTTTCATTGATGTTTCTAACTCTCTATCCCTCTTCCTTCCTCTCTGCAAAAAATCAATAAAATATATTGAAACAAAACAAAACCAGATCTGGGACCCATTGACCTGTATATGAAGAAGTTGTTAAATCTTCATTAACTGAACACAGGAGATTCAGATCTGATGTTCCACTTTGTATAAATCGCCTCTTGCTGAACTACAATCAAGACTTCCACTGCATTTTCTTGTGAATTTCATGAGGGAAAAAAATTTCAGAAGCTATGTGGTGGGAGGGAAATTTGTGTTTGTTTTAGGAGAATTTTCCTAGGTCTATGGAAGGAACCTGAAAGTTTGCCACGCTATTCACAGATTCAGGGCTGGGAAGAATGAGGCTATTTCCCATGTTTGAGTTATCACGATTACCATGTTGCCTTGAAAATAATTTTTAAAGTATTTTACTTCATTTAACCTTTGATTAACTAATCAAAGGCTAACTAATCAAAGGTTAAAAGGGCACAGTGTAAAAAATACAATAGTTACCCAAAGGTGTCTTACAAAAGGCATTCTCTGGCCTCTCACTGGCTCTCGGTCATTCAATTCTTGTTAGCATAGTCTTGGGTAACCCTCTATAGATTTCAGCTTACAGTTGAGCACATACATACATGTCTTTTCCACAAGTGGCATCTATTATATAACACTCGTCTGATATTTTTATAGGTTGCTGCGCACCTGATTTTATAGGTCTGCCTCACAAGAAAAGTGGGGTGGGAGGGGGGAGCAGCATTGTACAAAAAAAGAAGGTTCAAAGGTAACTTTTGACCCTGATTTGTCAAGGCTTATCATTGTGCTCTGCTTGTAGTATTATCTGACATTTGGAGGACCTTTTGTTCTTGAATTAGACATTTGAGTTTTGAATAATTTAGTATAAAATTATGACAGCTGTTTCTTCCAACTCATATTGAGATATTCTTTGCATAATGATTCTGTGATCGTGGTTTGAGATTCTGGCTCTGTCTTTACGAAGTTAAAATAACCACTCAGTTCACAGATTCTTTTGTTTCTATGGTGTTGGCAAACCAATTCTCTCTTTTGTTTGAAATGATGGGCTTTTGGCATTGTGTAGCCCTAGTTTTGTTATATACATTTGAAGAAACCGAAATGAGATAGCAATAGAGAAAGAGAGAGAGAGAAAGAAGGAAAGAAAGAAAATAAAATAAAAAGAAAGAAAAGAAAAAAGCTTTTATAGACAAACCAGCTAGGGCTCATTGATGATTAGTAACTAGATCCATCAATCATTAGATATTTGAAAATAATGATATTCCAATTCTATCATTCTTTCTTCATTGGCTAGAGTACTTCTATAAAGAAGTTCTTATGCCTAAGTACTAAAATACTGAGTAATATAAGCACTTATATATGGAAAGAAGCATCTTCTATCAATCCTCTAGTATAACTTTCAAGTCTACAGAGTGGAGTTTTTTAGGATTTAATATTTGATTTCAAATGTGTAATGACCTGTTTTGAAATACATTCTGATGGTGGTAATTGTTCTCTGATTAATAAAATTTAGATTCACTGCTGTTTCAGATTTGTCACTTAAAGTTTTGAGTTTTAAATATCTTCTTTGTTTTTGCAGGAGAAAGAAAGGGGCCATTTAATGTAACAATACGTACCTAGGAAAATAGATTTACTCCTTTTACTCATATTTATTTTACGAGAAAGATTTCCCATGAAAAATGAAAAGAAATTTTGATTTAACCTCCCTATTCAAACAACCTTTTAATGTTTGGATTTACGGAAAATTTTCTCAGAGTTCAAATGCTGAGGGTGAAAAGCACTACAGAGCACTTAGAAATTTGATTTTAAAGAAGTATAAAAAAGTAATTTGAGTTACTGAATTTATAGTTTTTCCCTTCCAGTGAATAGCCATCTTAAGAGATTTGTTTGTTGCTTACAAAGCCAAAACAGCCATATGTTTTTAACCTCATTACTGGACACAAGGCAACCTGATTACCGGAACCTTCATGGGCGAGGGCGGGTCAGCAACGCCACCCACAGCAGGTTGGATGTAATTGGAACACTCTGATCTGTGCTGGAAGGATCCTGGCACTCGGGATTAGGTTTGGCAGCTCCAGGAAAAGATGAACAAATAGAAAAGATCCTAATGAACCTCAATGCATTCTACTAAGAATGACAATTTTTTTTAAAGCCTATTTTGTTTTGAACTTTAAGAAAGAATAAGAAAAAAATGTTTTTTTTAACATTGTTCTGAGGGGGCTGTTTGTAATTAATCAGGTGTAATATAAGAAAACAGGAAGCATTTTGGCATAAAGCAACAGGCTGCCCATGACTCATAAGAAAAACTAGAAACTGGAACTAAAAAAAAGATATGGTTTTTATCTTTGACTTGGGAAGACAGTCATTAAATGGCATCTGAAAATAATATATTCAAGTGCCTAACAGCAGACAAGGCACACTCACACTCTAGTTAAACAGGATGTGTGTGTGTGTGTGTGTGTGTGTGTGTGCTTGAACCTTGAGCTTGCTAAGAAAAAGTGCAGAGGTATCGTGATTCACAGCACTGGTCATTCACTGCAATGGGTGGGGCATGATCAGGCCTATGTATTTCTCCATATTGCTAAAAATCGATAAGGTTTTAAAGAAAATTCACTGACCCCAATTGAGGGATCAGTGTGGCAATTCCATTTATTTTGAAAACCTGCCTTTAAAAAAAATTATAGCTACTGCGACATTCTTCCCCAGTCTCATAAGTTACTCAAGGTTTAAAAATTGCTCATGAGCAATGTCGTGGGATTAGGAAACAATGAAAATCTATAGCTCGTGCTGCTTTTGCTTAGAGTCCACAAACCCCACCTGTATCAGGGCATCTCCTTTTTTTTGTTCTATGCAATTTGGGGTAATCAAACCTTCAATCATCGGAACCTAACATCAACTATTTAGCAGAGCCAGCTCTACTGAACGTCCTGGTAAAACTCATGGCTCAAATCCCAGGCCCATGTCGTTCTCCAACTGTGTTTTCTTCCTAATTTACTATGTTTTCTTTTTCCTGCTGAATACAAACAATCCTGACAGTTGAGGAAGGGCTTGCTGCTGGGGAGGTTTCACTGGAGACACCAGGCTGTGGGATTGGCCGGGTCTTTACTATGAGGCCTGAGGGAGGAGTTGAGCCTGGCTTTAATGAGTGCTGTCATATTATCTCCCCAGATTAGGCTATAGTTTGTAGTTGGGTAAGTACCCTATGAAAATGAAGGTCTTTTCCAAGAAAGGCTACTTGGGGAAGTGTCAGACCCTTAGACAGGAAAGGAACTGTGATGAGAAGACCTAGGTGGGGCTGCCGCAGGACTCAGCATGCACCTTAGCCTGGATGTTGAAGAGTTGTATGTCTAAGATCATATTTATGGATAGAGTGTTACAGGTGTCCTCAAACATACAGAGGGAGGCTGGGACTCAGAAGGACAGGTCCCTAAAAAGGGTCCTCACAATCACTTAAGGCAGGGGTTCTCAGCCTTCTGGCCCTTTAAATACAGTTCCTCATGTTGTGACCCAACCATAAAATTATTTTCGTTGCTACTTCATAACTGTAATGTTGCTACTGTTATGAATCGTAATGAAAATATCTGATATCACAAGACCACCAGGAGGTATGGCCCTTGGAATTGCTGCATTCTTTGTCCCTTTGTCTTGTCAGTCAAAGAGATATATTTAAATAGGTATACTATTTAAAAAGCACAGTAACAGGAGTGTGTAGCACTCATCCTCTCCCTCATTCATTCTCTCTCTCTCTCTCTCTCTCTCTCTCCTGAACCGAACCTGGGACCCTTCAGTCCACAGGCCTACGCTCTATCCACTGAGCCAAACCAATTTGTGCTCTTTTCCTCTCTTCTTTTTCCCTAGAAGAAGGAAAGGAGAAAGGCAGAGGGTTTTGAATCCATACCAAAAGAAGGGATGAAGAACTCTACTTGGACACACAGCAGTCCAAGTAAGACCCGAGACTTGAAATAGTGTACAAGTTGAGGAATTATGATGTGATCCAACCAGAAAGTGAAAGAAAGGATGGAAGGAGATGAGGTTGGAGAAAGGGGTCCCAGGCTGTCCTCACATGGAAGTCATTACAAAGCCTCTCTTTCCCACGCTCCCTCTTCACTCTCTTTCTCCCTTTCACCAGGTTCATCTATTTGCTTTAAAATAACCCCTCAATTGAAAACTGAAAACAATTCAGGCCTTAGTCAGGATTTTCACCTTTATCCTGAGAACAATAGGAAACCATTTGGCAGACTTAATTAAATGAGTGGTCAGAGCAGGTTTTCTTTTTAAGTTTATTCTCATTGCTGCATTGAGAATGGTCTGAGAAGGAATGGACAGGAAAGATTTGGATGGAGCAGTCGGGTGGTGATAGGTAAGAGAGATCATGGTGAACTGAAGTGGTGGTAGCAATAAGATAGAAGGAGTATTGGACAGTATTTCTAAGTATTTCTAAAATAGAATTGATAGGTCTTGCTGATGGGTTGAATGATCTTTTACCCTCTCTGCATCCACCCCCTTGGGCATTTAACTTTGAAGTGTCCTCTGCCTCTGTCTCTGGACTTGACCATGTGCCTGGCTTTGGGTAATAGAATGAAGCAGAAGTGCAAGTATGGTGCTTCTAAGTCTACATGAGAGGCCTTGCTCTTTCTTGTGTTTCTATCATCTCCATGAGGACATTCCTGAGGTAGCCTACTGGCATGGAACAGATACGTGGCAGAGACTTGAAGTGCCCAGTCAGCCCAGTTGAGACTCGCCTATCAGTGGTCGGCAAACCGCGGCTCGCAAGCCACATGCAGCTCTTTGGTCCCTTGAGTGTGGCTCTTCCATAAAATACCAGTTCTTCCACAAAATACTGACTTCTGCACATGGGCCACGAAGTTTCAATCACACTGCACGTATGCACCTACACGTGGTATTTTGTGGAAGAACCACACTCAAGGGGCCAAAGAGCCGCATGTGGCTCGTGAGCCGTGGTTTGCCGACCCGAGCCATCAGTTTACCAGCTGTAGGTATGTGATTGACAGGTGCTGACAGGTGTGTGGTTGGAGATGGAGATCATTTTGGCATGGCATCTGCCAGTTACAAAGCTGCCGGTTACAAATCCGGCCACTAGATACACTGAGACCTCATACAAACATGTGGGAACTTGAGGAGAGAAATCTAATTTAGAACAACATATATTTTTAAAGAATGGTGTTTGGCCATATTTTTCTTTTCCTTCCTTCCTCCCTCCCTCCCTCCCCTCTTTCATTCCTTCCTTCCTTCTTTCTTTTTTTTTTTATTACTCACCCAAAGGCATGCTTTTTTTGATTTCAGAGAGAGAGAGAGGGAGAGGGAACAAGAAAGATAGAGACACTGATTTGAGAGTGAAACGTTGATTGGTTGCTTCCAATGCACGCACCCCAACCGGGTATCGAACCAGCAACCTGGGTATGTGCCTAGGCCAGGAATTAAACCTGTGACCTTTTGGTATATGCAGTGGTCGGCAAACTGCGGCTCGTGAGCCACATGCGGCTCTTTGGCCCCTTCAGTGTGGCCACGGAGTTTCAATCGCATTGTACATGTGCGTCCACACGTGGTATTTTGTGGAAGAGCCACACTCAAGGGGCCGCAGTTTGCCGACCACTGGATGGAGACAAAAATCCAAACAACTGAGCTACATTGGCCAGGGCTGACCATTTATTAAAAAATATTTCAGTAATAAGGTATTTCCTCCTATTTAGTACAAGTTACAAAACACTAAAAACTTGACTTTAATAATTGAAGGAAAAAATTTCAAAGTAATGACTGTCACTGGCAATATTAATCTATTTCTGTTTTGGAAAAGGAAAGAATGGCTCTGGGATTATTTAATTATAGATAACAAGTGATCATTTTCCATATTATTTTTGTCTGTTCTCTAGGTTTCGCCTTTAATACGAGGAAGTTTAGTCTTTATAAGTGTTGTTCATCAACACTTAAACAGACTAAGTTAAAGCAGAATATTTATCTTTGACTTGAAGCTATTTTGTGATTTTCTAAAAGTTTGGTTTTAATTGAGCTATTCACCAAGAAAAGGCAAACTTTCCCTGACTGGTATGACTCAGTTGGTTGGGCAATTGGGAAGGTTCGATCCCTAGTAAGGGAGGCAACCAATCCATTTTCTCTCACATTGATGTTTCTCTGTCTCTATTTGTATCTCTCTCTCTCTCTGTCTCTATCTCTTTCTCTCTCTCTCTCTCTCTCTCTCTCTCTCTCTCTCTCTCTCTTCCTCTCTCTCTCCCTACCTCCCTTTCTCTCTAAAATCAATACAAACATATCCTTGGGTAAGGATTTAAAAAAAGAAAAGGAAAGGAAAGGAAAACTTAATTAGCTGATACATGGCATACATCACTAAACATTTATTTTTGCAATAAAATGATCAAGTTAGGTTCAATTTACCAATTTTATTTTACTTACCAAAAGCTCAGTGTTAATTACAAAGCTGATGTTTGAATCATAATCTCAAAACCATCAAAATGTTGGGTGAATTTTATTACATTCATGTTTTCTTTTAAAGCTCATTTTTAAAATTTTGATATACTTTGGAGATTCTCACAGATTCCTCCTTTAGTAAGCATTTCTTACATTTATTAAGATTTACTTTCAAATGGCTCTTCCTTGATTGCTTGTATGCATGCTAGGATAGCACTATAATCATCTCGGCAAGGTTGCCTCAGTGGGTAACTTCAGCAACTATTTTTAAATAAAGATCATGGATGTTCATAGTTATAGAGCATTAGTTAGAAAGACTCAAGAAATTTAGGAAAACAGAGTTTTAACTCATCATAATTTTATTGTCAGAGTAACAATAGACAACTCTAAGTGATAGCTATAATAAATAATGTCTTTACTATGTATGTATCCATTCGCTAACTTTTACCCATATGATGTGCTCACCACAATGGGAAATAATAAGCCATATCTACACTAATAAAAGAGAAACATGGTAATTAGCGTACGACCGCTACCCTTCCCATTGGCTAATCAGCGAGATATGCAAATTAATCCCCAGCCAAGATGGCGGCTAATTTGCATATGTCGGCTCCAAGCCACAGACTGAGGCTTTAGGCCTGGGTAAGGGAGGAGCCAGCCAGCAATCATTGAGCCAGCGATGGTTGATGGCAGCGATGGCGGGGGAACCGGGATGGAGCCAGCCAGCGATCCTAGATGTCGGCAGTGGCAGGGAGCTGGGGGTGCCCCGGCCCAGGCCTAATGCCTCAGCCAGAGGCTTTAGGCTTGGGCCGGGTAGGAGCCAGCCAGTGATCCTTGATGGTGGTGGTGGCCTGAACCGCGCAGCCAGCCAGCGATCCTTGATGGCCACGGTGGCCTGGAGCTGAGGGTGCCCTGGCCCAGGGCTAATGACTTGCCAGAGGCGTTAGGCCTGGGCAGGGGCCAAACCAGCAATTGGTGTGAACTACAGAGGAAACACCTTTTCTGGCTGCTGATTGGTTAAGCTCCCTGTATGCCACTGGTAATATTCTTAGTAACTTGGGTAATAAGAGTCCAAAAAGTGATCTAGGGTTTTTTTTACCACACTCCTGGAGAAAAAATGAAGGTCTGCTGCTAGAGGGTTAAGAAATGTCATATCCTGTCCTAGCCAGTTTGGCTCAGTGGATAATGTCTTGGCCTGCCCAATGCAGATTCTGGGTTCAATTCTGACCAAGGGCATGTACCTAGGTTGCAGGTTCCTCCTTGGCTTCGGCCCAGGTCAGGGCTCATGCAGGAGGCAACCAATCAAAGTGTTCCACTCACTTTGATGTTTCTCTCTGTCTTTCCCTTTCTCTTCCACATTCTCTAAAAATCAATGGAAACATATCCCCAGGTGAGGATAAAGAAAAAAAGAAATGTCATATCCTATGAAAGACACTTCTTGAAAATGCCTAAAGAAAGTTGTCATTTTTCATGGTAAAGGGACTGGAGTCCATATTGATGAAAACACCTTGGTGGCTGCGGTGACTGGCAGTGGCTGCAACAGTGTGGTGATGGGGCTGGTGCCTTCCCCTGATCAGCCCGGTCGACTCCCACAAAGGGAGGCCAGACTGTGGCTTAGGCCCGCTCCCCAAGGGGAGCAGGGAGCAGGTAGTAGGACATCCCCTAGGGCTCCCAGTATGTGATAGGGGGCAAGCTGGGCTGAGGGAACCCCCTCCCCAGTGCACAAATTTTTGTGCACCGGGCCCCTAGTATGAAATAATTCTACTGCCCTCAGAGTACTTACAGGCTTGAGTATAAGAAATGTTTTGCCAGTAAGTTTAGTTATGATATAGAAAGTGATAAGTTTCATTTGAGAGTTTCACAGGAATGAGTATTTGTCAGGCAGTGCTAGGTTATGCAGGGATAACAAACAAGCCCCACATCTTAATGGCCAATAATGACATGTTTAGTTTTCATGCACATTAATGTGCTCATCATGGGCCCACTGGACACTCTGCTCTATGTACCCTCCTGGACCCAGTCCGAGGGAGGTTCCACCATCAGGAATGTTACCAGTATGTGGCAAGATAAATGGTGAGCATGGAAAACAAGAAAATCATGCACTGGCTTTTATAGTCTTCTGCCTGCAACTTATTGGGTCAAAACAAATTACAAAGCCAACTTGACTTCAAGGGGATGAGCAAGTGTGATTGTACCATGTGCCTATAAGCAGAAGAACTGGAATATCTGTGATTATCTCTGATGACTACAATAAAGAAAGGAGAATTGTATCTTAATAGGAAGATGGGGGAGAGAGTTTCATGGAGGAGGTGATAGTTGAGCTTGGTCATTATTGATGAATATAATTTTAGCATCTGAGATTGAAATAACTTTGTGACACTCACACATCATGGGAAACAACCCCAAATTTGAAAACAAAGGTACTTAACACAGTTAGCCCTTTTTGTGGTCTACCAGTATTTCAGCGTGGCATTACAATAAAAAGAATCATTAGTCCTATGTAGAAAAAATATTGAAGTCTTTGTGTGGCACAAGAATGGGATATTCATTTCAAAATACATATAGAAAATTTGTAAATTCTTTCTTATTATCTTTCTTTCTCTCAGTAGCTCAGAAAACATGGAAGGTGCTTTCAGAATGTCCCCTGCCTGCCCCTCCCCAAACTTACCCCAATTTTCCCCTGATTCCACACTGAGTCAAATTGATTCCAAACTGGCTTGATCATTCCCACTTTCAGAATTGCATTCTCTTTACCGTGTTTCAAATATCATCATCCTGTTCATAATTCCCAGATGTCATTAGCCCTGATGTCTAACTCTAGGTTCAGTCCTGGAACCTCCAAAGCCTATGGCAACCTCCATACCGATGAGACCAAAATCAACACTCCCCAAGCTAGTTGGATTAAGGAGGTTCTGGAGAACTTGACTGATACAGTCTCTTAGTAAGAATTCCTGTGACAAAGTTCTTTTGGGAGTTGACATTTTCAAGCAAACACCACTTTATAATGAGTTGATTTCTCTTTCGTCTTCAGACTGTTCCATAAAGTAGTGGAAGTGTGAATGCCTTAAATATAAAGCCGACTGTTGCAACTTGATTATAAATATTGCAGTGGTTTGAGTCAAGGTGTCAAGGCTGTGTTTGGAAATTAAAATTAGCCATATTATCACTTTAAATGATTTTTGGGTTACTTATGCCTAAGCTACCTATGCCAATATATGTATGAACAGCACTTTCCATGTAAGAATTTATTTTTATTAACATTTTTCTCTTGATTAAGACAGTCCATATTACCAAGGAGCTACATACTGAGGGCAGGCAGAAATTCAATGTTACATTATTTTATTACAGTAGCAATATGTAGAAAAAGAAAAGCAATGAAGTTAAATACCTCTGTAAAATACTTTCACAGCAAACCCTAGATTCCTGTTTGATCGAGTCAATGGGTACTGTTGCCTAACCAGGTTGACACATAAAACTGACCATCAAAGATACCAACAAATTTTCTCCTGGAACCAACTCTACTTCCCAATTTTTACATTTCAAAAATTTGAGAATCCTTGATTTAAGACTCTATGTTAAATAATTCATTGAATGCTCATGTCCCCTACCCCCCACGTGTCTCTGGATTCATGCACTGTTACAGACATGTATTAAGTGACTGTGGTATACTAGGACTGGCAAGATATAAGGATGCACATGTAAGTGTGACACCACATCTGTCCTGGGGACTCGCTGCCATCCCCCTGGTTAGAATGATTGTGATGAAATAATCCAGCCTGGTGTTACCTCTCCCTGCTCTTCTCCTTTTGTTGTTTCAGGGATTGATTGCGGGATTTAATAGGCTGTCAAGGATCAGCATTAATTTGTACGTGATTGATCTGAACCATCGTTCCGTTTCAGCCTGAGAGAGATTCTTCTGTGTGCGTGAGTAAACTTGCATGCACATAGGTGCACATATACACACATTCACTCAACTGTTTGAACAGTACATATTCATACTCGGAGCATTTATTCATGCTGGATTTGTTTTCAACCTGTATCCATATATATGATGGTGTTACTGAAACAAAGTAAATGTGCTTGAACCAATTTAACAGCAGACTTAAATTTCATTTGCATGTTGCTTATCCTAGCTTTCCTTCAGCCCTCAAAGACCTAACCAGTGGTTTCACAAACCCATAGCCCCTACATGTAAATGAATTAACTTTTAAATGAATTAATGCATATGATTTTGCCTCTAGAAATCTTGTTTGAGTTACCTCTAAGAGTCTGAGTAGTTTTCCAATGCCATTTCTAAGTCCAAATGCCAGTGTCTTCCCTAAGGGGTTAATTTGCAAGGGGAAGAATGAGGACCAGCAGGGCTATTTGGAGCTGCAAAGGCAACTGAATTATTTAACTACTGTTAAGGGCAGGAGGAAAAGCCAAGCTAAAATGGTCTGTACTTTTGCCTAAGTAACATGGCAATTAGAATATAGGCTCGCACCCCCAATTCAAAAATAGGGGAAGAAATAAAACAGGGTAAAAAGACTAATAAAGGAAAAATTGAAATCGACTATCATCTTCAAAACAATGGTCAGGGTAGAGTAGTTATTGACATGGCAAGATGCTATTTAATTCATTGCTTTTTCTTTAAAAACAAATTTGCTACTGTGATAAAATAATGTAGCAATTAATTTATGTTCTCCCTTTAGTATCTAGCTTCTTGGTAATAGGGGCTGTCTTAATAAAGAGAAAATGTTAATAAGAATAAATTCTACATGGCAAGTGTTCTTATTTTGTTCATTTGTTTTTTTTCTATTAAAGGATATTGACGCCATTAATCTGATACCTGGGAATGGCATAATCATGAATGTTTGCCAGGGCTTGCAGAGGTCTGATATTAATTGATGTAAAACTGTTTTCATGTCATACGATTAGCAAACAATTATAATTTTCCACATGCTCAGGAATGATCAAACATTAACTTCTTTGAGTAGTTACAATTAATTTTTTAGAATGAATAGTTCTGGGCAATAAATAATTTTTCTAGGCACTGACCATGCAGCAGCTACAGAGTGTTTATTATTATTTTAGTTCATGGTGCCTTGAACCAGAATGAAACATCTTACAGTTTATGTCTTGTACCAAGTGACAGTGTTTACATTTCCTAACCCTTTATTATTTTAAATAACTCAACCACACATCTAAGCTAACTGTTATTAAAATAAAAATGAAAGGTGTATGGGAAAAAGGGGATAGGCATCATATAAAAGAAAGCCTTTGGCTTTCTCCTGACAAATATACATACTTTTTTTTTTTTTTTTTAAACTTCGCATTTTGCTTCAGCTTCTAGGATTTTTTTTTTTAGCGTAGAATTTATTTTTAAAATATTTTTATTGCTGTAAAATAAAGCTATAGAAAAGCTATTTGGGATCCATACTAATAGAGTTACAGTGGATACAAATCGCACTTCACAAGCTCAGTTGGAAAAGCATATGGTAAGATGTCCTTGATATAAACCTCATTCTGACTCTGGGCCCCATTGGCAAAGACTCCTTTGGACAAGGCCACCCTAAGGTCCTGGGGCTTGGGAAGGGCCACCGCTCCAGGGAGAGGTCTTGGGGTCCTACTGACCATTGATGATTCACCTGCATTTTCCTGTCTATTAAGTTTTTTTCTTTGAGTTTTGTGGCCCTTCCTGTTTGAGGACATGCTGTCTAGAAACCTAGGTGCCCAGGACGGATTGTCCATGGCTGCTCCAGAGACCCACCACTGAGGCTCGAACGCCCAGGGAGGCGCAGCAGGAGACGGGCACAGCCTGCATTGCTCTCCGGACTCCCTTGCAGCCTCGGGCTTGGATTCCTTTGGAGCCCCCAGGAGCATCAATTTGTTTCCCACAGAGCCTCACAGGCGACACCCCTCTCCTCTCCAAGGGACTTAGACTTAAAAAAAAATCTGAGCATTCCGAGACTAGGTACAAGAAATGAAAAAACTTGAAATGAATGGGAATGCAAGGGAAAAATAATTTATTACTTATTTTAAGTGAAGGACCATTTCAATATTAATATTTCAATGAACCAATATAACAAAGTGTCCTGCCAAAAGATATATATTTCTTACCTGTATGTAAAGATATGCAGAGTGAATTTTGTGATTAAAAAACAAACAAACCCCACATACTTCTAATGTCTCTCTTTTGGTTTCAAGTTTTTCTTTTCTTTAACATGGCAGGACATGTGAACCTGAACTGATGCTAAAACAAGAGGAAGCATTTGATACATTAAACAGATGCTTCTACTGAAATTAAGAATAGAAGGAAAGTAAGCACAAATAAATACATCCCCTTGTGATATAGATCCCATCAGGTTTACCTGAGTAGGAGTGTGAAACCCCTGAACCATAGATGCAGAAGAAGAGGAGAGAAGATGTGATGGTCAGGATATTGAGTGAGGCGGGGAGCTGTGATCAAATAACAAATGCGATGGCTAAGCTTCGAGCAGGTTTGCAATTCCAGACTGTGCTTGCATGTCTGGTTCCATGGCTTGGAATAGTCATGTGTTTGTATCTTACCTCTTCCTTTCCATTCTTCTTATTAATTCCTAACATACGTTAATAAGTACGTCCTTATGCATTTTTTAATAATGTGAGGTGCTCTCCGTGTATTTTTCTCTCACATACAAACGCATGTCATGTTACCACCTCTGCTGCTGTTGTGGACTTGCCCATGGAGCCTGGTGACGCCAGAGCCCTGCACAGTTATATTCCTTAAGAAATGACCCCAAAGTAAATGGAAATCACTTAATTGTACATCGGAGAAGTGACACAGTGTCCTTCATGCATAATTCACCTCAAATCAGCTTTTACCTACATGGCCTTTGCTACCCTGTTGGTCTGCCCTGGTTTAACTCTCTCATTGTCCATTTGCATCTAAATTCCAATCTTACCTTTGACTGATTAGCTTCTGCAGTCCTCAACCCCTGCTTCCCTTTTCTCTCTTATTTCAATAACCACCTTATTCATTTCATAATTCCCAGTCCTATTCCTTCAAATCTATATTTCATACTATAATTAATTTTCCTCAAGTTTGAATTTCAAAGTACAATCTCTTGTCCACAATATTTTTATGACTTCATGTGCCTATGAGAAGCCAAAGCTCTTTTATGTGCTTCTCAAAGTCCTCAGGCTCTGGCCCCGGTCTAGAGCCTCGCTTTCTCTTCCATACCAATGTGGGCGCCCTCACACTCACTGTAATTCTCACCACACACCATGCAGTTGCACTTGTTCTTACCTCTTCCTAGAAGGCAGAGCTCCCTCTTGTCTCCATGGAAACCCCCTGCTGACCCTTAAAACCCTGTTTCAACATTACTTTCTACATGAAGTGCTCCCTGCCATCACCAGACTGTGTTAATTGCTTTTTTCAATGTATGTATCGTATACAGATTTTGCTTTTTTGTGCATTACACAGGATAATTTTATTTGTTTATAAATCTGTCCTTCTTATCAGACTTTTTCTATGAAAGTGGGGACTATGTCCTCCTCACCATGGTGTTGGGCAGACACGGAATTAAACTTCAGTACCAGTTCTGCGCTGGACTGGACCCCAAACAGATAGCTTGCCCTGTAGCCCCAGTGGTTTTCAAGTTACTGTTTTCATGGAGATTCTAGCCTGATCGGTCTTATACATACGCCCCCCTTCACAGTGAAGGATTCTACTGGCCCTTTAAGGGCAGAGCATTGCTCTCTCTGGGCTTCACAAGGAGGCCTGTGCTATTAATCTATTACTTACATAAAAGTGGCTGAGAGATGTTGCACCAGGCTGTTCACTAGGAGTGTTGCACTAAAGAATTTAGGCAGGGCCAGGTTGTGGGCTCAATCCAAAGCAGGGGGCATGCAGGAGGCAGCTGATCAATGTTTCTCTCTCATCGATGTTTTATCTCTATCTCCCTCTCTAACAATCAATAAAAATATATTTTTTAAAAAACGAGTCAAGCAAAAATATTGAGTTTTCTTAATTATATCTTGGTCAGAGGGAATGATGAGAGGACAAACATTTTTATTTGAAAATTATATTTGTGCAATTTTTCAGACATCATGTTATTAGAGAAATGCATGGATGGTCTGTCTCCATTGCTAATGAGTGTGGGGTTCTTGGGGTGCCGCTGGAATAAGTATTTCAGGAGGCCCCCATAGAAGCCTGAGATGTGGTAGAAAGCTTTATTTTCATGGAATTACGTCTCTCAGTCTCTAAAGTCCCACTTCCCGTAATCCGGTCCTGGAAGATGTGCAGCTGGGGATTCCGCAGAGCTAAAATCGGAGCCAGTGTCTACGTTTCCATTCCATGGTGGCGCTGGGTCCGGCTTAGCATTAGGCTAGTTGTAGTCCATTAGTCCATTGTGTGTGGGCAGATGCAGGAGCATGGGAGTCCTGCCAGCCAGGAGCGCAAACCAAGAGGCAAAGAGAGCCAAGAGAACGAACTGGCAAGAGAGCTATGTATCTCAAATCTCCCCAAGCTTGCGGTAGCCATGCCTACTTGACTGACAGACAAGTACCTTCCCTATGTCACCCAGATTTTACTGGGCATGTGTCTATTCTCTACCGTGTCCAGTCCCTTCCTTCAGGTGAGAAGAAAAATAGGAAGGCCACTTTGGGGGCTTATAGCCTAGTTCAGCATCTAGTTAAACAGTAATCTTACTTCCCCATTCTAACTGACTTGGGCGATGCGGCAAAGCCCACCCCTAGGGGCCCGCCACAAGAAGATATATATAAATCAAAACTGCCCCACGTTGGCAGTTCAGGCTTTGGATCAGAGCCCCCAGATTAGCAGCGCTGCATAATAAAAGTTTACTTTCCTGAGTCCTCTGGGTGCTGGCTGTCGTTCTTCTGGGCCATTTGCCACAACACAGGGATCTGTGGAGAACAGACCTGGGGAGTGTTAAACTTCAGCTTCCTGGCAAAGCTACACAAATGACATGCCTATACTATTGGGCCTCCCCTTTGCTCTGTTCCAGTTACTAATAAGCAGTATTAGTCAGAAGTCATCTTCAGCAGGTTTGCTACTACTGGGTCAGCAAATATGATTTATTGAACATAAATGATGGATCAAATATCCTGGAGGAGCAACAAAAATCTCAGAATTCAGAGCAAAAGGTGAGCCGCACTGACTGATGCTGAATGATAAGCATGTATAAAGAGCATTTTTCAGAATCCAGGCTCGTTGAAGTAGGGACTTTGTCTCTTCCATTTACCTCTGAATCCCTGAAGGATAGCACAAGGCTTGAGATAATTTTCAACAAATGTTCGTTAAATAGATGCACAGATGTTGTGCCAATGGGCACAGGATAACTAAAAGGGTCCCCAGTGATCTTTCCGTGACTTCCACAATTTGTGCAGCTTCTCTTTGTTGGCCTGAAACAAATACACAGCCAGTATTTCTCCAGCAGGGCCACATGCGAAATAAGAAAGACATCCTCAGGGCCTACTTTGCCTTTCCTGAGTCCATTTCAGCCACTCCTCTTCTTGAGGCCAGTTGTACCGCCAAAGTAACCTGGGACCACTTTTCCAGAGAAAATGCACTTTAGTAACTTAATATGCTTTCCTCTACAGAAAGTTCTATGATTGTATCTTTTATAATCGCTGCTCTATTGGATTCAAAATCATAGAAAGTAGCTTCCAAGGACATACTGTTAAATAACAATACATCAGGTTGATAAAATAGCAGGCTCAGTCTGATTCTGAACTAGACCTTCCTACCTACACATGTGCACATTCTTGTGCATTTTTACTTAGATGGAAGCTGGAGAGACATGTATCAAACTTTAGCAGTGGTTATCTTGTATGCTTTTAATGTTCATCATAAATTCCCCCCTGCATATTGCACATTTTTATGTTTTTGTAATCAGAAACACAATACTGTTTTCAAAAGTGGCTTCAGGTCAACAATAAAACAAAACTGGCTTTAGTCAGCGAGAAAATCCGGTTAGAGATACATTAAAACGGCAATTTCTCTTGCCCTTTGGAGGCAGAAACTGGAGATGGAGCCAGAATGCTCATTAAAATACAATAGAGAATAGGGCGTGGCTAACTCTAGGGTCCTCCAAGGCACTACTGAAATCAACATAAAACAATGCTTCAGGTTTAATAAAGAAAACAGCATCTGAGGGGCACAGGGCAGGACCTATATCTAAGAAGAAGTAAGTTCGACTTGGTTTGGAACCAGGGAACCTGGGGAGGTAGAAAATCCTTGCTCAATAGGTGTTAGTTTTCTACCTTCCAAGGAACCTGCACACTTGATGTGAGATGGTGAAAGCTGGAATACCATAGAGGCCTTTTCGGGACCTGCCATTCAGCTTGAAGGGGTCAAAGGTATGAGAAGTCATAGCTCTTGGAACGGGTGTGTGAGGAGTTGGCACGGATGCCCAGAAGTTGTTGGCACAAACAAGTACACCCGCAAAGATGAAGGAAAAATGCGAATGATGAGAAGGGCTGGGTAGACTGTGATAAGGGAGCTGCTGTTGTCTGCTTTCCTTCTAGCTTAATCTCCTTGAGTCCCTTGTGTGTTACCTCTACAGGAGGTCACTCATCTTTCATTGGATTATTTCTAAGATTGTCATTCACTGATGACAATCTAGCCTGTTGTTTTGTTAGCTAGCTGGATAGTATTGCTCTTATGAAAATCCTGCTCATTGGTTTTGATTCGCAGTAGGTTCTCTTTCATGTGACAAGCCTTTGTGCAATTGTACATGACTTTTAAAGCCCAACCAACCCTCAACCTCACTCTTCCTTCCGGGTTCAGAATCTACTCATTCTTTACATCTTTTTCTGATGTAGATCCCCAGTCAGAAATACCTTCTTATTTCTTATATTGGACTAACTTCCTTTGGCTTTCTGAAGTGCTTCCCTCATGCTTCTCTTCTAATTCTGCCATGAAGCCTAGTTCTTAGCATATTTCTTTTATCCCTATTCACTCTACTGATGATATGGACACTTTTAAGGCGGACTTTTTCATCTTTCTCTGTACTCTCAGATCTCATAGTATATACTCTTGCTAATAGAAAGCACTATTCATTTTATTTCAATTCAAATATTTATCATCTCATTTCCTTTCCAATTGCTTAAATTTTGGTTAGAAAAATAGACACAAGTACCCAGAGTTCTAACAAAGTTTTGGAAGAAATGCTTTGTTGATGAGGTGCTATTCATCAATGCTCCAGGACTATTTGCATTTTGGAACATAAAGCAGGAGGGGAATACAAGCAGGAGGGTGGGATTGTAGGTCCTGTGCTCTCTTCCCAGGAAGGGCACTTCACCTGTCCTAGGCCAATACCCCCTCTGCTTACTTGGGAGCATATGGAACAGGAACTGGTGGCTTTGATATTTTTCTGAGGATGAAATTAAAAGGCTTTGAGAGACTTAATGTTGGATTGTTACATTTATTTTTTAAGGAAAATGCATCTTATTTATTATGGGGCTATAGCGAGTTCTCAGAATGCCCTTGAGACTGCATGGATTGATTTATTTATTTGTTAATTTATGCTATTGTGGTAAGAACCCCTAACATGAGAACTACCTTCTTTAATTTTTTTCAAAATTTTAAGTCAATGAGACTGAATTGCTGACTATAGATACCATGTAGTAAGCAGATATCTAGAATTTATCTTGCTTAACTGAAACTATGGCCTTTGGTTAGCAATTCTCCACTTCCGTCTCCCCCAGCCCCTGCTGACCACCATTCCACTTTGTGATTTTATGAATGTGACTATTTTGGGTACCATGTGTAAGTGGAACCATGCCCTGTTTGTCCTTGTGTGATTTCACCTAGTGTGAGGTGTAGTTTTGAAATTACATTGTACAGAAAATGGAAATTTTTGTTTATGTTTAAAGTAGAATTTAAGAGCCACTCACTGCAATGGTGTTTTTGCTTTGTTCTGTTTTGTCTTCCTTTCTTTCTTTGTTCTTTCTTCCCATGTCCTTTGTGGTAAATTAGGAAATGAGTAGAACCTCTCATTTATGAAGTTCCTACTGTGTGACACTCACTGCTGGATTCCTTCCAGACATTAGATTACTGAATTCGCACAGTGACAACATAAGTATGTACTGTTATTCCCAAATATAAATGAAGAAACCAAAATTAGATAACCCACCATATCTAGTGAATGGGAAAGTCAGAATCTAAGAACATGTTTCTCTTTCTCTATCCTTTTAAAAAATCTATGATCTTTTCTTTTCCAGGAGAAAAATGGCAAGTACGCATTTGGTTACTAGGGTGGGAAATTGGGCACATGTTTTTAAAATGTGGGTTTTCGAAATATCTCTTTTTACTTGACATTTTACTCTGAATAGCACTTTAGTGAATATCTAAACTTAGACTAAAAACTTGATTGCCCAAGGGATTTTACATACCTACTTTAGAAGTGTTAATTAATTTGATTCTTTTCTTCTGGGAACTAGATAGACAATTTCAAGGGCAAGTCTTCCATATCGTCAGAATTGAATTGGAATGAGTACTCTTTAATGCAAGCTATTTTTATCTAGCCATTTTAATTAACATGGAGATAAAAGAAAGTATACTTAAGGCAAAGCAGGGAAAGATGGGAAAATAAACTGATACTGATTAGAAAACCTGCTAATAAGTTTTATAGTAAGATTTTCTGTGCAGCTTAGAGGCAGAAAGCTCCCTGATGCATACATACTGCCTAGCATTGTTTCTCTGTGGATCTCAAAAAACTTCGTTTTAACATCCTTAAACCAATCTTAAATCCATAAGATTTTCAAGAGTGTTCTTAAAAAAATAAAAGCCTTTCCAGAGAAGTTATACAGATGGCAAATAAACATATGAAATGATACTCCACATCATATTTCATCAGGGATATGCAAATTAAAACAAATGAGATACCACTATACATCTATAGAATGGCCCAAATCTGGAATACTGGCAACACCAAATGCTGGAGAGGATGTGGAGCAACAGGAACTTTCTCATTCACTGCTAGTAGGAGTATAAAAGGGTACAGCCACTTTGGAAAACAATTTGGCAGTTTCTTATAAAACTAAACATGCTTTTACCAAATGATCTAGCAATTATGCTCCTTGGTATTTATGCAAAGGAGTTGAAAAGTTAGGTCCATACAAAAACCTGTACATGAATGCTTACAGCAGCTTTATTCATTATTGCCCAAACATGGAAGCAACTAAGATTTCCTTCAATAGGCGATGGATAAATAAGCTGTGGAACATCCAGAAAAAGGGGTATTATTCACTGCTAAAAAGAAATGAGCTATCAAGCCATGGAAAGATATGGTAGAAACTTAAATGCATGTTACTACATGAAAGAAGGCAGTCTCAAAAGGCTACATACTGTGTGATTTCAACTATATGACATTCTGGAAAAGGCAAAATTATAAAGACAGTAAAAAGATCAGGAATTAAAGGGGAGGAGGAGTGAATAGGCAGAGCACAGAGGGTAGTTAGGACAGTGAAACTATTCGGTATGATAATATAATAGTGGATACATGTCATTACACATTTATCCAAACCCATAAAAATACAACCCAAAAGATAAACTATGGACTTGGATAATTATGATTTGTCAATATAGGTTCATCATTGTAACAGATGTATTACTCTGCTGGGGAGTGGTACATTTGATAATGGAGGAGATTATGCCATGTGTGAAGTAAGGCGAGGTAAGAAACAGGAAATCTCTATATCATCTGCTCAATTTTATTGTGAACCTGAAACTTCTTTAAAAAATAGAGTAACTAGTATAGGTACAGAATGTGATATACTCAAAAATCAAACAAATATAATACTCAAAACAAAAACATAAAAGCCAACTAAATGTTGTCTAATTATTTTGAAAATGCTTTAAATTCAGTGTGCAAGAATTAATGAAAGTGGGTTCATTGATTATTTTACCACTGCCAAAGACACTGACAGCTTCTATTTTCAACTTTGACCTATCTATACCTGTCTAAACACAAAAAATGAGTAATTAATGATACGTAAACATACAATTGTATCATATCTTTATTGGTATCCGTTGCTAGTTTATTTTTTCAATTCTCTAATCAGATGTATAAACACAACCTATTTGAGTCAGTTGGGAAGTGCTACATAGAAATATCACCATGTGGCTTCATGGTTTATGTATCTTTGATATCTGTAATTTAGGACAGTAATGAATCCAGACAATTGTTGCTTTGGCCTAGATATATTTATATGGTAGGAATCGCCATTGGGACTGTATCAGCATAAAATTAAAGTCTCAGACTTGATTGATATCAACATAATCATTGAGAGTTGAGAATACAAAGTGTCTGGTTTACTTCTCAAGTATTTGTACATATAAACTATTGTAGAAAAAGGCATTATTTAAAAATGCCTTTTGTGGAAAAAATGTTTTTAACCATTTTATAAAACCCAGGCAATATTGCCATGAAATTTGAGGAGATGATACACTGAAAAACTAGCTAACTAATACAAGGGCTTGCCTGACTCTTGCATAAATACTATAAATAAGAAAAAATCTAAATGCCCAAGGCTAGCTAGTCTTTCAGAGTCCTGTAATGATCAAGCATTTGTAGGTAAACTACAGGTTTCTAAGTAAAATATTTATATATATTTTATATGTATGTATGTATGTGATACATATTATCAGCTGATGTTTTGAACTCCTAACATAACTATATTTATTTTTAATATGTATATACAATATATGTTATATTACCTACAATATGTATGTGTTTTTATATACTATAAATGTAGATATTTAATAGTATAAGATAAAAAAATAAAAAAACTAATATTTGACTTATTTTTTCTTCATTTGTGGTATAACATTATTTGTTTCCCACTGAACTCTTATTAATGCTCTTCTGGTGGCTTATTTTTTAAATGTCTTGCTCATAGTGATGACCACACACTACCATAGGCTATTATTTGAAGGCAGACTATGCACTTGTGTGAGGTATACTGTACTGTTAGTTACAGTGGATGCAAATCCATACTTTAAGTAATCTTGATAATTTTATTTTGTGATCTTGTCTGACCTCATTATAGCATTGCTATTTTCACCTCAAGTGGAGGTAACAAAGAGTTTATTTTAGCAGCAGGAAAAATTTCAGTTCTGACATTTTCTTGTTGTTCTCATGTACTTTCATTAAAAATATTATAAATCACCTGTGGTTTCTTAGGCATATTTTTAAAGTTATGTTTCATATATTGTGTTGGTTATTTGAGTTAAAAATAGTTGAAATAATGTATTTTATGAACATTATTTTTATTGTCTAAAGTTTTACATTTGTCTTCTTTTTCCCCAATTGACCCCACCCCCAGCCATTCCCACCCCAGGCAAGCCTCCACCGCCTCAGTGCCTGTGTCTATTGGATATGCTAATATGCATGCATGTGAGTCCTTTGGCTGCTTTCTAACCCCCTTCCCCCTACCATTTGTCTCTGGATCTATTCTTGTTCATCAAATTATGTTGATCTTATATCCCACATGTGAGTGAGATCATGTGATATTTATCTTTCTCTGACTGGCTTATTTCGCTTAGCATAATGCTCTCCAGTTCCATCCATGCTGTTGCAAATGGTAAAAGTTCCTTCTTTTTTATAGTGGTGTTGTATTCCATTGTGTAGATCTACCACAGTTTTTTAATCCACTCATCTGCTGGTGGGCACTTAAGCTGTTTCCAAATCTTAGCTATTGTAAATTGTGCTGCTATGAACATAGGGGTGCATAAATACTTTCTGATTGATGTTTCTGGTTTCTTGGGATATAGTCCTAGTAGTGGGATTACTGGATCAAATGGGAGTTCCATTTTTAACTTTTTGAGGAAACTCCATACTGTTTTCCACAGTGGCTGCACCAGTCTGCATTCCCACCAGCAGTGCATGAGGGTTCCTTTTTCTCCACATCCTCTCCAGCACTTGTTGTTTGTTGATGATAGCCATTCTGACAGGTGTGAGATGGTATCTCATTGTTGTTTTGATTTGCATCTCTTAGTGACTTTAACCAGAAGTCCACCTTATATTGTTGACAAAAAGGGAGTTAAGGCTTCACCTTCAGTGCCCCTTCTTTTGGTAGAACTTCCGCTCTGTCCTTAGATTTCTGTCTTTGAAGCTTGACTATATGACATATACCTATCCATAATTTTTCTTAATTTTAGAAAAGTGTACAAATAAAGCACTAGTTTTTTCAGTACTCCAATGGATCATGACAAATCCTGCTGTGAATACATGCATGTGACTTTGGAGACCTCCAAGATATACACATAGCAAGTGAATTAGCTCTCCAGAAAAAGATAGCTATTTGGGCTGCCCTTGTGCAAGTGGCATATTTAATTTATAAACATCTTTTTCTAAACAGAGGCACACTTAAACATTTTTGACCCAGAGAGTTTCATCTAAGCAAGCACAGTACATTGAACACATAGATTGAGCAAAGCTCAGATGAATTGCTTCATCATAATACAGAGGAGGGAAAGACAAGAGGGTACCACTTGTTTGGCTGGTTTCATACTTGGATACTCTGTGCTTGTCCAGTTGCGGCATTCTACCATTCTATTTAGTTCAATTCTCCTTGCTATTGGGATTTTTCAAATATTTATCTCCAGCACTGTACTTATTAAATTCTAAAGGCACATGAAATCTTAAAGTTTAAAGGCACCTATTGAAGGCATCAATCATTTCCTCAAATGTCTTAGAGAAGGAAGTTGTAACAAACATGGCAATAAATCGTCAATACACTGTTGAATTCTTTCCAGCATCCTATGGTTTACTATGCTGTTTTTTCCCTAAAATATAAAAAAATATATGAAATAAACATGAAACAACAACAACAACAAAATACTCTGAGTGTTTTGGGGCAGCATAAAGTGATTTTGTTAGGTCCCTTGATTTGGCCCTAATGTAGATTAGCTTTTTGCCGCAGAGAGAATTTAATGGTTGCTCATATGCTTTAGTCCACCAATCATGACCACTGTCTCTATTTTAAGAATTTTTGCAAGCATTTGTGGTAAGTGACATCCCACATCATTGCTTTGAAAAGAATGGAATTCTAGAGTTGTTTTTGTTTTTTTTAACTTGTTTGTTTGTGTTTCTAACCATCAACTCTATTAGTGTGTTTTTAAATTTTCATTCTGGTCACCCGATGAGTCAGCTCTAGGTTTTATATCATATTTATAGCCTTGTTCCCCAACCCCCAATTTTGACTCTAAATTTTCTTACAGTAAGAAACCCTAAATTATGCATTTTTTTGTCAAGGCAAGTGATGTAAATTTTGTAATATCAGATGTGTAATTTGTTTTGATTTGCCTGCCAAAGTAATACAAAATTAGGTTGCAGCAGGAATATCCTTTTATAATTTGAAATGAGGTAAGGCTGGGCATGTATCACTAATGAAAGATGGAGGAAGTGTTGAAGAACTGGCAACACTGGAGGAAACTGGCATAGGAACAGCACAGAAAGGTGAAGAATTTTATCTTAAGCTGTAGGGCAAAGTCTAACCAAGAGCAGCTAGCTTTAATGGCATGGCATGTTTTAATAGCTGGTTGGGAAGGACTTCTCTACATGGTCCTTAGACAAAGGTTATTTGAATATTAAGATTAATACTGGCATCTTTCATTCTAAGATTAGCCTGTGTATGTATCACTTATAATAGTTTTATATTATGTATAATATATAATATCATATGCAATATCTTATATAATAATATATTAGAGGCCTGGTGCATGAATTCGTGCATGGGTGGGGTCCGGCTGGATCCCCAATGGGGGCTGATCGGGCCAGGCTAGTGGGGGGGAGGGACTGTTGGAGATTGCGCAGCTGGCCCCACCCCTGATCCAGCCAGGGTCAGCTGGAGGGAGGGGCCACCCCCCGATTGGGCTGATTGGCCGGCAGCAGTGTGTTTCATAGCGACTGGTCATTCCGGTGATCATTCCAGTCATTCTGGTTGTTCCAGTTGCTTGGCTTTTATATATATAAATACATTATTTATATATGATACATATAAGCATATATGTTTATAATTACTATAAGAAGGACTATTCCCTCACTCCCCAGCCCTGCACATACATACAATTCATATGCTTCCCTTACTTGATATCTGTCAAGCCTGGGCGCCCGCCCCCCCCCCCCCCCCCCCCCCCCCCCCCCGCCCATGGGCCTGATGATGAAATGAACTTTGTCAGTTGTTTGTTCCTTTGAGTGAATGAACTTAATTGACCCTTTCCTGAAGCAGGTTTCAATCTGAAAATCTCTAATTGTCCATGAGAGAAGGCCAGTGTTATGGGAATTTGTGGCTTCTAGAAAACAGACCTTGCCACATAGTCTGTCTGGGGGCCATCCTACCTGTGAGAAACTTCCAGAGTTGTCAGGAACCCTAGACTATTTATCCCGGACACCATTTCAGAAAGAGGTTGATGCTTTAAGACAATAGAAATGGGCAAACTCCATCATAAACGACATAAGCGACATAAACGTTTCCTAAATGCTTCAGATAAATGAAAAATTTTGATGAACAGAGAAAGTAACATTGCCTTACTTCAAGGAATGGCTTTCAGGAAGATAAGTGTAGCTGTGCATCTGCCCGTCTGTGTTGCTAGGGCAGCTGGGTAGCAGCAGAATTGTGGAGGTGGAGGCCAAATAGGCTGCTTTGGGGATTTGCTGTAGAGAGATCAGAATCATAATGTAGAGGGAAGAAGTCAGGGTTTCAATCTATCAGGTCACAACAGAGGGCAATCTGGACTTTCTTGATAATCCACCTTTTTGTCAGTGCCAGATATTGAGAGAGAGCATTGGTCTATGCTGCTGGGGAATCTGCCCACTGGCCTAGAATCTCTATAATCTGCTCATCTTCAGTTTTAAGGCAATTTTAATACTCCAGTTTTGCTCAATACTCCATTTCCTCATTCCCTTGTCATTAATTCCACTTTTGTTAAATGTTTATTGTGCACAAGGTGCAATGGGCACAGTTTACTAGTAAGTAAAGGCTTAGGTCACATGGTGGGACCCATCCATCTCCTTCAAGGCTGAGCTTAAGTCCCTGCCCGCTGATGACCATAGCTCCACCCTCTGAATTATATTATGGTTGTTATTATTTGTATCCCCATTGTCAAAATAGTGTCACATTTGTTGAGTTCTTACAATAGGCTAGACATTGTCCTAAGATTAGTATGGATTATTTCATCTAATCCCTTTAAAAAACTCATGAGGTAGGTATCAGTATTGGCACTATTACCATTTATCACCATTATTATCACTATTGGAAGCTATTTAGGCCCAGAGATATCATCTCACTTGCCCACGCTCATGCAGCTATTATGTTTCTATGAAGCGTTCATAGAGATTTGTTGGAGAAAAATTCCTGACTATAGATATAGTCTCCTAAAATGTATTTTAAAAATTAATTTGTCTTGATTATTGTTGTAGCACCATGATTATCCATTTTCCTTTAAGAAATGGGATGGTTTTCTCCCTGATGCCCAAACTCCAGTAAGTGGTTCATGAAATGAACATGATAAGTATGAATGAATGATGCTAGGTTTGAATTTGGGAATTGATACAGAGATTGTGTTGATTGTATAACCTTTGAGATGTTATATTCCTATATTTGATAATGTTTATTAATGTTAGATATGTTGTTGCAAATTAAATTAATATATTTTTTAAATCAAGCTCCCTCTCCCCTCCCCCCGGTCTACGCTCATTAACTGAAATTTTTACCCAGTATTGCCATCAGATTACTTCAGGAAACTCTGTTCTATAACATATATTCTTGAACATGATTATTTATCAATCAACCTTCATTTATTGAGAACTTAATGTATATTTATAGCTACTCAAGATGCTCAGGAGGGTAAAAAATATCCAGTTTTTATGGAAGCTGCAAAAATTGTTCTCCACTTGTTTTTTACCCATACAGTTTCCTTCCCTCTTTGGGTGCAGAAGTATTATCTTCGGTTGATTTCTATTCTCTAGAAATGAAGAGCACATTCAGGAATACAGTGAATATATAGTAATATATTGATTCTAACCAAGAGCTAGAATAACAGAAATCAAATTATTAGCTTTCTAAAATTTCCAGCCATTTGTGACTACGAAAATGAGTTTTCAGCCACATTGAAGCATTTTAATTAAGGCTGTGTCCTCACTCCAGCCCAGGTGGATAATTCTGCCTAAGTTGACTGATTTCAGTTAATAATGTGTAGCTACAGTTGATGGCATTTTAATTTAGAATTATTTGAATGTTGCCTTGCCAAGACATATTCCAACTACTTATTGCTTTTTACTGCTATCATGTCTCCTCCCCCAACAGATCATGGGGATCTTAAAAGGACACTACCTGCAGTTTGCCTTTTGCATTGCTCATTATGTCTTATGAATTCTGTAGAACATTTTTCACTCTTTCTTACCAAATGACATGTTACAGCTTAATGATCCTTCCTTAAAGTCTCAGAGTGTCACACTCTAATGATGAAAGAAAATAATAGTAAGAGTGAACATTTGAACAGAATTGGTTTCTAAAATGCTCCACACTGGTCATTAAAATAATCTTCCTCTTCTTTAACTGCAAATCCTAATGTGGAGACCAGCGAAACAAGGTTTTTACAATAAAATAATTACTTTAAATGAGGCTATTTAATAGGTTGATTTGTTTTAGGCATGTCTGTTGAATCTAAGAGGAAAGAGAGGTCATCACCAAAGCAAAGTGAAGTTTATAAACTGGTTCTCTGAATTGTCTGGGTGTTAGTCAAGATTATTATGGTTCTAGGCAACAAGTACTCACTCTGACTAAAAAAAAAAAAAAAAAGCCTAAACAAATAAATGAATAGGTTTTCCAGGAGGATGTTGGTTAGTGTGTATATTCAAAGTGAGAACTGGTTAAGTTTCAAAAGGGGCAGGGCAACCAGGACCATGTCTCCAGCACCTTCATGATTTGCCATGTCTCTGTCTTGTATCTTTTTATTTATTTATTTATTTATTTATTTTATTTTAATTTTTTAAATTTAATCTTTATTATTCAGATTATTACATTAGTTACTCTTTTTTCCCCACCATAACTCCCCTCCACCCAGTTCCAAACCCACCCTCTGCCCTCCCTCCCCACCCACTGTCCTCATCCATAGGTGCATGATTGTTATCTAATCTCTTCACTCACCCCCACACCCCTTTCTCCCCCGCCCAAGAATAGTCAGTCCATTCCCTTTCTATGTCCCTGATTCTATTACAATCACCAGTTCATCAGATTATTTATTCACTTGATTTTTAGATTCACTTGTTGATAGATGTGTATTTGTTGTTCATAATTTGTATCTTTACCTTTTTCTTCTTCTTCCTCTTCTTACAGGATACCTTTCAGCATTTCATATAATACTGGTTTGGCGGTGATGAACTCCTTTAGCTTTTTCTTATCTGTGAAGCTCTTTATCTGGCCTTCACTTCTGAATGATAGCTTTGCTGGATAAAGTAGTCTTGGTTGTAGGTTCTTGGTATTCATCACTTTGAATATTTCTTGCCATTCCCTTCTGGCCTGCAAAGTTTCTGTTGAGAAATCAGCTGACAGTCATATGGGTACTCCCTTGTAGGTAACTGATTTTCTTTCTCTTGCTGCTTTTAGGATTCTCTCTTTGTCTTTCGCTCTTGGCATTTTAATTATGATGTGTCTTGGTGTGGTCCTCTTTGGATTCCTTTTGTTTGGGGTTCTCTGCGCTTCCTGGACTTGGAAGTCTATTCCTTTCACCAGGTAGGGGAAGTTTTCTGTCATTATTTCTTCAAATAGGTTTTCAATATCTTGCTCTCTCTCATCTTCTGGCACCCCTATAATGTGGATGTTGGTCTGCTTGAAGCTGTCCCAGAGGCTCCTTACACTATCTTTATATTTTCAGATTCTTTTTTCATTTTGCTTTTCTGGTTGGGTGTTTTTTGCTTCTTCGAATTTCAAATCTTTGACTTGATCCTTGCGACCTTCTGGTCTGCTGTTGGGAGTCTGTATAATATTCTTTATTTCAGTCAGTGTATGCTTAATTTCTAGTTAGTCCTTTATCACAACATCGAGGGTCTCATTAGATTTCTTGAGGATCTCACTACATTTATCGGCGGTCTTACCAGTCTTTTCGAGAATCTCACTACATTTATCGGCGGTCTCACCAGTCTTTTCAAGGGCCTTACTCAATTTATCGGCGGCTTCTAAACAGTTCTTTAAAGACCTTAAAAGTGTGTTTTGAACTCTATATCCAACAGTTTGCTTTCCTCCAATTCTGTCGTTTGTGTCCTGTTTCTTTGTCTCGGCATTTTTTTATGCTTCGCTGTGTCGATAGAGTGCCTTTCTGTGCTAAGTGTCCCAATTACCTGAGGTAGACACTCTTGGTGCACCCCCTTGTGGGCTTTGTGCACAGTCTTGTTGTGGTTAAGCCTTGATTGTTGTAGTTATCACTGTGAAGAATTGACCTCCAGGCCAATTGGCTGTGAGAATCAGCTGTGTCTGTGGTGGGAGAACTTCTGTGTTGGAGACACCCCTCTGGGGCTAGACTTGCTTCGATAGGGCTTTGGTGCTCACTGAGTCTGCCCCCTGAGTGTCTTTTATGGTTCCACGGAGCTGCAAGCTGGATGGTCCCACTCTGACCTCTGGGCTTCCTGGCTCCTGGATCTCTAGGGAGGTGCTAATCTAGCCTTTGCCTGAGGCTATCCAGCAAAAGCCTCCCTGCAGGGCTTGGGCGGGGCGGGTCCCAGGGGATCAACAGGGTGGGGTTAGCAATTATGGCTGCTCTCAGTCTTGCCCTCAGAGGCTCTGCTTCTCAGTGTCCCAGTAGTCGCTGCAAGCCCCACAGAGAGAAAGCTGCCCTAGGGTTCTGAGCGATGCCAGACAGTCCCACTTCTCCCGTATGAGCATGGGTCCTTAGAGACTCGCCCAGAACTGGAGCTCAGAGCCTGAGACTCCCTCCCGATTGAAAACGACAACTGCGCCCTCAGCCTCCAGCCCGCTCCGCATTCACTCCGCACCTTAGTATTTTACTTCAGCACTGCGCCTCCTCTGAGCCTCGGTATGCTTTTCTCTTTCCTCCTAGTTGTAGAACATCCACTCAGCCAGCTTTCCTGTGGTTCTGGATGATGTCCGTTCCGTCTTTTAGTTATATTTTTTTAAAAAAAATATATTTTATTGATTTTTTTACAGAGAGGAAGGGAAGAGATAGAGAGTTAGAAACATCAATGAGAGAGAAACATCGACCAGCTGCCTCCTGCACATCTCCTACTGGGGATGTGCCCACAACCAACATATGTGCCCTTGACCGGAATCAAACCTGGGACCTTTCAGTCTGCAGGCCGACGCTCTATCCACTGAGCCAAACCCTAGTTGTATTTTTGAAGTGGTTGTTCCAGGCAGCAAACTCCCGTGTTTACCTATGCCGCCATCTTGGTTTCTCCCTGTCTTGTATCTTGCTATGAGGGTTTGGTTCTTTTAAGCAAGTTTTTCCAGGTGCAGTGGAAATAGCCAAGAGCAGGCTTATTAGAATATGACTCTGGGTTCCGAAAGGAAAGGACTGTCTTTCTTCTCTCAGAATCAAAAGACTCCTTGGAAGAAACTCTGATTGGCTTAGCTGGGGTCATGGGATTCCTCCTTTATATAGAGAGAGGGTTGTGCTTAAAGCACAGGCTCTGGAGCTAGCCTGCCTGCCTACTCCATCTGTGATCTGGGAAATGTTACTTAACCACTCTGCACCTCATTTCCCTTATCTTTAAAATGGGGGCAATCATAAGCTTTTAAAATGAGATGAGTATCACCTGTAGACTTGGGTAAGAGCTATCCTTGATTGGTTCCCATACTGAAAATGACTGTTATAAGCTGAATTATATCCTCTTCAAATTCATATGTTGAAGCTCTAACCCAGTGGTTCTCAACCTTCTGGCCCTTTAAATACAGTTCCTCATGTTGTGACCCAACCATAAAATTATTTTCATTGCTTCTTAATAACTGTAATGTTGCTACTATTATGAATCGTAATATAAATATCTGATATGCAGGATGGACTTAGGTGACCCCCGTGAAAGGGTCGTTTGACCGCCAAAGGGGTAGCGACCCACAGGTTGAGAACTGCTGCAACCCCATTTTCCAGAATGTGACTATTTGGAGATAGAGTAGTAAGGAGCTGATTGAGTAAATGAGGCCGTTAGGGTGGGCCCTAATCCAATTTGACTAGAGAAGGATATTTGGACGCACAGAGATACCTGGGGTACAAACACACAGAGGAAGGACCATGTGAGGACAGAGCAGCAAGGGGTCCATCTATAGACCACGGAGAGAGGCCTCCAGAAAAGAAACAACCTGTTGACACCTTGATCTCAGATTCTGGCCTCCAGAGCTGTGAGAAAATGAATTTGTCTAAGCCCTGTGGTATTTTGTGATGGTCGTCCTAGCAAACTAACAGGAGGGTCTTTGCACATACAATCTTGGAAACACTTCAAGATTTATTTTTCCTTCTTTTGTCTCATATGAAAGGTTTTGAAACCTCAATCACCAACTGGGGGATTGGAAATTCTGGGAGAAGACCCTCAACACCAGGGGTGTGGGCAAAGCATACAACCTATGCCCTAAACAGCCAGAGTGGCTGCTTTGGCTCAGCATGAGATGGCCCAAAGGGTGGCTGGGCTGATGTTGCTCTCAGATGACAGTGCTGCCTTTCCCTCTCCTTCTGCTAAGGTGATATGGTTATGAGAGGCTCATAGAATGTTCTGGACATCTGAGGTACAGGAGAGGAGAACCTGTGAGCCCTGTTCCCTGGGCACCTGCTCAGTCCCTAACCTGGGTTTGGGTGAGTACTTCCACCTTGGACATTGGCTTTATTTATAACCTTAAAATTAGATATAAAAATGTAGCCTCCATTTTTACTCTTGCCTGAGACCCCCAAAAGTGTTAGGGTTAATATCAGTTAATACATGTTAACTGTGCTGAACCCATAATAGCATTTGAGAATTTTTATTACTATTATATTACTGTGATATCTGTACCAATCTCTATGACAGGGTTGGAGGTCTGTGATTGGTTCACCTTTAATCATGTATTTTTCTCTGTGGTTCAGGAGTTGGCTATTAAGATTAGAAACCTTCATCTGAATTATGTGGATTTTACAATAATTTTCTATAGAAATGTGAAAAATATTACTAAAAAAAGAATAGAATACCAATTTCAGAATGTTTCCTTATCCCTCATTGTTTTCTAAAGTAAATAATTTATATATTTTCTCTCTTCAATGTATAAAAATATTTTTTTATTTCAGTTTCATTTTTATGGAATTATTAACAATAAACACCCTAAGGTAATGGGTAGACTCAAAATTTAAATTACATTATAAATGTTTTACTTGAGACCAAGACTTAAAATATGAGGGAAGATAAAGTAAAATAAATTACCTATTGCACTGTAATTTCACTCCCTTATTTTCACACAACAATGTTGTGTTTTTAAATGAAGAAAATGTTTCATAATCTAGACTAAGGTCTCTGAAGTACATTTACCATCTTCAACTTCTGGGAAGAAAATCAAAAGGGAAACAACTTCTCTTTTCTGTTTCTTCTTATTGCTGTTGAATTATACACTTTACTTTTTTTCACATTATGAAAACTTTCAATCTTGAAATAATTTGAGATTTACAGGAGTGTAAAAGTAGTCCAGAGAGTTACTGTTTACCTCTCACTCACTTCCTCTAATATTAACATCTTACTTAAACATAGTACACTGGTCAAAACTAAACACTAGTATGTACTATAAATGACAGCTTTGAGTTGGATTTCATGAATGCCCTTTTTCTACCAGGGTCTGATGTGAGATCCCATGGCATTCGATTGTATTTCATTTTCCTGTATCCTTAGTCAAATCTGCCTGGCATTTTCTCAGTCTTTAAAAGGGAAGCAACTTTCTAGAAAGGAGAACAAAGCTTTTCTTTCTAATAAAAAGAACAGGGACATAGAAAATGTTTGCGTCGTTGACATCACATTCACCTCTGTCCTACATCACTGGCCACCGCTGGCTGAAATTGGGCACGCACTCTGCACTCCGGCCAGATCACTGACATGCGTATCAGGTGTGTTGAGACAGAGCTGGGTGACATATGAGATTTAGTCTGCGGTGGTAAGAAATATTGCAAATAGATAAGAAATTATAGAGTGGATTGGTAATTTATTAGAATCATGTTTTCTTCTTATTATTGCTTCTGTCAAAATTGCCCTACAAAAGATCTTTATCAACTTGACATTTTATTTTTCAAGGGTATTTTTGAAACTGACTCAATTTCTAGTAATATTGTTTTCAATTGATTACATGTGTACACAGGTGAGGTTCAGAGTATTTGCTCTTTCATCTTTACCACAGGAGTGAAGGCCAAGAACAACGCCTCAGAGGTTATGAATTTTAGTCATATAATTGAAACTTTAGCATATTGGTAAAAATTGTAGCCTTAGCAATTCATGGATTCATATAGTTCCTAAAAGTAAATTTCAAGGCTTTGTTTTAGTCTATTACTAAGCTTTTAGGAAGAGCTGTGGGGAGAGAAAAATAACAATTAGATTATAATATAAAATTTGTTGCTGTGTTATTATAATAGTAATATTAAAAATAATAATTCTGCCACTCAAAAAAGAGTTATTGAAAAAACACACAACAAAACAAAAAATACTTATTGAGGCTCCACTCTTTGGACGCTGTACAAGATGATGATCATCTCTGCTTTGATGGTGCTGATGGCCTGGTGAGAGAAGCAGCATTAATTTAACATGGTGTTTTTGACACCTGTGCACATGTGCCTCTAGACTTGCGGGTTCTAGACATAGATAGGTGGTCCCAGTAGTTTCTCTGCGAAAGTGATGCTGGAGCTGAGGTCTGAAGAATGAGAAGGAGGTAACTAGGCAAAGGGAAGAGCAAACAGCTTTAAAGGCGTCAGGATCAGCATGGAGCAAACAACACTGAAAGTAGGTCAGGAGGCTGAGATAATAAAGGGAATGATGGTGTCATCAGAAGCTGTATAATTCCTTTCTAAAGATATTTGAGTATTGTAGTTTGGGGGTGAAGGGTCTATAAGAAGGGAGGAAATGTGTCGCACATTCTGCTGCCAAATAAATGCCTAAAGGGGTGCTAGATTAGATGGCTGTTTTTCAAGTTGGCTCTCTCTCTGCCAAACAATTACATTAAGTGTTTGCACTGATGTCTGCAAGATCTATATGATTCATTGAGCCGAAGGATTGATGCTTTTGGAACAGAAGTACAGGGACTGTTCTTTCCATGCCATGATATAGGATGTCCATCCCCAGACCAGTTAGAGAAACCCAGGGGAAGAGAAAGGAGGCATTTCCCATTGCTCACAGTAACTCAGTTACACAGCTGATATTAAAATATCAATTTCTTTAATTTCTATTCTATCACTTCTATTCATCACACACAAGTTGCAATTACAATGTTACCTCTTTTAGATTACTCACAGAAATAATATTTTCCCCATTTTCTCACTTCTGGGCAGCCCCCAAAAGAACACCACCTGCTGACAACAATTTGACACATTTTGATTCTGTTAATGGTATTGATTACCAGCTGTCATAACATTAACAATACTGTATATTATCATGGCAGAGACCCAAATGGAAAAAGAGATTCCACATATTTTCCTGAAACAGAAAATAAATACTCACTACAAATGGAAATCCTTTAAAACTAGTCTATCAATTTTTTTGCTGCCAATTGCTGTGGGTGCAGAAAATGAATCATCTCTATGAAAATGTAACCTAAAGACACTTTCAACTGTGAATCTTTGTAAAGATCCCATACTTATCTGGCACTCACACATGCCTCCTCTCACAAACACACACATTTTTTCATCATGCTTCAACTGAAAACTACTCAATTAATCATGCATCACAAGTTGACCTTGTTTAAAAAGAAGATACCCAGTGTTCTGCTTAGTAAGATGGTACAGGAATTTCAAGTGCTTCATTATTTACTTTTAGAAAGGTTAGAGATGACTTTGATTATTTCAATTCTGGTGGGTGTTTTTTTTTTTTTTTTTTTTTTTGAGAAGGGGAATGTCTTTAAATATTGAAATTAGATATGATGGTAGAAGCCACTGGAGGATTTAACTGGCATAAGAATCTTCCATGAACGAAGCACTGTGTGTTTTTCTGCTTATCTAATTATGAGGATTATTTTTTATGCTTTTCATTGCAAATGCAGTGCTTTGGAGAGATATCTGCTTAATGCACTGCTGCTCTGAGCTGGGTTTGAGAGCCCTGCTGTGTGAATTCCTCTCTTGTTTTCTGTCTCTCTGAGGACTCTGTGATATTGATTGCAGCACTGCAATGGGCTTTAACTTGACCCATTGAATTGTAAGAGCAGTAACCAGTTTAAAAGAGTTCTGTGTTGTTCCATGCCAGCTGCATATTAAGACACTTCCTTCCTTTCCCTCTCCGAATTGATCCAAGTAATATTTATATATATTTATCTTTTCTACTATAAGGACAGAAATTCTGCCTCATCTATTTCCACCCCTACAGGACTAACATATCAATTTAACTTAAAAGAAATATATGATCCAAATTCTAAAGTTGGCCTAAAAACAAACGCATAGAACAAAGAATTTTAAAATTGAGGGCTTCTTAGTATATGTGTACACACACATGTGCACACACATATGCACACATGCTCATGCACACACACATGCATGGCATGACACAATGTGGCTAACATGCATTCTACAAAAATATATAATTACATATGTATATGTATTCTATTTTTACAAATAAAATGCATTAACAAAATATCTTCATTCATGTATTCATCTTGGCAAAGATATGAAGCAAAACATTTAGTTAGTGCTTAGTAACTGGTTCTACCCAAATTAAAATATTTCTTTGAATTTTTTTTTACTTTACCACTCATATTCTTAATTTTCTGAGTTCCTTTAGGAAATGCATTTATTCTTTCATCTGCAGTAACATGAAGGGGGTAAACTTTACAGCAGTGATAAGAGGATATTTAGCTCAGAGTAAGAGTTAAATCTAGTATAGGTAGCAGCCTTTTCTAATATAACTTAGTTTGCTGTTGTTCAAAGATGGATTTATTAACTGATAGTTTTGAAGGGATACAGCTTTAATTTTCGGGTTGGGAGAAGGCTGTGGTTGGGAGCTGTAGTTTTTATCAGAACCTGCCATTAGTAACTCAGTTATCAGAGGTTCCCTATTGCTGGAAACAGCTATGTAGCAGATTCTATTACTGTGTTTCCTGAAATTTATCTCTAATAAAAAGTCCTAAATTAAAAGAATGTGGAGATGTCTTTATTTATTATTTCATCCAGCATTTACTGAGCATCAACTTTATTCCAAACACTGTCTCAAACTCTGAGAACACAAGGATGAATCAGCTATAGTTCCTCTTGTCAATGAAGCCTCTGCTGAAAAACCTGTTCTTACAGATCAAACTGCAGCTGATTTTGAGTGTATGGGCCACGATCTTTAAATCCCAACCTCTTGGGGATAATAAAACTGCCTCCCTGTGATGTTCCAATGATTTGTGATAACTTAAGTAATGTGTCTGGTATGTGGTAGGCACTTAATAGTGGCCTAGATTCATTTGAATATGATTGTAAATCAATAATATCAATATTTTGGTGTGGGAGAGCCAGTCTACCATTATAGTCAAGAGCCCTATTCGAAGCCAGCCTGCCTCGGTTCTAATTCTGGTCCTGCCATACTCTAGCTTATTTGATCATGAGGAATCTCTCTGGGCCACTGTTCTCCCATTGGCATTAGAAATGCAGAGTAAATAAATAAAAAATGAGTAAATGAGTTAGTGTTTAAGAATAGAATGTTAAGAATATAGTAGTTCCTGGCACATATTAAGTACTATATGAATATTTATTAAAATCAAATATATTTGCCTGGCAGGAGTGACTCAGCGGTTTGAGCATCAACCTATAAACCATGAGGTCATGGTTTGATGCCTGGTCAGGGCACATGCCCGGGTTATGGGCTCGATCCCCACTATGGGGTGTGCAGGAGGCCGACGATCAATGATTCTCTCTCATCATTGATGTTTCTCTCTCTCTTCCTCTCTGTAACCAATAAAATATATTAAAAAATAAAATATATTTGCTTTATTTACTTCTATAGAATATACTTTATACGGATTAAATTAGATACAAACTTTCAAGATTTTTTAGGAATTCTAAAATTTTCAATAATGAGGTGACAGGAGTGATATCAAAACAAACTATTGACTAGATTACGTGTAATCATGTGTTTGACATGTCTCAGTAAATAAAAGTTGCCAAGTGGACTAAGATGATTTTATGGAAATAATGTTACTTTCATTATTATTTTGGGTACTGTTCTTTATTTGCTTATTTTATTTACTATTTTTGTTGTTAAGTGACATCAACTTGTATTTTTAAAAAAAAGATTCAGAGAAGTACAGATTTTCAGTTTAAAGATGTTTTATTCAAAAAAATGCATTTCATTGTTAGGGTAATTGTTCCAAGATGATTAAATTAACTTGTTGGCCACTCTCAAAATATCTGAAAGTGAGAGATGCTAAAATTAATAGTCAAAATGTGACTTTAAACATTACCATGGTGGCTGTCAGGATTTCTGTAACCCCCATTGCTCACTTACAGCCCAAAACTATTATTGGGCTGTAAGTAGTTTTACAAGCAGATTTACTGATGACTCACATGAATTGGCAATGACATTTTCTAGTTAAGAAGTCACAGCCGTCACCCTGATGCTGGAGAACCAGCTGTGTAATTGTTAGATTGCTGAGTCTAAGAGCAGTATTGTTGGGAAGTGTTATTAAGGTCAAGGAGATTCTTATCTGTTATTGTCAGTAATACTAATGTTAAAAGCCCAATTTATTTTTGTGCTTTTCCTTCAAAGACTTTAGAGATATTTTGGAAAGCATGAATAAGTGGTCATATATTCTGTAATAAGAAACATTTGGAAAAGAGAATATTTATATGTGTTGTCTGTTCTTTTAAAACTTTTTTAATTGCCTAACAATTACTGCTTCATTTGCTGCCTTGTCTCTCTCCAAACTACTTTTTGGATGATACTGCTGACTAATTAGTGTTGTCAGAAAAAATATACTAGTATATGTCCATTCAATTTAATTTATGATTAACAATAAATAATCATACTTATACTAAATAAAATTATTCATTATTTATCTGAAATTAAAATCAAACTGGAATCCAGTATTTTTAGTTGCTAAATCTGGCAAACCTATAAATATTGTTACAAGTCCAAGAAGAAAACTTTAAAATCTGTGGTTTGAAAGTTATAACACTCATTTCAGGACAGATCAGCTGTTTGTGAAATACCCCTGATGTGTTCAGGAAGATTTAGGCTTCTCTTAGCTCCCACATGCCTTTGTGGATGAAAAGGGACCTCATGCTAACATGACTAGCTCAGGGAAGGCCTGTGTGGTGGCCTTGCAAACTCAGAAACAAAAAGTAACCACAAAGGATGGTCTGAAGTTAAAACTGCTTTTTAACTAAAACCAATTTATGATAGGTAATCATGTTCTAGGCCTGCATCTTCCCTGGCAAAAGGTTAATCTTTACCTTAACTGAGCCTGTGTATTGTCTTTTTGCATCTATGGTAATATATCAGTGGAATGTCAAAGTAATTTTCCTTTCTCCAGACCCCTCAAGCCCAGGCACTGCTCTGTGGAGACCACAAATCCCCTCATTGTCATTGAGTTAATTGTTGACTGTTAACTATCCTATATTACCTAAGTAAAAGAAGTATGTGTCTATCATTTTACTTTTTATCCAATCCCAGAGGTTCCTTCCCCCCTTCCCCACTTTGCTTTCTCCCAACTCCCTAATCTATCACCAATGGGTTTCATGTAACCCACTTATGTCTCCTCTTTTGATTGTAGTGTACTAAACTAAGGTGCAAAACTGCCATGCTCTGGAGCATTATCTCAATTCGCTGAGATTTTGCTTCCCGGCATTTGTTGACAGTTTGGCTCAAATAAACTCACAAAAATTCTTCACAGGTTTGAATGTTTCTTCTGGTGACACCTTGAACGTGTCACATTATATTATTGGTCTTTGCAACTTCTCTCGGACGCTAGCCTATGCAGGTAGGGGTTCTGTTTAGTCACCATGGAGTCACAAGAATCTAACTCTGTGCCTGACAGATAAAGTAGCCATTGGTTCACGAATAACGGAGGCTCTTTGGTGCCCAGCCTCCAACCGCCTACTGAGGTCTAGAGAAATGAACATCCAAGGTACCTCAATTTGTCCATAGGTGCTTCCAATTCAACATATCCAAAACTCAATTTGTCTTTTCCCCCCATAAAATCTGATTCCATTGCTCTACTCCCTTTCCTGGTTAATGGCAGCAGCATTATTTAGTCAGACAAACTTCAACCCTGGAGATCATGCTGGTATATTCTTTTCTATTTCTGCTTACATCAGTATATACTAAAGTCCTGAAGGTTTTAGTTAAATATTTAATGTCCCTTGTACTCAGCTCTAATTTCCAACCTCATTGTGAAATAATGGGGAAGCATAGCAGCAGCAAAGATATAGTAGGGCTGAAATTCAGAAATACTAAATTGTTTATAAATACAAGCATTTTTGAGCTCAGCATCTATATGTAATCCCAAATATCTGATATCTGAGTTCCAAAAGGAACTAATTTACCAAATCTACAATAGTCAAATTTTTGGTAAAATCTAAAATACTATATAAAGGAGCATAATTTTTAAATTTAAATTTGTAATTGTTTAAAGTATTACATAAGTCTCCCCCCCCCCCCCCATTGAACTCTTCCTAGTCATTCCCACCCCGCAGCACATACATGCCTTCACCCCCCTACTGTCTGAGTCCATTGGTTATGCTCATATGAATGCATACAAGTCCTTTGATTGATCTCTTACCCTCTCACCCCCCATAATTTTATTTATAGATAGTGATTGCACCTCCAGAGTAATTCAATATACATTATCTAACCTTTTTCATGTTTCATAAATATTCCTCTCCTTCCTTCTTCTCCTTATTCTTTTTCTCCTTTTTCTCCCTTCCCCCAAGAAATTTGTAGTAATCTGAGACTCAGTCAGGTTTATGTGACTCCTTCTCAGCCACCCAAGTGGTGGCCAAGTTCAAAATGGATGGGTCTTCTGAAACCCAAGCCCATGCTTTTTGAAATGTGTGCTTGGAAGTGCTCACCTTTAAAAGTCCTGCATATATTTGCTGGTCCACCAATAATCTTTCAAGAAGGATATCATCACCTTTGTTGCAAACAATCAGTTGTATAACTGTATAGTCTTAAGTACACACACACAAACACAAGTCTTTCCCACTATCTAGTCTAGTCTGAAAAAAATGGCACAAATGTGGGCAAAAGAAAGTATTATCTACATCATTCTCTGCTTATTAGCTAGCTGTTTTCCAGGCAGGATAGGGTGTGATTTAGGATAAAAAAGATAATTTTCTAGTTTTTCTACTTTCTGGCTGTTGGCATTATATAAATTACCTGACCTTTCTAATCCTCCCACCTTATTTGTAAAGTGGGGAAAAAAGACCTATTTCTTATGCCTACTCTGTACCCAGAAATGTTGGTTTCCCTTCCCTTTGCTATCCTTTAGGTGTGGGAAAACTAATGATTTACTTATAAGAACAAATTTACTCTGTTATCTTGGTTTAGCCTAAGTGCTTCTTTTTTTTTCTTTTTTAATAGTCCATTAGAAACATCTTTAAAAAAAAATACATGGTCAATGATGTCTGGTCAGGTTGAACTCAAATACCTAGGCTACAATGTAAGCATTGAAGTATTGATCTGTGAAAAAGTTTACTACATTTTAGCATATCCAAAACTACATTTTAGTGACTCAACTGAATATCATTATCATATTAAAATTACACTTGCAAATTTCCTGAAAAAATCCATGGTGTGTGCTCATCGCAGGCTAACAAAGCCCATTGTATTTGGATAATTACCTTCATGAACAGAATTAATTGTTCTTTTTTCATTTATGCTAACTTATTTTTTGCAAATTAGGATACTGTGTGTCAAAAGCTTTGTGAAGTACAAACATTGATTTACTTCATCAGGCTGGAGAAAAAACATGCCTCAGAAAATGAGAGCTTCATAAATACTTTCCTTTAATATTTGCATTTCTGTGATTATGAGTGAGGGTAAGAATATTTTTTTAAAAAGTACCCTGACAAGTTCAATACATATAAAAAGGTTTAAACTACAATACAGTGAATAGCCTATTTACACTATACAGCTCAAGAGATAAAACATTGCCAAAACCGGTTTGGCTCAGTGGATAGAGCGTCGGCCTGCGGACTGAAAGGTCCCAGGTTCGATTCCGGTCAAGGGCATGTACCTGGGTTGCGGGCACATCCCCAGTGGGGGATGTGCAGGAGGCAGCTGATCGATGTTTCTCTCTCATCGATGTTTCTGACTCTCTATCTCTCTCCCTTCCTCTCTGTAAAAAATCAATAAAATATATATTTTCAAAAAAAAAAAAAAAAAAAAAAAAAAAAAAAAAAAAAAAAAAAGAGATAAAACATTACCAATTAGTTGAAGTTCCATGAATTCTTTTTCTCCATTATGTTCCCCTCCCTTTACACTATCAGAAATTTGGATTTTATCATGCCTGTATTCTTTCTTAAATATACTTTTACTACATATGTTTTCATTCCTAAGTGATTCATGCAGCCCAGATTTTCATGTTTTTAAACTTTCTATAAGTAATACGTTTCATTTATTCTTTTTTTTTTCTTTTTTTTTTTAATATATTTTATTGATTTTTTACAGAGAGGAAGGGAGAGAAATAGAGAGTTAGAAACATCGATGAGAGAGAAACATCGATCAGCTGCCTCCTGCACATCTCCTACTGGGGATGTGCCTGCAACCCAGGCACATGCCCTTGACCGGAATCAAACCTGGGACCTTTCAGTCCGCAGGCCGGCGCTCTATCCACTGAGCCAACCGGTTTCGGCAGTTTCATTTACTCTTATGCTGCTTTATTTCCTACTCAATATTAGTTTAGTTCAGTGGTTCTCAACCTTCCTAATGTTGAGACCCTTTAATACAGTTCCTCATGTTGTGGTGACCCCCAACCATAAAATTATTTTCATTGCTACTTCATAACTGTAATTTTGCTACTGTTATGAATTGTAATGTAAATATCTGATATGCAGGATGTATTTTCATTCTTACAAATTGAACATAATTAAAGCATAGTGATTAATCATAAAAACTATGTAATTATATATGTGTTTTCTGATGGTCTTAGGCGACCCCTGTGAAAGGGTCATTCGACCCCCAAAGGGATCGTGACCCACAGGTTGAGAACCGCTGGTTTAGTTAGCTATGTCTATATTGATGCATGTATCTCTAGTTCACGTATTTTCACTGCTTTTAGGAGCATGCCAATATTATATTTCAAAATAATGGTTCCCAGGACCCTGAGAAAGATAGCCATTGGCAAGATGTTTTAAAATTTATTCATTTAAAAGGGAGCAGAGAAGGAATTTATGGCTACAAGTTTCTTAAATAAATGCTCTAAGAAAAGAGGGGGCAGGGGCCTATGTCAAGAAGAAACCTGTCTAAAATGTAGTCAAATGAGAGAATGTTAAAGCCATCTTGGTCAGCTGATATCAAATGGACATCTTGAAAAATATATATTAGCCAAGGTGTTTGCATTTATTTTAAACATAAAACTTTGATGTTTGCTACAATTGCTTCCATGAGCCTTATTGAAAAAAAAAAATCTAATTCTATATCTGTAATTGTTGTTGATTATACTTTTTATTCTTTATGCACAGAAGGTTGAATTTTTATATGGTAAAATTTATCAATGTTTTCTTTCTATGAATTGTATTTTTGTATCTTATTTATGAACAATTTTACTACCTGCTATTATGACTTTTGTGGGTTTTTTTAAAAGAATAAGACAATTACCTTCTGTATATATATGTTGAATTCAAAGGGAATGGATTTTTGTGTATAGTGTGAGGGAGGGATCCATTTTTATATTTTTTCCATATGGCTACTCTGTTATCCCAGTATCATTTATTGAATAATTCATCTTCTATTTTTACCACACATAGACATGTAGGCTTGTTTCCAGGCTCTCTCTTCTGTGCCATTGGTCTACTTGCTCATGTGTAATTCAACATTATAATAGCTTTATAATATTCTTTTTCATGGTAAGAGCAAGTCTCTGATCTTATTTATCCTTTTCAAATGCCTTGGAGCTAGGATAAGAATAAGTTTTATGTCATTAGTCTTAATTTTATATAAAATTCCAAAGAAAGCAGAGAATTTATCTAACGATAGAGTACTTGTTACAACCTATGGTTAGCCAAGAGATCCCATTTCCAGGAATTTGAAAGCTTTCTTAGAATTTCACTGAAAACAGCAAGCAGTTGGAAATGGTATGCTTGATATGGGAGCTTGAGAGAGAGGGCTTATCATGTTCTCCTAGAGCCCTGAGCATCTCTGATTTCTGTCCTTGCCAAGGATTAGTTCTTCAGCTACTCTCTGAGCTCTGTCAGTCTCTTTCTAGTACTTGGAGCCTTTTGCTCACTGGTAAGCCAGAATCAGTTTCTTCCAACTTGAGTATTATGCTGAATATGCCTCACCAAAATTTGAGATTATCTAAATGGGAAAATGTTTGTTGTATAACCCTTCTTGAGGTAGAATTAAATAAGAAACATTTTAAGTGGCAATAATTAAAAACAAGTAAGTCATCATAATCCTTCCTCTGTAAATGGACATCTTCAAAAATACATCTTAGCCAAGGTGAGTGTATTTACTTTAAACATAAAACTGTGGCGTTTGTTACACTTTCTTCCATGAGCCAGGAATAATTCCTGGCTACGTGGGTTTCATCTGAATGTTCTTTGGCAGGGCTTTCTTTGTGGGTCAGTAGAGTAGGCCTTGCATGGAGTGATAACCACTAGTGACTTACTAGTTGGTTTCTTTTTGGGGAAGTGTAGGGGAAGATATGAGACCATGGTAAAGATGATGTGTTTCATTATGACCTGTAGTCTCTGTTGGTCCTTTACTTTTCCTTCCTTCTTCCTTTCTTCCTTCTCCTCTTTGCAACATTGCTAAGTACTTGAACTAGGCCTAGGAATCATGAGCTTTGCAGGCTGCTACAGTGACCCAGAAATCTGAGTGAGGAGACTAATGACTGCAATATTGTTTTAACCATCTTGAAATGGAACCCTTTGTTGGCCTGTATATTTGTTGTAACTTTCATATATTCGACGATAACTGAGTTTTAGAAATGTGTTATATATATAAAAGTCCGTGCTTTCTCCAAAATCATAATTCTTTGTGTTGATTTATGCAGACCTTTAGATAGATATTTCTAGGCTGAGTCATTTTTTACTTATCACACTAGGTATCATTTATAAAACTTTGGGGAAAAAACTAATTATTACTTTTTTTAGTGGTTTTTACATTTTCTTCCTTTACAGGATCTGTAGTTAGCTATCAAATTGCTTTAAAGGTGAGCTATATAAATAGATTTTAGAATTAGATATTTTTCAATAAGGCTCATGGAAGAAAGTGTAACAAACACCAAAGTTTTATGTTTAAAGTAAATACACACATCTTGGCTAAGATGTATTTTTCAAGATGTCCATTGAGATCAGCTGACCAAGATGGCTTTGACATTCACCTATTTGACTAAATCTTAAACAGGTTTCTTCTTGATATAGGCCCCTGCCCTCTCTTTTTTTAGAATATTTATTTAAGAAACTTATAGCCATAAATTCTTCCTCTGCTCCCTTTTAAATGAATAAATCTTAAAAGCTTCTTGCCAAGGATGTCTTTCTCAGGGACCTGGGAACCATGAAGACGGGAAAAAGTTTACTTTTCCTCTGTTGCCTGGATGCTCACTGTTTCCAGGCATAGTTGCCCAAAGAACCTCAGTCCACACAGGCTGCAAAATTCCCCTCTGTTGAGAATGAACAAAATAAGAAATTAAAGAAGCTATTTATTTCTTTAGACTTTTAGCTCACAAAGGCAAGATAATTTAATTTCAGGCATCACATCCTTTGGATGTACATATCTGTGGATTTCTATTTGCAAATATTTAATCTTCAGATTTTATTTTTTCCACAGGAATTTGATAGAATGGAATTCATATCCAAATGTGAGGCAGCCTTCTTTTGTTGTCCTGTACAATATGGGGTACCTTTATGTTACCATTTTATCTCATTGCAGAAATTCTGATGAGTATTGCACAATGCGGTCGGAAATATAATTTGCAATAATAAATAGAACAGAGACAGTCTGAACTTGGGGAAGAACCTTCGGAATTGATTTAACTGTGGGAGTAAAATCTACTCTGCTCACCACTGGTCTCAGAAGGATGCACAGTGGAGCAAGGGTTGGTACCAGGAGAATATCCTCATGAAGGTGGGAACATAACTCCTCTGTTAGGCTGGTGACCATATTGCCCACCAGAATGATTCATAGTCTTGCTTAATCATAGGGTAATGGTTAAACCCAATGCATTCAGTGAACCAAAAGCAAAGTGGGGTGGAGAGGGATATAGTTTTCCCTTCTCCTGATTCCATGTGGAAGGATCACTATTGCAGCACCTTTCTGTCTGGCTTTTTCCTCCCCCTCACTCACTCCCCATCAGAGGAAAAGGAGCAAATCATATCCTTGGGACAACCAATCTGGCTCGGCCCTTTCCTGCCTTCCCCTTACAATCTGTCTGCTGGAGGAGAATGTGTTTTGGTCATTCCTTGCCTACACTGTAAGCTTAGCTTAGGCCTGTAGTTAACCACTGTTCCCTGGGCCTAGATGGACAAATATGGGATTCAGTGAGTACTCTTGTCCTCACTGTCCCCTACTGAGTTTTGACCAACAATTACAGTAATATTTTGATCTCCATGCTTCTGACTCCCTATTCTCACAGTTGCTTTGTCATCCCTTGCCTGGATTACTGCTGCTTCCTTTCTCCTCTCCACTGTGTATTCTCAACACAGTAGCCTGAGCAATTCTTTTAACGTAAGTCAGATCAAGTAGCTTCTCTATTCTGATTGCTAGAGATCGCACCACCATCACCTTTGTGACCTCAACTCCTAGACCTATTTTCACGACCACTTTCCTTCTCACCTTCTCTGTCCAGCCTTACTACCTCCTGGCTGTTTCTTAAACACACAGCAGATATGCTATGCCTCAGGGCTTCTGAATTCTGACTCATCTCCCCGTAACATTATTCCCTCAGCTGTTACGTGGTCATTCCTTGGAAAACTACATATTTTCATGATTTATTTATTTATGTACTTATTTATTTATATATATTTTAAAAGTAGAAAGTAAACTCAGTGAAGCCAGGGGCATTGTCTATGTGGTTCATTTCTGTACCCCTAGTGCATAAAATAGGCTCAACAAAAACATATCCATTAAGGGAACAAACAACTCTGGGTAAGTTCTGCTCATGTAAGAAAATGATGTCAACTAACCTAAAAGAGAGTAAAGTGAGTGAACTCAGATATCAAATATAAATCACTCCTCCTTCAGAAATGATGCTCTAGCCAACAATTTATCCAAATATAAGTTGGCTTATAGATAACCTGTAACTTTGAGATAACTTAATAATCTAGCCCAAGAACTTATTGAATTATAGATGGTGCAAAACATTCAAAAATATTTCAGTGCTATACAAAAATGCTGTCCCTAAAAGCCACCCTGAGGCACCGAGTGACTGAAAATTTTCATGAATAATATTTCAAGTGATAAAAAAAAGATCAGAAATGCTTTGGGGCTAAATGCAACTTTTTGTATCCTAATTCTTTAAAATTTGGCATAATCCACATAGTGTTTGTAATATAAATTGTAGTGAGTCAGGTAATTCATTTAAACCAGAGCACTTTATTATGCATCCAAAATTATTTACCAGGTGTGAAACAGATACCCAACTCAGGCATTGGTGGTACAGAGGGGATGGGTGTAGACTCTGCCTGTGAGGGCTGGGCAGTCTGTAAATAAGAAAGTTTACAGAGTTTTATTGGTTATCTTATTCTCTATGTTGGAGCCTAGTTTTCTCATGTGCCTCCAAAGAGACTGTTGACTTTTAAGAAACAAATGTAATGCAGTTTATTCTCTTTCTGAAGTTTACCACTTCCTTGTCAAGACTAGTCTCAGTCTAAAAATGACTATTTCTAAATAGACATCATCCTCTGCATACTTACCTGTGTCTTCTGCAACTGTGGTTTTTCATCTTTTGTACTTATTTACTCCCTGTATTTGACATACTTTCCTCATTTAAGAAATGTAGCCGTATTTCCTTGCTGGGAACAGTGGCCTCAATTAGTACAGGTCGTGTTACCTCAAGCATGAAACTGCATGCTGGTGAGAAAATTTATCTGACAATTTTCTTCCCAGTGGTGGATTGCTCAGATCATTATAATTATATTCATTTCCTTTGTTAAATCAATTTAAGTCCACATTTTTTCTTCTTTATGATTAGCCTCTGGAGATATTGCTTTCACCTGTGATACAATATAACTGAAAAAAAAATCATGGCTGACATTCTTTCTTGGCTAAAATGGATGGTTTCTCCTACGTGTAACTAACAAAGCATGTCAAACAATACTGAATTCGGAATTTAAGTAAATATTTGCTAGATATCAACAGATTAATTTTTCCAGCTTATTAATGTGTCTGTCCCCAATCTCTGCTTGCCTTCTGAAAGTATTACAATGTTTGAATTGATAGGTGAACATTACCACAGAAAGGTTTGATTTTTTTTTTAAAGTATAGTTAATTCAATTTCATAATTCAAGTGATCTGGTTATTTATTAGAGATTTTTTTAAAAGTAGGGGTTTCTCAGGTTATCATAAACACAAAAGAAGCATTTTTAGATGTGAACCAAAGCTATGGATTAGGAGCTGGGAGATGAAACCAGTAGGTGGTTTTGGAATCATTACCCAATCTTTTAACTTCTGTGCCTTACTCTCCTCATTTGAAAAATTGAGTTATCTCTTGTCCAGCCTATTTTATAAGGATTTTGAGAGGATATGACAACAAAGATATTTAAATGAGAACCATATCTTTGAAAATGCTTTAAAATTGTTAAAAGTGATACTTTTGTAAATTCAAGATATGTGTTATTATCATACTTACGATCTGATTGCTTTTAGGCAAATGTTAGCATTAGAAGAGTCTGAAAACTTGCAGATTAATGAAAAGTGAAGATTAGCTGTAATCATATGAATCACTTAAACAAGTTATAGTTAAACATTTTAAAATATACTTCTAGATTAAGACTATAAATGGTGCTTGATAAGGATGGGTATTTGTGGAATTAAAATATGCTACCTCATTCTTGATCGCATATTAGGAATTGAAAATAATTGTTCATGTCTTTATTTCTGAAGTGTCTGGCCATGCATTTGTGATGACTTAGTACATTTTGTTTTTCTAATTGACTTAGCAAATCCCCAGCTTATAAATGGATTTGGTTCCAAAGTACATTTTAAGTAAGGTTTTTGGAACAGAGAAAATCCTTTTCTTCTCCCGATTAAAACAAAACAAAGCAAAAACAAAACCCTGCGTGCTCTGGGATTTTCTGCTTTCTCACCTTTGCTCATACTTTCCCACCTGCCTAGATTGAATTAGAACTCTGCTCACTTACCAAGGCCTATGACAGTGAGTCCTTTGAGAGCAGAGAGCACATCATATTCATTTCTGAGAACTGCAGTGTTTCAAGGTTTTTCCAGCCCAATGGGGCCATCCTTTTCTTTAATGTACAAATGTAATAGCCAGAGCAACCCTGGCAGGAATAAGAGGTCCAACTCACCTCCATTACTCAGTGGGCCCTGCGGGAGGGCCTTTGGTCCTGGCTGTTGCTTGTCCTTCGCTGGCCTGCTTCTCCACATTGCTCTGTAGCAGTCCCCTGAACACTGGCCCAGGGCCACTTGCTACCCAACAAGAGGCTGTGGAGAATGGGCAAGTGTTAATGACCAGAACACTTTGCAGAAGAAGGATATTTAAATTAGATGTCAGATAACATGCTCCTGGACCCCATCAGCCATGCTCGTCACAGGGTGTTCACCACAATCTCTTCGTGTTCATCGTTCACTGACTTAGTGTCTCTGAGACCCACTCTTCTTTACCCTATGGAAATCCCTGTCAATCTTGCCCTTGGTTTTCAAAGCCCAAGCCCAATAACCCTTCTTCCTTCTTCATTGATAAACCAATATACAAACAAACAAAAACCCACACACAATTAATTGTCATAATCTCTCAGAAATCTGCTGCTGTCTCTATCCTCACTAATTTACACAATGAAGAGAAACATTACTATTCAGAGTAATTAGCATATCTATCTGAAGCTTTGGATTATTTTACCTGTGTTTAGGGCTGCCTTAAAATTGCAGAGAAGGAGGATATATAGCTATAAAGTTGAAGGTACTGACTAGAGTGATCCCTTGGGAACAAATGGGAAATTGGCTTTTCCGACCTTAGAAATAACAGGAAATAAATTGTGTTTGGGCCATTTAAAAATAGTGATTTTGTCTTGTTTTTTTAACAAGAGTTTGGAATAACTTGTCACGTTTTATCTTCAGCATATACCCAGTTGATACTGTACTATACACTGAGTTCTTGTCCTTGTTGGAAGCAGCTACACTCTAACGTACCTCTCTAATGCACTTTATCACTTTCTAACTTGAATTACAGTTTTTTTAAATCCATTTCATGTTCCCTACTATAAGGTAAATGCATTGAGAAGAGTACACTTTTTTATTGTTGTATATCACATCCATATAATATAACTTTCACATGTATTATTACTATTCTATAATACATGTTTATTTATTTTTCCAATCATCCATCCATTCATCCATCCATCCATTCATCCATTTCTTAATCAGAGAGGCATAACAAAAGAGAATTCTGGCATACTACTTAAGAATGCAAGCTCTAGAGCCTCAGTTTCCCAATATATAAAGTCTGAAATGTAAAATAAAAATAATAAATGTACCTATAGCATAAGGTTATTGTTAGAATTGAAGGAGTAGATGCATGCAAAGCACTTAGCACAGTGTTGTGTCCATAGTAAGCATTAGCTATGATTGTTGTTGTTATTGACTCAAGAAAAAAATGGAAAGTGCCAATTTGTCAGGAACTGTTAGGTGCCGAGGACAGAAAAGAATTGATCTTTGTTCTTAAGGGATGCTCAGTCTAGTGGGAGAAACAGACAAGTAAAGAGAGCTACATTGAGAGTGAAGAGCACTTCTGCTCATGTAGAGTGAACTATGGGAGCATGGAGGTGGCACGTGGGACTGAGCTGGGGAGACAAGGCTGGTCCCAGAAAGGTTTCTTATAATAGTGGTTCCTGAGCCATATAATCAAATGAAAACAGAAGTGTAGTTACTTATAATAACCAGTGGAAAAATACTTATCCAGTATGAACAATTGAGCAAAACATGGAAAAAGTGGTGACATTAAAGAAAAAGGCATCTGTCAATGAGGATTTCAAGTTGCAATAGGAGGCTGTGGTTATATAGAGCATACTTGGTGTTTTATGTCAACTGGCGGAAGAATTGGGGTTCCAGGGAAATGCAGGGCCCCAGGTGTGACACATCTTGGAAGAAGGGTCTTCTGTGAAAAGAAGTCATCCTCCAGTTTCATACTGTGGGCACTAAAAACCAGTCACTTGAAGCCAGACTGTAGTAGAAGGACCTCAGGACAGAGCTGTGGTTTTCTGTGCACACAGGCACCTCAATTTAGGGGGAAGGCAGACTCCAGGTAGGAAAGGAACCCTTTTTGCAGTACTTTTAGAACCACATGGGTCTCTTGGTTGAGGCACTGTACAGGCCTGGCAGAGCCCAGTCTGCAGGTGACAAATTTTATAATTGAGGGAGTGACGTGCAGGGATAGACAGATACGATAGACAATTCCTGATTTACTGGATATGCAAAGAAAAAAGCAAGGAAAGATGCCTCTACTGAAACTCCATACTTAACATGTATAAAATTAATTTATTGTCTTCTTTTTCTTGTCCTTCTTCCTGCTATCTTTAGTTTGGATAGTGCCACTGCTATCTCCACATTTGTTGTCTGTACAATCTCCATCTGTATGTCTTATTGTTATCCTTGATTCATCTCTTTTCCTTATCTCTTTTGACCAATTTGTCAAGAAATCTTGGTAATCATGCTACTTAGAAGTCTCTCATGTATGTATTTCCTCCCCTTGTCACGTGCCCTGGTGCAGGCTCTCACTACCTGGGCCATTGCAGTAGCTCTCTTACAGATGTCCTCATGATTTCAGTCTCTTTGTCTCACATCTTTTATCCAGGCCAGATGGTGACTGACTTAGACTTTGTGGCCATACAGCCTCTGTCTAAGCTGCTCCACTCTGCCCTTGTACCATGAAAGCAGACATGGACAACATGCAAAGAAATGGGCGTGCCTGTGTTCCAATAAACATTTAGTTATGGATACTAAAATGTGAATTTCATATAATTTCATGTGACATGAATATTACAGTATTCTTTTTTCTCATTTTTAAAACCCCTCTAAAAGCATATAAACTAGTCTTAGCTCACAGGTTGCAGAGAAACAGGTGGTTTATACTGTCATGAATGACGGACCTTTTCAACAACTGGAGAAAGAACCCTTTGAATTGCTCCTCGTAGCCCCTTCAGTGGATAGGTGTCTACAACCCATATTTTTATTCTCATCTCTAACCTTTCCCCTGACTCTGATGCTCCCTATGTTTTCATCACACTACATTGTCATTTGTGGCTCTAAAAATACTGCAATGACTTTACCACCTTTATGCCCTGCCACATGTAATTCTGTCAAAGAAAACTCCTCTACAATTTATCTAATTAGCAGAATTCCATAAGACACACATCATGTTGTATCTCCATTCTTTTTTTCACTTGCAATTGGTCTATGAAGCATTTTTATAATAGTTGCTTTGCATTTTTTATCCGTTAATTCTAACATCTCCTTCATCTTAGTGTTGGCATTTTTTAAAATTGTCTCTTGCTCATTTAAGGTGTGATTTTTCATATGACAAGTGATACTTGAAATAAAATTTAGGCCTTTGGGATATTATGTCATGGAACTTTGGGTCTTATTTGCATCTTCTGTTTTGCCTGGCTTCCTTTGACACCACTCCAGCAGGGAGTGGGTGAGTGGTGGTGGTGGTGGTGGGGCGGGGGGTGGGGGGGGGGGGTCACACCCTCATTATTGCTAGGTGGGAGTAGACATCCAGATTCTTCACTTGGCTTCCATTGGCATGAGCAGTTTGGTGTGAAATGGGAGTCGGGTCTCTTCATTGTTTCTGGACAGGCCTGGGCAGGGGTGGGCAAACTTTTGACTCGAGGGCCACAATGGGTTCTTAAACTGGACCAAAGGGCTGGAACAAAAGCATGGATGGAGTGTTTGTGTGAACTAATATAAATTCAAAGTAAACATCATTACATAAAAGGGTACGGTCTCTTTTTTTTTAGTTTTATTCATTTCAAACGGGCCGGATCTGGCCCGCGGGCCGTAGTTTGCCCATGGCTGGGCCTGGGAGTTCTAGCTCTTCACTGGGCCTCAGCTGATATCACCCTGGCTGGGAGCTGACATGGGTGCCTTGTTATGGTGTTGCAGAGGAGTGGGTGTCGAGAGGGACTGCCATCATTAGCGCTGGGTGGTGGTGAAATTCTTGTCTCTCCACTAGGTTTCCTTGACACCATCCCATGGTGAGGAAGAGGATGGTTTCTCATTACTTGTTATTGCTGGTTGGAAGTGGGCATGGGGTGATTGTCTAAATGTTTTCTTGCTTGCGAGGCTGCCCCTTTCTTGGTACTTTGGCTTGAGAGAGGAGGCTTTTGGTATTTTTTTTAAATATTTAAGCTCAGTGATGCTTCTGGATTGCTGTCTTTTCTAGCTCTAAATCTGGAATAGATGAGACAAACAAACAAACAACCATCCAGGGATTTCACCACTGTCATTTCTTGGGACTAAAGGTTCCTGGCCAGTCTGACTTCTTCTCTCCACCTTTCAGAGTATTTTTATGTTTGCTATACATATAAAATGTCCAGAGTTTTCAGTTGTACTTACTGGGAGGAATTGGGAAAGGTACTGCTACTCTTATCTTTGCAAAAGTAGAGGTCAGGCAATGCAGAATGCTAATTATTGTGAAACTACTACTGAATATTTGAAGTTCAGAAAAAAAATAAGCCAAATTTCTCAAATAAATTTAGTAAAAATTCTTTGCATTACAACTTGTGATATAGATCTATGATACTACAGAGGTAGAAAAGAAAACAACTTCCAAATTTCTCATATAGCAAGGTGACACTATCTTGATAAGAATAATATTTTATTATTTTTATCATCACATCTTATAAAATACTTCTAGTATATATCTTTGAAATATATCTTTGAGATAGTCTGCATATCCATGGGGTTGACTCAGTTATATTGCAAGTGAATATGAATTTAAGTGCCTACATTTTTTTTACCAAAGCAGAAAATAACAATGTGTAATGAAATAACAAGATAGACTATCCTTCAACCAGTATCTAAGAATAAGCCAAGACATAAGAATAAATCAGCAAATCTAACACAATATATAAATTACAATGAAGACATGATGTGACAAGTTTTCAGAATATTTCATTTATAGCATTTAAAAATATTTTTATTAATTTCAGACAGGAAGGGAGAGGGAGAGAGAGATAGAAACATCAATGATGAGAGAGAATCATTGATGAGAGAGAATCATTGATGAGAGAGAATCCTACACTAGGGATCGAGCCCACAACCCAGGCATATGCCCTGACCTGGAATTGAACCATGACTTCCTGGTTCATAGGTGATGCTCAACCACTGAGCAATGCCATCAGGCCATGTCATAGCACTTTTTATCTTAAGTTTAAATATATGCACAAATATTAAATATTTTCCAAGAAACCACAAATTGCCTAATACTCTATTGGATGTTATGCAATCCTAGGTAAGCATTTGTCATACTACTCTACTTGGCCTTTTGGTCGTCCTTTTAATGTGTCTATGGCACAGTGGGGTTTGGAAAGCTATCTGTAATAATGGAACAATTTTTCAAATTCTGGTGCCAAATGATCTGTATTGGAGCCAATCACCCACTGGCAGGAAGTGTTAGTGCATCACTGTATAAAACTAAGGCAGATTGTTTTATATTTCGGGTCTTGAGAAATCATGTTAGGGTACCTTTGGGAGGTTTTGATTATATGAGTAGTTATACCAATTACTCATGGCCACAGCTGTCCTGGGCATTCCAGTAAAAATGTTAGAAATTAATCTGGTGGCTAAAATTCAGTGGATCAAAATGAATTGCTGTTTATGGGTCTCAGAATATAAAAAAATAAAATAAAAAAGAAGAAGAGAATACCTTCTTGGGTACATTCCCTGACAGCCCTGTCAACAAGGTGTAAAACAAAAATTTTAACTAGTTTCTTATCAACTCTATAGACATGGTCCACTAGTTTTGGTGGATATGTTTTCATGTTTTCTTTTAAAAGCAAAATAAAGCTAGTCCCTTCTGGCCACTGTTAACTTCCACTGAGCGGCTATTAAAGTGCTCTCAACTACAGACGCTTTTTAAATGTGTACTGACTAAAATCCCAAAGAGTTGCAAGCACGCACTTCATGAGACTTCCTTTGATGCCATATGTCCCCCAAATGCACAGTTAATGTCATGAACAAGAGCCTTTGCCTGATGTTGATTCATTGAAAATCTATACCATGAAAGAAAAAAGATACCACTGAAAAATGCCTTGGGAAAGTCAGTTGAGACTAATATACTCACCTTTATGGTTTCCCTTTTTATTACTCTTCAGTATACTGAAGCATGTCATTCATGTTGAGGAAGAGTAGATTGGTCAAGGGAATGGATTAAAAGGCATTTATATGTCTCATTTCATCATGGGTGGGTTATCTCTGTTTAAAATCATACGATTTCATAAAATTGACTGCTTTTGAAATATCTTTTAAAATTTTTTTTTTTTTTTTTTTTTTTTTTTTTAAATATATTTTTATTGATTTCAGAGAGGAAGGGAGAGGGAGAATCATTGATGGGCTGCTTCCTGCAGGCCCCACACTGGGGATCAAGCTTGTAACTCCGGCATGTGTCCCAACTGGGAATTGAATTGTGACCTCCTGGTTCATAGGTCGATGCTCAACCACTGAACCACGCCAGCTGGGCTTGACTACTGTTTTGGCCCATATGGTTTCAGCACAGAGAAAGGGTTTGATGGGGTGACCATAGTTCTGCTGTTCCCCCACTGCATACCCTACAGCTCATTCTCACTTTGGAAATTTCAGGTTCAAAGACAGTGCCAGTTCAGCAAAATCCAAATACAGAGTCCAACCTTTTGATGGTGGCATGTCTCCGTCTACTCTCTGGAGACCTAACACTGTTATGTGCTTTTCCTGGGATATCAGCTCCGGTCCAGGCAGAAGGGAACGTGGGGGTGATAAGGATTGTAGGGAATAAGGTGAGAACAGTTTTTAATGGAGATTTAGAAAGGTAGTAAGTCTAATATAGTGCTAAAGAGCACGAGCTCTGGTGCCAGCTGGGTTTACATGCTAGCTCTGTACTTTTTACTAGCTGTGTTGCCTTGGGCTAGTTAGCCTCTCTGTGTCTTCGTTTCTTTTAAATCTATAAAACTAGAATATCTACTATTGTTCTGAGGAGTAAATGAATTAGTTTATGTAAAGCACTGAGAATGATGGACAGTTTTCTATAAAGTGTGTTATTGTAATTAATGAGTTGAAGAAGCCATATGAAGTAGAAAGGTTGGAGCAGTAGTGACTGTCTGTCAACTACAAAAAGCAAACACTGCAATATCATGAAGAGGTTCCTGTCATTTTAATTAGGTTTGCCATGAAAAGCAATAACCTTAGCTAACCACTTTGTAGTCCTCCTCCACCCAATCCCACTTCTCTTCCTATGAATATAGCACAGGAACCCAAAGGCCTTCCTCCCCATGATCCTCCCCACTCCCATTATGGGAAGAAATGTTATGAAATGGACTCAGCCTCCCCCATAGAGCATGAAACAGGATGAATAAAAATATTTTTATGAAGAGTTGTGCTATGGTGGAGGGAGTCAGGGGCAGAGATAGAGGCAAAGACTGGATCTCGTAGAGATCAGAATTTGTCCAAGCGGCACAGAGCCCATAGTTCACCCAGAATGGGGGCATGTCTAAGAGGACAGGGGCTGGGACAGGCTAGGCTGAAAGTTTTCCTCATGTGTGAGGATAGGACAGCTAAAAATCCATTCTCCTTCCTTTCCCCATATCTTCCCTGGCTCTCAGGTAAAAGGGTAGAGGTCTCCTGGGCAGGGAACAGAGTCACAATTCTCTCAAGATTTCATCTGTGGTTCCAAACTTTGTACAGGCAGTGAGTGGGCATAACCCTTGCTGCCACCTGACCCCTTCCCCAGCTCAGGGCTTTCCTCCGCCTGTGAGCACCAGGGCCTGCAGGATGTCTGACAGTGAGACAATTCCCTTGACCACATCATTCTCATCCACCACTACAAGTCGGTGAACCTCTGCTTCCACCAGCCTGTTGATGATGGTCTCCAGAGTTTCATGCAGGTAGCACTTAAGGACACCCTCAAAGTAATGTGATCGATGTTGGAGGGCTTTGGTCACAGACACATCTAGGTTGTTGTAGGTCTTTTCTGCTGCCAGATTGATAACATCAAACTTGGAGTAGATGTCCACCACACGCCCTTTTTCATCCACCACAGGCAGGGCCGAGACTCGGTGCTGTACGAAAATACCCAGAGCCACGTAGACGGGGGTGGTAGTGCGGACCATAGCAATGTTGGCATAGGTGCCAATCTGTAGCTCTTCCAGAGACTTAGACATGAACTCTGGCTTGGGGAACTCAGTGATAAATAATTTGAGGAACTTGAGGATGCGCTTGTGGGTGAGGATGTACAAGGTGTTGCCTGATTCTGGGTCAATAACTGGCAGCCTATGAATCTTGTTCCGGATTAATGAAGAGACAGCATCAAACAAGCTGGCATTAGGAGAAATGCAGACAAGTGGTTTAAAGGAGTCCTGTAAGTATACCTCTCTCCAAGTTTCGATCTTGTGTTCTTCCAGCTCATAGATTTGTACCAAGGCTGATTTGTAGTAGCGGTGCAGAATATTGATGAAATCAGTGATGGTCAGCATGCCCACAAAACTCTGCTTCTTACTATCCCACAAAGGGGCAGCTCGTACACCATTAGTCACCAAAGCAAAGAAAGCTTTTTTCACCTGCAAGGAAGTGTCAAACACAACCAATTTGGAGCTTGTGGGAATCAGGTCATAGCAGCGATGAGACTTCATGAAGGAAGTATACACAGTATTGTTGGATTCTGGGGCCTCTTGAGGATACTCATTTTCCAGAGCTGGAGAGTTATCTGAAGAAATGACCGTCTCCATTGCAGGAGGCGCCCGCTGGCTGCGTTCACTTTAGAAGTTCGCTGGGGAAGGGCTATCTTTTAAAATTTTGATTTTAAAAATTGAGATATAATTGACACATAACATTGTATTAGTTCTAGGTGTACAATAAAATCATTTGATATTTGTGTGTTTTGCAAAATGATTACCAGCAAAATGATTACCACAATAAGTTTAGTTAACATCCACCATCACACAATAGTTGCAATTTTTTTTCTTGTAATGAGAACTTTCAAGATTTCCAGTGCAGAACTACTTGGGCTTTCTGATTTCTAATAACTTTTATCATGACTATGCATTCAAATAAACATCCTGCACTAAGGCAAAACTTCAGGTTTTGAAGATAGGCTGCTAAGTCACTTGAAACGAAGTCTTTTGAATTAAGTGCATATAATATTTGAAAATCCTATTCTAACTTTAAATATTAGGAGCTGGAATACTATCATAACATGGAAGCTAACCACTAAGGTAGTTTCCTACTTTTGTGTTGTATTATGTCAAACTTATTCAATGTTCTATGTGATGAAATTGATAGACTCTTTTTACCTTTCTGAGTTAATCATCAACCATTTCACTAAAAGTATATAGGGTGCCCATTGAAATGCCTGCCCTCTTTGTGATTTGGAAACACTTGCAATCTTGGTCTTGGGTAAATTGTAGTTTCTGATGAGAACACATCCTCCATACACACTCAACATTGCTCACTGCCTTCCTCAGGAACACACTCTTTTTCTGTTTTTCTTTTCTATTTCTAGCACTCAAAAACTCAAGTCCCATTCTTTATGGAAAATGTTCTAGAGTTTGTTATCTTTGACAATATGTCTTGAGTCATCATTTTTTGAGTCACCATTTTAAAGAGAACATTGTGTACTTGGGAGCACCAAATTACAAATCTTTTCAAGCTTTCCCACTGTCTTTTATAAAAGATATGATCATGTGTCTCCTAACATTCCCTTTTTTTTTTTTTACCAAATACTTTGGTCCCTGATATTATTTGAATTTTTGTAATTTTTTTCCATTGTGCTAAATACACTGCTTTTGTATTTTATAAGTTTCTTTCTCCTGTAAATAAAAGTGAATTTTGTATCACTGTGAAACAAAGAACTTGATAGTATGCTGTTTCCAATATTGCAGTAATGTTCATTCAGATAAAATGATTTGATGAACACTTACAAAATGCCAGAATAGAAATGAGAATTTTAAAGAGACAAATGAGAGTTAATATCTCTGTACTCATGATATGGCAGGAGAGGGGAAAAAGTCACATGAATAACTTTAACGTGATTTTGAGAAAGCAGCAAAAGAATCCTAAGAGCGTGGTGGGAGGTCAAAAGAGGAAATGATTCACTGTACCGTCTGGGATTGGAAAAGTTTTACAGAGTTAGTCCATTTAAACTGACTCCCCCAACAGTGAGCACATAGGGAGGAAGGGACAGCCTAAGAAAAATGAGTAGCAGGTACAAAACCAGAGAAGATGGAAAGTAAATAGTTTATTGGATAATGAAAAATTGTGTCATAATGAAGTAAACCATGGTGTGTGTGTATGTGTGTGTGTGTGTTGTGGTATTGGCAGAAAACTCATGGCTATGGATTTTAGGATGACAGGATATGTGGAGAACGGATGGTGATGGTATTTTTTCCCCATTACAAAAGATAGCATTATCTGAAATTAAATTGAATCATGTGCATAGGGTTTAAATAATGATAGAACAAAGGTTATCATATTCTAAAAATCCCCACATCTGCTCCTCCTGATTGCTTTCCTCTCTCTCCCAGAGTTCATCAGAATGCTAAATATTGTGTTAATAGCCCAAGTGCATACTCCTAAACTTGCCTGGTTTTGAGGTTCTATGAGTGGATTATCCTATGGGTAGTCTTTTATGACTTGCTTTAATTGAAAAATATTACATTTTTGAAATTCCTTTGTAAGGATATACTATAAGGTGTAGAATTCTCTTGTAAGGATATATTACAACTTTCATAGTTTCTTTAGTTTCATAATTTCACAGTTGGTGGACATTGGGTTATTTCATTTTTTTATGAAAAATGCTTCTATGTGGTCTTATGTATGTGCAAGAGTTTAGAGCATGGAATGGAGGGGCTGGGTTGAAGGAGGTTATGCACATGTTCAACTTTGCTAGGAAACTTTTTTCCCTATGTAGTTAAGTCGATCACACTCCCACCAGCAGTGGTGAGGATGCATGTTGCTTCTTCTGCAAATGGTACTTGGCTCTAATAAACCTAAATGTTTTGCTCATATGGTAAGTGTGAAATGGGATCTCCATAGTTTTAATGTGTTTCCCTGATTACCAATGAGATTGAACATCTTTTCATTCATACGGTATTGGTCAAGGGTAATCTTCTCTGAAATTTTTAGCCAATTATTTTTCTTATTTCCTGTCAGGTTGCTTTTTTCCTTGTGGATATGCAATTCTTTATAGTTTCTGAATATTGTTAATCTTTTGCCCATTTATGTGTCACAAACATTTTCTCACAGGTTGTAGTTTATTTTTTGAGCTTTTGTATGGTGATCTTTTGTTTATTTTTATTTGTTTGGCTGTTTTGTAATAAGTGATGCATGTTGGTTTCATATTTTAAGGTCCTTTTTACGATTTAGAGTTTATTCTGATGGCAATATGGAGTCATTACCAGTGATTAAATCCAGAGATGAGAGACTAGTTCAAACACAATTACCAAAATGCTTGTTCTGGAGGCTTGTAAGTAAACAGTTGAAGTAAGATTTAATCTGTACTTTTAATAGGAGGAAGCAAGTTCGAGTGTTATTTAGGAGGTGGAATTGACAGACATGGATATGTGGGAATGAGTGTGCATAGAGCAGAATGGTTTGGGTGAGACTAATTTATGGCGGGCGTGCTGGGGCTGTGGTCTCCTCTCCGCGTCCCACACGGAGGGGGAGACTTGAACCAGTTCGTGCAAGTAGGAGGCGCTTTCTGGATTAAAGAATAATGAAAGACAGACATAAAATAGATTAAAAGCTTGAGCTGGGTGTGGTGCCTGCCCTCTGGAGGGACAGAGGACACAGAGAGAGCCAGCTCTGAAAGCTGTTTATTATATCCTCGAATTACAGGAAGTTACATCACATCTGGGTGGGCCTTTGACATCATGAGATCCATCCCCTTAACATTGGGCAGGCAGGAGAATCAGACTGAGTGGTGTCCAGTCTTTGACTGGTCCCGCCTTCAGGGCATGGCTTTTGCCCCCGTACTGAGTCCTGGCTGATGTAAATTAAGCCAAGTGTATTTTAACGGTCCTTAACACTAATTAATATATTAACCTAAAAATTATCAATTCATAGGGAATAACCAAAGATATAGAACAGCACATAGCACGTGTTCAGGGTCTTGGAAGGTCAATTTCCAGGAGAATAGGGACAATGTCAGTCTTACTCTGTCTTGTCACCAGTATCCAGCAAAATACGTGATGGATTGAAGATGTTCAATAAATATATAGTGAGCTAACAGATAACTTGAGCCATTTCTTAAGAGCATGAGAAAGAGAAAGTAGGTGGCAGAGGAGCAAACCAGTAACTCAGGAGACCAACAGAAAACAGTGTGGGGATGTGAATAAAGAAAATCTTCCATCGCATCAGGTGACACTGTGGGAGGGTGGTTTCAGCTAACCAGTTGAAATATATGTTGGCATTCAATGAGTTGAGGAATGTTAGGAATGAGGAGATGGGCATATTAAGGGCCATTTATGTGACATAGTGATACAAGAGAGAATATTTTGGTATCAGGTTCACCCTGATGAGATAATATTAGTTTAATTCTGCCTGGCTCAGTATCCTAAAAGAGAATGATTGCTAAATATATACATCATCCAAAAGAATGGATTAGAAGGTGGGAAGAAAATATTAATAGAATGGAAAAGGGCTGGACACTAAAAAAGAAGCAAATCAAGCAATAAAAATATAGGATCAAACTGCAAGTTGGCCAGGGAAGAGTCTGAAACAGAAAGTGGAGATAGCTATTTGTATGTGTAAAGAGGAAGGGTTTAGTGAACAGTTGGCTATTGTTTTAAGGGGCCATTGCAAAACTTCAATGACATGACTACAGTACTTTTATGAGCCCTGGCCTCTGTTTGCTTAAGGTATTATTGGCTCAAGGAGAGGTTGTTTCAAAGTTAGAAGACATTTAAGCATAATGACTTCCCAAGGTGAATGATTTTGATAAGGATTCATGCTCACTATTTAGAACTGGCTTAATCATTTTCAGAGAAAAATATCTTCTCCCAATAGCATGCTCTGAGTTTAACTCAGTTGGAGGATGGGTTAGCAGGTCTCAGGGATAGTCCTAGATTTCAGAAAATGTAATGAGTTGCTCCAGGGCTCTGATGCTGGGAAAGTCACCCACAGGTTAGTAGAGATTTGCTCTGCCACTTATTTACATAAACTTGCAGGTAATTATGCCCTAGAAGCAACCTTTCTTATTAGTCTAAACAGTTAAGCTAGGGCTAACTTTTATAATTTGTTGTATAAAGGATTTTTTTAAAATAAGGAGACTGCAGGAAACTTTCTACAATTATTTCCTGAACAAGGTTTTGTTGTTGTTGTTTTTCTATTTTCTTTACTCCAAGTACTGCCTTGATGTATTTCTAGTCTTTGTTGTTTAGCTTTTCATGGTCCCTTTTCAATCTAGAGTCAGAGAAACAAGATACACAATTGTTTCACTACTGCAAACAGAATGTATCCTGGACCTTGTTAATTATTTGTCAATGTCTGGCATGGATATCTGATTGTTTTAGGTGCTATTTTGGATTCTTGTTTTTCTTGGAACCTAAGAATATGACCTTTTTTGAAAATCAGGTTGTTGCTAATGTAGCTAGTGAATATGAGACCCCAACTAAGTAGGAAGAAGCCTGAATCCAGTATGACTGGTATCCTCGTAAAAGGGAGAAGAAGAGATAAAGAAAAAGAAGTAGAGCCATGTGATGATGGAGGCAGAGGCTGGAGGATGTGTCTACAGGGCAAGGATTTCTAGTAAGACTGGGAGCTAAGGGTGAGGCGTAGGCCAGATTCTTTCCTAGAGCCTTCAGAGAGAGCATAACCTTGCCCACACCTTGATTTCAGGCTTATAGCCTTAAGCACTATAAGAAAGTAAATTTTTTTGTTGTTTTAAGCCACCAAGTTGTGGTACATGGTGACAACAGAAAACAAATATAGATGCCATTGGTTTTTTGAAGCAATTCAGGCTAAAGGTCCCTCAATTCATTGCATATTTCTCAAGTGCCCATCTAGATATTGGAAGAATACGTAAAAACAGAGTTGGAAAAAATAGTGTTAAAGGTCAGAGGAACATAATCACAGCCTACTCAAATTAATATGGTAGATTGCTATCAAATAATCAGAAAGTTAAATTAACCAGGGTCTTCAACTGATTCTTCAAGATGAACATAATCACAGCCTACTCAAATTAATATGGTAGATTGCTATCAAATAATCAGAAAGTTAAATTAAGCAGGGTCTTCAACTGATTCTTCAAGATTTGTTGACTATGGGAGATGAACCTCAGAAAGACTACTTGATCTGAAGTCATTTGTATCTTGCTGTATGGTTATTTGAACTTGGAGACTCAGTCTAGCTAAATTGTCAAGCTTGACCAATTAGTATGCACTGAGATAGAACTTGGCTGACCAACTAAATCTGGGGCAAGAGCTGGCAATTTCCTGAATGGGGTACTGGATTATTTTTCTAGAACTACCTAACAAAATATCACAGACTTGGTGTCTCAACCAACAGAAATATGTTTTCTCACAAATAGAAGAAGATGATCAACAAGGCTGGAAGCTAGAGATCAAGGTGTCAGCAAGGCTGGTTTACTCCAAGGCCTCTCTCCTTGCTGGGCAGATGGCCAGCCTCTTGCTCTTCTTTACTTGGTCTTCCCTTTGTGCACACATGATCCTGTCTCTCTCTCTTTGTCTAAATTTCCTCTATTTATTAGGACACCAGTCAGATTGGATTTGGGCCGAGACTAAAGGCCTTATATTAATTTAATCACTGCTTCAAAAGTCTTATCTTCAAATAGTTATATCCTGAGGTGCTAGGGGTTAGGGCTTCAACATATGACTTTTGGGGAGAGGGTCACAATTGACCCCATAATAGATATCGAGGCAAGGTAAATGTTCAAGATGATTAAGAAGTATTTCTGTGCCCTATAATTGTACTAGTAAAAGGTGAAAATTTTAAGAGGAATAACATCAAAGAAGAATGAAAAATATTGATACTTATTGAGGAATTTAAAGGACATTTGATCCTGTCCAAAACATCCATGGAGACACTCGGTCGATGATTAATTACAGGATGCAAACACTGAGCTTTGTTCAAATTGTATGGATGTTATTTTCCTTATAACTCATGAGGAATCTTAGATTTCACATTGATTCATGTTCTTTTCATCATAAAGTTCAGCAGGGTTATTCAGAATTCATGAGCAATTACTATCAAGTACAATTGACCCTTGAACAATATAGAATTGAACTGGAAGGTCCACTTATACATTCATCTTTTTTCTATAAATATACATTTGGCCTTATGAATCCCCGGGGTAGGAACCCACCATTGAGGATTGCAGATGTGGAGGACCTACTATATGTATTGCTCTATACTATTTTATAGAGGGACTTGAGCATCCACGGATTTTGATATCTGCGAGGAGTCCTTGAACCAATTGCCTGTGGATACTGAGGGACAGTCAAAAGTTATACTCAGATTTTTAACTACCAGGGGTCGGTGACCTAATCCCTTCATTGTTCAAGGGTCAGCTGTATATATCAACCTTATTATTGGCTGGATATTGTTCCATTTCTGAAAAGTTACAGTGATACAGATTTGATTCTGTAGGTACAGTTGTGAAGTTGGTAGCCACATTTGAGGGTAACCACCAAGAACCTGGGTGACCACTTGTTCATGGCTCTGCTGGTTGTCTTTTCACACAAGGACCTTTTGACATGGACCAAATGTCTTTGTGGACATGTTGGACGGGACCAAATGTATGCTGATCATTGCAGATATCAATTGGACACATTCCCTGATTAAAAGAGTGTTTCTGAGTTGATATTCAGAATGAAAAAAAATCTACCATTGGATCATCAGCTAGTTTTGTCATATATTTTCTCATAAATGAAACAGCAGAACAGTAATTGAAGATTTGAAATGAAATCAGTTACTGACATTTACTTTGGAAAAATTTAGTTTCTTTATGACATTTCCAAGCTTTACTTTTTTCTTTGATTTGTTATTAGGATTGCTTTGTTCATCTGTACAAATCTTCAGTAAAACAATGCAGGGGAGCTATATTTCTCATCCCCATCTGGTAACATTATAGTGTCTACCCATAAAGAACAGACTCTGAAAAGCAGAATAGTTTAGATAAAGTGCCAGCCTGAGGATTGTTGATTCTACTGTTTTCTGAATTTTAATTCGACTTTCTTTTTACATATATTTTTATTGATTTAAGAGAGGGAATGGGAGAGAGAGATAGAAACAGCAATGATGAGAGAGAATCATTGATCAGCTGCCTTCTGCATGCCCGCACAAGGGATGGAGCCCACAACCTGGGCATGTGCCTTGACTGGGAATTGAACTGTGACTTCCTGGTACATAGGTCAACACTCAACCACTGAGCCACACCAGCTGGTTCTACTGTCTTCTTACATTAAATACATATGGTGAAACTTACCCCAGATACTCTTTCCCCCCATTGCTGAGAAACTGAAACCATCTTCTAAGATTTTAGATGATAGGAAATATGTCCCATTATTGAATGTCCCATCAAGATTAAGCCATAATAGATACATGCCACCTGGGGGCATCAGCAGCAACATGGAAGAGAGGATGGGGTGGAGGAGCACCATCAGATTTCCAGACTGGTAACAGATCTCTGAAAGATGCAGGTCTAAAAAAATGGGCTTTTCCCAGAAGAGTAATACAAGCTCATATTTATGGAGTGTACCAGGCATTTTTGAAGTGCTTTACAAATATGAACTATATAAGGTAGATACCTCTTATTTCTACTGATAGAAAAATAAATAGAATCACAGAAGAGTTAATTAGGTTGCCTAAATTACACTCCTGGTAAGTGAAAAAACTGGGATTTGGACACAGTCTAAGCCTGAACTCTCAACACCATGCTATTATGCCTGCCATAAAAGTAAGGCTAAAAATCTTATGCTACCACTTTAAATAGATTTAGGGAGCATCAAATCCAAAGACAAGGGTAGAAGAACCAAGAGGCCTCAAGTTCATAATGATACACTGAGTATGAAAGCTGGGTGGTCTTAGATAATGTATTAGTAATGTCTTCAAAAATTCTAGTCAACAGGTTTGGAAAACTCTCACTTGAAAGAGACTTATGATAGACAAGTCTGAGTTCTCTTGACTTTTCACCAATGATAGAACATGTGCTTAGTTTGTGGAAGGACTGAAACCTGAATCTAATGGCAAATGGGGGTGCCTGGATGGAGCTGGAGTGGGAAAGGATGTGAGAAGGGAATTCAATCTCAAGCTCTTTCAAAGCCTAACCATAGTCCTTGGTGCTAACAGAGCTCCTGATCACCAAACAAGATGGCACAGGTTAGATGAATGTACCTGTCCCCTGTGGAGGATATGCCTTCTGACCACACAGCTGAGCTCCCAGTACAGCACTGCCTGACATGCATGTGGAGTCCTGGCAGACTCTAGTTTCCATTTAAAGCAGTTGATAGATTGCCTCATCAATAGCTGACTTGGGGCTATCTAAACTGTTCTAGATAATTAAATCCCAGATCCAGCATTTCCTGGTTGCTTTTTTCCTAGCTTTAGCTGTGACACCTTCTGGCCAAATACTGTTCTTCCTGTTCTCATGAATAATCTGGCTTTGGCCTTTATTCATTATCCACATCTCACCCCACAGTTATATTGTCAGAATGTATTTGGAACAAGATCGTACCCCAGTCACTTAATCAACTTACTATATAACTGACTCTTTGACACTACCCCTGGCACTGTGCACACCCTGCACACACCCATGCCACAACCACAAAACAGTGACCTGATTCAGGAACTTCTATCATTATAGTAGCCCGTCAGGTAGTTTATACTTTATTAGTTCACTATAACAGAATATGCTCAGTAGTCTGGTAATAAATAAAATCTTTTCACGAGACTTAAATTATGATGCATTATAGTGGTTACTTTCTAATCAGCAATTTATCAAGCTGAGTAAAGAAGTGTAGAATCTTAGCTCCCGATGTTAAAGCATAATCAATTTTCAAATGAAAATCGATTTACTTTTATTTGTTTAGTCACATAAAAATGGATTTTAATTCCCACTTGATTATTTCTTATAGGAAATACTTTCCCCTGGAAGGTGTAGTTAAATTTCCTTTTGGATTTTGCAATACTTCTTGCTGTTGAAAATTGAGTTTGATGTTTTTGTTTACTTTTCCAGAAACAAAACTACTTTTGAATGTTGTGCTTTGCTCTGGTTAGTGTCTGGTTCCATGGTGAATGGGAGAAACACTCTTTGAGGCTTTCTTTGATTTTGCACTATCTTCAGCGAAATGCTGGTTTTCTTTCAGTTTGCAATACATGAGTTTTGTCTTGATTGCTTGATAAGATTGCCTTGTAAAGAAATGCTACTGAATCTTTTCTTACAAAACTTAAGAAATTCAGCAAATACTTATGAAGTGAATAATATGTGCAAGGGTCTTTGTCATATGCTTCTAGACTTGAAGAAAGAGGGACCCATATTTATATTTTTCCCTACTTCTAGGTCTAAAACACACCAAGTATAACATAAAATCTATTAGGTACACTATAAATGTTGTCTGTTTAATATCTAATGGAAATACCTGAAGAAGGAAATATTTTGGTTATTAATATTCAGAAAGGATGCTGATTTGCCTCCTATTTCGAAGGCTTTGTGGTAATTTATTTGGGTTTCCCCCCTCACAATAAATACGAGTAGGTTGGTGTTTATATCCCTATTTATAGACAAAGAAACATAGGAAAAATGTGACTTGTCCTAGAGAGTGGTCCTATCCCAGAGGAAGTGTGAAATAGACACCCAGCTTTAAGTGTCTGGACGGCATAAGGATTCTTATGTTTGCTGCCGTGTTCTCGTAATGTCAGGTTGCTTCTACCTTATTCAGCTGACCCCCTTGGCATTTAACCTTCTTCTGCTTATGACACCTTATTGCCATCAATGAACACTTCTCCCAATCAAAGGGACAAAGGGGGGGCAAACACAGTTTATTTCACAGTCTTCTCAGTGCTTCTCCATTTTGCTTCTTTGTGTCTCACCTATTTGAATACAATTCTTCCTTCCCGCTCAATTCCCTGACTTATATGCTGATCATTTTTTTTCAGGATATATACATTTTTTATTGAATTTTTTGGGATGATATTCATTAATAAAATTATGTAGGTTTCAGATGTACAATTCTATAACACACCATCTGTATATTGTATTGTTTTTGTTCAATATAACTGTTCTAGCACTTTCCTTTGCTCCCCAAATTACTTTTTCTCCCTATATAGCAGACCCTAGAAGTTTCTAATTGCATCTCATTAAGCAATGTTTTAAAAGTGGAATATGCAGCTAATGTAAATTTTCTAACCTGACAGTAACCCTTGAGATTGCTTCTCAGGTCCCTAAAATAATTTGAAAACTATCTAACATCATATGTATACAATTATAAAATAAAATTAAGTTGTGGCCAAAAGTAGCTCTGTGATGGAATAATAACTCAAAGTTACAGTATCTAATTCTTCTTGCTTTTGTTGTTGTGGTGGTTTAGACTGTAATTTTTATAAGTCAATATTTATTATATATTTTTTTAAATGATGTCATTTGGTACTAAATTATTTGTCTGCACTTTCCTTCAGTCAATGAAAGAGAATACACTAAAAAAGAAAAAATAGTCAAACACTAGAGGCTCAATGATTACTAAAGGAAACCATTTAACCCATTTTAAATCCTCTCCAATTAGTGAGGATTGATTATTCACCATATCTAACTGTGAAAGAAATGCAGTCTGAATCAACTTCAGTCTTTTTTGGTTTTTGTTGTTGACTGGGTATTTTAATTAAAATCAATGTCATTGATATCACCAGTATAATTTTATAAAAAGTAATAAACCATATCAGGTTAATGTACAATATAAGATAATACTGTACTATTGGCATGTATGAACTTCATTTATCTTTATAATCATAAGCAATTAGACTAAAGGAATATAATTTGATTTATTAGTATATTTGCACCTTTTTGAAAATAACAATTTATTATCTTCTCTTCATTCTAATGTAGCCATGGAATATAATAATAAATGAGCTTACATTAGATATTACACATTGTCAGAAAGGAATCGATTAGGTAATTTCATTTTAAATATTTCATATTTTACTTTAACTTGGAGCATCTCCCAAATTATTTTTATGTTTAAAGGCACCACTGAAGACAACGTTCCAAAGACTAAGATAAAATTTTAAATGATCTGTATTTCCGCTTGGATTTTTTAACACTCAATAGTTATTAAAAGTCTATTAACTCTCTGACTCTCTCTTGTCAGAAAAATACATTTAGCCACAAGAACCAGCACACACACAAGTTTGCATATCCTTTCAACCTATGAATCCTCAGATTAAGAATGCCTGCCCTATAGGATATAGGATTTTATCTTGGAAAGTTGCTGAACACATATTAAGATCATAAAATTAAGCATAGTTTAAAAATATTTTTATTGATTTCAGAGAGGAAGGGAGAAAGAGAGATAGAAACATCAATGATGAGAGAGAATCATTGATTGGCTGCCTCCTGCATGCCCCCTACTGGGAATTGAGCCTGCGACCCAGACCTGTGCTCTGACCAGGAATGGAACTGTGACCTCCTGGTTCATAGGTTGACGCTCAACCACTAAGCCACGCCAGCCGGACAAATTAACCATTGTTTTAAAGATTTATCCAGACAGGGATAGAAATCAAAACTGATAATTTATTCAAAAGTAACATGCTGCATTTTATTTCTTAAAAATGACTGTTTTCTGTTGAGAAACAATTCTTTAAATTTATAACAAAGTCTTATCTGTCACTTGCTACATCTTTGGCATTGGGGATACTAAAATCTAACTTATATGAGGATCAAAAGACAAAAGCACTGTTGTATAGCATGAAGTGCTCTGGTTCAGACTGTTCTTTGCTTTTCTGAGTATAGGATAGCTTCTGAAGTACCTAGACAATGAAAACTCAGAACCCAATAGGATCTTCTGAGGAGGACAAGATCTATCTGTTCACTAGAGCTATATTATCAAAGGGTGACAGCGCCGTAAGCCAGGAGTCAAGCACAACATGCCAAGAGAAACCAAGCGAACTTCATTTAGGATATTAAATATCTCAACTCTTCATGTGCTTGCAGTGGCCATGCCAATTCTGGAGAATGACCTGTTCCCAGGTGTGACTGACAGACAAGTACCTTTCCCATTTCACCCCAACTTTACTAGGCATGCATCTATCCTCCTTTTCTGGACCCCTTGGGAGTGTAAAGTTGTTGCTTCCTGGCCAAGCTGCCTAAATGACATGCTTATAATATTTGTCCTTCCCTTTGCTCCTTTCTTTTTTTTTTTTTTTTAATTAAATCTTTATTGTTCAGATTATTACATTTGTTCCTCTTTTTTCCCCCCATAACTCCCCTGCTTCCAGCTCCCACCCCACCCTCCCCCCTCATTCCCCACCCACTGTGTTCATCCATAGGTGCATGATTTTTGTCCAGTCACTTCCCGCATCTCCCACACCCCTTTTTCCCCCAAGAATAGTCAGTCTATTCCCTTTCTATGTCCCTGATTCTATTATAATCACCAGTTCATTCTGTACATCAGGTTATTTATTCACTTGATTCTTAGATTCATTTGTTGATAGATGCATGTTTGTTGTTCATAATTTGTATCTTTACCTTTTTCTTCTTCTTCCTCTTCTTAAAGGATACCTTTCAGCATTTCATATAATACTGGTTTGGCGGTGATGAACTCCTTTAGCTTTTCCTTATCTGTGAAGCTCTTTATCTGACTTTCAATTCTGAATGATAGCTTTGCTGGATAAAGTAATCTTGGTTGTAGGTTCTTGGTATTCAGCACTTTGAATATTTCTTGCCATTCCCTTCTGGCCTGCAAAGTTTCTGTTGAGAAATCAGCTGACAGTCGTATGGGTATTCCCTTGTAGGTAATTAAGCCTCTTTCTCTTGCTGCTTTTAAGATTTTCTCTTTGTCTTTTGCTCTTGGCATTTTAATGATGATGTGTCTTGGTGTGGTCCTCTTTGGATTCCTTTTGTTTGGGGTTCTCTGCGCTTCTTGGACCTGTAAGTCCATTTCTTTCTCCAGGTGGGGGAAGTTTTCTGCCATTATTTCTTGAAATAGGTTTTCAATATCTTGCTGTCTCTCATCTTCTGGCACTCCAATGACTCTGATATTAGACCGCTTAAAGCTGTCCCAGAGGCTCCTTACACTATCTTCACACTTTCGGATTCTTTTTTCATTTTGCTTTTCCAATTGGGTGTTTTTTGTCGAATCTTTGGTTTGATTATTGTACTCCTCTGGTCTGCTATTGGGTATAATATTCTTTATTTCAGTCCGTGTATGCTTACTTTCTAATTTCTTTATCATAGCATCGAGGGTCTCATTAGTTTTCGTGAGGCTCTGCACAAATTTATGGCAAGCCCTCAAAATTGCGATTCTTAGCTCCATATCCTCCATTTCTGTCATGTTTCTTTGTCTCCGCATCTTTTATGCTTTCTTGGTGCACCCCCTTGTGGTCTCTGTGCGCAGTCTTGTTCTAGCCAAGCCTTAATTGTTGTAGTTAACACTAGAGGGATTTGACCCCCAGGCCGACTGGCTATAGGAATCAGCTGTACGGAAAACGTCTGCCTTCTGGGGAGGCGCTAATCCAGCCTTTGCCTGAGGCGATCGGCAAATGGCTGTGCGCAGGCTTTGGGCGGGGCGGGATCAACAGGGCGGGGCGGAGGGAGCAGTTATGGCCACGCTCAGTCCCGTTCCCAGAGGCTCTGCTTCTCAGAACCCCGGCAGCCGCTGCAAACCTCGGAGAGAAAGCTGCCCTCAGGTTTCAACTGATGCCGGATAATCCCGCTTCTCCCGTTTGAGTCTGGGTCCCTAGAGACTCGCCCGGATCTGGAGCCCAGAGTCTGAGACTCACTCCCGACAGAAAACGACAACCGAGCCCTCAGCCACCAGCCCGCTTTGCGCGCGCACCTCGGTACCTTTGTATTTTCCACACTGCGCTGCCTCTGAGCCTCGATTTGCTGTTCTCTTTCCTTCTAGTTGTAGAGTCTCTCTTCAGCCAGCCTTCCTGTGGTTCTGGGTGATGTCCGTTCAGTCTTTTAGTTGTATTTTTGAAATGGTTGTTTGCGGCAGCGGTCTCCGGTGTTTACCTACGCCGCCATCTTGGTTTCCCCCTTTGCTCCTTTCTTGTTATTAATAGCTAGGTTAAATACCACAGTATCAGATGGAGTATCACATGACAGAGAACGCTAAATTCTAGACTTGTGTGCTGTTACATGAGTCATTTAATTTACATATTAAATAATTAGACATTTTGATAAGATATTCATAAACTTGTAAAAAGTTTTCAATTTTGTAAGTACTAGTATTAACCCTATGAAAATTGAAATACTATATTAACTGAAAGATAAAATATTCAAAGAGCTTTTGAAAAAATACCCCTGAGTCTTATGAGAAAAGAGGTAATTAAGGCAAATTTAAATATTCATGAAATCTTTATCCATGTAAAATGCCCATGATTATTCACTCAGTAACAGACAAACATTATGAGTAATTTTTGAAGATTCCTTTAGACTATTCTATTTACAAAGAGAAAGAATCTCAGTTTATGATAAGTCTTTGATTCCTGCTTTCTTAGATCTAAGGACCAGGAGAATAATAATATAGTGCATTTTCTCATGAGGCCTATTTTTATATTCTGAGTATTCTTCTAATTATTATTTTAACCAAATAAGTAACAGTGTGATTGATATAAATCTGGAAGTATTGGTGATTCTTGTCAGCCAATACTGGTTTAGAGGGAATATTTTCTGTAACAAATGGTTATAGAGAACTCACACCTCTAAGCACTGCATGTACATAGATTAACTCACTTAATGCTTAAAACAGCCCTCAATCTTAAGTACCATTATTTTATCCCTATTTTACATATGAGGAAACGTAAGCACAAGGTAAGATAGCTATTAAATGGTGGAAATGGGATTCGAACACAGGCATTCTGACTCCAAAGTTTGTGGTCCTCAAATTAAATAGATCAAAAGGTAGATTCACAATTATCTGGTGTTACTTTTCTTGTGAATTTGGAAGTGGGGCCTTTAGGAGGTGATTAGGCCATGAGGGTGGAGTCCTCATGAATGGAACAGAGGAGGAGAGCTGCCTTGCTCCTGTTGCCACATGAGGACACACACACAGAAAACATCCATTTATGAGCCATGAAGTGGGTTCTCATCAGACACCCGATCTGCTGGTGCTTTGACCTTGGACTTCCATAACTGTGAGAAATAAATTTCTGTTGTTTACAAGCCACCCAGTCTATTTTGTTAGAGCAACCTGGATGGACTAAGACCAATGCCTTACACATAGCACATAATAGACAATATAAGTAAAATATAAGGTAAAATTCTAGTACTCATATTCAATAACTGAAAATTTACAGGTGACAAAACACAAATAACTGTTCTGTGACGAAAAAAAATGTGGCAATGGGACCCTGTAAATGAACTGAGATTTATAGTCTTTTTGTCAATACTTTATACTAACAGAAAGCTCTCAAAAAAATAATAGCGGAGACTATTGGTTAAAAAAATAAACAGTGAGTATTTACTAACGTGAAAATAAAAATCTGTAGAGTTAGAGGTAGCATATACCACAAAGAAAAAACAACCAATATTGGGTATATTGTGAGCTATGTGGTGGGCAGCAATGAGACAATCAATAAAAGTTAAAATTAAAGGATAGCACAAGGGAGCATTAAGGGTTATAAGTCAGAAGTTTAAATCAATAGAAATTGTTCTTGAGAATATATCTGTTGCTCTAAAATATAATTAAATGCTCTGTTTTATCTTGTCTTATCAAGTACCTTGGAGGATAAAGCCTAACTATTGTGATTAGGTTTTTATAAACCATGCTTAAAGGTAAATCTGAAAAGCAGTACAATTTTACTTTATTCTAGAGCTCTTAGAAAAATCTTTGTTCCCACAGCCAGTACACAATCAGCTATAAAAATGCAAATATGTACATAATCATTGTAGCAAATATTAGAAAATGTCACTGTTTTGATGTGCTAAGGCAAAGTATCTAATACAAATATATGCCCCAAATAATGTATAACAGTAAAGCTTTAACTATTTACAAAAGGATTCTCTTTTTATGTCTGTAAACTTAAATCAGGGCTTCCATAATAAATTCTTATCTGATTAACAGGCATTTGCAAATTTATAGAAGAGGAAAAATCTAAAGATATTTGTTGATAAAAGGTAAAGAAAATAATGTATTAGGTTGTTGTTGTTTTTTCTTATACCTTAGACAGCACAGTTTAATGTAGGAGTTCAACAATTTATTTAAAAAATGGATGAATAAATGATTGGCATTAGAGTGACTTACAAATATATAGTTACTAAAATTTTTCATCAACGTCATTACAAAATCTTTTTAACTTTTAAGTATTTCACCTGTCTTTTACTATACTTTATTTAAATAAATTTATTTGCATATTGACTTGCAGTGAGTTCTAGAAACAGAACAAATAGTAGAATTCATACTTAAATATATATTTCCACTTTAGCTTTCATATAAGACCTTTCAAGTACTTCATATAGTTTTAGCTACATTTTAAATTTTTCATAAGATGCCACCTGCAAGGTGGTCTCTCTAGTGTTTTCTCCCTCCCTATAGGCTATAGAGTGTAGCCGAATGGATCTTGCCTCAAAGATATGCAGACTGGAGACCTCACAATTTTTTATTTTTGGTCCATTGTTTTGTTCACTCAAGCACACTTTTAAAATGCTGTCATAAATATACTCACTAAAAAAGATTGCAAAGTCATACAAATTTTCACTAAAACAAGAGTATTCCTTGCAACTTTTGTTAGTTTAAAGAAAGATCCATTAAGGTGATTAATAGAGTGAATTTCCTACTATAAGTGTAAAACTTGCCACTTTCGCAGTTGATTTGAATGAGGGTTTTATTTGCAGATGCAGGTCTCTAGAGCCAGAAAATATCAGCTATAATATTGTATGTATTATGTAATTTGATGTTTTTCATCTTAAAAATTTCATAAATAAATGAGTTGATCTACACAAATCAAATAAAGCTTCATGAATTTGTATTACCAGCAAAAATAATGTTGAATTTGAATGTCATAATGCAGACAGGGGCACAATCAATATGATGCCACTCAGCTTGTAAGTAAACTTAATCACAGGTTTCTATAGCTGTTGAGTTATTATTTTTATTCCTAAGTGATTAGTATAACTAATTAGTTTTTTTAAGGACTTATTTTTTTTCAGAGCAGTTTTAGGTTCACAGCAGAACTGAGGGAAAGGTACAGAGATTTTCTATATATACTCCATTTCTCCACATACCCACACACCACCCACCCGGAGTTGTATATTTGTTGTAATTGAGGAACCTATGTTAACACAGCATAGCCATCCAAAGTCCCTAATTTACCTTAGGGTTCATTCTTGGTGTTGTAAATTCTATGGGTTTGGACAAATGTATAATGACATAAATCTATCATTATAGTATCATGCAGAGTATTTTCACTGCCTTAAAAATCCTTTGTGCTCTGCCTATTCATCCCTCCCACATCTTCAACCTCTGGCAATCACTGTTTTTTTTGTTTTGTTTTTTTTTGTTTTTTTTTACTGTCACCACAGTTTTGCCTTTTCCAGAATGTCAGAGTTGGAATCATAGAGTATGTAGTCTTTTCTAATTGGCTTCTTTCACTTAGTAATACGCATATGTAAGGTTCCTATTTGTCTTTTCACGGCCTGATAGTTCATTTCGTTTCAGTGCTGAAAAATATTCCGTTGTCTGGAGGTACCACAGTTTATTTATCCTTATCTACTAAACGACATATTGGTTGCTTCCATGTCTTGGCAATTGTGAATAAAGCTTCTATAAATATTCATGGGCAGGTTTTTTTTGTGGACATAAGTTTTCAACTCCTTTGGTAAATACCAAGGACCAAGATTGCTGGATTATATGGTAAGAATATGTTTAGTTTTGTAATAAAAACCAGATTGTCTTCCAAAGTGGCTGTGCCCTTTTTTGCATTCCCACCAGGAATGAATGAGAGTTCCTGTTGCTCCATATGCTTTCAACATTTGGTGGTGTGAGTGTTCTGAATTTGGGCCATTGTGTAGTGGTATTTCATTGTTTTAATTTGCATTTCTCTGATGTCATATGATGTGGAGCATTTTCTCATATGCTTGTATGCCATCTGTATATCTTCTTTGTTGGGGTGTTTGTTAAAGTCTTTAACTCATTTTTAAAAGCAGGTTTTTTATTTTCTTATTGTTGAGTTTAAGAGTTTGACTGATTAGTTTTGTCACCTTATCAGGTTGTATTTATAACTTATACCCATCCAGACCAAACTCCAAGTACAATTACACAGTATGATGAACGACAACATTATGATCAATGATAACATATTGCTACTCAGAAACTGGAATAAATAGATGGAGATTTACATGTGTTTCTTAGAATAAGCAAGCTTCTATCAGAATGTGACTTTAAAAACTGGAAGTTAATAACAGAGTTCCAGTTCTTGACGTCAAGCGGAAGAGCACAGGCATAAGAATTTGATGTTTCCATTCTCTTGGGGACTCATAGGAAGAGTAACTATTTTCTTGGAAAGGAGTATGACAAATCAGTTTTGCAGGAAAAAAATTTGTCAGTCTATTTTCTCTGTATATTTCAAGGTGAGAGCAAGTCATTGACAATTCAATTCATGTCTTCTTAGCACTGTAAACAAAAACTGAGATGAAATCATGCCTCCGATGATTCTTCTACATTAGCTATCAGTAGATGTGTCTACATACAGTGCAGAATTTTCAGCACCACTGTTAACAAAGTCCAAACAGTATGTTTCTCCATTCGTAAATTTTATCTAACAGGTAGAATGTTAACATGATTGATATAAAAGGCAAAACTCATTAGCCAGAAAGGTGCATTTACCTGCATTGAGGAAACTAGAGTAAAAAAGAGCTGTAGCAAAGCTCAATGGGAAAACCAAAACCAAAAACTAAAACCTAATATAGCATTCGATTAGGCTGCTTTACACACTAACAAAAGCCTGCGTGGACTTACCTCATTTCACAGCTATATCTGTAAGGAAGAAGTGTTTTCCTTTCTCTCGCCACCTCTGACCTTATAGGTAGGAGATGCAACAACAAATGGAGAAAGAGAGAGTAACAGTGCTAGTGAAAGAAAAAAGGAAATCTGACCAAGCTCCCTTACTTGCTGCTAGTGGCCAGGTCCAAGTCAGAGGAAAGATGCCCTCGCTGAAATGAATTGTGAATATTTTGAGTATGACACTGTATTGAACATATGTTTGAATCGAACTCTTTTGTAAATGTATCACTTTTCGTTACTTAAAAATAATAAAAAAAAATCATGGCCCTTGCTCTGAATTTCATCCAGTTTGCAGGAAAAATCTACCCACGTGAATTTGATTTTAAGAGACTGTGAGAGATGAAAATAAAATTGCATTACCCATTCCATAGTCATGCTAATTCAACCAAACTATTACACATATCATAGGCATCAATTAAAGAATAAGGAAAGTCCCCCCTTTTGTGTCAACTAAAAGCATCTAAATACATAAAATGAAAAAAATATACATCCTTACTTTTTAGCCAACAAATATCTTCTACTTTCTATTTTTTTCCAACAAAAATTACCAGTTACAATGCCTACTAGGTTCTTTTAAAATGGCAAAAAAAACTTTCATCAATAATAATATATTGTCTTTCTACTTACTAATAATCCTATTTTGTTCTACTGGTAGGGTTGTTGCAAAATCATCACTGTTTATGTTGCGGTGGCTTTTCCTTTCATATTTCAATTTCTGACTGTACATCTGAAATATATTCTACTTAGAAATAATGTCTTTACCATGACCTTTATGAGAATATGAACATTTTAAATGCTGCTGAAAGATCTATTATTTCCAACCCAGTCTATTTCATGAATCAGGCTGCTGTTGGCATCCTGTCAGATCACATTATCCCATGTATCACCCACGAGAACAAAGAATTCTGTAATAATAACAGTGGCATGATTAAAAAATGAAGTCACTGGAAAAAAACACACAACTGTTAGTAAAATCCTTTTGCTTGGATAATTCTGGATTAACTCCCAGTTTACACTTTCATGCCAGTTTAAATTCTGTGAGTAGTAAATCAAATGTTTCCAAAAACTTTATTTCACATTATGTTCTCTTACTGTAAAACCAAGATGAATTATTTAAAAAAAACATATTTTATTGATTTTTTACAGAGAGGAAGGGAGAGAGATAAAGAGTTAGAAACATTGATGAGAGAAAAACATCGATCAGCTGCCTCCTGCACACCCCCAACTGGGGATGTGCCCGCAACCAAGGTACATGCCCTTGACCGGAATCGAACCCGGGACCCTTCAGTCCACAGGCCTACACTCTATCTACTGAGCCAAACCAGTTAGGGCTCCAAGATGAATTATTAAACCATTTTCTATATTAATAGCTATATCTACTGTTTAAGATAAAGTATCTTGTACTCATTTTCTCTTCACTTCTACTTTCTCCCATGTCTGAACCACTAAATCCCTGACCTTTAAACATACAATGCATGGATAGAGGTTCATGCTTGTTTTACAGTCTGTAAAAGTATCCTCCTTTTAGCTACTTTTTGAGGTTTTTGAAATTTCTATTCAGCTTTGTGAACCATTTTGCAACAATTATCTAGGTCCGCCCCCATTTTTTGCTTGGTGCTTAGTCAACTATCAGTTAGTAGAACTCCTCCACTATCTCAGGAGGATGCATGGATTAAACATTTTAGAGCCTTCACTCATTGCAGAACTCCTGGCTGTGTGCATGCAGGGAGGCACAGAGATAAACACTTGAAAAATACACCCTCAAATTTCACCACCTGGAAAGAAACATTGTTCATGTCTGTCACTTATATATCAATATAGATATCTTTTAAAGATATTTATTTTTTGCCCTAACTGGTTTGGCTCAGTGGATAGAGCATCGGTCTGTGGACTCAAGGGTCCCAAGTTTGATTCTGGTCAAGGGCATGTACCTTGGTTGTGGGCACATACCCAATAGGGAGTGTGCAGGAGGCAGCTGATCAATGTTTCTTTCTCATCGATGTTTCTCTCTATCCCTCTGCCTTTCTCTCTGTACAAAACCAATAAAATATATTTTAAAAAATATTTATTTCTCAATTATGGTTGACATCCAATATTATATCAGTTTCAGAAGTCCATCATAGTAGTTAGACATTTATATAACTTACTAGAGGCCCAGTGCACGAATTCAGGCACGGGTGGGGTTCAGCTGGCCTGGCCCCAATCGGGGCAGATTGGGGCTGGGCCTGTTAGGAGGAGGAGATGGCAGGAGGTTGGCCAGCCACCCTGCCCTGATCGGGGCTGACCAGGGTTGGGCCGGCTTGGGGAAGGGGCCATTGAGCGATTGGCCGGTGGGCCCTACCCCTGAATGGGGTTGGGGGGCCGATTGGGGGCGGGGCCGGCCATGGGGAGGGGCTGTGGGCAGTGGGCCAACTCTACCCCCGAATAGGGTGGGGGTTGCCAATGGGGGGCCGGCAGCCTGGGGGAGGGGCCATGAGTGGTTGGCCGGCCAGCCCTGCCCCTGTTGGGGTGGAAGGGCCAATCTGGGGTGGGGCTGGGTGGTGGGAGGGGCTGCAGGAGGTTGGCAGGCTGGCCCCACCCCCTATATGAGTGTTACTGTTTCTTCACCATAATGGCCATGGTTGTTTAGTGGATACTCTTTAAATGGACTCATTGCTCCCTGTCAGTCCTTTTGCCACAGCTTCTCCAATGCTGAATTCTTTGTTGATATGACACAGTAGTTTATCACACCTGCACACCCCTTCCTCAAGAGGATTTGGATACTATATATTCTAAGTTTCTTCATTCTGTTAAATTTCTTACATCATACCTTGACTGGATATAACACCACTGAGTCACTCTTTCTTCCTTCCCTCTCCCTGTAGTGATCGTTCCATTGTCTTCAACAGTTAGTGTTTGGAGAACTGGCCTCCCCGAGGAAGAAGATTTTTTCTTCTCTAGATGTGATATTTGTGCCTAGAAGACTAAGGCATGTTTTGCTTGTTTTTAAAGTCTGACAGTGTGAATGGGACACCTATAATACTGAACATTAAATTTTATGGCTCACAATGTCCTCTTTTAACCTGCAAATGTAGATTTTCTCTTATTTCAGGGAAATTTTTCTTGCATCATGTTCTCAAATATATATACTTTCTTTCCCATTTCTTGAATTGTCTATCATAAAAAATACCAACTTTGTAAATTTTTAAAGTTTTGTATGGCTCTCAATTTTCTTCTAGTTCTTTTTTAAAATCTTGTTTGATTTTTAATATTGTATTGGTGTGTTTCCATATTTGCCATGCCATTCGCTTTCATTTTCTTCCTGGTTAGAAGCTCTACATAGGTATTATTTTGGCTTGAAATAAAGTGAATTAACGATTCTTTTCCACTGTATCTAAACTTATTTTTTTCTCTTTTGAACTATCATGAGGGGTGGAATGTCATATATTCTGTGACCTAAATGAGTAATATGGAGAGTAAGAGAGTTTAGAAGCAAAGTCTTGAACCTGTGTTAGGTCAATTGGGAACCATGATCTTTTCAGATATTTTCTTTGAAAGAGAAAATAAGACATGTAGGGTTCTATCTGAATCTGTGCCAGTAACCTGCCTTCTAATGCATATTCTTGCTAGCTGTTGTTCGCTTTGACATCCTCACTTGCCTTCCTCATCACCCTTTACATTCTTCTCCAGGCTGAAGGCAAAAATGATAAAGTATACAATATATTTCTCTCCAGATTTGGAGATAGAATTATTGAACATTCTCAGGATTGCCATACCCTCAGAACCTCTTATGAAGTCTAGAGCAGGGGTATGGAGCGCAAAGCTCCTGTACAAACCTATTAAATTGTCCAATAAACCTTAACTCTAGAATGGGCAAGTTCATTGATAAAACACAATATGTGAAGAATGATAATTAGGTCTTAAACTTTACTTACTGCAAGAAAAAATGGATTACATGTATTTTGTGCCATATTTTGGTAGTTCTTCAAATCTAATCAATACCTATTTATAAGTTGAATTTATACTACCTCTCTAAGAGCTCAACTTTGTATATTTTATATAAGTGTATCAAATATATTTAAATAAATATAGTTTAAATAAAATGTTGAAGAATAACTCAAGACTTAGTTTCTTGCATTAAAGAAGAAAATGCAAACTAAAAGACAGGACAATCAGTTTGTAAGTATAGAGCAAAGGAAAGAAATCAGTGTTAATTAATGATTATCTTGTTATATACTAAAAAACAGGGTAATTCATGGCAATTTCCTTTGAAGGTCTGCAAGCAGGGAAATCAATTTTCTTAGATAAATCTGTCAAAAAATAAGCATTCATGTCTAAGTTAAAGTAGGTAAGACTTTTTGTTACTCACAAATTGCTGTAGATTATATTGAGGGGTAGAAAATATACATTAATTTTACCTGCTTTTTAAATGAAGAGTAAACACTATTAATTAAATGCAACTTTGGTTATTTACATATCTTTATTTTATTTATATTTACATATAATTTATCTTACATATTTATTTAAAAATCTTTAAAGAGGTACTTTGTGACAATTCAGATAAGAGAATGCAGATTGGAAGCAGTATAATCCTATATAATAAAGAGGTAATATGCAAATTAACCCTCACACCCTCACAAGATGGCTGCCTACGACCAGGCCAGCAGGGGGGTTAGTAAAGGATGACCAAAACGACTGAACAAGCAGGCTGAATGGGGCGACCAGGCTGGCAGGGGGGGTTAGTGAGGGATGACCAAATGACTGAACAGGCTGCGTGGGGTGACCAGGCCGGCAGGGAGATTGATGGGGGACGACCAAAGAACTGAACTGCAGGCTGTGTGGGGCGATCAGGCTAGCGGGGAGGCCATGAGGGGTGACCAGGCCAGCAGGGGGGCCAGTAAGGGGTGACCAGGCCGGTGGGGGCAGGCAGTTAGGAGTGACCAGGTTGACAGGGAGGGGCAGATGGGGGTGACCAGGCCGGCAGGGGGGTTAGTTAGGGGCAATCAGGCTGGCACGCAGAGGCAGTGAGAGGTGATCAGGCTGGCAGGGGGTGCAGTTAGGAGCGACCAGGCAGGCAGGTGAGCAGTTAGGAGCCAGCGGTCCGGGATTGTGAGAGGGATGCCTGACTGCCAGTTTAGGCCCAATCCTGGGGATTGGGCCTAAACTGGCAGTCGGACATCCCCCAAGGGGTCCTGGATTCGAGAGGGTGCAGGCTGGGCTGAGGGGAACCCGCTCCCCTGCACAAATTTCGTGCACTGGGCCTCTAGTGAATTGTAAGAAGGGAAGCAGAAAGCAAAATGGGAGAGAGGAAGAGAAGAATAAAGAATAGTAGGAAAATTGCAGAGATAAGAAGGAAAAGAAACAACCCTTCCCCAGAAGGAAAGACTAAGGGGAAAAAAGCCATCATATGTCAATGTAGCCTTTTTCTCCAAATTCTGGTATTTTAGCTGTGATTGAGAGATACTTTTCAGGGCTAGTTGGCAAACCTTTGAGGTTTCAGTCATTTTTCTCTGCTGAACTCCTTTTGAACTCGTTCCTCTGAAACCTTGTGCCCCCAGGGAGACACAAGACAGCAAGGCTACCTCAGTATTAAAACTTCCAACCTTTCTAAATGCTGACTTCTGCTCTAATCGCATTATCTATCATATGGTCTCACCAGAGTAATTCTGGGAACAAAGTCCTTCCCTGCCTTTGTTACTCACTTTGCCTCTTTTGAAATAAATCACAACTTCAGCTAACTGTAAATCAGTAACCAGGTCTCTTTCCTCAGGAGCATTTTGTTTTTTTACATCTCCAGTGCTATTATTCTGCTTCCCAATTCTTCCACCTCAGGGATTCTTGAAGTTGACTTGTACACAATACCCAGACACCCAATGAACATTTATTATCTTTGAAACAACCCAGAATGTTTCTAGCTGGGGGCCTTTCAGAGATTCTACTTAAAGGGATAGCCCATTTTCCCATCGGCTAATAAAATAATATAGACTTCAGGTGTACAATTCTATAATACATCACCCCCCTCCCCCTTTCCCTCTGGTAATCAACATACTGTTATCTGTGTCTATAAGATAGGTTTTTCATTTGCTTAATCCCTTTACTATTTTCACCCAGCCCCTCAAGCCTCCTCTGCATCTAGGATTCTCTAAATTCTGTTCTTCAGCAACTTTATAAACCAGTTTCTTGAATTTCACTTTCCTTTTAGAGTGTGTGAAGCAGATTTGCCCTGGGGTGTTGTTCCATGTTTATTTTTTAAAATAATCATGGAAGGAAGGTTGGGGAACAGATGCCCCTATGAACAAACTGAGAATACTTGCTGTGATGAATGAAAACTCCCTGCTATTTAAGAGTTGAAGGAAAGTAAACAGGATAGTAGACTGTTGGTTATCAATTACACAGCAATCCTACTTTGTTTCTCTTGTCATCGGCTCTTTCCCCTAATCTTCAAAGCTCCTTTGCAAAACCTCTTCTCTGTTGTCTACTAGTCAGGATCTCTCATCATTTTCCTACTTTATAGAAATTAGAGAGCCCAGGAAAGTGAATTACTCAAATTTCCTTCTAGGCATTAGAACTTGACTCTTCCACTCATTATTTTTCTCTTTTTATCTCATGTTACAATTCAAGAGTGTATTCATCTTGGGTTTTTTATTTGTTTGTTTTCTGTATATTACAATGTTTTGAGACTCTAAAACAACCTTTCAGTCTGGGGAGAGACTGCTTCTCCCAAGAGCTAGCCAACTTTTAGAGATAGCAAATGACTCAGCTGGAAGCATACCTTTGAAATGCAAACTAACCAATCCAGAGACTTAGCTCATCTATCTGGCTTGTATAACCCCAGAGAGAATGTTCCTCTGCCTTAATCACCCCTGGGCCAGGTACCAAGCAACTAGATACCATCACTATAGCCCCACACTTACACAAATTATTCAAACTAGCCAATCCTAAACTATTTATTCTGCCTTTCTTATCCCACAGAAACCCCAATAAAGTTGTAACAGAATTTTTGGACTGGAACCCAGATTCTTTGTCCGCCGGAGTCGAAGAATGAATCCACAGACAGAGGGTAATATAGCAAGCCTATATTCCCCTAAAGTTCCTGTTTCAAAGGTCTCGGCCTAAGAACCTTCCTTCCTCTGCCTCCTGTCCAAAACCTGTTTTTTTCCTATGGCCCTGCATGGTGAGTTGTGCCTCTTGTTTCTATAACTGAGTAATATTAAACTTTCTTTTCAGGAGCATTGACTTCTCAGTGCCACTCCCCAGTCAACTTTATAAATTGAGACCCAGGTGCAAAACAAAGAGGCATCTTTACTCTAAAGGTATTCCCTCCACCTCTTCTCCAGATCCCATATTCTCCTGCCTGCTTACTTAGGATATTTTGATTGCTTCCTCTCCTATATTTTCAATCTTGTCTTCGCTATTACCAATTCCTTCTCATAATCACTTAAATTTAAACCAAGGTCTCACATTAAAACAAAATCTACAACAGCAACAAACCCACCAACTACAAAACATCAGCATCAGCAACTCTGTCTGGTTCTCACTCCTTTCACGCTGAATATCTGAGAAGTTTCTACAGTACATGCTTCCACTGCCTCATTCTCACCTGAACTTCTGCCTACCCACTCTGTGCCAATAAGCTGCTGCTGCTAAGTTATGCAGATAATGTCATTCCTTTTCTTACTTGGCCTCTTTCCCAACAAGGCTTACATTTCCACTGCTCATCTCTTCAATGTTGGTATTACTCATCACTTTGCAGCCTCCCTGCCCCAGATATTCTCTAATCCAGCCGTTCTCAATCTGTGGGTCGCAACCCCTTGGGCGGTCGAACAACCCTTTCACAGGGGTCGCCTAAGACCATCCTGCATATCAGATATTTACATTATGATTCATAACAGTAGCAACATTACAGTTATGAAGTAGCAACGAAAATAATTTTATGGTTGGGCCACAACATGAGGACCTGTATTTAAAGGGCCAGAAGGTTGAGAACCACTGCTTAATCCCACAGCATTAGTGAACAGTCTTATGTTGATGGTATGCTGATAAGATGATGCTATGTTAATGATACAATGGGTAATGATATGCTAATACTATGCTGGCGATATGCTGATAAGATGATGCTATGCTAATGATACAATTGGATAGTGATATGCTAATACTATGCTGGTGATATTGTTATATTGTAAGTCAGCGAGCTAAACAGAGGATGCCTTAATCAATCAATCAGTAAGCCGAATTTTGGAGGCTTTATTACCCTAGCGGGCTCAGAGGAGTTGTCTCCCAGTCTGAGCCAAGCAATATGGAGGAAGCTTTCCCTTTATACCCCATTGGTCTCTTTGTCCCCCACATATGGGGTTTCTGGACCTTTTGTAGGCTTTACAAAGAGCCCTTTGTATTGGAAGATATTTTGCAGGAAGCTTGTAGCCGTTAGCATAGCACAATTCAGTAACCTTGAGTAGAACATAATTCAGATAACTAAAAGACACCTGGCATGGGAGCAGCCAGGGACAACAGCAGAGCGGCTTGCAAGGCAGAGTTAATTCACAGAACAAAGGACTATCTATGTTTAGTGGAAAATTTCAAACAGCAATTTTTCCCAGCCTAGAGGTTATGGGGACAACATAGAGTGCCTATACTTCAATATGATGCAAGTATGCTGATAATTCCCTTTTGAAAAGCAGGTTTCTATATCAATCTCATCATGTCCAAAGCTGAAATCAACCCTCCAAACTGTGATGGTTAATTCTATGTGTCAACTTGACTGGCCTAAGGGATACCCGGATAGCTGTTAAAACACTATTTCTGGGTGTGTTTGTGAATGTGTTTCTGGAATAGATTAGCATTTGAATTAATTGACTGAGTAAAGAAGATTCACCCTCACCAATGTGGCAGGCCTCATCCAATCCCCTGGGGGCCCAAATAGAACAAAAAGGCAAAGGAAGAGCCAACTCTTTCTCTCATTGAGGTGAAATATAGTATCCATCTTCTCCTGTCTTCAGGAGTGTGAGCTCCTGGTTCCCAGGTGTTTGGTCTCAGACTGAATTGACACCAGTTTTCCTGATTCTCCAGCTTGCAGATGGCAGATATGGGGCTTCCTGGCTTCTATCACCACATGAGCCAATTCCTAGAATAAATATCCTCATGTATTTCTCTACATTTCTTATTTATTCTGTTTCTCCAGAGAACCCTAATACACAACCTCCTTTTTTCCATTTTTCCCATCTCAGAGGGAACCAGTTAGAAAACAAATTAGCATTCTTGATTCCCCGGCCCCCGCTACCATCTCACATTTACCAAATCAGAAAGTCCTATTGATTCTACCATCTGTGTTTCTTGTGTCCATTCATTTGTGTTCATCGGACCTGACTCTGTAGTTGTTTCACCACAGTCTCTTACCCAGGTGACATCAATTGCTTATCTGGGTGCCCTGCCTCTGGCGTTGTCCTCCTCCAATGTGTCTCTCTGCTGTAGGTAGAATGGTCACTCCCCTGCTTGAATCTTCCTGTGGATTCTCATTGTCCTTATGATAAATTCTGACCTTAAATTGGCTAGTGAGATGCTTTCAGGTCTGACTCCTGACTGTCCCTCATGTCCTGCTTCTTTTCCTGTGCAAAATACAGTCCTTTCTTTTCACATTTCTCTTTTACCAGAACTTTGGGTCTTGGCTTTCATGTTCTTTATTCTCCTTTAATTTGCAAAATGATGAGTTAACCTCAATGTTTGGATCTCAGATTTTAAAACATTATTTATTTTTTTGTTAATCCTCACCCGAGGGTATTTTTCCATTGATTTTTTAAAATTTATTTATTTATTTATTTATTTATTTATTTATTTATTTTAGAGAGAGTGGAAGGGAGAAGGAGAGACACAGAGAGAGAAACATTGATGTAAGAGAGACACATCAATTGGTTGCCTCCTGCAAGGGCCCCAACTGGGACCAAGCCTGCAACTAAGTTATGTGATCAGAATCAAACCCAGACCCTTCAATCTGTGGGATGACACTCCACCCACTGAGCCAAACCACTAGAGCTGGATCTCAAATTTAATGCTACTTCCTCTGGTAAGCTTTCTCCGCTTGCTCCCCTCCCTCTGTGTTAAATGTTTCTAATTCATTGGGTTGCAGGCTAAGTTCTCTAGAAGCAGATGTTGCAATGGACTATTGGTTTTCTTAAGAGGAATTACGTATTCATTTTGCCTGTATATGACTATAATGGGTAAGAGCCTCGTCATAAGTTGTTAAGTTCAGAGTCCTATTGTGTCATAATGTCCTGTAGGATTCTTACCCTCACCTACCTAGGTACTGAAGCATAACACCACATAGGGAGTTTCAATTCCACTTCAGAACTTTTTGCTCCACTTTGACACTAAAGCCTTTGGGGTTCTTTCAATACCTTCTGGTTACCAACTGTGGCTGACGGCTGTTACATATGCCATTACTTCAGTTTCTTTTAATCGTTTTCTATGAGGCCTTCATGAATAGCACTTCCTAGTACTCAGAAGTGAAATACACATTTCTTGTTAAAATTTTAAAATATATATATTTTATTGATTGCATAGAAAAAGGGAGAGGGAGAGAGAAATAGAAACATCAATGATGAGAGAGAATTGTTGATTGACTGCCTCCTGCACGCCCCCTACTGGGGATTGAGCCTGCAACCCTGGCATGTTCCCTAACTGGAAATTGAACCATGACCTCAACCACTGAGCCACACAGGCTGGGCTCTTGTTAAATTTCATCTGTTCTCAATCACACCCCCTCCATTTCCCACTTCAATGAAATAAATTATACCATGTATAAGTTTATTTAGAAGCAAACTTATATCAAGTGTTAAATTCAGGATTTAAAAGACAACATTTTGGTACCAGTTCAGGGCACTTATCTAAGACTGTACTGATCTGTACTTTGTCTAATCTACACCAGTAGATGAGCAAAAGGCCAGTTACAAAACTGATATTTTTAAAGTTAAACTAAGTCTGTCATTAGCTGACAGAACTGTTAATAATAAAGTAGAATTTATGTAGGTGCCTCAATTTTTCACTTTCAAAATACCTATGACAAATGTTAAATCAGCTTCTTACATCTTTTGCCAAGAGAGGTGGTTCTCAATACTTTTCCTTATATCAAATTGTGTGTATTGAGGCATGCAAACCAATTTAAAATCTGAAATCACTGTTAGGAAGATAAGTCTTTTGCAAAAATGGTCTTGCTATATATATAAAAGTGAAACAGAAACCATTTTCCATCCCATTTGAAAATCTTTTCTCAGTTATCTGTATCAATGTTTGCCTCCATTAGGATAAGTAATTCAATATTAGCTTTGGAAATTCAGTATAATTTATAGTGTGCTTACTTAAGTCAGAAGAAAGAACTATGAACTCAAGTTAAATAAGATACAGATAATTGCATAGCTAAAAGTGGCACATGATGGCCAATTATATTTTATTAAAATTGGGAAAAGAAGAACTACTTAGATTTTATAAATAAGATCACAGAGGCTGGGAGACCTCTGAGATGTACTCTTGGGGTTCTTAGATTCCAACTGATGTTGAGTCTCTTTAGTTCCTTAACTGATCAGGTTCTTTAACTGATTAGTGAATTTAAATAAAAATTTAGAGCTATGGAACAAGAAAAGAAAACCATAGCAATGACGATAACACTTGAATTTCTGTTGGTGTTTTTTATAAAAATTTAAAGATGGTCTTGGAAGAATTAAGCTATTTTATTTCTCTTCAGCAAGTGGTAGGAGAAAATAATTTATATCTTCTATGGGCAGTTTACATTTCTGGTCTCCTGTGTGGCCTACACACAGTCACCCTCAAAGATTGCATAATTTAGTGGTTCTTTAGAAAACTGCAAAGCCTATGATCTTTTAAAATGTGTCCATGAGTCATCGATGTTTCTCACAGAAGAAGTGGAGCCTCATTCCTCTCCTCTTAGGTGTCACTGGAATCAGTAAGTTGCTGGAGGAGACAAGGCAGAGGTGATAGTGTGACTTCTGAGACCAGGTCATAAAGAGGCCTTGAGTCTTCTTCTTTCTCTTTCACATCACTTGGTTTCGGAGAAGCCAACTGCCATGTCATGTACAGCCCCATGGGAGGCTCATTGGCTGAGAAACTGAAGCCTCTAGCCAACATGCAGCAGGAAACTGAGGCATCTGCTAAAAGTTGTATCAGTGAGCCATCTCGAGTAGACACTGAGCCAGAACCACCCAGCTAACCTTCTCCCAAATTCCTGTTCAACAGAAACTTGAGATAATAAATGCTTTTTGTTTTAAGCTGCTAAGCCTTGGGTAATCTATCTATCTATCTATCTATAAAAGTCTAATATACAAATTGTCCCCTCAGGAGATTGACTGGGAGACCAGGAGTTTGATTGCTTGCTATGATGTGCGCTGACCACCAAGGGGGTGGCGCAGAATAAAGGAAGGCCCTGACCAGCTCTGATCATTGGCCAGGCCTAGGGTCCCTACCTGTGCATGAATTTCGTGCACCGGGCCATTAGTACATAAGTATATAGACTACTCTGTAATGATAAAAATGTTTCTTTTCCAAGCAAAGTTTCAATTGAAAGAAAAATTTGAGACTCTAATAGCTGGTAATTTAATAGATTGAGAACACACTTGATTTTTCTACCTTGTAGAGGAAAAGGCTCCAGCCTCATGACTTTTATTTTTCTGATGGCCTGAGTTGCTGTTATACTCATTGCCCTTAGTCCCTAAATATCTTGTATCTTGCTAGGAATATTGTGTTTTATCAGAAACATGGGTTAAGTTGCTTACATTTGAGTTTTGTGAAGAAAAAAGGATCAAAATATGAAACTTGTTCATGTTTATGGTACAAATTTTTCTTGCTCTCCCAGGAAAAAAATTAAGCTTCTGCCAGATGGGGCCTCCTTTTGGTATATTTTAAAGAAAAAAATGGAGCATACTCAGAACTTTTTTGAGGTGCATTTTATTACTGATTTGGCTGAATTGGCACATGTTTACTATCTTCTTGGTCAAGGTCCAACATTTTCCATTAGAAATCCTGATGAAAAATTGCTATTTTAGCCAAAACGTCACTGTGCATGAGGAGATTGGCAAATGAGACTATAAGATTTTCAATACAGTAAGAATTTTTTGAGTATTAAAACTTCCATTTCACTGAAGGCATAAATCTGAAAAAATTGAAAACATTCATTTGAAGAACACTTTTTTTTGAAATACATTCTATTTTTTCTTTATTATTATTATTAATGATGAAGACTTGGTCAAATGCCATGAGACTTCAATGCCATGAGAACAAAGGACTTGTGACATATTTTGACTTGAAATTTCCTAAATCACTTTGGGTTTCTTATGTGCCACATTAACAACACAAATTGGAATCAATTATTTTAAAAAAATAGGTGTGATAATGTGGCCATGCCACAGTTAACTTTACAATTTTAAGCTTTTATTTAAGCCAAAAGCATAGAACCTTCATTTAGAACTTGGGTTTTGAGAAGAATTAAAGTTTTACTATAATTTGGATTTAATTCTTTCCTTTTTGTTAAAAAGAAAGTGGCCTTTTTTCATAAAAATTAAAGGTTGAGCCCTAGCTGGCTTGGCTCAGTGGATAGAGCATTGGCCTGCGGACTGAAGGGTCCCAGGTTCTATTCCGGCCAAGGGCAATGCCTGGGTTGCGGGCTCCATCCCCAGTGTGGGGTGTGCAGGAGGCAGCCAATCAATTATTCTCTCTCATCATTGATGTTTCTATCTCTCTCCTTCTCCCTTCCTCTCTGAAATCAATAAATAAATATATATATTTTTTTAAATTAAAGGTTGAAAGAAGTGTTAGCTTGGTAAATATTGTGTGTGTTTTTCTCTCTCTCAGAAATACAAGTCCAATAAAACGAATTATGTGTACTTTGTGTGCGTGTGCTTTGGGATAGAGAGCACCATTGTTTTCATTAGACCCTCAAAGAGATCTTTAATAACTATTCTTGACACATTTTGTTTCTTCAATTTTCCTTCTTTGGAGATTACTTTCAGAGGTCACTGAAATTTGGCTCAGCTAGTTCAGCTCTATTTTACTTAAAATATATTCATTGACTACCTCATATAAATCAGTTGGAAAGTTTTGACAAGAGCTATTTGTTTTTCTATTAAATATGCATTATAAAAATATTGAAAAAAATTAGATAATTCATAATATTCTATGATGCATTCAAAGAAACAATGCAGCCATAGCCATGAGAATGCTTTTATGCACATGTTTTCAAACTGCTTCTAGAAACATTGTGCCAATATTCCTCTCTACTGGGAACAATATCCATCCTCTATTAATGACCAAAAAAATGTCCTCTAATTGACATAACTACTTTGTTTCTTTCAGAGTATCCCTTTAGGCTGATGGCTTGTGCCATCTTTTCTAATTTGAAAAATTGGTCTCCTTATAGAAACTGAAGGGCTAACCAGTTTGTTTGTAATATAATGTTTAATAGAACTGTTTGTTCTATGTCCCTCTTCCTATTCAAAGGTCTGAAACCTTTCTTCTTTCTTTCTGTCCTTTCTTTTCCTCCTCCCTCCCTCCCACTCTCCTTCCCTCCCTCCCTCCCTCCCTTCCCTCCCTCCCTCCCTTCTTCCTTCCTTCCTTCCTTCCTTCCTTCCTTCCTTCCTTCCTTCCTTCCTTCCTTCCCTTCTTTTTCTCTTCATTTCTTTCTGTGTATATTTCTTCTAGCTTTCTTGTACCTCCTTTTCAGACATTTACACATTTCCAAGACTAATATATTTCCAAGAATCAGATATTATTACAGATTTTTTTAATAACTATTGTGAGTAAAGTAGTAAAAATCTTTTAAGTAAAGTTAATTTTATTACACTTAAGACATGACAAATGATTTATTGATAGTTCTTAAATTGGTAAAAAGACAAATATTGTCTAGGGTCATTCTGGTTCCTAGCTGAATGTTTAAGTTTTACATACTTAAAGGGAATGTCTATTTAATAAAGCCCATATGAAATTAAAGTGAATAATGAAGTAATACGGACAATCGAAGATTTAAAAAATATATACCAGAATTTTAAAATAGCTGTAAAATAAAGTAATCTTATCTCTACAAGCTGTATCTCTATATTAATTTCAAATGATTATTTTTCTGTAACACACACACACACACACACATATGCACACACCAATACTTGGCTCTGCTTTTAGAATCCTCAGATCCTACTACTCTGTTAATTAGGAAATGCAAGTTGGGAGCATCAACAAAATTTAAAGTGGTAAAATGTATCCATAATGGCATATGTAGGTGGAGTACAATATACTATAATCTGACATAAATTAATGGCTAAACATCTTTTCTCTATTTGTAGTAAAGAATGTGATAGGATATAAGAGACATCACAACCATGTAATGAAGAGTGAGAACTTTAGAGATGGATCTAGGTTTGAACACAGTGTCAGCCTTCAGTCACTCTAGACATGCCTTTAGATTTGTATAAATCTAATATTTTTCATGTATGCAAAGAAGACACTGCCAGCATCCCACAGGACAGTTGGAAATGTAGGGTGAGATAGTACATACACAGCACTTATTTGAGAGACTGATACATAAGAAGTGTTCAACCATTACTTCTTATTAATATCATGGTTATTGTTGATAGTGGAGGAAGTAAAATGTTGGATTGGGCATCTCTTCTTGCTTTCTGGGGAAGGAAGCTTTGGTTGCCTGTGGTACTGAAGTACGCACAAGACTTGTAAACCATGGATGGTCCTACAAATGTGTTGGTTGGAAATTTACAGAATTATATTTTCACTTCAGTTAAACATCTTGTTCATATTCCAGGTTTGTTTGCTTGAGGAAGTAATCATTTGATAATAAATGGACTTGATCAAATAGCCATCCCCTACACAAAAGACATGCACAAGAGAACATGGCCAGAAAATATAACCCTAAATTGTTGCTGCAAAACTATTATAAAAATAGTCAAAAGGCCAAACCGGTTTGGCTCAGTGGATAGAGCGTCGGCCTGCGGACTGAAGGGTCCCAGGTTCGATTCCGGTCAAGGGCATGTACCTTGGTTGCAGGCACATCCCCAGTAGGAGGTGTGCAGGAGGCAGCTGGTCGATGTTTCTCTCTCATCAATGTTTCTAACTCTCTATCCCTCTCCCTTCCTCTCTGTAAAAAAAATCAATAAAAAAATATTTAAAAAAATAGTCAAAAGGAGTTATATGTAAGGATGACTGGATGAAGGAAATGTAGTTCATTCATTCTGGTAGGTTAGTGAATTTAATAGGTCTGTAGTTGTCAACAAATTGTCCTTATAGGCAGTAATAATCCTCTATGGGCAGATAATTATTTTTTTCCACCACTTGTAGCCCTTCTATCATTAAATCCAAATTTATTGCTTCAGGAAAGGAACAGTACAGAGTGTCTTGAAAATGGAAATAATTGCTCAATGTTGAGGTTAAAGTCAGATTTTTAGAAGTCCACAGTGGGACAGTGACCTTCAAAACCTGAATTTCATAAGGGAAAAAATATACTTTCTCAGAATTATCTAAGTTGGTTTTCATATATAAATTCAAAGCCTAAAGAATTAAGCATAGAGAACACTATTGAGTAGATAAGATGAGGATGTGATGCAAGGGAAGTATTTGCTACCTTTCCTATCCTGGAAGGCATAGCCTGGAAAATAAATAGAACACATAAGGGGTAGTAAGTCACAAGGGGATATCCAAAGTCCTACTCAAGCATCAGAACTTTGCCGGAACCGGTTTGGCTCGGTGGATAGAGCATTGGCCTGAGGACTGAAGGGTCCCAGGTTCGATTCCGGTCAAGGGCATGTACCTGGGTTGCGGGCACATCCCCAGTGGGGGATGTGCAGGAGGCAGCTGATCGATGTTTCTCTCTCATCAATGTTTCTGGCTCTCTATCTCTCTCCCTTCCTCTCTGTGAAAAATCAATAAAATATATTTTTTAAAAAAAGAACTTTTAGGGGAGAAGGGAAGAAGAAATACCCAGACAGATCAGAAAAAAATACAAGAATATTCATGTTGATGATTCATTTCTCTGGGTGTAACTTAGGAGAAAACCTATATTTCATATATCTCCATGTTTAAAATGATAACCATTGTGGTCTGACAGTGGAAGAAAGACTGGAGGTGGTACTTGGAAAGGGGACATGAGCACCACTCAGCCTGGTACAGAGAATGAATCTAAATTTTTTGGCTCCAGTGAAAGTGTAAATTCTGGGAAAACCAGGAACGGGAATAGACCCGAGGCTGAGAAGGCGATGCTGCAGACACAGGTATTGCTCAGCCACACGCAGCAGTATTGCTGGTAAGCCTATGTTTAGCCAGCAATGATGGTACGCCTATGTTTAGCATGATAAAAAAAAAACTGTCAGCTTTCCAAAGTGCATTTCATCAAGTTTCTCTTGCTTTGCTTCACAACCAGCAGCTGGTATTGTCAGGTGCTTGGATTGCAGCCATTCTGATAGGTGTCTAGTGGTATCTCAGTGTTTTAATTTGTAATTTCCTAATGTCACAAGATAGAAATCACCTTTTCCTATGCTTTTTTTGCCACCCATATATCTTCTTTGATGACGTGTTGGATCGATTGTGGCAGGGAGCGTGGGTTCTGTGGAGTTTCTTTCTTCACTTCATAGAACTGTCTTCAGTTGGCGGATTGTATTTCATTCCTCAGCGTATATGGAAGAATCTTACAAAAAGCAGCTTCACAAAACCTGCTGCTGATTTTACACTGGGGAGGTTGCTGAAGTTATTGACCATTCTCTTTGTGAAAGGCAACATGAGAAAGCATTTTAGAATAAGTACTGAAAACACTAACTTATTACCAGGAACTGACAAGTCTTCTCTTGTCTCAAAGAGGCATAACTGAGAGATTTTTATTTTTCAGGTCCTGCAACCTGCTTTTATTTATTTGCTTTCTGTAATGATAAAGTCAGGAGAGTAAAAAGCTCATACGTGCTAATGTTGTTGGAAGTATTGCATGAGACAATTCATGCAAAAACACTTAGCAGAGTATTGGACACATAGTTATGTATTCAATAAATATGAGCTATTGTTTATATTTACATACACAATTATTTTATATGTATATTCTGGTATATATTCAGAAATGCTCCAGGGAAGAAGGGAGGGAGTGAAGAAAATCGTTGTTATTAACAGAGGAGTTTTGATATCTATAGACAACATATGAAGAGAACAGCCCTACACAATGATCACATCCCATGCTATTGTCGGCTGCACTAAGTACCTGATGCAACTGTGTTGCCCCCATGATTTTATCAATGCTAGGTTCCAATTTACAGCAAGGCCTTGGCTGTGGCTTTATTTGATATATGAACGATTGCCAGAATATTTTTTACTACGTCATGAGCTCTGAATAGCTATTGCATCATAGACGAGTTTGCCTTGATCCATCTCTCCTCTCACTCTATCTAACTTGTGAGGAATAACAAGTGAGATTACACAGTCGTCAGGCATATAATTTGTGGCTATGTGCCTCTGTTAAATGTTAACAAGGCCATTATTGCACAGACAACACGGATACATTTGTTCTGGTGTCTCACATGGATTTTTCCCCTAAGATTAGATCTTCACACAAGTGATTTACCTTATGTGACAATATAACTGACAAAGAATTTCTGGTTCCTGTGATTCTTGAGTCATGAACACTTTAGGTGGCTAAAGTCAACTTTCTCCCTGGAATCTTGTTTCTATTCTAGCTTTCTGCTGTAAAGAAATATTGAGGTGAAAACCAAATAGAACCAGTCATTATAGCTGTGGGAACAAAAGGATTAAAATTTTAGAGACTATATTTGTTCTGCAATGTGGTGAACATGTCTTGTTTAACTTGTATTTTTCCCTGAGCAGTTATGGTTCAGTGAAATCATTGTTTTGATAGAGGCCTGGGTAGGATGCTGCAGGAGGAGGAGGGCATGTGACCCAGCCTGGCCATGTGTGAGTTAAACCCTGTGTGTATATACCTGAACTGAGTGTTTGTAAGGGTGTGGCGATTAGCTGGATGAAGAAAGAAGGGAATGGCCCAGCTGACAAAGGAAAGAGGCCCAGTGAGGAAGGACACCGTGGCAAATATGAAAAGTTGAGCATGGCAGAAGTAAGGCTTTAGAGTGGGAGAAGGTGAGAACCATGGCCTTGGAGAGAGGTAGGGCTGGGTGCCCAGCAAGAGTACACAGTGGCCCTTAAGATGAAGGGGGTAAATGGAGAGACCTAACCAGATTTACTTTACACACACACACACACACACACACACACACACACACACACACGGCTGTATTACAGATGTCTCCCATTCCCCCACCCCTTTACCTCCCTCCACCCAGCCCCTGCCCACTCCAGGCCTTTACCACACTATTGTCTGTGTCCATGGGCTATGCATATATGTATATAAGGTCTTTCAGCTTATCAGAAACACAAATAATGGGCTTAAAGATATGGGTTTGGGGATGGTGGCAAAAATATTAGTTCGGAAGCTATTGCTAGAATACAAAGAAGAGATGTAGACTGCCTGAACTAAAACACAGTGTGGATGGAGAGGAAGGGATAATTCCAGAAAAATATACCAGTAAGATGTTGTGACCTACCAGATTGGGCTGGTAAAAAGAAGACATGGAATTTTAGAATTAATGGCAGATTTAGGTTTATATGTTTCGGTGGACAGTGATGTTATAAATTAGGTCTTGTTGTTTGCTTCAGTCATTAGCAGAAGTATTATATGACTCCCTAGTCAACTGTTAACACCCGAAGCCTCATCCACCTGTGTACATTTCATAATGTAGCACAACCTCCAGTTCTTGTCTTCGTTTCAAATCCTTACGGTGTGGTCTGGAATTTATGGTTTATAAACAGCTAATTTCCCTGTATCTTGAGTCTCTAAATCCGATTGCTCTCTGAAGCCACTGCCTCCATTTTAGACATATCAAGTAGATGGTCTTCTTTTTTCTTATGTATTATGTTCTTTGGGTCCAGAGACTGGGTGACTATTCTTTTTCTCCCTTCACATCTTCCGGTGTCATCCATGGTCATTTCCAGGCCAATGTAATTTATTGTGAATTTAGACTCTCGTTCACATATTCAGACATATCCTCACGTCCACCTTCCCACTGTTATCATCTTGTGACTCTGTGGACATTTATTCATTCATTGGGGACTTAGGATGCTGATTATTGGTCTCCTCCTCCAACCCATTTTTCTGTCATTCTGCCTTTATCCTTCTAGTTTCTTGGCCTCAACTCAAATGAATTTTCCTTCCATATTATATCAGCCACCCATTCTCATGTCATGTACTTGACTTATCTTTTAAATTAAAATCTCTACCTCTGAAATTTGAAATGCAAACTTTCTCTTTCTCTCCTGCCCCTCCAACTCACTTGCTCAGGTATTCAAACTGCAACAGTTACTCAACTCCATCTTGACCTACAATTCATTGATGCCAAACCTTTACTACACTGGTTCCTTTACCTTTACACTTGCTTACTTATTTATTTATTTTGTCTTGCTCAATATTTTGATCCACCACTCTAATACTCCCCTTGAAAAACTGTCAGCTCACTTCTATATTCTGATGGTCACATTTGCTTTGCAACACCCACCCCTAGATGAACTCAGCCACATGACCTCTATGCCTGCACTCATCTAGGTGAACACAGTGAGGGAATGCCATACAATAGGACTCACTGGCTTAATTCCAAGTCATCAGTTAGGCTCTCAGCACTGCCTGATAATTCAACATTCTCTCTTTTATAAACTAAGTTTTCTCATTTTTTTCCATGCAAAGTATTGCACACAATCTCTTCTTCTCTTAACTCCTTATGGCATCTTTTTATGTACTGTCATACTCAAAATTTACAATTTAACTCATACACTAATGAAAAATGGAATAAACCATTATGCAAAATCTCCTATTTTCCTAAACATCTTCAAATTACTCCTACTTGCATCTATTTTTGTTAAATCTCCTGATATAACTGAGGAAATGACCCTTTTGCTTTTAAAGGCTGATCTCCAATTGTATGTTCTGGAACACACCTGCCCTCATCTCAAGTCCTCCTGCTTTTGTTATTCTCCCCCTTTTTCTTCTGCATCATCAGCTTCACATGCTGAACCCAATTATTCTCTGCAGTGTGCAAACACACTCTACACTCTCCCCTCATCAAACAAAAGAAATATCTTCAAACTCACTTGCTTGACCCCACATCTGTCTCCATGGATGGATGCTTTTTTTTTTATGCCATTCACCACAGCATTATTTCTCCCTAGAGCTGTTTACACGTATGAACTACACTTCCCCCACCCATGCTAGTTTGGGCCCTGCTCAACCACACCATAGTTTTAGAAGTGCCCTTTATACAGCTGAGGAACTTCTCTTTATTTATAGTTTGTTGAATGATTTTATCATGATTTGTTAGATTTTGTCAAAAGCTTTTTCTGTATTGATTGGGATGATCATGTGATTTTTTTTACAGTCTATTAATATGCTATATTTTATCGACTCCCATTTCCTTCTGTGGGGGGCTTATGCTTCACTGATGGATCAAATCCCTCACATCATCTTGCTTGTGGGCAGGAGTGGCAGGAAGGCTCCCTCATGGCTTCAGGGTGGCTGTTCACTCCAGGGGATCCCAGATGTCTAGCAACCTGGGCTATTGACTGCAACTCCTAGTCACTAGGGTCTACCCACCTGTCTTTCATTTTTATAGAGGGTGACCCCCAAAATGTATACACACTTTAACAGCTGAGAGCTCAACTTTGAAAACGAAATGTACTTTAATAAACACGGCCTTTATAATTATTCAAAGTGTGTGTATACAGTTTTTGAGGGGACACCCTATATGTGCTTATTCCCCCAATAAATAAATCCAAGGTGACTGAAAAATCCAATTCCCATTCCATCCTCAAGCTTTCTCCCTATTATTTTAGAACTCTGATCTTCAGTAGTGTTCAGAATAGTCTCTCTGAGTACATGGCATGTGAGTTGAGACCTGAATAATGACAAGGGGCCCTCAATGGGAAGTTGTGGGGAAAGGGAGTCCTAGCAGCAACCCTTTGGCTGAGAGCTTTGTTCTAAAACTTGAAGAGGAAATTTTCGCTTGGGTACCCCTCATCCTCTTCAAACTAGGTTTAAGGAACCTCCTTGAACCAATCCTTTCAGAGAATGAAATTTTTCTTTTTTCAGACGCCAGTGAGATTAAGCTGCTGGTAGTTCTTAGGCCAGGACGTAGAAAAACCTGGGAGAAGAATAAAGGGCAGGAAAGCGATAGCAACACAAAGACTTGCACAGGATAGAAATGACCACTGTACTGAGTGAGATGAGCTCATATTATGGGCGGGGGTGGATGCAGGCTGGACTTCCTCTTCCTCCTAAATAAATAAGGATTAAAAACTTTATTATTATTATTATTGACAGTTGAGTCTCCTGCACATATAGTAAGGAAGTAGGTTTATTTACAATTTATAACCTGAGGTATGTCAGTTGTTCCATTTGAACAACATAGTAAAAAAAGGTAATTGATTCTGCTGTATGCTTGTAAAATTTTCTAGCTTGCTGAGATAATTCTCATTCTGCTCTTCCCTTTTAGATGAAAGTAGTATATTGAATCTAAGCTGTTCTCACTCAGTTCAGCAGCTGATAAGCAAAGAATAAGGAGGAAACAATTACAAGACTATATAATCAGAGACTAATGAACAAAAATTGAGTAAAACCTCTCTCTATGTAAAGAGAGAACTTATCTAGAAAATTTGCTTTAACTCTTGTGGCTTTTCAACCATTAATTTTCATCATCATGTTCTGCCCTTTACTTTTTAAAACCTGAAGTTAATTATATTCAAGGTCAGTGATATAATTCAGGTACATTAAAGATAAACTCAGGACTATATGTTGAACAAGAAAAAAAATCTCTACTCTTTGGTTATTCATAGAGTTTTGGGATTTTAAGGTTAGGGGCACTTTAAGTATCTACTAATTTTCCCTTTAAGAAGTTTGCGCTGCATCCGAGATGAAGTAATTATCCTTAGTCACTGTAACAGAACGGCTGTTCTGGTCAACCTGCTCTCTTCTCAAGTCTCCCTGCAATTGTGATCATAAATCCCAATTTCCCGAAAAACATTCTCAGAACTCATTTTAAATGCTGAACCCACAAAGGTACCCTAAGTGATATATCTACTCTACTCTGAGTATGAATAACACTAATGACAATGAGGATGAAAAATAATGACGAATCATACGTTATATTACAAATAAAGTATTAATCAGTCTTTGAAAGTCACGAATTAGGGGTAGTACCGGGTCGCCACAATTCCAAGTTTTTTCAGAATGGGCACACATGGGACCACAAACAAGAACAGCACATTGTTCTGGTGTGGAGGTACTGGTTTTTGGAGATTGATGTCACTACTAAATATCTGGAAGTTATAGGAAAAATACTTTAAAATTCAGGAAAACCTCTATACAAACAAATATAAATATGCTGTTTTCTTTTCTTTCTTTATTTTTGTTAATCCTCACTCAAAGACGTGCTTTTATTGATTTGAGAGAGAGAGGAAGTGAAACATTGATGTGGGAGTGAACATCAGTTGGCTGCCTCCCGCGCATGCTCCGGCCGGGGATTGAACCCGCAACCTGGGCATGTGCACTGGCCAGGCATCAAAACCACCACTTTTCACTGTACAGGATCTGCTCCAACCAACTGAGCCACACCATCCAGGGCTCTTCTTTCATATATTAAAGGGACAAGACATATTTGTTGACGGTATGAATAAATTTGTGGTAAATACTGCAAATTTTCCTATTTTCCAAAAGCTTTTTTGTTGGAAAAAAATAAATACAATCAGTCATACACTTCCTAAAGAAAAATTTCCCCTTTAAATCAATTATATATATCAATCTCGTTGTGTCTTCTTTATATCTTTGGCTATAGGACTTCTGTTCAGCTAGTCTGTAGGTGGTTCTTAATGATGGTTGTTCTATACTTTAGTTGTATTTTGATGTGGTCGTGGGAGGAGGTGAGCACAGCATTCACACAGAGTACTGCCTTCTTGATCAGAACTCAGTAAGTCTAATATCTTTCTTTATTGGGATCTTTTTTTTAAAAAAAATCACTAAATGCCTTTTGCTAGAACACATAATTGAAATTATACTGTTAGTCAATGATGATATATGCTTTTACTTTATAAAAGAAGACCAACATTTCTCTTTAGGGGGCCACTCTTTATGTCAGCTATAATTTTAAAAAACATTTCCTAATGTCATGCCTGTTTTAAAAGTATTCTACTACTTACTCACCTATTCCATTTTTCTCTCTAGCTATTCTTAGTTTTCTAACCTTTCTCATAAATTTTGGTATGTCTTTAATTATATAGTTTTCAAACTCCCTACATAAAAGAAAAAATTGCCCTCCCATTGAGTTTCCTTTGCAGGAGGTCTAAAGAGCACAACTCACTTTCTTTTCAGGTGACATATTTGGCTACTACGTTTATTTTTCTCATTGTCACAGATCTCACTTTTAATGTGACATTAATCACACTTAAGCATTTAATCTTAGGATTGTCTTATATGAACTTATGTAAACTCATTCAGCAGTAATTTACACAAGGATTTTTTTTATAACAGCATATAAACTAAAAATGTATACACCATTTGTTCATGGTAGCTAGCAGAATTCCCACGTTTAATCTGCAGGCATTTATTTATTTTACTTGATAGCTATGATAAATAAGAATATATGGGGCTGGCTCATTTTCCGTTAAAAACCTAGAAGATTTTCCCCCTATTTATCTATTAATATGAATATTGTCACTTATTTTTAAGATTATGAGGGAAAAAAAAGAAAATGTCAAACAGTTAAGAGAGCTTAGGAGCTAAAAATTTAAGGTATAGAATGGAAGAAAACTTGCCAAGGATGAGGAGCAGGAGGTTAGGTAACCTTTTAAAGCAGAATACAAATTTATCAGTTACACATCCTGAAGCCAAGGTATAATATCCATACTGTGGGCTTTACATTTTCCAGACACAGATTTTATTGACTTGAAAATAGTGTTTTGCAGGTGGGGAGGGGTATGTGCTTGGCATTTAATATTCTTGTTGGCTTGTTTTAAACTGACATTTGAGTCATTTAATCAGTTTCTAATTATTATGCCAGTTGAGGGAAGTGGTGAAGTAGGTAATCCAAAAAATAATTTATTTTTTTGCTTTTAATGGGAATTTTTGTTTATAGTGATATGGGTAAGTTGGAGTTTTCTGAACTTTGTGCCTCTTCAAGCAAAATATTTTATTCACTTTTATTGGCAAAAAACATTTTTAAAAAAAGGCTTATCCTCTCAACCTTAATCCTGTTTTCCAACTCAAATATTGAAAATGCCAGGTTTCAGAGTAACACCTTTCACTCATTTTGAGTCCACACCATCACTAAGCTATGTTTATCTCTCTTCAAGCTCACTGTCTATTTAATCTACATTTGCCTGGTTAGGGATAAGCTGGTTTTGGCTTACAAAATTGTTCCTTGTAACTGAAGTGTTAGCATAAAACCTATATCATGTCTGTCTTTTATGCATTTTATTTACCTTTCTACTTCTATAAAATAATAGTTATAAAACATTTATTTTTATTTTATTGAAGTAATACTTTTATGCACAGTTTTAAAAATAACTCTATGAAGGATATACAATTAATAACCAATTTATCATTCCTTCAACATGTATGAACCAAAAGCCTGTGACCAGGTGCTGTCCTAGGTCCTGAAAGTATTGCAGTCGACAAAAGAACTTGCACCCAGCTCTCCATGAGCCTGCACCTGGAGAACACAGGCAATGCACACTGAGCCACACCATCCAGGCAATGCACACTGGGTGGGAACTGTGACACAATATTCGGTGGTGAGAAGTGGAATAGAAAATAAAGCATGGGAATGAAAAGCTACTGGATGGGACAATATTTTATTTTTAAAAAATATTATTATTGATTTCAGAGAGGAAGGGAGATAGATGATGATAGATAGATAGATAGATAGATAGATGATAGAAATATCAATGATGAGAGAGAATCATTGATCAGCTGCCTTCTGCACACTCCCTACTGGGGATCAGAGCCTGCAAACTGGGCATGTGCCCTAACCAGGAATTGAACTGTAACCTTCTGGTTCATAGGTTGATGTTCAACCACTGAGCCACACTGGCTGGGCAGGTTGGGACAATATTTTAGATAGTGTGATATTTTTGATAGTTTAATATAATGAGGAAATTAAACTTTAGGATATCTGGGGAAGATTATGTGCCTAAAAGGGAAAAGTATGTGGGTAGGTCCAAGGGAAGGAGTAGCCTTTTGGAGAAACAGCACAGAGAGGGAGGTAATGGAGCTAAGTGAGTCCAGGAAACCAGACTCAGCAGGATCAGGGGCATGATGTGGAGGGTCTGATAGGGGATCCAAAGATGTAGATTTTATACCAAGTGGGATGGACCATCATATCAGGTTTTAAGAAAGGAAGAGGCATGATCTGATTGACACTTTCACCTATTTTGTTTTATTTTTGTTTCTTTTTTATTATTGTTGACACTATTATACATATCCTCCATTTCCCTCCTTTACCCTCCTCCACCCAACCCCCACCCTTCCCTCTGGCCATCACCACACTGCTATCTGTGTCCGTCAGCTATGCATATATGTTCTTTGGCTGAAAGTTTATCCAAGATCTCTCAGCAAATATATGACTCAGCATGGGTTCTCTGAATTCACACAATAAGATGTGGTAACAAAGTGAATTTAAAGAGAAAAAGGTTCTCTTTAATTTTGGTGAAAACTTAAGTTTGACTTCAACTTAATTAAATCACCCATCTGTTACTTGAGGTCATTTAAAAAAAATAATTTCTGCCAACTACTTTGATAGCCATTCTCTAACTGGAGACAGGGAGTTTTGCATCTCCTCAATGGGAATCCAGAATTCTTTCATGTGAGATGACTCTTTCTTATGTTTAGGTGTGTATTAGTTTAGTAGGGCTCCCGTAACAAAATACCACAGACTAGGGAAGGAGGGACAGTTTTAACAACAGAAGTCTATTCTCTCACAGTTCTGGAGGCTAGATGTCTGAGATGAGGTGTTGGCAGGGTTGGTTTCTTCTGAGACCTCTCTCCTTGACGTATAGATAGCCACCTTCTCTTCCCTGTGTCTTCACATGGTCTTCCCTCTGCTTGTGTCTGTGCTCTAATATCTCCTACTAAAGTCATCAGTCATATTGGATTAGGGCCCACCCTAATGACCTCATTTCAACTTAACCATCTCTTTAAAGATGGTATCTCCAAATAGTCACATACTGAGGTATGAGAGTTAGGACTTCAACATATGAATTCAAAGGGGACACAATTCAGCCCATAATGATGTGTAATCAAATTATAATTTGTTTGTTGTAACCCAAACTGTTAAATATTTTTTATTTGCTTGTTTCTTTTGTAGGTATAGGTAAACCATAGTTCCACTCATTGCTGCTGAGTTTTTTTGGTCCCCTCTTCTTCCTAAGATGCTTATCTGAAGTGGAAAGAGAATATAGCTTGAATAAAATTTTACTTTTCATTTTTTAGTTCCATAAATTAAGCTTCCATAACATTTCATGTTATAACCCAAGATGAATGGAAACACAACTAATATTTGAGAGTATATATATATATATATATATATATCTCAAGTAGTAATATATATATATATATATATATATATATATATTATTTGCCCAAAACTATACTGGGCCCTTTATATGTCCATATAATTTAATAATCACATAAATACATGATTAGAATTTATTATCCCTACTTTGTAGATAAGGACACTGAGGCTTTGGAAAATAAAGTAACTTGTTTGGGGCCACATCTCATGTAAGTAAAAGGAATGAGAATTGAGCCTAGAATAAATCGTGTCAGTTAGATATGGTTTGATAGCTCCTGTGGGATGGCACAAAACAGTAGAAGCCAGCACATAGAATTGTGTATCCACAGGCTGGGGTACTAGAGCCAACAGGCCAAGGGTCAGGACCAGGCAGAGGTGTAATTCAGCAGGCAAAAGCACATCTAAATAGTAGGGCAAAAAATAACGCATTGATGTCCAGGGTGTGGACAGTGTCACGCAAGCAGTTGACCAATAGAAAGCACAAGTTGTAAGGACTTTCTTCTCTTTCTCCAAGGCCAGTATGGGAATGGGATACTCACATGGTCAGGGCTCTTCAGAGATGGGCAGGAAAGGTCAGGATGATGTTTGTAGGCAGCATGCAGTACCCTCAGACAGCAGGTAGCTGGACTCTGGTCATTCTAAATCCTGGAGGCTGGGGCACTTGGCAGATAAAAAGGACAGGGAGCCATCCAGAAACGCAGTTACCAATGCTTAGAATCTGGATGCAAAGGAGTTGATCATGAACCAGGGTGATTTGATGGAGCGTTTGAGAATCGCTTCCTGAAGCTGTGTTTCCTAAGGTGAGGTTTGTCCTCACACTTGGGATGAAGCTGATCCTACAGGTGAGCTTCAAGAGTGAGTGAAGGAGGACTGCAGAAGTAGGGAGCTGGATGAAACAAGACCAAGACCCTAACATAGGAGTAAAGAAACATTCAAGACCAATTAAAAATACCTTTTAATAGTATCTTGAGGTATAATTAGTTATCTGTTAGGAAGATGTGGAGACGCCAACATTGGAATAAGTTAAACTACCTTACTTCAGGGGAAAATTTAGCATCTACCCAGGCTCCTGGTTATGAGTTTTGGAGCCCCAGGAAAATATCCAAATATGACTTTTAATCCTCTTTGCCCAGAGCATTGTGACCATAGTCCTAATCTTGCTTTGTGAATATATTTGGAACCCAACCATAATCACATAAATGTTTGATGGTGAATTTCTTAAGTATTGCAGGAGGGGTAGACAAAACAACTTTGATGGTGAAATTTGTATGAAAAGAACAACAAAACCACTGCAGGCTGTACTCTCTGCACCTGTCCGCAATTCACAAAGAGCATTGAGGGGGCAGAGAGGGAAATTTCACACTGAAATCACAGCTCAGTAAAAGTTAGACAGGCTGAACACTGCAAAGATTATTAAAATCCACATGCCAGGGATGTTTAAAGCACATCCAATAAAGTGTCAAAACATTGTTTTACCATCCACTTACCCCAAACTGAATCATCACCCTCCCCTTTCCTGCTGACAGTATGTTCTATGCTTAATTAGTCACTCTTTGTTCAGCTCAAAAAGCATCCAGAATTTTTAACATATCTATACCGTTTGTCTCCTAAATTGTATACTCAGATATACTTGTGAAGAATTTTACTTTGATGCTAAAAATGGCCTTTGAATGTTGCTTATTTAACACTACGTTAAATATCACACAGCTAGAGTAGTGGCTTGCTTATGAAAACCAGGCAGGGAGAATGAATGATATGTCATTCATTCTCCCTGCCTGGTTTTCATATGATTCCTTTTAAAAAGTGCCTTGAGACTCTAGACAGAGATACAACTATCTACCCCACTAGGACATATTCCTGGAAGGCTAAAGTTTTGGGGTGAGTTTCTCCATGTTGAGCTGCTGAAAGAAATAAGCACCAATTTTTCTAGCAGTCTTTTCGTTGAAGGCCACATTACAAACTCAGAAATTATAGATTGGATAATGGAAATCAGTTTGGGTTTTTAGACTCATGTTTAAGAAGGGAAGCTATTTTGGAGGTGTTCCATATTTGTGGGCTTTATCTACCTTTTCCTTGCTACATGAACCTGGGCTAGGTATTCAACCTTGCCAGTCCCAAAGTTCATCCTCTGTAAATTTTTAGAAGGAAATATTTATTTCAAGGATGTTGCGATGGTTATATTAGCTAAATCATTAAAAGTGCTTAACACTGTTTGAAAATGATAGGAGGTGCTAAACAGATTTTTGACATATTAATCAAGTATTAATATGATTTTCATTACTATTATGTGTACTTGGAAAACATTAAAAATATACCACAGTAGATTGTCAAGCGGACCCTGAACACCAAGGCTTCTCTACAGTCCAGAACTTACCTCTTTAAACTCCTACTTGATCTCTATAATTCAGCAAAGCCGAGCTATTTATTATTCTCTGGATCTGATGTGCACACGGTCACATTCAGCCGGTCTACTCTGCTCCCTTTCTTCATCTTGGTAATCCCTTCCTTCCTGTCCTCACTCAAGCCACCTCTTCCATTCTTCTTTCACATTCTCTTGGATATAAAAGTTGTTTTTCATTTCTTTGGCATTTTAGATATAAAAAGAAAAATAAATAATTAAAAATTTAAAAAGGCTATGAATTGTCTACCAAAGTAGCCTGTAGGCTTTTTGTGGGCATATTCTTTTTTAAATTTTTTTATTTTTAATTTTTAGGGAGAGAAGAAGGGAGAGGGATAGGGAGACAGGAAACATCGTTGAAAGAGAAGCATCATCAATCAGCTGCCTCCTGCATGCCTGCTACTGGGGATTGCACCCACAACCCCAGCATGTGCCCTGACTGGGAATCAAACCAGTGACCTCTTGGTTCATGATTTGATGCTCAACCACTGAGCCACACCAGCCAGGCTTATTATTTTTATTTCTTGACACTAACCACTATAAGCCACACTCACAACTAATACTACTGATGATGACACAGCTTTTACTCCTCTCGGTTCTGTCCTGTAATAACTTTGAATATTTCACTTCTCTCATTTTTGCTTGCTTTCCTTGTCTTGGAAGAATCAATATCTCAGGTTTAAAAATCTGTTACTTGAGTAGTGGTAGAATAAAATATCACACAAATTCAATGTCTGATTCTTATAATCATGCAAGCATTGAAACATTGAGATAAAATATTTATTGTGTCATGTTTTGCTTCTCAGAGATACTTTTTACTGATTAGTAACTTTATATTTCAAAAAGTTAACTCAAAATGTAAAATATTGCTTAAAAACGTCCTTTGAACTTGGAATATCTATTCAACCTAAGGTGGCTTAATTTTTTTCTTGAACAGAAAGAATACCAAACAATCTCTGTATGGAAAATATTTCTTGGTGGTACCACAATACCACCTTTCATGGGGTATGCATGTTTGAACCACCATTTCTATCATATTAATGAGTAACCAAAAACCAGTATGATTACATAAGTAGATGGGCGCATAATAACCTTAGAGCAGTTGCCAACAGCCTCTGATTTGAGGTGCTCTTGGGAAGTGCCAAAGTATCAGATTCAGCAAACTGACTTACCATAAATTGACTTTGCTGGGGACTGAATGCTTGTATCCCCTCAACATTCATGTACTGAAATCACATCCCCAATGTAACCATATTTGGAGGTGGGCTTTTGGGAGGTAATTAGGTCATGAGGGTGGAGGCCTCATGAATGGGATTTTAAGACACTAGAGAGCTAGCTTTCTCCTTCTGCCCTCTGAGGATACAACATGAAGTTTGCTTTAAACCAGAGCAGGCCTTCTCTGGAACTGCATCATGCTGGTACCCATTTGAGACTTTGAGCCTCCAGAACTGTGAGGAATAGGTTTATATTGTTTGTAAGTCACCCAGTTAGTGTAATTTTATTATAGCAGCCTGGGCTGACTGAGACAGATTTCATATATCTGGTAGCCATCAGGAATAGAGAAATAAATTCTCAAAAGTCTCCAGAAGTTCTAATTGTCAGGATCAGCCCTCCAACATATGAAACAAAGTAATATCTTTGTGGATCTTTTTAAGTTCATATGTATGCCACCAAGGCATATCCCCTATTCTATGGAAGGATTCCAGACCTCTAGTTATGAAATTTTTCTTTGGGTGGTTCACTGTAAGCAAATGTCCAATAAACAACTCCCGACCTTTATTTAATTGGGATCTCAGGGCCCTGGCGTTAAGATATCTTACTCAAAGGAGCTTTGGGCATCATATTTGTTTTCTAAAAGAACACGCTAGACAGATCCACAATGCTTGTATATGGAAATCAAGGTAAATTCAACAAGCAATATAAAAGCCAAGCACAGATCAAAATCAAATGGCAGGAGCTGGGGATTTCATGGACTTTTATGGAGAGTTTTAGCATTGATTTTCATTCCCCTTGGGAACTACCTTTGGCTGATTTATCAACTTTAAAATTTCCTGAGTATGGTTGTTGTTTTTTTCTCATTACTGTTTTGTCAAATTTATCTTAAGCCAAAGATTCCTGGGATAAAATAGACGAAGCAAAAATGATGTGCAATGACCTTGAAAAGCATCCTGGGACTAAGTAATGCTCTGACCTTTGAAGTCTACTTTAAAAATCAAAGTGGAACAGATACTTTAAAAACACAACTTCAAATCTGCTGTAATAGAATGTGGAATAAAAAGTGAACATCATATTTTCAAGGCCAGTGCATTATCTGTGAAAGCTACATTGAAAAAAAGTGTATACAAAAAATTGGTTATGGCTTTCACTAGACTACATAAATTTGGTGGTTTTTATTACTATAACTGAGTAAGAATTTTTAAAGTATGTGTCATGTTCTTAAACTCTATGAAAGAATGTAAAAATGTATAAAATATAAACTCTGTTCTCATTCAATTTAGAATCTCATAGAATGAGAGGAGTATAATAGTATTAAGTCAGAACATAGTTCCAGCACATCTGCCTCCATGTTGTTAGAGTCAACTTTTACACATTGAGTCTCAATTCTGTTATCACTTTTCAACATTCTGTTATACTACCTCCTTCTCATTCCTTTATCTATACCCCCTCACAAAATTTTTGCTTATTTTGCTTTATCCCAGGAATCCCATTATCTTTAACCTTATATTCCTTTGGTGAGGTAGCTCTTCTCTTAAAATGCTCTTATTCAAGACTGCTTATCATTTTCCTTTTAAAGTAGTGTCTCCTTCCTCTCTCCCTCCCATCCAATTTCCCTACTGTGTGTAGCTAGATGTCTGGAAAGCATCCCTATTGAATTAATTTTAAAGTGAGATGTGAATGACAATTTACCTAGCTGCACTCTCCTCAATATTTTATTTTTCTCCAATAACATGTACTCCTCAACAGCAGAATTTTAGTTAGAGTGAAATCTTGGGACAGAGCTCTTTAAAAATCACACCACTTAGTTTTCAGCTAATATTTAAAATTTATCCCGAGGGGCAATATCATGTTGGCAATCCTCAGGAAACACCATCATCATCTCCCCCTTCACATCGCTGCTTGTCTTAGTCTTTCTCTGATTAAATAAAGCAGAATGGACCTTCATAAGAGTTGTCCAGAGAAAAAGAAGTATGACTTGGAACTTCAGTCTCCATCTTTTTTTAGCCTTATTTATATACTAGAGGCCTGGTGCACAAAATTTGTGCATGCTGGGGGGGTGGTTCCCTCAGCCCAGCCTGCACCCTCTCCAATCCAGGACTCGTCAGGGGATGTCTGACTGCCGGTTTAGGCCCAATCCCAGGGATCTGGCCTAAACCGGCAGTCGGACATACCTCTCACAATCTGGAACCTCTGGCTCCTAACTGCTCACCTGTCTGCCAGCCTGATAACCCCTAACCACCTCTGCCTATTAGCCTGATCACCCCTTACTGCCCCCCCCCCCCCCCGGCCTGGTTGCACCTAACTGCCCCTCCACTTGCTTGGTTACCCCTTACTGCCCCCCCCCTTTCTGGCCTGGTTGCCCCCAACTGTGCCCCTCTGCCAGCCTGGTTGCCTCTAATTGCCCCCCCCCAGCCTGGTGGCCCCTTAATGCCCCCCCCTGCCAAGCTGGTTGCCCCTTGCTGCCCTCCCTGCCAGCCTGGTCACCCCCAACTGCCCCCCTCTGCCAGCATGGTCACCCCAAACTGTCCCCCCTGCCAGTCTAGTCACCCCATGCAGCCTGATGTTCAGTCATTTGGTCATCCTTCACTAACCCCTCTGCCAGCCTTGTCCCCCTACGCAACCTGCTGTTCAGTCATTATATTACTGTGATGGCATCCCGGACAATTTGCATATTCCTCTATTATTAGTATAGATTTGGGCACAGGCATACAGTGTCAGTTAAGATACATTCTACTGTAACTAAACAGGAAATCCCAACAGAAAAAAATACATACACATATAAATGGTAAATGAATGATCTCATACAGTTGTTAATATGGGATTAGAGTGATAATAACAAGTATTCTTTATTGAGATTATGTCAGGGATTATTTTAAGTACTCTCTATATATTGACTCTTATTCTTGATAGTAACCCCTATGGTAAGTATTAGAATTTTCTCCATTTTACATATGAGGAAACTGAGGCATGGGGTTTTCAGGCTCCTGAGTTGGTTAGTTCTGTGGCCCAGTGATGTCATCAGGGACCAGGCTCTTTCTATCTCCAGGCTTTGCCATCTTTAATGTATCAGTATTTTCTCTTCTGTTCACTGACCTAGTGATTACAAAATGACTTGAGTAGTTCAAAGCATCACATCTACACAAAGCAATATCATCGGTAAAATAAAGGAACATTGGTACCTTATGTCTCCTGTTTTAATTGTGAGGAGATTCTTCTTGGCCAGAATTTGATTACATGTCTATACTTCCCTTTGGCAAGGGGACACTGTTACCACAACTTGCTTTGACCAATTGTTTGTAATAAAGTGGAGGTTGAGAAATCAATTACCATGGCAACCATTTACATCTTCCATTGTGAGCTCTCAGGATAACCTAACGATATTGAGAAATCACTATGGGGAAGGCAAACATATACCTATGGCTATAAACTCAAGATATTTAGATAACTTCAGGTCTATTTTCAGCAAATTTTGATTTGATTTTACCCTGACACTCTTAATTAGTTATGTTTTGTAAACGTATCAAGTATAGGCATTTATATGAACTACACATCAATTACACAATTGCCATAGAACACAAGTATTGTGCCTATCATTAAAACTTACATCATATTAGAAAGCTGTGGTACATTTACATAATGGAATACTATTCAGCCTTAAAAAAGAAGGAAATCTTAGTTTTGCAACAGCATGAGTGGAACTGAAGAGTATTGTGCTAAGTGGAATAAGCCAGTCAGAGAAAGACAAATACTATGATTTCACTTAGATGTGGAATCTAATGAACAAAATAAACAAGAGAAACAGACTCACTGATACAGAGAACAGACTGACAGCTGTCAGAGGGGAGGGGGGTTTGAGAGCTGATTGAAATAGGTGAAGGGATGTAGAAAAAAGACAACACCCTCAAAGACACGACAGTAGAATGGTGATAAGCGGAGGGAAAGGAGGTGGGGTGGTTAGAAGAAGGAAAGGGAGATAAATGATGATGGAAGGAGACTTGACTTTGGGTGGTGAACACACAATACAACATATAGGTAATGTATAATAGCATTGTATACCTGAAACCTATATAATTTTATTAACCAATGTTACCTCAATAAATTCAAAAAAATTTAAAGCTTATGTCATAAAGTGTTGCGATCAAATGTATCTTGTAATATAGTAAATTCAGCTAATTTAGGTTGATTCTTCATAGTCTGCTACTTATATAGCTTAGTCATCTTTTTGTAACAAACTTAGAAGTATTGTGTGGAAGATTTTTCATTTTGGTTTATAATGCTTACTGGTAATTTGACATGTTAGTGTGTGCGATTCATAAAGTTGAACAAAATATAAGTTGCGTGAAATTTAACATGTAAAACTTTTATAACACAAATTAAAACTTGGGAAATCTGAGTTCTGTAATGATAGCTCTTCCTAGAATATGACTTAGAACTTTGGTGGAAAAGAAAAGTAGGCAGACTATAGATGGATTTAAACTATCTTAAATTAAACTTTTTACTACATTTAAAACTCATGCGAAAAATTTTTATAGAACTCTTATGGGAGTTCTACAAAAAGAAGTCTTTCAAAGAGAAATCTAGGAAGATATTGTGTCTATAAAATATGTAAGCACACAACTTGTTCTCTAGAGGGACAACAGTTCAATAGGAACATCACACTTAATTTTCCCAAGATGCTGACAATATTTTGTTATCACCAAGCTTTTTTTCTCACAGTTTCTTCCCCACCAGGCAAATATATCCTCTAAGTAGGTTCCCACTGTTCTCTCCTCAGTTCTAAAAAGTTTCTGCATTTCTTTCTTTTTTTTTAAGTTTGTAATCAAGAGGGAAAGGATTTAGCCAATTTAAGGAAAATTTGGATTTATTAAGACAACTGGTAACAAATTTAAAGGAAGAACTGAATAGTCTAGTTTCTGTAAAGCAGAAAAGCATGGACTTCTTCCCTGAGGGCAGACTTTAACTAAGGTGATTTGGCGTCAATGACTTCAGCTCCTACATTGCAGTGTTCACAAAATAGTGAGTCTCCCTAAACTGAAAATGTTTACGACAGGAAATGCCTGCCTGGAGGGTTGGAGAGGAGAGTCCTGACAGTTGCCTGTAATACTCTTTTTAAAAGGATGCTTTTATGACTTAACTCTTATAGTAGGTATTTATAAATTTTCTACCCAAGCATCCTTTCTACCTTTGTATGGAACATTTTTCATTTGTTCTCCCAGGTTTACTCCTTCCTTCTCCACATCATACTTTGTGCCTAAAGAAGCTAAATATGACAGACTTTATCAATGTCTGCCTTCCCCTCCAGCTTCCAGCAAAATTGGACAAAAGGAGATTAGAGGTAAAAAAAAAAAAAAGTTTGAGGTCAGGGTGTTCATTTCCCTGGCTTTCTCCTAATGTGTTTCTATTGATTGGCTGAGGTCTTGTTGCAAAAGCTGCAGATCCTAATAAGCACCCCCCTCTATAGCTACATGTAATATCTCCAGCTTTCCCAAACTATAGCCTATTATGTACTCAGGTCGAGGGCCATTACCAGTTTTCTGCTGTTGCTTTACAAGGTGCTTTAACATCTCTTGTTTTCCTTAGCCCTGCCCACACCTTTGCAAATATTAGCCTTGTTAAACCCTTCTCAATTACTCTTTGGGATCTGACATCCAAACTTGCTGAAGCTCTAACTAATGCATTCCCCTTCCTAAGAGCATAGTTTACTTTGGGGAGTTGCCCCTCCGCTATGGGGAGCACCCTGTTGGTGTCATCCGTAGCTATAGCAGTGTGCCCTAATAGACTTACATCAATCAACATAGTCACATGTCCCCTGCCCAGTGATTGTTCCAGGGATGGGCAGTGACCCAGCCTAAACAAGGTAGCTCAAGCTTTCCCATGACTACATATCGGCTCCAGTTGGGGCAATGAGAAGGACACTGAGGACAGGACGTTTGTTGGATGTTTGGGGAAACAAGCTTTCTCTCTCCCTGATGTGAAAAATACATAAAAAAGCCTGCCCAGCCTGTGTGGCTCAGTGGTTGAGCATCAACCTGTGAACCAGGAGGTCATGGTTCAATTCCTGATCAGGGCACATACTTGGGTTGCAGGCTCGATCCCCAGTGTGGGGTGTGCAGAAGGCAACCAATCAATGATTCTCATCATTGACGTTTCCATCTCTTTCTCCCTCTCCCTTCCCCTCTGAAATCAATAAAAAATATTTCTATATATATATAAAATTTAAGTGACCATACGACCAGCCAAGTGGCCAGTCGATATGATGCTCACTGACCACCAGGGGGCAGACACTCAATGCAGGAGCTGCGGTGACTTGGCATTGGTGGTTCTCAAGTGGTGCACCCTGAAACTGGAGAGGAAGGAGCCCGATTCCTCACACTCCAGGACCCTTTGGGGGATGTCAGAGAGCCAGTTACAGCTGGATCCCTGCAGGCTAGGTTGAGGGACCCCCACATGCCAGAGGGACCCCACTCACTCTGCAGATGCCCTTAGAGCCCTGGTGCCACCCCAAGTGCAGCTGGCCTGGGAGGGACCACCCGAGGTTGGCTACAGGGCATGTCTGGCCAATCTTGCCCAGTCCCGCCCCACCAGCCACCTTCTAATTAATTTCCTTTCAATATGCATGAATCTGTGCACCAGGTCACTAGTTTAAAAATAAATAAATAAATAAATAAATAAATAAATAAGCCTTTTTTTTATTGCTGGCCCCTATTCCACAAACAAGGTAAGCAACATTAGTAATGAATCTAACCTATGAAGGAAAGAAGAACCCAGGGAGCTCCAGGGAAAGGCAGATGAATCTCTGGTCAAACGATGCCTGACTTGTATTAGCTCTAACTTTTCCAGTGTTTTCAGCCAAAAAACTCCCATCCCCCTCTAAGTGGTGTTTTTCTTGCGGTATAAAAAACATTCAGAAAAGTGCAAAAATCATGACTACACACCTGATGAATTTTCACAAAGTAAATATACTCATGTAACTATCACCCCAGGCAAGAAACAAAATATCCCAGAACCCTAGATGCACCTCTTATTCACAAAGGTAGCCATTAATACCAGAGATCTTTATGCCTTTTTTTGAACTTTATTGAAAGAGAATTATGTAATATGTACTTTTATGTACCTGGCTTCTTTGTTAAATTTTTGTTTGTAAAATAAATCCCAGTTGTTAGGAATAAATGAAGTTCATTCTTTCTTTTTTTAAGACATCTTTATTGATTTCGGAGAGGAAGGGAGAGGGAGAGAGAGATAGAAGCATCAGTAATGAGAGAGAATCATTGATCCATTGCCTCCTTCATGCCCCCTATTGGGGATTGAGCCCTCGACCCATGCATGTGCCTTGTCTGGAATCGAACCTGGGACCCTTCAGTCTGCAGGCCAAAGCTTTATCCACTGAGAAAACTGGTGGGGCCATTCATTCTTTATTGTTACATACAATTCTAATATAAACCATAATTTATTAATCAATTCTAGTATAGATAGACATTTGACTAGTTTATAGTTTTACAAATAATTTAACACTATTTTTACACTATTATAAACAGTGAGTGCTGTTATGAACATTCTTGCATGTGTCTTTTTTCTTTTTTTATTGAGATATAATTGGTATATAACATTATGTAAGTTTAAGATGTACAACATTGGCTTGATATATTTATATATGCAATATGATTACTACAATAGTGTAAGCTAGCACTTTTTCATGCCACATATTATCATTTATCATTTTTTTGTGTGTATTGAGAACAATTTTAAGATTTTTGTCTTTTAGCAACTCTGAAGTTTATAATATTGTTGACTATACTCACTATGCTATACATTAGATCTCCACTGCATGTCTTTTGATGAACAGGCATATACATTTCTCTTCAGTATATACCTATTATTAAAATTGCTGCATCATAATATATAACTATGCTCAGCTTTGGTAGAGGCTGTCAAAAAGTTTTCTAAAATGGTTATCTCTAATTATAATTCTATAGCAGCATATGCAAATCTTGGTGTGTGTATCTCTATGGTTTTAATTTACATTTCCCTGTTGTCTAATTAAGTTGACTCCTTTTTATATAGTTGGCTTTTTGATATTCTCTTTTAAAATCTTTGGTCAATTTTTAAAACTAGGTGCTTGACTTTTTCCTTTTGAGCGCGTGCATGTGTGTGTGTGTGTGTTTGTGTGTGTTTGATAGCAGTTCTACCCTGTTTTGCTGGAGAATTTGAATTTGACCTCTAGTTAACTTTCTAGCTCTGTTCTTCTGGCAACCCAATAGGGGTAAGATGTCAATTGGGTTGCTTTGGGCAAAAATGACCCAAGTCATGAACTGCATTGAATTGGGACAACTGTAAATAATGAAGTTGGTAACTCTTATAAATGAGCATGTCCTTTGCAGAGACCATAAAGTCATGCCTTTCATTTTGTTACAAGACACTTCCATTTTCAGTACTGAGGCATTTAGCTAGGGTGGATCCTGTGTCCCATCACTATACGTGAAATGGCCTGCTCTGTGTATTGCTTAGAAGACACCCACAGAAGAGGGTACCTGGTGGTACCCTGACAATACACTTCTGGGTAAACCATGCATGAAATATAGCCTATTACGCTTTTAAGTCTGAATGTTTGATGGAAGCTAAGGGGACCTCCTGCTGGGAATAGTGTAAATTGATTATCAGAAATTAGTTTTAATGTTAATTTTCATCAAATTTTTCTTAACATCAGTGCATTTGTATCCTTTTTAAGAAATCTTTGCCAAGTTTGTGAATATATTTCCTTATGTAATTTTGTAAAACTTACCCTCCATGTATAAATCTTTGACCCATTTTGACTTTATATTGCTATATAATGTTGTGGGGTCAGGAATTAGTTTGTTCCCATGTGAATATCTACTAGTAAGTGACCTACATTTCTTGAAATAGATCATTCTTTTTCACTTTACTTTGTTGTAAATCACATGACCATATATGTGTGGCTCTGAATCTGAACTCTATCTGGTCCACTGGTCTTTTCTTTTTTTCAATCTTGCACCCAAACCATTGTTATATTTACTGTACATTTATACTAAGTCTTGGTAACTTGTAGTGTAACCACTTTATTTATATATTTTTCTTCAAGATGGTCTTTACTATTCTTGTTTTTTTTTTATATTTTCATATATATTTTACTATCAGTTTATTAATACCCATAAAAACCTACAGGGTTTTTATTGATATTGAATGAGCACTATAGGCCAGCTTGGGGAGGATTGTCATACTTCATGCATTAAATCTTATAATCCATTAAACCATGGCATTTCTGTTCATTTATTTAGATCTTCTTTGATTTTTCTTATTAATATTTTATAGTTAATTTTCAGAGTAGAAGTCTTACATATATTAAATTTATCTTTGAGGTCCTCGTTTTTTTATTCTATTACATATCAAACACATTTCTGCATCTACTAAGATGGTTGTAAAATTTTTCTCCTTAAAAAAATGAATATGGAAATGTACAAATGTTAAGATACCTCTGCACTCTAGACATGCACTTAGTATTAAGGTATTGTTCTTTTTTATATGTTACTGGATTGGATTTGCTCATATTTTGTTTAAGATTTTATATCTATGTGCATGAGAGAGATTGATCTCTAATTTTCCTTTCTTTTAGTGGCCTTATCAATTCTTGGTAGCAAGAGTTTGCTAGCCTAATAAAATAAATTGGGAAGTTCATTTTTTCCCTCATCTCTGGAAAATTTTGTGCAAAGTTACAATTATTTTTTCTTCAAAAGTTTGGGGAAATTTATTTATTAAGCCACCTGGGTCTAGAATTTTATTTATAGGAAAGCCTTTATCAGTTCAATGTTTTCCATGCATAAATAGGTGTTCAGATTTTCTACTTCTGTTGGTTCTTGTAAGTAATTTTTTTCAAAGATTTTTTCAATTTTATCTGTCTTGTCAAATATGTTGATGTATATATAGTTCTATATAAATTAACTAATTACCCTTTAATGTCTATAGGAGCAATCATGGTCTCCCCTCTTTTTTATTCCCAATATTGATCATTTGTGTTTCCTCTATTTGTCCCTTGATAAATCTAACTAGGATTTGATTAATTTTACCAATCTTTTTAAAAAACCTATTAACTCTGTTGATTTTCTTTGTTGTACTTTTGTTTACTATTTCATTGGTTATTACTTTTATTATATCCTTCTGTCTACTTTCTTTGGGCTTGATTGCTTTTCTTTTCCTAGCTTCTCTAGATGGAGACTTAGATTAATAATTTTTCTACCGTCTATGACCAAGACACTTTTATTTTGTTTTCAGTTCCTTGCAGCTAGAGGGGAGGGATTCTCACTGGCATATTCCAGCTATACAGCACAGCATCTCCATTTTCAGTGCATGTATAATTCTTATGGGAACCTTGTTAAAATGCAGATTCTGACTCATTAAGTTTAGTGGGATTCTGCTTTACTAGCAAGTTCTCAGATAATTCCAGTGATGCCAATTTGAGGACTGCACTTTGCAAATCCTCAAAGTGGTTCAGTGGTTGAGCATTTACCTATGAACCAGGAGGTCAGGGTTTGAATTCCAGTAAGGGCATATATCCAGGTTTGCGGGCTTGATCCTCAGTGTGGGGCTTGCAGGAGGCATCTGATCAATTATTCTCTCTCATCATTGATGTTTCTGTCTCTCCCTCTCCCTTCCTCTCTGAAATCAATAAAAGTATATTAAAGAAAAACATCTAACACTGGAAAAATCTACCATCAGAAAAGGGCAGAATTGCTTGTATCAAAAGCTAAAATGAACTATGCATGCTATGAATCTATATTTGTATTTTTTATGATGAAAATATTTTTCTGATGAAAATGTTTTCTTTTAAACCAGAATTTTAATGTATTCACTTAACTTTGACATTCAGAACCTATTTTAAAAATTCACTGGCTCTGGCTTTTATACCTGCATTCTGGTTGGTCAGGACCCCTGGAACATAGAGTCTCTCTTTCTTATCAACTTGAGTTAACAAGATTGAAGAGCAAATTTCAGGGACCATGTAGAACACCAACTGCTAAGAATACATTGTTTTCTGGGATAGAAATTAATAATAGCTCTTTCTTTCCCTTCCTTCCTTCCTTCCTTCCTTCCTTCCTTCCTTCCTTCCTTCCTTCCTTTCTCTCTCTCTCTCTCTCTCCCTCCCTCCCTCCTTCCCTCCCTCCCTCCCTCCCTCCTTCCCTCCCTCCCTCCCTTCCTTTCTTAATAAATTTTTAAGTGAATAACATAGTGTTGTTAAACTAGAGGCCCAATGTTGTACAGCTATTTTCATTGGAGTTCATAAGGGATAATTCTTAGTCAATGGCTAACACAGCTAATCAGTGTGAATTAGGGTCTGGTAGATGGAGAAGAAGAAGCTCAGATTATGTTCCTTAATCTCATCAGTGGACAGTTAAAAACTTGAGAGATGGGGTTTATTGCAGTGCTATAACCATAAGGTAAAGCTGAAATCTAAAGGACTTCAGCAAAGGAGGCAGGCCTGTGTAAAGTCAGCATGGATTTACTTTTGTAAATGTCAGCAACATTGACTATGTTGTAGGTAATGTTATAGTAAATATGCAGATATTCCTTGGGTGTCAACAAATAACCATTTTCTCATTCTTACTAACAGAATAACACTATATTTCCCTAATATCTTGTGGGAAATGCACCCACCCCTCCTGGATTAGCACTGTTTGATGGAATCCAGTTGACATATCCAAGCCTGGATGCATGAGTCACTCAGACACAATAAGAGCTGGTGAATCCTTGGAAGTGGACAGGAGACACCTTTTCTTTCTCTTACTATGTGGTGTGAGAATTAAGACTTTGAAACAGGGATTATTAATGGAGACCCTGGAAGCCACTGTGCAAAGGCTGTGGATGGAGCTCATTCTGTAGGAAGCAGACTAGAGAAAAAGAGAGAAAATGAGTCCTGAACATATTACTTAAGCCTCTGGAAAAAGTATCATGAGAAATAACCCTGTTCATAAAATGTTAATGAGAGCAATAAATTATCTTCATTGTTTAAATCAACTTAAGGTGAGTATTCTACCCATTGCATTATACTCATAAATGATGGAAATTGTTACAGTAGATAAACTATAAAAGAATGAATGCATTTAGCTCTCTTTTGTTAAATATGTGCATTTTAATATGATTTTTTTTAATTTAAATCATTTTTATTTTTCAATTATAGTTGACATGCAATATTGTATTAGTTTCACATGTACATCCCAGTGGTTAGACAGTATGTAACTTTCCAAGTGATCATCCCAATAAATTGTTCCCTTTAGACACCATACATAGTTATTAGAATATTATTGACTATATTCCCTGTGCTGTAATTTACATCCCCATGACTATTCTGTAATAACCAATTTGTACTTCTGAATCACTTTACCTTTTTCATACATCCCCCCAACCTCTGTGCCATCTCACAACCATCAAAATGTTCTCTCTGTCTGTTTCTGTTCTGCTTGTCTGTTTATTTTTTTAGATTCAATTGTTGATAGATATGTGTTTATTGCCATTTTATTGTTCATATTCATTTTATCATTGAATATATAATATATGAGAAAACTCAAGAGCAACCTAATAATAGCAAAATTTCCCAGGGAGAATTATGGGTGCCCTAGATTGACAGGAAGGAGACCAGCAAGAAAATACCAAACCAAGCAGGAGCTGAACTCTATGGGAAAAGAATGACTTGGGAAACAGAAATTGGAAGAGATGAAGACCACTTAGTGAGCTGTATCTGTGACAGTAGCAGAGAGCACATTCCCACAGGAACTTTCATCAGTGTCCTTTGTAAATTGAGACTCTAAATCTTCAGGATCCTGGATTTGCCTACTACACAATATATTATTTACCATTTTATTTTATTTTTATTAAATATATTTTATTGATTTTTTACAGAGAGGAAGGGAGAGAGATAGAGAGTTAGAAACATTGATGAGAGAGAAACATCGATCAGCTGCCTCCTACACACTCCCTACTGGGGATGTGCCCGCAACCAAGGTACATGCCCTTGACCGGAATCGAACCCGGGACCTTTCAGTCCACAGGCTGATGCTCTATCCACTGAGCCAAACCAGTTATGGCTATTTACCAATTTAAAACATCATTTCTTGTACATTAAGGAGATGAAGTTAGCCAGATATGGAGTTGGTCAATTTATTGGGGTGTTCTGGCCGAAGATTTTCACAGGATTTAAGATGGAGACCAGATCCTACAGAATTACAACATGCCCACAAAATAATCCAGGCGCTCCATGGTAAATTCTAATTTAGGGGTTATAATACATTGTTTCACAATGTAATATGAATTACTTCCAGGAACAGCTACAAAACTTTGACCTCTGAGGTAAAGACTGGGGTGTTGTAAGACCCATGAGAGAATCAACTCGCGGGGTTGAGAATCCTCTGTGGCTGCCATGAAAACATTTTCTCCCTTTTAGTGATGTACTGGGGACTGTGAGTATAGAACACTTTTGTAACAGTAAGCTTCACAGACATCTGGATATTCCTTCCTGGATGATAAATATTTTATCTGAAACAATAGAAAAGAATGTTTATCATTGGCAAATACCCTGGTGATACTAGTCCTTAATTGGAAAAGATCAGTTTTGTTCTTTAGGCTTCTATAAAAACAAATAAACACATAAAATGAAAGGAGAAACATATCCCAACGAATTTATAAGATCTTCCCTAAGGAGAGGAACAAAGCCAATGATAGTGGCCAGCAACAGCCTGCAAAGACACCTCCATAGGTGCAGGCTCTCACTGGTGTGCCCCAATCGATTGCTGAAGGAGCAGTGCCCACTCTGAAGCCATAAATGATTTGCTAATTGGAGACTGTGACCTTTAGGCCAAAGGGAGTGCTGGTAATTGGCTCCACACTTGAAAAAAACAAACACACACGCACAATATCCAAATCTCTTGAGCTATACTCTATTATTTTGCTACTCTAATGTTTTCATCCCCTTGTGGTTAGAATAATCAAATTAAGATCCGGTGTCCTATATTTTCTTCATCTTTAGCTTAAATTAATCCAGCCAGCCTTGATTCATACAGCTTCCTGGAGTTTTCATTAAACTTCCCCACTGTGCTGCTGCCCGCCAAGGGATGTACCACTCTAGTCATGTTCTGACCAGTTATGGACATTTATTTGTGACTTGTTTCAAAAAATGGTAGACCACTATACAGAGTCTTTATTGATGTTTTTCTGGCTAATTGATCATACTGCCTCTTAATGAATCACTTTTTCTAAAATCCAAGCTGCCTAGTTTATAACCTCCTCCCCAAAGTTGGCACTGTTTTTCCGGAATTGTGATACCAATGGACAACCTCTGCTACCAGGTTTCTAAGACATTTCCTCTTGGCAACCTACTTACCTTTATTTTGAAGTTAATGATAAAGTAGTTCAGTGTATCCATAATGAGCAGAATAAGTATAATAGTTAATATAGCCATTTTAGGAAATTACTGACAAATGAAATAGACTCATCTCAACTGGCCCACTTTCCACACCTCTAAAAAATCAATTTGTGTGTGTGCATGTATTCAATATTGTCCATTAGAATTCTCTGTACATATTCTTTCATACTTTCCTTGGAAATGAAGGCTTCTTTACTGTTCAATATTTAAATCTAGACTCTCTGAATTTGATCATCTTCCTTGAATCTAAAATAATTACATAAAAGTGAGATCCTATTTTCAAATATTTACAATAAAATATATTATGTAACAAAACATCTAAATAAAAATATACCAATATCATGCAAGACTAGTTGCCAAAGTGTCAAAAATGAATAAATCACCCTACCAGTGTTGGCTCAGTGGTTGAGCATCGACCCAAGAACTGAGAGGTCAGGGCACATGCCTAGGTTGCAAGCTCGATCCCCAGTAGGAGATGTGCAGGAGGCAGCTAATCGATGATGTTTCTCTATCTCATCCATGTTTCTACCTCTCTAACCTTCTCCCTTTCTCTCTCTAGAAATCAATTAAAACATATTTTTTTAAAAAAATGAATAAATCAAGCAAAAATAAGCATCCATTATGTTAACAAATGTGGTCTCTACGCTAATAAAAAAAGAGATGGTAAGGCAATCGGAGCTTATGAGGGCATAGTGGTGGGTTGTTGACCCTTCTGCTCTCACTTTAGAGAAGAAAAATTAAAAAGGGGCAGTTAAGCCAGGCTCTTGGCCAAGTCCAGCCTCTGTCACACTTGCTGCACTTTTGGGCCTGTGTGCTGATATATCCCTTGCTCTGTCCCATGCCTTTTTCTGCATCCACACTGGCTACCACCTCTGCCTGAGAGGGCTGATCCTCCCCTTTCAGAAAGCACATAGCTGGAGGTGGTGTCAGCATGCCTCTGCCAGGTCCTGAAGTCTACTCATCCTGGCAGCTGGGGCTCTAGCTCTCTTGTTTGATATGTACGCAGCCCATCTGTGAGTGGATGGCCCCTGCTGAGTTAGAGAGTTCGAGTTCGCTCAGCCATGAATAATAGAAAGAGGATTCAAAAGGCACCTCTTGCTCCAGATAGAAAAGGATGAGTGTGCCTAGACCTTACTATTGTCACTGGACCCAAGGTTAGTGCTGAGCTCTGGGGTGAGGGAGATGTTGGCATTTCAAATTCATTTGCTGGGGATTGGGAAGGCACAGTTCCTGTGTAGAGCTCTTTACAGAGCTACTTCTTGGCATAGCTAGGAAAAAAATAACTTAAAAGAAATGGTGACCATTGATGGAAAAATATGGGAAAATGATTTAGCTGTACCATTGAGAATTCTTAGTAAATAGTATTTCCAACCTTTTAATCCATATTGGTTCTTTGCCTCTGCATACTATTTTCCTAGAAGCTAATGCATTTTGAGGAAATTATCCCTTAATGCTATAAGCCCCATTCTATTCAGCACAGCTTGTTAATAGAAGAGTCTGTACTCTGCTTCTATAATCCTTCATTTGACTTCTATGTCTCCATATGAGGCCCAAAGCATCTGGTATCTGCTTCAATATTTTACTGGAAATTGGCTCTTCCCCTCCTGTTTCCTGTTTTTCATCATTTCATCAAAACCAGAGTCATCTTTGCAATTCCGTTCAAATGAAATCTGTTACATTTCTAGTTGGAAATTTTCTGAACATCTTTCAGTTCTTTCTTTACTGAAATGATTGACAACTCACTTAAAATCCACTCCTCCCTTGGCTTCATTCATATTATCCTTTCTAGTTTTCCTCATACTTCTGTGATCATGACTTTATGGCCTATTCTTTGATCACGAATCTCTTATAAACTACTGTGACTAAGGTATCCAGTCTTAACCTTTTTCCTTCTATTCTTTGCATATTCCTTTTTTCTTCAATCATTAAATATGTATTGAGCTCTTCTTATAGAAAAGCTCCATTCTAGGTGCCCAAAGAAAGAGACACTGGAAATATTTTAATAAAAAGGCCAACAATATATCTTTGTGGATCCAAAATGGAGTGTAAGACAAAGAGGAATTAGAGGTGACTCCAGAGATTTTGGTCTGATCAACAGGAAGGATTCAGTTGTCATCATCTGATGTAGGCAAAGCAGCGAGAAGAGAATTTATGAGTGAAAAAAAACTAAAGGTTCAGAATAGACTTGTAAATTTAGGATTTGCTATGGGCTGAACTGTTGTAACCCCCTGCAATGTATATGTTGAAGCCCTAGTGTGGTGGTGTTTGAAGATGGGGGTTTTGGGAGGTCATTAGGTCATGCTGATGGAGCTCCCAAGATGGGATCTGTGTCATCAAAAGAGGAAGAAGGCCAGCCCTTTTCTTCCTGTGAAAGCAGCCTCTGTCACCAGCAAGAGGGCTCTCCCCAGGAACTGAACTGGCTGGCACCTTGATCTTGGACTTCCCAGCCTCCAGAACTGTGAGAAATCAATGTTTGTTCTTTAAACCACCCAAATAGCTGCCAGAACTAAGACAGAGTTTCTTTTAAATCTTTAGAAAATAGTTGAAGTGATCTAAAATAAGATATACATTTTGTAGTCTTCAGGATAGTGACAGTAGTGTTTAGTGCTTTGAGACAGGTTGAAATCACCAAAGGAGGGAGTGTAGATAGAGAAGAGGATGGAACAGTGCAAAGCACTGATCCGGCATTGAAATGTTGGAGGAGGAGACGGATCTGCAGAGGCGAGTAAGAAGATACTTTTGAGGTAGGAGGAAAGCCTAGGTATTTGATGTCTTGTGAGCCAAATACAGCAAGCAAGAGGAAGTGACAAGGTTAAAATTTGGTTGGTCCAAATATAAGAACAAAACTGATCACTGGTTTTAGTAATGGGAAGTATCTTGGTTGCATTACCAAGAGCAGGTTGTAATAATCCTTACCTGAGGATATTTTTCCATTGATTTTTTAGAGAGAGTGGAAGAGGGAGGGAAAGATAGAGAGAAACATCAATGTGAGAGAAACACACCAATTAGTTGCCTCCTGCATAGACCCTGACCAGGGCCCTGGCTGGGGAGGAGCCTGAAACCATGGTACGTGTCCCTGACCAGAATTGAACCCTGGACTCTTTGGCCCACGGGCTGATGAGCAAGAGCAGTTTTAGTGCAGTGATGGGATGAAAGTGTCACAGGAGTGAGATCGGAAGACAGTGGGAGGAAGGAGTTGCAGACGTGCTGAGTCAATATGCTTCTTTCTCTTCCACTATATGTTTACGCGCTCCTAACTATCAACTTTATGCATATATCCCAGACTTCTCTGTGCCTGGTTTTTAAGTAGGTTGCTCAAAAATTCCACCAAACACAAGTAAATCAATTGTCTTTGTCTTCCTGTTTTGTCCAGCAAGAGTTATGCATTCACAGGAGTCAGTTTTCGGTTCAGATCTCTCCGTTGTCCACACAAAAGGGCACAGACATTTGTGTTAGGCCTTATGCACCCAATCTTAGTTCAAAATCTCACTAATTTCATTTAATTTTGGGGTGAAAATACAAAGTGACTGAAGTTCTGAGTTTCTGTTCCAGGGAGAATGATGAGATGATGAAAACAAAGAGAGTGAAAACAAGGAGTCGTATTTGTGTCAACAAATCTGTGTTAACGTTGGAGGCACATTAAGTTTTAGTTGAAAATAGGACATTGATGTAGAAAAGGTAGAGATGTGATGTCTGAGAGAGGAAGAGTAGAGGTCAGGCAGAGGTGAAAATGTAGATTTTCTTCCCAATGTTGATAGTAAGTAGCTAACAGCTATGTAACTAACAGGTGAAAATCACATCCAGAGCACAAATTTCAACTTTTGAAGTCATTTATAGAAATAAAATTACAAAGAGAATTATTGTAAAGGCTTCTTAATTTCTAATTGAATGAAAAAATTCAAAAATAAGCATATGGATATTCCGTGTTATTTTAAGTGAAATCTCCAGGATATTGTGAGATTGATATAAAACCTGTATGCCTTGTTTTTAGTAGGGCCATTTTGAAACTTTCATATTACAAACAAAACACATTTCAAATCAGAAGCTAAACATTTTGCAAATAAAATTTTAGTGTGAGATTTTTTTCTCAAATGGAATTAGGAATAAATGTATTGTCACAGTTTCACTTTTTAGTTTTATTCAGTGGTGGTTTGAATTTAAGGGTGAAAGTTTTTACACTGTTTAAAATGCTAAGTTTAGAAATCAAACCATACTAGCTTCATTGCAGCTGAGCCCCATATAAAACCTTATTGAATAGTTCACTGACTGAGTTGCTGAAATTTTCCACTTGGCTCTGTATGTGTGGGGCTTCCAGGTATCTCACAGCAGTGAAAACACTGTTAATAATTGCAAACTGTGGTATTAATTTCATTAACCCAAGGCCAAATTTAACCATGACTGTCATAGATAAAATCTCTTCTTCTCCACCCCACAAAAATGGCAGCATTAAACTGTTAAAAACCCTTTAATTATTCTGTGCAAACATAGTTTTATATGTTCCCCTCTCACTAAACACATTACACAATAAATGTATATTTATTTAATTTTCATATAATATTGAATAGCTACAAAAGAATGTCATGTATTTCTAAGCTATGAAAGATAATATTAAAACGTATATTAAACCCATTATTCAACACAAGAATTAGAACATTACTGAAGTCATTGAAACTATTTGGATATCCAAGTCCGTACCGTCATTTAACCTCTTCTAAGGTTTCAGCTTTGATTACCTTTTGTGTGCAATTTCATTGATTATTACAATAATAGATACCTCAGTGACAAGTACGCTACTAGATCCCTTATATCAACTATCTAATTTTACATAATTCATATTTATAATTAACCACATGATGACATGATGGATTTTGTTATCTTCATTTCAGAGGTTACACCTTATATGCTTAGGTAAATTAAGTAACGTGTCTGAAGTTTGAGAGCTGGTAAATCATCTGGGATTTGAGGTCAATACTCCCTTAGTGCAAATACTATCCTCCTTCTATTTTTATGCACATCACTTTGTTCAATATGTGATAGACTAATAACTGAGCATCAAGATGTACTAACACTATCCTAGCTGGTTTGGCTCAGTGGATAGAGTGTCGGTCTACAGACTGAAGGGTCCCAGGTTTGATTCTGGTTAAGGGCACATACCTTGGTTGCAGGTTCCCTGGCCCTGGTCAAGTACATGCAGGAGTCAACCAATTAATGTGTCTCTCTCACGTTGATGTTTCTATCTCATCCTCTCCCTTCCACTCTCTCTAAAAATCAATGGAAAAATATCCTCTCGTGAGGATTAACAACAACAACAACAAAAAAAGATATACTAACACTTAAACTTATGGCATAAAGTTTAATGAGTATCAATATTTGGCGAAATGGGCTAATTGATTATTTCATGTTTGGCATATTATCTTTCTAATTAGCCCTTTTGATATTAAATGTGGCACTGTAAAATTTAAAACAATTAGCATTATATGTGCTAAATTATTCTTTTTGAATTACAGGTATGTCTGTGTACTTACTATGTTTAAATATACCCATTTTTTTTAAAAAAAGGTCCAATTCAAGAAAATTATTAAATATGATTTAAGAATAGATAAAGAAATAAGCCTAAGGCCTACATTTGTTTGCTGATGATGCTGAGAGTCTAAAAAAGAGCAAAACTAGTAAGTCTTCATTCATACATGGGTTTATTAATTTACTTTATATTTTTAAAAATACGAATACAACCATTTTTGAGTGCTTATATATTTGTGGAACTATATATCCTTAATCTTATAATTGCTTTTTATTCTTTTAAGATTCCCATCAGAGAGGTATTATTATGTACATTTAACAGTGAGGAAACTAACTTTAACAAAATCTCACAGCTAAGAGGTGGTGTTATTAGGATTCAGTACTAGGTCTCTCTGACCTGGGAAGTTGTACTTGTCTACAGAGGAAGGCTTTTGAAATTCGGTACACGGGAACCTGGAGGGGGAGCTGTGATGCTGCCTTGTGGCAGAAGGCAGGCTCTCTGAGTCTGCTTGGAGGGTCAGATGAGATGATACTCGAGATCTGCTCTCATTCAAAATTAAGTTCTTTTACATTTACTCTTTTTCCACAAATCATCGGTAATTTGGCAATTGCATTTCCATCAACCATCTTCCTGTTGTAATGTTTATGTGTGCTTTTTAAAAATTAATATATCGTAATTGTAGTATCTATAATAATAAAAGTGTAATGTGCTAATTAGACCAGACAGCCAAACAACCTTCCGAACGTCATTCAGGACGTCCTTCCGGATGAAACGGCGGCTTTCAAGGCAGAGGCAGAGGCAGTTAGGGGCGATCAGGTAGGCAGGCGAGCAGTTAGGAGCCAGTGGTTCCAGATTGTGAGAAGGTGCAGGCCAGGCTGAGGGACACTCCCTCCCCCCACATGAATTTCGTGCACCGGGCCTCTAGTAATTATATAATAAACAACATAAAGTAAACATGTCCCTTAATATTCTCACCCGGGGATAATGACTACTGGTTGTTCATAATTTATGGAAAGTACTGTGTACAAGGAATATAAGTAGATTAGTGATACTTTCTTTAAATGGTTGGCATCACACTAAATATTCTGTTTTATGTATTCCTTGTAACATAAAACAGAAGTTAATACTTAAATGTTATTCAAAAATTCTTAAAGCCTTTTTTTAGTAATTTAAAAATATTTAGGTTTGGCAACAGAGACTTTTAAAAAAAATAATAACAGAAGCAATGTTCAAGTAATGTTTTATTTGAATAAGATTACACACATGCAAAATAGACTATGTTAAGAGAATAAAAACATGTTAAAAGGAAAAAAAAGTTTAGTAAAGTAGCAACTTGAAGTATAAGTCCTAACACACTGACCTAATTCAGAAGCAAAGGGATGCCCTGTGTTCAGGACTCCAGCTATCTGCATGGTTCCTGCATTCACCATCCAGGCATGCATTCCTCGGGTGCACATTGAGGGTCTCTGAGCCACAGGCTATGACACAAGCACTGAAGATTCAGGGGAAAACAAAGCAGAGCCAAACCAGAATTTTCTCTGCATCTGTTTTCTGAAATTTCGCGATTGTAAAAATACTTGGAATAAGTCTTTTCTCATTCATTATTTTGGGATTTGGCTGGCTTTTTATTTTACTTGTATCCACATGTTCTCAAGCTCTGGAACCCTTACTTTTATTATTCCCAGATAATTATACATCTTTATATTCCCCACTCCACCCTCTTTTTGGAGCTCCTATTGTTCAGGAAATTAATTGCTTGAATTAATTATGTAATATTAGCTTTTTTCCTTATATTTCTATTTCTTTGTCTTTGGCTTTGGGGAGGAGATTTTTACTAAATTCTTCCATAGAAAGTTTTTTAAAACATTTATTTTAATTTTTAAAATTCATATGTTTAATTCAAGAGTGTTTTGTTTGTTTCACAATTGTTCCCCCTATAACATCTTGGCATTGTTTTACTGGTGCATTTTCTTTTTGCATTTGAAAGATACGAATTTATAATTATTTTTTAAATTTTCAAAATAAAATTTATTGGGATTTTAATTTTTTTCTTTGATATATATATATATATATATATATATATATATATATATATATATTTTTTTTTTTCCCTTTTCGATGCTTTATTTTTTTCTGTTATACTTTTTTTCTTTATTGATTAAGGTATTACATATGTGTCATTCCCCCATTGTCCCCCCCGCCTCCCCCCCCCCCCCATGCCCTCACCCTCCTAGTGTCTGTGTCCATTGAACAGAAATTTTTTCAAAGCAGGCAAGGGACTGTGGGACTATTTGGAGTTTGGGGCATAGAGTGTTAGGTTAGCTGCTAAGTGGGCACAAAGTTTGCCTCTTGTTCGTGCAAGTTATGGTGATTGCTATACAATTTTTAAGTTAACAAGTCTTGAACAATCACTTATTTCACCAATAAAAAATCATTTCTAATATACCTTATAATTATTCATTGAACTTTCTGGTGAAATTTTAATAAAGGTATCTGATGCTGCTTATCAGCCACATCTGGAGTGTATGTTCCTGACCAGTATAATTTAAATACTAATTAACCACTCTTAATGAAATATTAAAGTGTAGATACATTCATCACAGTATTTATAATGAAGTTTTAAAAAGTTAATTCCTGCCTGACCAGTATTGCTCAGTGGTTGAACATAAAATCAGGAGGTAAGGTTCAATTCCCCACCAGGGCACATGCCCAGGTTGTGGGCTTAATCCCCAGTAGAGGGCATTCAGGAAGCAGCCCATTAATGATTCTCTCTCATCACTGATGTTTCTATCCCTCTCTCCTTCTCCCTTCCTCTCCCTGAAATAAATAAAAATCCTATATAATAAAGAAGTAATATGCAAATTGACCCTCACTCCACCACACTATCACAAGATGGCTGCGCCCACAGTGGAGGCAGGGTTCCTGTAACACAAGATGGCTGCACCCACAGTGGAGGTGGGGTTCCCATAATGAGCCATAACCAGCGATTCGCAGGGACCTGAGGCTGCATGGCACCGGGCCGGGGTGGGGGACCTCAGCCTGTGCCCTCTGCTTGGTGGGGTCTGAAGGGGGACCTCAGGATGTGCCCCCTACCCAGCAGAGCTTGACGGGGGGCCACAGGCTGCATCCCCTGCCCCTGGCTGGGGGACGTGAGGCTGCACCTCCCCACCTGGCAGGGCTTGACGAGGGACCTGAGGCTGCGTCCCCCACCCAGTGGGGCTTGACAGGGGACCTGAGGCTGCGCCCCTGCCCAGAGCTGGGCCGGGGGACCTGAGGCTGTGCCCCCTGCCTGGCGGGGCTTGACGGGGGTGGGGCCGGCTGGGTCTGGATCTCTCCCAATGAGGGTGGGTCCGGCTGGGTCTGAGTCTCGTGTGATTTTGAGGTGCACATGGGTGGGCGGGGACTTGGCTCTGGGTCCCGTGGTGTACCCCAGTCTCTGACAGGAGGAAGGTTTTCATATATATTTTACTAATTTTCTTTCATTTGACACTTCTATTATAGAGAAAGGGCAAATAGCAATATTAAAATATTTTCTCTAATTAATTCCCTTTTAATGTGCATGAATTTCATGCACCAGGTCACTAGTGTGTGTGTGTGTGTGTGTGTGTGTGTGTGTGTGTATTCTTGTGCTTTGGTATGAGTTGAAAATGTATATTCACACAAGAAGGTTTACAGCAGTTTTATTCATAATAGCCAAAATTTGGAAACAGCCAAGATATTTTTCAATAGGTGAATAGATAAATTAACTGTTACATCCATAGAGTAAAATAAGCACTAAACAAGCACTAAAAAGAAATAAACTACCAAATTATGAGAAGACATGGAGGAATCTTAAATGCATGTTACCAAGTAAAGGAGGCCAATCTGAGAAGGTTACATACTTCCTGATTGTAACTATATGACATTCTAGAAAAGGAATGGAGGTGGTGAAAGGAAGCATGGTTGTCAGGGGTTGGGGGGAAGGAGGGATAAGTAGGCAGAGCATGGAGGATTTTTGAGGAAGTGAAACTATTCTAAATGATAGTATAATGGTGTCTACATGTCAGTATATCTTTGTCCAAACACATATACAATATAACACCAGAAGGTAACTCTAATGTAAATTGCTGACTTTGGGTGATAATAACATGTTCTCCTGGTACAATCTTGGTTTTCTTGGAGAAAGAAATAACATAATAGAGGAATATTGGGAGAGCAGGAAAAATGAGTAAGACATAGTGTTAGCTCTTGAAGAAACTCAAGCCTAATATTGTGTCCTGGGCATACAGGGGACCCGGCTGGTGGGACAGGAGGGGGGGCGGGGTGTGGATGTGAACACAAAGGAGCCAATTTCCTTCCAGTGGGACAAGTAAGCTGCCTCTAAGTGGACCGAGCAGCACTGAGATGACACTTGAAGGAGAAATAAATACACTGCAAGGGCAGCCACTACAGAGGGTGGGGCATGCTTGTAGCTTCGTTTTTCATATTTCTAGCTCCTGAGATTTCTCACAATCACGGGTGTGGGGCAGAGGGAGTCAATGGGGGAGGAGAGGGGCACCTGTAATACTTTCAACAATAAAGATAAATAATAAAAAGAGAATGGACAGGAAGAGTAGCAAAGACAACACTGTCTGTGTCTGGCTACAGCTTTGGATTTTGACTGTTATGTCAGACTGTGTTAAAAATCCTCACGCTTATTTTTGTGTCAAAATAATGGAATTGCAGTGAAACAAGCTTCAATACCACCTTTCATTTGTAAACTTGAATGTCACCATTCTGTTTAAGTAATGTTTCCATGTGAACGGTGAAAGTATTTCTTGAGACTTGTTAATATGTAAACCATTTAGATTTGAATTAAGAAGTACCTTGGTATGTTATCTCTGCCTATGAGCATTTGAAGAGACTATAAATTAAATCAAAGGATAGTTTACTGGTAATTCCCAGCCTAACATATTTTCTTTCTCTTTCTTTTCAAGTACAGACAAATTGGAAAGTACAGATTGTATGGCTCAGTAGCCAAATCTCTAGCATTATTTTGAAGCAAAACAAGTATTTACTCTGCGCCATGTGGTTGTGGAAGGTTAACTTACTAGTATGTTGTGTTGTCCTCTGGGGTTAAGTGTCTTACTTCCTGCTCAAAATGTGTCAGCATCAGTGGTCCCCTTATTTTAGATAGTCACAAATATTTCCTGAAAATACTTGTGCTACGGATTTGGCTTTTAAAGTTAAAATCCTTGATGAGTAATTGTACCCCTGTAATAAGTAAACACCAAGTCACTTCCATGTGAAAAGTGAAAGAACTCAATGCTAGCCGTGTTTTTTTAGAGATCAGAAGCCAGCTCTCCGGGCAGCACCACCTTTTCCGGACACTTCAGCAGACAGTGTTTCTGGTTAAAGGGGCAGAAAGACCTTATTATATGTAATGATGAGTGGAAATAGGTTGGTATCAGGAAGTTTAGCTTGACCTGTAAATTCAGGTTTTCCAGAACACTGTGATCCCCATAGCTGCTTTCTCCCCCCACTTCCCACCCCAGATGGAAGTGCCTGAGTGGAATAGCAGACTATTTCCTTGAGAGATTAATCTCCCTGTCTTTGAGAAACAGTTTTCTGACTCAAAAATTCACTTTTTTTTCAATAGCTGTTTTACTGTCAATTGGAACTTCATTTCTACTGTGTACAGGGAAAATGAACATGTTTTACTAAATGACTTGAAATCTCAGTTGACTTTTTTTTAATGAGTAAGCATCTGTTCTTTAATATTGCCCCCTTAAATGTGAGACTCAAATCTCTACATTATATTGTTGTACATCCAGTGTAATATAAGAAACCATTGATAAGAATACATTAAATGAGGCTGTTACTACAACAAGCAAAGTGTCACATCTTTATAAGTTACAAGAAAGAGACATTGTTAAGCTTTTAATAAGAACTTTTTTTTCTTTTCTGTAAATCTACAGTGTCTATGACCTATAATATGGATTAACATTGCATAGTCAAAGGTGTTTTCATGCAAACATTGCACAGCCAAAGAGCAATATGACATTAAAAATATAGAGACGGGGCCTTTTTGCATACCCCAAATCATAAACTTAAATTTATGCAATAGATATTCTCGACCAATGCCCTCCACAGAAGAAGCTGTCACTGAAGCACACTGCTCGGGTTCTGTAAGAATGAAAAAGTCTCTTATGCATGTTTTTAGCATCTCCTCTGTCCCCATTTAATATCTGCTAGACAAGTCACAAAGACTTCCGACAGGGTAGCAACAGATGATCTCCTTGAAGGTATTCCTCAGCTCTTGGCTCCGGAGTGCATAAATGAGAGGGTCGATGATGGAATTACACATGAGCAGTATGAGATATAAGTTAAAGTGAGACATGAAGCACACACAGTATGGATTGTGGGGACAAGCGATGTAGAATGTTAAGTGGAGGAAGAATGGCGCCCAGCAGACAACAAAGACCCCAATCAATATGGTCAAGGTGATCGCCCCCTTCATGTTGGCACCTTGGCGGATGGTGCCGGTGCCCGGGAGGACAGCGATCCTCTTCATGTGAAGCCTGGCCATGAGGAACATGTGGACATAGAGGGAGGCCATGAGAGCCAGCATGGTGAGGAACACGCTGATGAGGCAGATGATGACCACGCTGCTTTCTGAGTAAATGATGAACAGAATGCCTGCCACCGTGCAAGCTGCCCAGATACAGCTCAGGATGATCCCCACCCGCTTAACCGTCATGATGTTATGGTACTGGAGAGCATAAAAGATAGTAAAGTACCTGTCCACTGCGATGGCAAGCAGGCTGCAAATGGATGCGAGCAAGGAGCTACAGATGACCGAGTCAATGACATCGTCAATGTTCTCGGTGAAACTCGGCGCTTTCGTGTCTGTGCCGTTCAGCAGGATGATGGCAATCGTTTCTGATCCGTTCGAGACGCTCACCAGCATATCAGCCACAGCCAGGCTGCAGATGAAAAAGTACATGGGGGAATGCAGGTTCTTGTTCTTGGCTATGGCCACAATCACCAGGATATTCTCCAACAAGCTGATGATGCCCAGAGTCACAAACACCTCAGGAGAGACGAAAAGTTGCTGGGAGCACCCTCCTTCGGAGTAGTTTTTCCCCAGCGGCTCGCTGGCGTTGCTGTGCAGCCTGTGGGTGCTGAGGTTCCGGAAGTGGAGAGAGGTGTGCATTCTGTGGTGGTGAGTGGAATTCATCCTGGGTCAGTGGATTCAAATCCCCTCTCAACTGCTTCAGCTCCTGGGTCAGGAGGCCTCAGGGATTTTCTGCAGGTCTTTTTCTGTCCTTTATGAGGTTGAACGTGGCATGCCTGTTGTGAATAACTGTCACATGCTCCAAAGCTTGAAATGGAAGTTTTAGTCTCTTTCAGGTACTGCTCTCATCCCTATCCCTGTCCCTTTAAAATCTTTGGCTTCAAAGTGCTTATTCTCAGTCAAAAGAGTCTGCTGTTTGCTTTTGTTGTTGTTGTTTTTTTTTTTTGGTTCTCACTTTCAGTTTAACTATAGTCTTAGGCATTCAGGTCTTTTCAAAATGATTCTCCTAGGAGCTGCGGTGCCATTGGGAGACAGTGTGTGTGCACATGCCCACATCAGCTGCCTCTCAGAGGCTCCCACCAGCATTGCTCTAAGCGTTAGTAGCTGCTGCTGATTTTATGGTGTGTGGAGGGAAAAAAAATGTTCAGAGTGGCTCCTCCTCTGCTTTCGTTTGACCAATCCAAGTCCCGTGGAAGACAGATGCGGATGATGTTCAGGGATACAAACTGCAGGCAGCTCTGAGTCAGATGCAGAAGCTGTGGGATCGGGAAGCCGGCAGGATGTGAGAGAATAAATTTCCCTTTTTAAGTTTCAAGGAAAACAACTGGGTCCCTAGAGGACATTCTTTGATATCAGAACAAGCCATCTTGAGGCACCCAGGTTTATTCCTGCTTAAAAGAGAGAGAGAGACACGTGTGTGTGTGTGTGTGTGTGTGTGTTTCTGAAATAGATACGCTGCTTGGTGACCAGGATATTGAATTTATTTTCCCTCTAAATTTCCTTGAATTAAGAACTCAGGCAGTAATGCTTCAATTTAAAATGCCAGAAACACAGAATATTTGAGAATACAGGAGACTGTGCTATGGATGGAAGAACTGTATAGGTAGCTACAATTTATCAAAGGTTCAAGAGGGGTTTATTTCTTATACACTAATATCTGATATGTTTCCATCATAAAGTTTCTTTTATTATAGCTGGAAAAGTTTTATTTTCATTTACAATAGTTAAAAGCCATAGAGCATTAATGTAAACTATATTAACTCTAAACCTAGAATGTTTACATTAACTAGACAACACTCCATTTTTAAAGCTTTACTGAGTATAATTGATACACAAAATTTGCACGTATGTATTGTATACATTTTAATGAGTTTGTACATGTGTATATATTCATGATACCATCATCACAATCAAGGTAGTAAGCATATTCATCACCTCCAAAAATTTACTTGTATGCTTTTTCATTTGTTTTGTGGCAATAACTATTACAGGCACAATATCGTGTTAACTATAGACACCATGTTGTACAGCAGGTCTCTAGGACTAAGTCATTTTTCATACCTGAAACTTTACACCCATTGGGCAACAATTTCTTCACAATTATTTTGACAATAACTTGGATTTTGCACCAAAATCAGAGGCAACAAAAGCAACAATAAACAAAGGGAATTATATCAACCTAAAAAGCTTCTTCACTAGGAAACAATCAACCTAGTGAAAAGGCAGCCTACAGAATGGGAGAAAATATTTACAAACCATGAATCTCATCAGAGGTTAATATCCAGAATATGTAAGAGTCTCTTACAACTTAATAGCAAACACACACACAAATAAACCAATTTATAAATGGGCAAAGGACTTGAATACAGACACTCCTCCAAAGAAGACATGCAAATGACCACCAGCTATGTGAGAAAGTACAGATAAAAGAGAGAGAGAGAGAGAGAGAGAGAGAGAGAGAGATGTTATAGAAAAAATGGAAAATTTTTAAGGCAGCCATTCTACCTCCATAACTGAAGGCTTTGTAAATTAAATCCACACATAACTTGGCAACTTTACTTATTCAAGCCAAGATGAGTGCATGCTAGTTATTTATCAGAGTTTCTAAATGCTTTGTTTAAGCTAAGTTTGAAAGATTGTGGAAAAGTTATTTTTCAGATTAATTATACTTCAGGTTATGAAGTTTTACATAGTGTCTTTCTCTTGCTATGACTGTTTTTGGTTTTAGTTCTGTATTGTTTGTGGCTACTGATAACAGGAACAATAAGAGAAAATTATTTCCGGGTTAATTTTTAGTCCTCCATTATTTAGGGGAGGGCTTTACCTTCTTCCCCTTTGTGACAATGACAACGTGAAATATTATTCCTGACCACTGAGCTAAGTTAACATCTTCCATCCATTCCTGGGACTGGGTGGGGCCTTATGACTGAAGTCTAGCTAATGGGTTGAAATAAACGATGGGCATTCTGCTCTCTCCTCACGATTCTACACATTTTCCCTCCTGGCTGCAGAATGTCTTTGCAGCCTCTGTTATAGATGACAGAACCATATCATGGAAAGAGCCTGGGTCTCTGAACAACTCACATCCCCAAATCCCTCCACACTCTAGTCCACCCACTAATGGAACTGTGATATGAACAAGCAATTAATGTTACTATTAAGCTGCTGAAATATTGGTGTTTACCTGTCACAGCAACTAGCATTAATTACCTTTACTTTTAAGCTTTTGAATGGAGCTACTTACAAGCAGAAAACCCATGTAAATCCTTGTTTTCCCTGATTTTGGACTCGTGTGAGTAGTGAATTACCTAATAAATAAGCAACCGGGAAGAAATCTATTGAAGTGTTTAAGTAACAGATAGTCAACTCTGTATAATCTCCCCGAGCCAACTCTTGACTCTGTCCTCCTACTTCTCCGGGTGGCATCATTATCCCATTTGGTTAGGCTCAAAATTCAGAATATCCTTGACTTTTCCATCTCTCTCCAAAATCCCTACATGCAATCTTCTATAAAACACCTTTGATTCTACTGGTGTGCCTGACTCCTCCTTTTCTCCTTGCCAGTCATTTCTCACTCTTCTTCATTGCAGTCAACCTGTGTGCTAGCTACATGCATTCACACTAGAGATTTTTCCATGAGTTTTTCTGTTACCTCTGCTTGGAATGCTCTTCCCTATGTTTATGAAAGCAAAATCAACCTTATTTTGTAAAATGTATTAATAGGTATACTATAAAGGGAAGGGCAGAAGTAGGTTTGTAGTTACTTGTATGGCTATGCAGGCTATGATTGTTACAATAGCTTTACTAACTCAAAAGAATATCACAATGGCCTAGTGCACTTAGATACAATCTTGTAAATGCTCAAGAAGGAGACAAATAATATAAATAAGTAAACAAGACAAACAAAAATAAATAAATATATAATAGTACAACAATAAAGTCTTTCAAGTTCTTACAACTATAAACCTACCTTTGCCTACCCCTCTGTGTGAGTGTGCATGTGTGTGTGTGCCTGTGTGTGTATAAAATGACATAATAGGTAAAATTAGTAATTTAAAACAAAACTCCCTTTCTTTTAGATTTCACAGAAAGGATTTTATTTATAGACATGATCACCCTGAAATCCCAGAGAAGCATATGCATTTAAAATCTCAAGTTTACTTTTATGTTGTAGATTTATAAAATTTTGGCTGTATAGTTAATTATGCTGAAAAGATGACAGTTTTATTTACTCCAAGGAGGCATTTTAATTGTCTGTTATAGTTCAGTTCTCTATGAGCCAGAAGAAATGCAGCCAGCAATGTTAGACACATTAATGGTATTTTTAAAAATTTATTTCAGATTTTTTAAAATATACATAAAACTGAGTTAGATCATAATATAGTTCTCTGAACAAAATCCCCGTTTTACATTTTATAACAATAAATATGAAATATTACTAAAGAGAAGTATTTATCAAACTGTGCTACATGAAATATTATTTTTTTTAGGATATGTTAATGTTATTTGCACCACAGATTAAAAATCGGGGACACCTTTAATACTCCCAACAATAAAATAAATTTTTTAAAATGGAGATTCCAAGGTCAAATAATTTTGAAAAGTATTGCAAACCCACTGTCTTCTTGAAGTTTCAGCATTTACATTAGCATATAAAGTTTCTGAAATTTTTCACTAGAAAAAAATTCAACATTGCTTAATCAACTTATTTCCTAAACTTATTTGAACATAGAATCTACCTTCTCCCATTTTTATTTCTCAAGTACAGAGTATTCTCAGTTCTGTGATAGTGCTCATTTAGAACATGGAAATGTGCTCCAAACTTGACTGGTATATCGGGGAACATTTTGAGTGTTACACAAATTTTGTGTTTGTTTCTGCACCGTTTCCTACAGGAGAAACAATGGGGAAAACTGCACCCAGCTGGACCGAAACACATGCGGCCCACAAAACATACACACACCAAACGTTTCCAGCTACCTCAGCTCACTGTATATGTTATTAAGCACAACCCACCCCACCTGTTGCAATGTCTCCTGAAATTTCAGATAATCCTCCCTCTACCACTTCATAAGAACTCACAGGCTGTAACCCTCTGAACTCACTTCCTCAGGCAAACTGGACACAGGTCTTTTTCTAGGTTAAGTGCCATGTTTGTTGTAGGTTTACATATTTTTAACTAGTAAATGGTATAAAATTGTTCTACTGTTCCTATCTTTCTTTTTTTTATCATGTCACCGATGAAGTTCATGGAAGCTGTGTTTGTAACCCCAGTTTTTTCCGTAAGACCTATTTGTTGCATCGGATGACATTTGCAGAGCACACTGATTTTCAAAATACATGTGTCACACTAGCAGAGCAACAAGGTTTGGAATATCCAGTTTGGGAAACATCCATGTAGAATAGTTATTCTGACTACAAAATCCTTACTTAAATACAAAGAGCCAAGGAAAGGGAGGTCTGCCTCTCTTTGAGCCAGTTTTATTTATTTATTTTTACATTTAATTTAATCCATCACTATTTATCCCCTCTTCGCCCTCCTCTATCTGCACTCCACCCCCCCCACCCCCCCCCCCCCCCCACACACACACAGTTGTAAATGATAAGCGGCCTCACTCTGGAGTCTGCTTTGCAGCGGTGATGACAACTGAGTGCAGGAAACCCAGGGAAAGTAAAATCTTAGCAAATTTCTGTCCAAGAAGTTGGATCATTACCTTTTCCTATCTGCTCTTTCTCTTTCTTAGGGAGTTTGGTTTCATACTGCTAAAAAGATGTCTATGTACCTACTAATAAATTGCCACTAAGAGTCCATCTACCTTTTACACTTCGGACTATTTAGAAAAGTGAACCAAAGTACAACAGCAGGTCATGTAAACCTTTTAAGTGCCAACTTAGAGGTGATGTAAAGCTGAAAAGAGCAGTCTGTCTTAGAATAACCGTCGTATCCAACAAATCTTATTAAAAATGGGGATTTAAAAATTGAGGATTTGCCCGGCCAGGGTGGCTCAGTGGTTGAGTGTTGACCCATGAATCAAGAAGTCACTGGTTTGATTCCTAGTCAGGGGACATGCCTGGGTTGTGGGCTTGATCCCCAGTAGGGGGCATGCAGGAGGCAACCAATCTATGTTTCTCTCTCATCAATGTTTCTATCTATTGCTCTCCCTTCCTCTCTCCTAAAATCAATAAATGCATATATATTTTTTTAAATTGAGGAATTGATAATGAAATATTCTGTATCTTCTTTAACCTCAGGAAGCAATATACTTTTGTGATATTTATTTTAGGTTAGTTCCTTTTATAATTCTTTCCAAGTATTTGTTAAATTCTTAGGAGAATATCTTCTTTGGCTTAAAATGCATCTAATGAAAAGTTTCTTATAGCTAGAGTGTTTTCTCTACAGACTCAATTAGGGTGTCTTGTTGGTATGTGTTTTGCTTGGAAAGATAGAATATAACGCTAATAATTATCTGGATAGACAAACTAGGGTCCAAGACATGTAGGTAGCATTGGATTCTGAGGAAATATGCTATAACCCCACTTGAAATATTTCAGATACAGAGTAAACTTGCCTCCTAACCATGCCCAGGATTGCCACTTTAAAAACATACTTAATAACCTTCATGCTGTTTCCAGACCTCTTTTTATTTAATTTATGCATATCTCTGAAACAAACTTGATTATCGAAAAAGTAATAATGATTGTACATCTAAAAAGAATATCCAGTTATACAGTGTCCCCAAAATTTAGTATAGTTTCAAACTACAACACTGGAAGCAGAAATGCTATAATCATACAAAAATAATATTTTGGAAGATTAATTATTTATATTTATCTTACACTTATTTTGGAGAATTTTGAATACAAATATTCAAGTTAAAAATTTTTCAATTAACATTTTCCATCTTCAATGAGAACTAAAGCAAAAAATTAAAAACTAAATGTAATTAAAAGGTTATTTGCTTCCTCTAAAAATAGATAAAAAGTTCTTTGGTCAATATTATCTTTATTAAATCAGGAGATTCTATGTTTTTAGAAAAAAATGTGGCTAAAATTAATTAGAATGATTATTCAGCTCAATTTACTAGAAAATATTTAGGTTATGAATTATTCTAATAATTTTGATCAGGTTAAAAGTTAAGACAATACAGTATCTCCTGGTATTTTTAGTTAGGTCTCGGTGGGCCCAAATAAGTGAATTTAGGCAAAGATTATAGAATTTAGAGAAAAATATGAGTCTTCTATAGGGAATAAAAAGGAGGAAATACTATTTCATCCATTGCAACTATCAATTTCTCCTTAATTGGTTCATTCACTCCATTCATTCATTCATTTAATCATTCATTCTCTCACTCATTACCTACTCAGTGCCTATGAAAAGAAAAGCATTGAACTAGTAGCTTCAGGAGAAGCTTAAGTAAAGAGGTTATAGCCCTTTCTTTCAAGATGCTCTTCTATTAGTAAGGAAGAAAACAAATAGACCAATGAAATAATGTGGGAATGCAGGGAAAGAGGCTTTGCTGGGTTATTAAGAGAGTCCTGTGGACGGGTGGGATTACAGAAGACTCCCTCAAGGAAACAATACCTACAGCAAATCTTAACCTTTAAGCAGAAATTAATCATATGAGAAAAAGAAGGTAGTTTCAGGTCCAAGGAACAACCTTAGCAATGGTATAGAGTAAGTAAGAGCATGGAATGTAAGGGACATAAATCACATAAAGGTTACTAAAATGTAAAATAAGAGTCAAGAAGCAGTAAGGAAAGACAGGAGGTAGATTGGCAGTAATCAGATTATAGACCTTTCAGCATCCTGAGTATGCTTAAATTTATTCTACAAATGCAGTTTAAGGTGAAATTGTTGGATGCTAGTTAAGTGAACAGAACTAAGGCAGATAATAGGATTGAAGATAAGAGGACACTTCATATAAACATTAATATGATGAAATTAGCAATATGATGATTCCATCATATTATTGATGTGAAGAGAAAGGACAGGAAGGATTCAGAGATGAGTCCAGGTTTTTATCTTTGTAGACTGGAGGGTTGGAGGCGCCATCACCCTACAGGGGAAGAGCCAATGGAGAAAAGATGATTAATTCAGTTTTGTACATGATAAGTTTGATGTGTCTATGGATCATTCCAAAAGATAGAGAGGTCAGTAAGTTAGTTAATTATATGTATGTCTAGAAATAAAGTCTGGAATATAGATTGGGAGCCAATAGTATGGTGATTTAATATTATAGATTATATAAATTGAGAGAACTAGTATGCAGATAATAAAAGCAGGTGATCACATATTCATTTGGCTGCCAGAATGTTGTTTGGATCAAGGGTATCCTGATATGTCCTGAACTGTATGAAAGGAGATTACACTGTTTTCATTGTAGCCTTACCCTCCTTTGGCTTACTATCAGTCCCTTTGGTAGTAAACAAAAGACATCCTAATATTTTTTTAGATTGCTGTGCTTCAAATTTAATTTTTGTCGTATGTGGTAAACCCGCAATCTTCCAAAGCAGTTGCATCACTTCACTTACAAATTTTCTGTCTAGTTCAATCAATGGATGTAGTATAACCAAGATGATTCTAACACTAAACTCAAGTCCCTTTAACAACATTAATAACAGATTTTAGGTCTCTGGCAAATTAAATAACAGCCTTTGGCTTCACTTGTTTTTCCAATAAACAATGCCATTCAATGTGAGGTCTGTTGAAAATAGGACAACTATTTTCAACTGGTGTGCCACAAAAATTCTTAAAACATGAAATACCTGATCATTTAGTCAGGGGCACTGACCTCTTTTCCCTTAGGTTGTCAAATAAATAAATGACAACAGCCAACATAACAATAGCCATCTGGTTTGAACAAACAAAAGTCATACCTATATTTTTATCAGATCAGCAAAATATATATATTTAAATATATTTTATTGATTTTTTACAGAGAGGAAGGGAGAGGGACAGAGAGCCAGAAACATTGATGAGAGAGAAACATCGATCCGCTGCCTCCTGCACACCCCCCACTGGGGATGTGCCCGCAACCAAGGTACATGCCCTTGACCAGAATTGAACCCAGGACCCCTCAGTCTGCAGGGCGACGCTCTATCCACTGAGCAAAACTGGTCAGGGCAAAAAATATATTTTTGATGTGCTGCAGAATTTTGGAATTAGTTTATGATTGCATGAGATGAAAAGGTTGAAATTGCTGCTCTAGGATATGATTTTCATTTACCTTTAAAATCTGAGAACTTCAGAAACATGTTACTCTGTAACTGGGATGGTTATTCATAGCTCTATCTTAAGGAAATTTTCATACCAAATATTATAATATAAGCAAGTTTTGCTTCTTTCAAAATAAAGAGTATATTGAATATTTATATAGTCATTAACATTTTAACCTCTGCACACTCATTGAATTTAAAATCACTGAAAGATTTTTTAATAACAAAAAGAAATGTATGGATACTCCTAAGCCATCTTTCTATTATAGCTTAATAGTCCTAGTCTTTCATTCCTCCAACACCCCTTAAAACTTTTTAGTTATGTGGAACAGGAAGGACTAGATCATAGCTTCTCAGGAGTCCAAATAGCCTAATCCGATGAAAATCCTGGTTTGATTGCTTCTCAGAAATCCAAATAGTTTAATACCCTCAAATCCTGGTTTGATATATTCTCCACATTATAGACTTTACTTCTATTTGGATCCAATAATTTTAAATATAACCACTGGTCCTGGATCAGGTAACTGAAATTTAGCAAGATAACTCTATTTATGTGATCATTGATGGATTCTATCAGGATTATTTGTTTGGCACAGTTTCACAAATGTAATTTTAATACCACAGAGGGGGTGAAATCAGTGCTTTGAATTCACCATGAGGGGGACCACACCATGATCAGAGCTTGATTATTGCTACACGATGAAATCTAACATGTATCAAAAATTACATTTTTTCCTAAACTCCTGTGCCTTTATCTATTCATCTGTCCATCAAACAGTCCCTTAAGTAGCTGCATTAGCTTGCGTGGGCTGCCAAAGCAAAGGAGCACAGGCTGGGGGACTTAAACAACAGAAATGTATTTTCTCACAATTATTGATGCTCAAAGTTCGAAATCAAGGTTTGGCAAGATTAGTTTCATTTGTTTTTTTAGAGAGAGAGAGGGTGACATTAGTTAATAAGATTATGTGGGTTTCAAGTGTACATTTCTACATATTGTATTGTTTTCCTACAGCTCTGACAGGGGATTAATATATAAAATTTATAAAAAAACCCTCATACACCTGAACACCAACCAAATAATCCAATTAAAAAATGGACAGAGACCTGGCCTGTGTGGCTCAGTGATTGAGCATCGACCTATGGACCAGGAAGTCATGGTTTGATTCCAGGTTGGGGCACATGCCTGGGTTGTGGGCTCAGTCTCCAGTGTGGGGTGTGTGGGAGGCAGCCGATGGATGATTCTCTCTTATCATTGATGTTTCTCTCTCTCTTCCTCTCTGAAATCAACAAAAATAAATTTTTAAAAATAAAATAAAAAATGGCAGAGGACCTGAATAGACACCTCTCCCAGGATTGGTTTCTTTTGAGACCTTTCTCCTTGACATGCAGATGGCTGTTATGTCCCTGTGTCTTTACATGTTTTCCCTCTGTGCATGTCTGTAATCTGAAATCCCCTTCTCATAAGGACAGCAGCTGTATTAGATTAGGGTCCATCCTAATAACCTCATTTAACTTAATCACCTCTTTAAAGTGACATTAAGATATACTGAGGGTTAGAACTTTGACACATGATTTTGAAGGGAAGCAATTCAGCCCATAACACTGTCTCCTCTGTTTTTGGCACTAAACCATCTAATAGTCAAATATTTGATTTTTAATTCAATATATTTTTTATAAACTAGGGACTATTCTAGGTGCTAGGGATGTAGTGGAGATCAAAACAGACAGAAGTCATGTTCTCAGGGTATGTGTAGAGGCTAAATAAGTTAATGATGCTCAAAACTCTCACTGCTTCATTTCATATTACATTACAAAGACACATAGTTAATATGGAAAGATTTTAAACCAATCAGTGAGTGGTTCTAAGACTGGTGCAAATATTTTTTAAATGCTAATGAAATATGTGAATTTTGAGCAGAAGTTCAGATATTTGTGTCTGTATCTATATTTCTATAACCCAATTAAATTTTTCTTATCATGAACTCTCATGTTCACTCATTATTGATAAACTTGAGAAATTTTGAAAAAAAATAACCATGCACCAGGGATTTATTAGTCGTTTTCACTTAAAAATTCAGTCCTATTCCAAGGTTTTCTTTCCTTCTCAGGGTTTTATCTTCTCATCTGTCTAGTCTTGGGTCTAAATTTTCTACATTTATTCAGGGAGCATGATGTGTTACAGGGGCAGAAACAGCCCTCTTTAAGCTTCACCGGGCCTGAGGCCTGTGCTGATACTGCTGCTGGTATCCTGGTCCCATCTTTTCCTGAGCTTATACAATGCTTGTAGCTCAGGCCAGCTGTGAATGGTGGTGGTGGTGGTGGTGGTGGGTACGGAGGTATAGGCACCCTTTATACTCCTGAATTGTCCTTTGACATTGCATTGTTTGGTTGGCAGATCAGGCCAACCTTCTAACCTTTTGTTTTGTTTTGTTAATCTTCACACAAGGATATTTTTCCATTGATTTTTAGGGAGAGTGGAAGAGAGAGGGAAAGACAGAGGAAAAACATCAATGTGAGAGAAACACATCGATTGGTTGCCTCCTGCATGAGCCAAAACCAGGGCCTGGGCTGGGGAGGAGCCTGCAACCAAGGTATGTGTGCCCGTGACAGGAATCAAACTCAGGACCCTTCAGTCTGCAGGCCAATGCTCTATCCATTGAGCAAAACTGGCTAGGGCAGCCTTTCAACCTTTTGATGTGGACATGTCCTCTTCTTTGTGGAGCCACCTTCTGATAAGTAAGTAATTTAGAGAAGTCCATGGTCATTTACAACTAATCATAATCACTTTGCCTAACTGGGAACCCCACTCCAAGTTTTGGGACCCTTTCTTTTCTCATTCCAGTGATACAATTTCTCTTTCTCTTCCCCTGTCCTCTGTTCATATACTTGGGAAGGGCAGTCAGTGGTTTGGTGGGGATGCTGCCGGCCTATTAGGAAGCTCTTTAGAAAGTGGAATGCTTGACTCTTTTCTGTCCCCATCATTTGGCCCAAGTTCCAGAGAAACAGGAAAAGTCCCACTCAGTCTTCTGTTCTGAGTGATTGGATTTCCTTTAAGAGGTATAATTTGACAGATTAAAAATGTATCAGAGCTTGTAGAGTTGTATCAACTCTAGAATAATTGTTCTATCAGTAGGAATATAATGTCCTCTTCATCAGAGTAAAAGGCGTATGTCTTGTGCTCAGTAATTTGAGGTTTATATCCTTGATCATGTGCCAGATATGATTTGAATAAGTCAATTTAATGATCCACGGTCTTATCATTCTTTAGGTATTTATTAACAGAGGATGAATTGTGATGGAGATTAGAAATGATAGATTGTGTAATCATTGAAACAGGAACATCTCAATTAAATTTGAAAGACTTTATTTTATCTTATTACCAAGTAGGTTTTAAGGAAAAGTTGTGTAGGCAGGTGAGATGGTGCTCTTACTTACTTTGGTCGGTATACTAGCCTGTCCTCTGGTCAGAAAATGACAGAGTAAGTTCTCCAGATACTGGTTTTGTCAATAAAATTATAGCCTCATTACATTTATCCTAAGAATCTCATAGATCTTTATTGCTCAAAGGAATTCACATTCCTAGTGTCTTATGAGCAGGGCAAAATGATTTAGCTGGAAAAGCAGAGTCTAAGAATTTGCTGCAAATTGAAAGCAAATCTATTTTATAACCACCAATAGAGATAGCTAGGAATATTACTTCTTTAACTCTCTGATGAAAGCACTGGTTTATACGAGAAATGAAAATACATAGCTGAAATAAGCCAACCACATTTTTTGCCTTTTGATCTTATCTTATTCTGTGGAGAGAGACTAAAAATTAAAGATCACCCTACCTCCAGTATGCACTAGAAATATTAAAAAATCACCCAATTAAAATGTTCAGGACAACGCACTTAAATTACTAACCACCAATTAAAAACACATAGCTTATTTTTATTGCCATTTTTTGGAAAGCATCTAATTGTAGTAATCGTATGTTCCCTATTAAATTTCCTGATGAATCCACATATCTCTTTGGATTTCATTATTTAAGATAATTTTAAGGGCTTCCCCTAATGATTATCTTTCTGTAGCTTATAATAAACTTGTTTTGATCAGTGTACCCTCACTAGACTATGACAAAAATTGCTTCCGCAATTTTAATGCATGGCTCCATCCTTAAAAATTCTGTGACTTTGGGCAAGTCACAATTTATCTGAGCCTTAGTTACTCCATCTATAAATTGAGAAGGCTAATACTCTTTTACTTATGAGTTCATTGTGAGGCTCACAAATAATGTATGTGATAATCCATTTTTAATCATAGAGTACCCTACAAGTAATTGATTTTCAAATATAAGTTCACTACCTTGAAGGAGCATGCAGTATACTCTTAAGGAGCATGAGGTATTGTCAGAAGATCTGTCCTTAAGCTATGACAAACCAGAAGGTGCATGTGAACCAGACCTTGCCCTTTTCCATGACATTTTGAGTGATATTTGGTCTCTAGACTAATTCTTTTCAGAATTAAGATAATAGATCAACACATTTATCTATGATGAAAAAATGAAGTGACTTGTTTCTCAATTATATATTAAATCCCATCAATGTAGATAATAAACCTGAATGCTTATGCCTTAAAGCGAGATTTTAAATTTCTTTTTAAGCTTAATAATTGATTCATATTGCTATCTTATCACTTATTTATTGATGAGTTAATAAAAGAAGATAGACCACATTCTAGCTCTATAAAAATCAGTTTTTCTTTATAAAGTCTTACACTTATAATAAATTGAGTATACTATTTTATCTTGTGTTTATAAAATTTATTCTTAAAAATCATAAGTTACTAAAGACAACACTGCCAAATGGAGTGTTTATAATGGAATAAAATAAAAATGGTAAGAAAATAATATTTTCTATAATTAGATTATGTTTTTTATTTTATTTTAATTTGCATTCAATATTACTCTGCATTAGTTTCAGGTGTACAGCATAGTGGTTAGACAATCATAAATTTCACAAAATGTTCTCCTGGATATTTCCAGTACCCACCTGGCATCATACATCATTATTCAATACTAGGGGCCCAGTGCATGAATTTGTGCACCTTGAAAGGAACCATGGACCATGAGGCTGTGGTAGGCACAGGGGCAGGTCTGGGTCCATCCTCTGTGCCTGTGCCCGGCCACTCCCGTCGCGGCCCCCAGTCCCATCTCCTACTGCCACCGCTCCTATGCGCTGACGGTGCCGGCCCCACTTGCACCCACTGACAGTGTGGAGCAACTGAGGCTGGTGCCAGCAGCGGGTGCAAGTGGGGCCTGCGCCATCAGCTGGTGCAAGCAGTGGCTGCTGCCCCGATCACCCTTCAGGAGCAGGGGGAGGTGGAGAAGCCCTCAGGGGCGATCAGAGCCAGCAGCCGCCACTCACACCCGCTGATGGCGCTGAGTGATTGGGATCAGCGTTGGCACCGGTAGCAAGTGTGAGTGGTGGCTCTGGCTCCAGCGCCAGCTACAGGTGCAAGTGGGGCTGGCACTGGCAGTGGGTGTGAGCGGCAGCTCTGGCACCGGTTGCAGGTGTGAGTGGGGCCAGCACCAGGAGCAGGTGCAAGCGCTGGGCAGGACCACGGCACATGGGAGCAAAGAATTTTCAGTAACCACCAAAGGCTCTCCCTGATGACAGCAACTGGTGCCCCACCTTTGTCTGGCACCCCGACTCACCTGCTCCAACATCTCACCGCGGTCAACACCTGCCATGTTTCATACACGCTCCTCTGGTGGTCAGCGCACATCATAGCGACCGGTTGTTTAGTTGTTTGGTTGTTCCAGTTGTTCCACCATTCAGTCTATTTGCATATTAGCCTTTTATTATATAGGATTATTGACTATATGACATATGCTGCACTTTATATCCCTGTGACTGTTTTGTAACTACCAATTTGTACTTCTCAATCCCTTTACCTTCTTCACACAGTCCCTCTTCCCTCTGGCAATCATTATTCTGTTCTCTCTGCCTATAAGTCTATTTCTGTTTTGTTTGCTCATTTATTTATTCTTTTTTTTAAAATATATTTTATTGATTTTTTACAGAGAGGAAGGGAGAGAGATAGAGAGTTAGAAACATCGATGAGAGAGAAACATCGACCAGCTGCCTCCTGCACACCCCCTACTGGGGATGTGCCCGCAACCCAGGTACATGCCCTTGACCGGAATCGAACCTGGGACCCTTCAGTCCCCAGGCCGACGCTCTATCCACTGAGCCAAACCGGCTTTGGCCATTTATTTATTCTTTAGATTCCACATATAAGTGAAATTATGTGGTCTTTGACTTATTTCACTTGGCATAATACCCTCTAGGCCCACCCATGCTGTTGCAAATGGTAAGATTTCAAGGAGAATAATCTTTTAGACAAAATATCAGGGAAAAGAAAGATTCTTAATGCATATCAACCTTTTCATTGTCAACTCATAAAAATAGTATAATTGAAAGGACATAGAATTCAGATATCCTCATTTTGAGTTCACAATTTTTAATAGACTATTTTTAGAGCATAAATTTATTTTTTATAAAAAATATATTCTTAAGAGTGTGCCATCATCAGTCACCAACAGGAGGTATTAAGAATTTGTTTCATGTGGCATTGCAACAGGTACCTAAAAATGAGTTACTTGATATTTTCTTACTTTTGACTGTGACATAAATTTTAGAACTTACAAGGACAAGGAAATTTGAAACAATCAAAACCATTACTTGGCGTCTCCAATAGAATATTGAATGATTTATAATGCAGCCTTCTGGGTTATCTGACTAATCTATAAGTATCTAACCTTTTATTGCCTACATGCTATATTACAACCTTGTAAGTTGCAGATAAATGACAGCATGGAAAATAACTGTTATTTATAGCCATTCAGGTAATTCTGTCAGATATACAAATATTCAATATGCTTGCCTTCCTTAGGGAAGAAGTTGGTTTTGAGTCCACTGGCAATTTCATTTCAATACTCCTGATCTATACATGCCTGTTCTTTGGATTCTCCTTTGAACTGGTTTTAAGAATTGCCTGATTTCCTCATTAATATTAAGTTCTTTAGCACATGTTTTATATTTGCATGAAGGTCATGATTTTACCTTTATCTGAAAATTCTCCTTTGACATAAGATACAAAAATAATTTGATCATATTGTACTCAGCTTATTATCTCAACAACTTAATGATCTTATGTCAGGATTTTAAATGACTCTTAGTAGTTTTCTATAAAACATTAAGCAATAATTATTATATCTGCCCCTGGTCTGTTTCAGCTTTGTACAGTGAAACAGAATAGTGTAGGGGTGAGGAAACGCTGCCAGAATTCTAGTTCAGCCACTTGAAAACTAAGTTCAGAACTACTAGTATAAGCAATCCATGGTACATAGTAAATATACTGTGGGTGTTAGCTTTTGATGATCATTAATTTCTGTGAGCAAACCCTAGTTCTCTGCCTCATTTGAAATGAATAAGAACCTCTTCAGTATTCTAGTCACTCGAATTTAGAGGCTTTGTAGTTTGTCTATGTCGCTTTCCTGATACACTGTCTCAGAACAGAACAAACAATAGTATATTTCATAATACATACAGTAGAAAATTCAGAAGTGTCCAACCTCATAGTAGATAAAAATAATAATAGCTTAGCGGGAAAAAATTGTCTTTATTCTGTTTGATTATTTCTAAAGGACATTGTTGAAATGAAATAAAAACAGTGTTTTTAAATATTGACTCTTGGGACCAAATGTTATCACTCATTTTGTATATTTAATTTTAATGAGAAACTTGGGTATCACTTATGTGTAGGTTTTAAGAAAATTCAATCAATTGATAAAATATTCATCAAAATAATATATTTTCACCAATTGTCATAGTGCCTGGGACCTATTATGACTTTAATAAATGATCACTGAATGAGTAAATGGCCTGTAGGTCAGTGTAATTACTGTGCATGTGCCTGAACCTATGACATGTTCTGGAGATAGGAAGAATACATAATCCCTGTCAATGGGCCACAGTTCAAGGAGAAAGAAAAATGGGAAAGGTAAACAAGCACAATTCAAAGTAACTTGTGACATAACAGAGATTTGGACTTGTTCAGTAAGATCACAATAGAAAGCAACTGCCTGGAGGTGATAGAGAAGGTCAGGAAATGATTTTAAAAAGAGGGTGGTTTAGTGGAGTGTTAAAAGATATGTGAAACTTTACCAGTGTGCAGGGGCAGAGGGGATGTGTTGAATAGAGAATAATTCATTATAAAAAAGAATTAATAATAAACTTTGGTTGTGGCAAGCCTGTAGGCTCTGGAGAGCTTCGTGTACCATACTAAAGAGTTTGAACTTTGACTCACTGGTAAAACTGAAATATTTAAACAAGATGTTTTAGAAAGATCACTCTAGCTGTGGAGTAGACATGAGTCCTGGAATTGTGTGACTGCTCAGAAGTGTAATGGACTATTCTAATCCTCAAATCATATAGGTTTCAATTAGAGCAGCCAGAGCAGGGATGAAATAGCATTTTGCTATTGCAAAAGGATTTGGATGCTAGAATGGATAGCGTTAAACAAGGCACGTGAACTCTTGCTTTGAATAAGACTCTTGAGTGATTCTGAGATTTCTGATTCAGGCAACTAAGTGGATGGAGGTAAAAATTAAACCAAAGAGGGAAAATTTGGCATGGAAGTTGGATGGGAACAAGGTTGGGTACAGGTGGAAAACACAATGTATACGATTGGGTTACAGAAGAGAGATCAAGCTGGAATATTCAAACAATATAGGCAGCTGGAGAAGGAATGTGTTTAGACAAGACTGTCCATGGGAAACAAGATGAGTAAATGCAAAAGTCTGCAAAAGGCTAAAGTGATAGGAAAAGGATTAGGAAGAGATGTCACTTTGAGATAAAAGTCATAAGATTGACAAAAGGTCAAAAGCATTGAAGAAATCAAATTAGAGGAGGACAGCCAAGTGTTGATGGTGCTGTGCTTACAGGTGACCAGCAAGAAGACTATGGGGGAGGAGGCCAAGTGCTGTGGGCTGAGTGAATGGGAATGCTCAGGTGTAGGCAGGAGACAACACCTTTCAGAAATTTGGCTGAGATGGAAAGACAAGGAGACACTGAAGCTTTGGTAACAATCTCTAATCCCTTGGATCCAGCCTATCAGAGAGATTAATCCTATTTCTTGATAATTTAGTAACAAAAATGAATACATTTTCTCTTGGTTTTAGTCTCAGTGAAGCATATGCAGTTCTCACTGAGTAAAGTGGGGATTGGTAGAGATAAAAGGCAATAAAAGCAGGGGTAAGAATAAGGACAGCATGTTTATGGGACAAGAAGGAGAAATAACAGCAATCCATACAGAAGCCATTTGAAGACCCAGGGAGGGTCCATATTATAGAGGATCTTGCAAAAGAGGCAAAACTTCATAGGAACAGGATATTTGTCTATTTTGTTCACTCAATAGGCATTCAACAAATACCTGTGGAATGAACGAAGATGGGATCTGGTGTGTTTGGGCACAGGGAGTGGGGCAGTAATTTTACTTTGTTAGAAGTGTGGTGATGAAACTTTTAGCTTCAGATATGCTGAATGTAGGATCACTATCTGAAAGCCCAGTGAAAACATCTAGTGGGCAGGTGGAAAATTAATCTTAGGTGAGAAAACATACATGGAGAAGAAAGGTGAATTCAAATGTAGAGGGGAACTTCCCAGTTTAGAAGTTGGGTTGCCAGATTTACCAAATTATAAGATGGAGCACACTTTTAAATATGAATTTCAGATAGACCATGGTTAATTTTTAGCATGAGTATGCCCCATGCAATAGTTCGCAGGCCCAGCTAGGAAATATAAAGAGAGGAGGAATAGATCCTCAACATTGATAAACCTACCCTGCAGTGCCTGCAGTACTGGCTTTAGGAACTCACTTTTATCAGTTCTGAAAGTTCATCACTCAGAGATAAGGAATGGAGGTTACAAGAGAATTGAGGCAATTATTCTCTAAAAGGCTGTTTTGAAATAAGGGGAGACAAAAGTACAATTATTATCTGTCATGTTTAGAGGAAACAAATTATTTCAAGGGTTTTGAAACAACAAAAATCTGTCAACAGATTTTCTACGTTAGCAGGAAAAATTCTATTCTAGGGAAGATTTGAGCAAAAGAAGGTCAATAATTTAATTTTAAGAAACATTGCCTTTTGCTAAAACCCTTTGTCTTCAGTCTTGATCAAGCTTTGCTATCTTGCTTGAGCCATAAATCATATACAATGCATGAATAAAATAGCTAATATAAGGCCTTTTGGTTACCTAACATATGTATGCTGACTAAATACATAATGAAAGAAGGAATATTAGCAAAAGAACATATATGTAACCCATAGACACAGAAAATTGTGTGGTGATGGCCAGAGGGACGGGGGACCATGGGCTGAGCGGCCGTGGGAAAGGGGAGAAAAAAATAGGGACATATTTAATTATGTCAACAATAAAGATAAAATTTAAAAAATAAAAAGAAATATAACTGTACAGCTTCAAAATCTGCTGTTAGGACTGAACATATCCATAGAGCTAACACGACTTCCACTTGCCTGGAACAAGCATTTATATGTGTGTATTGTGATGTATGACACAATTAATTTTGTAAGATCCTTGTGATTTATTCATTCCTGGGCAGGTAATAACATGGATCTAGATTAGGGAAACTGTGTCTTTGTAATGAAAAAGATAAAGATTTTTCTTTGATCTGAAATGCTTTTTTAAAAAAAATTATTTTAACTTTTATATATAACTTCACAGAGACATGCTTTTTATCATCATCACACCACTATCATTGTAATAAAGAGACTACATTTTTGATGTTTGACCTCTGACAGCTTTCAAACTCTCACCCCTTTTCTTTTGCCTTTGTCGAACATCTATGCAATCTGATAAAAAATAAAACAGAAAGAATAAAAAAGCCCAGTGCCCTTCATTCCCCTGTGGCGCTGACCAGGGAGGCTGGCCCTATACGTGCTCTGATCCTGGCACCACCCCCTAAATATCACAGAAATACAAGCCACCATCCCCCTTCCTTCACCACCGATGGAACCTGAGCCCTTCCTGTGGAATAATTTTGCTTTTTTAAAAATGTGAATGATAAACTATAGTATTTCATACACATAGGTGTCTGGACAACTCTCTGAGGGGGCAGAGAGTGAGAAGGGTGCTGCCTAGCTTCCAACAGGGGAAGCCAGATGCCTAAGTAAAATAGTGAATATATATATATATATATATATTTACTTAGTACATGTATTTCGTGTGGTTTTGTACCTCTCTTCCTCTTCCCCATGTAAGCAACCCCACATGAGATATCTTGACTTTAACACCTTAGGTTACTTTTGGCTATTTTAAAAATTATATGTCCATAGAATAATTCAGTATGTATTCTTGCTGATGTTATTAAGCATTTTTCTTGTGAGCTTCATGAATATTACTGTTTTTAAAATAGTTAAGTTCTCTTTCATTGAATATCCCACAATATACCCAGTTTTTATCCAATGACTATCCCACAATATGTCCAGTTTTTTTGTTGTTGTTAATCCTCACTGGAGGATACTTCTCCATTGATTTTTAGAGGGAGTGGAAAGGAGGGGGAGAGACACAGAGAGAAAAACTTCAATGTGAGAGAGACACATCAATTGGTTGCCTCCCCTATATGCCCTGACCCTGGGAGCCAGGGAATTGAGCCTGCAACTGAGGTATGTGCCCTTGACCAGAATCGAGCCCATGACCTTTCAGTCCACTGGCTGACACTCTAACCACAAAGCAAACCAGCTAGAGCAATTTATCCAGTTCCGGGCTATTATGAATAGTGCTTCTATCAACATTCTTATCCACATGTTTTGGTGCACACTTCTGTTGGTTATTTACCTACGAGGGGAATTACTGGATTGTTGGATATGTCTATGGCCTGTAATAGGTATAGACAAATAGTTGTCCAAACAGGTTATACCAATTGATGGCTAGTGTGAGATGTTTTTAATTTATTATTTATGTATATAAACAGAATCATCCTTTCTCCAATATTAAGGTTACAAATGAGTTTTTTAATATATATTTCAGTATCCCAAATTATTTTGGTGTTGATGAGATTCAAAGTTTAGATTTCCTTGTTATACAGATAGAAAGCCTTAACTGATAGAAAATCTTCAAGGTGCTGTGGCAATCTCTCCATTGCATTCTAATTATTTCTGCATAGCATAATTTTTATAGATAAATTTTGGTCTTGCCTTAAATGTATGAATTGGAGTAGTTCCCAGTGAAGTCTTGAGAAGGGATTGATGATTCAACTAATCTTCATATCTCTCAGAAAATGGATTTCTTGTGTTCTGTTGGTCCTTTAGCTAGACTGCTTTGCTTGCATATATTGGAGATCATTTATATTAGAAAATGGTCTTTTAAATAAGCAGGAGAATTTTCTTTTTTTCTGCTCTAATGAGTGTCCAATTTAGCCCAGGCACTTAATTTTCACCTCTACTTTGAGACTTTCTTAGTTACAATGATCACTTATATAGAGAGTTTTGAGTCAGAATGTTCAGCTCTTCAAATTGAGAGACAATTGCTCAATTGGGCTGTGTATTCTTCTTGTACATATTAAATGCTGATGATAAAGTGATAATGTTGTTAACAAGCATACCCTCAATTATCACATGAGTTAATCAATGTTATCTAATCTATGACTAAATAAACAAAGTGATGGATTTAATGATTATTCAGTGATTCCATGGATGTCAATGATTATTCAATTAAGTAGGTTGAAAATTTTGGCAAACTAGCTATGAGGAAAGTATTCAAATTTTCTCTTATTTTTCTTTGTTTACACCCTATTTCAACATCAATTCAAGATGGATTAAGTAGTTAAATGCTTAATAAAAAAAGAAAAAGAAAAACTCTTCTGTAAGATCAATCTTTACCTTATTGTGAGATACATGCAATACTATTGCCTAAAGCATTTTTTGTGATGTCTTTCATTGCATTTGTGTGCTTATACTTATAGGTATATCTGTTTGCTGTATTTGGATTCTCCAGATAAACTTCAATCATAGGAGTGTGTGTGTGTGTGTGTGTGTGTGTGTGTGTGTGTAAGAAATGAAGAATTAGCTCATGCAGTTATGAAAGATATGATGGCCCATAATCTGCCATCTGCAATCTGAAGACCCAGAAAGACAGTAATATAAATCAGTCCAACTTCAAAGACCTGAGGGGAGGCAAGTGTTATATGAGGAAATCAGATTCAACAGCCTCACAATATCCTATCATAGAGATATACAGTAATGTATAAAGTTTTTTTCTCAATTAGAAGTTTATCAAGTTTAGGGTGTTATAAATTAGCTGTATGAATATATGAACATTTTTATACATTAATTATGATTTATCATAAACTCAGTTCCTCAGAAAAAAATGTACAAAAGAGAAAAACGAAGATTAGGAACATTTGGAATGTCTTGGTATTCGTGCTAATTGCTAGAAAGATGGACCAACTTACATTTTCCTGGGAAGACCACAAGGGGCTTAGCTCACCATACTCTTTCAGGTGCTGATTTAAACGGTCTCATTCATGATGAATTAAGTGGGGAAATAAAACAGCATCAATTTGTTATGATACATCTGCTAAGTGTTCACCAAAACCCACCTCTTCTCTTTTTCTGGCAGCATAGCTAGAATATACTTGTAGTTACATAGGACCAAGTAACTGAGCTCTAATGGAACATTTATACAAATTAATTGCTTGTTCTGGACCCAAAATACCTCCCAAGAAAGATGGTCTGGGCTTGTTTGTTTCCCAGTGAGTACACAAACATGACCATGGTCACATAAGAATGGAGAAACTTGTCCCTAAATGTACACTTCCCCCACCCCAAAATACACACACACAAGACTTTGAGGAAAAAAATATACATCTAACACATATGAGACACTGAAAAGTTTTGGATGTGAATTTGTTAGAGTCATTGCTGCCATTACCTTAAATAAGTCACTAGTAGGCAGTGTACTAGGTGTACTGATTAATAATGCAGATTTTGTAATCAAAGAAAACACGATAATTTCAAGAGAAACATCAAAAGTGCTTTACTCAAAGTAATGTCCTTTGCTAGCTTCATATTTCCCCTCTTTAGGTAATTTGTAAATACCATCCCAATAGAAGTTTTCTTGTTTTGAGGCAAACCATTCAGAGACCCGATTTTCCAATTCTTCATACAGTTTGAAGTGCTGCTTAGGAAGTGCGTGTGTCATTGATCGGAACAAGTGGTAATCTGAAGGAGCAAGGTCTGTCGAATACGGCGGGTGAGTTAATACTTCCCAGGCAAGATCTTTTAATGTGTTTTTAACTGGTTTTGAAGTGTCTGATGGTGCGACATCATGAAGCAAAATTACCATGTATTCTGGAACATTCTGGTCGTTTCACCATCCAAGCATGGTTCAAATTGATTATTTGTTGTTGGTAGCGATCAGTATTAATGGATTCACCTGGTTTTAGAAGCTCATAATATCACACCTTCCTGATCCCACCAAACGCAGAGCATTGTCTTCTTTCCAAAGCGATTTGGCCTTGCAGTCTATGTTGATGGTTGACTTGGATCAACCCATGATTTCTTGCATTTGGGATTCTCAAAATAAATCCACTTTTTATCACCAGTCACAATTCAATGCAAAAAAGACTTTCTTTCATGCGGTTGAAGCAACATTTCACTAATGACTTTTTGGTTTTCCATTTGTCTTTTGTTCAGTTGATGTGGCACCCATTTTCCTTCCTTTAAAATCTTTCCCATTGCTTGTAAACAATCGGAAATTGTTTGCTGAGCAACATTTAATCTTTCTGCAAGTTGTTTTTGAGTTTGACACGCATCTTCATTCAATAATCTTATAATTGTTGGTCTTCAAACTTTTTTGGTTGACATGGACGTTCTTTGTCTTTCACATCAAAATCATCACTTCTAAAGCATTTAAACCAGCGTTCACAAGTATCTTGAGATGGAGCATGTTCACCATAAGCTCTCCAAAGTATTCAGCAGCACTTTTCTTCAAAATAAAGTAATGAATTATAACTTCCCGTAAATGCTCTTTGTTTGGCACGAAATTCGACATTTTTAAGTGTAAAAATATCTATGATGTTAACACCTTCAGCAAATTTGACATATGAGGTTTTGAAGCTTGTTGTCAATACAACAAAATAGTATACATATCAAATCGCATATATATCAACATATGTGTATCTCCATCTATTGAAAAAAATCCGCATTCTCATTATCAACTGGTACACCTAGTATATTGTGTGTGAAAAGGGAGAGACTGGTAGGAAGTAGGAAGCACATCAAAATATTTACAGTGGTTGTTACAGGCTTATGTTTTGCTTTTCTTAGCACAGGTTTCCCTAAAACATACCAAGTGTACAGGTGATACTAAGAGCAATAATACAATTCTCATGGGTTCTCTCCATATTTGCTCACAGAAAGTAGAATGCTGCTCCAGTATTTTGCAGTCCTCGGGAGTTGTCCTCACAAATGTCTTGTATTTAAGCTGTTGCTTCAGCTGTAGTAGCACCCTCCATTTAAGCCCTTTTTGGAGCTCTGGGAATCCTCCAAAGTGCATTACCATGGATACCAGGTACCTTCATCTCTCTTGGGATGAGTTACAACAGAGTGAGAAAAACTGAAACAATATTCAGGAATATTCTCTCCATTTTATTCTCTCAGTCACAGGACTGGAAATAAACAAAAACATTGTTTACTGTTGTAAAGATGGTATTCGCTTTTTTTGTGCACTGGGGTGTTTCCTTTTTTAAGAGTTAAATTTGCCAGACAATTAATTGTTTTAATTAAGTTAGGTTGCTCACTTAATGTAGTGTAGTGATATCAGTGAAACATGTCTAGGATTTTATTTTTTCTACTTGGAATTAAAATGATTGTTAAAAAATAGCAGTTAGGTACTAAGAATCCTTTTAAGAAATTGGAGTGAGAAAATTTTATTGTGCCACCTTTATTCTTCAAATAATTAATATCTATGTTTTATTACATTTTATCACACTTGACCTTTATAATAAAATTTGGCAAAATTGCAATATTAATTTAATACTATTCCTAGTGATAATTGTATAATACTTTTTTAGCATTTTTCATATTTATTATAGCCTGTATGATCGTACCCTTAAGCAGCACAATTATTCTTATTTTCCACATTTTATAGATAAAGATAAGGAACTGAGGGCAAATAATTATGGACTTAACCAAGCCTATGTAAATTGGGCAATGTCAAGATATGATCTGTGCTAGCCAGGCTCCCAAGGAGAAGCAGGTGGAATACTTGATGCAGGGTAATTCTGAGAGCTCACTTAGGAGTGAGGCTGTTTACTAAGACCTGGCTGTGGAAGGTAGAAGCAGGAACAGTCACTTCCTCCAGACCTGAGAGAAGAGGAGGGAACAATTACTGGAACCTGGAAGGAGAGGTTACTGAGAGTCAGTTTGAGAGGATCAATGACCTTAAGAGGAGGGAACTAGTCAGCTCAAGGCAGACTCACAGGGACGAGTGATGGGAAGTAAATACATGGACCTCACTCTTCTCCCTCCCTCTTACCTCCTGCTAATGTCCCAACCAAAGCCAACAGAAACTTTCACATGGTTCTTCTAAGTCAGCCATTACTCCTTGAGTACATTGTAAAAAACAAAAAAAGACTATTTCATTTGAATTATTAGATTTTTGTATGTTAAAATTGCCTTAATATTTCTTCTACTTTGGACAGTTTAGTGATATCTTACTTGACTTTGATTATTAAAAAATATGTTTTCATTGATTTTAGATAGAAAGGAAAGGAGAGGGAGAGAGAAATATCAATGAGAATCATTGATTAGCTGATCCTGCATGCCTATTGGGGATCAAGTCCTCACAGGGAATCAAACCATGACCTCCTGGTTCAGGGGTCAACACTCAACCACTGACCACACTGGCCAGGCTGGACTTTGATTTTTAAGCCTAAGGAAATCAGTTCAATATGTCATTGTTAATGTAATGTCATTAATCATTAGTGAATAAATTAACTTATTTTAAAATTAGGGAAAGAGTAATATGATTTAAAAAATGTAACTGGACATTATACCCTCTTCCCAAGCACCTCATTTACTTGCTAAAAAATGTGGAAATATACTACAGTTTTTTAATCCATTCGTCTACTGATGGATACCTGGGCTGTTTCCCGGTCTTAGCTATTGTAAATAATGCTGCTATGAACATAGGGGTGCATATATTCTTTCTGATTGGCATTTTAGGCTTCTTAGAATACATTTTTAGAAGTGGGATTGCTGGGTCAAATAGCATTTCCATTTTTAATTTTTTGAGGAAATTCTACTGTTTTCCACAGAGCTTGTACCAGTCTGCATTATGTTAAGTGAAATAAGCCAGTCAAAGACAAGTGTCACTTATATGTGGAATCTAATGAACAAAATTAACTGAGGAACAAAATAGATCCAGAGACATCGAAGCATAGAACAGAAGGGAGCAGAAGAGATTAACCAAAGAACTTATATGCATATATGCATAGCCCATGGACAAACAATGGTGTGGGGAAGGCCTATGGAGGTGGTCAATGAGAGGAGAAGGGGATATAAAACTAAGAGACTGTAGCCATTTAAAAATAAGAAGAGTTATAATAGCCCCAGAGAACTCAAGGGTATTGCTCGTTATTTCATTCAAAATATTTATTGAACACCTACTATATGCCAAGAACTGTTCTAGCACTGAAGACAGGAAAATTTCTTGCACTCATGGAATTCTTAGACTTTTTAGGAGGAACGAATCCCCACCACCGCTAAAATAAAGCCATAGACTGGGTAAAGATTTTGCAATGAATATAGTGACCAAAGATAATTTTCAAGAACATATAAAGAAATCAATAAGAGAAGGCAAACTGCTAATTAGAACAATGGATAAAAGACATAAAGAGATGATTCATAAAAAAAGAAATCTTAATGATATATATAATGGTCTCATAAGAAATTGGAGAAGAGCAAGTTAAAATTATAATGAAATACTATTTTACACCCATTTTATTGGCAAAGTTTTAAAAAATATATGTATTGGCTAGAAAGGGGAAGAATGGGAACTGCTGATGGAAGTATAAAATAGCAAAATGGCACAAAATGCTTTGGACAGCACTTTGTCAGTAGCTTTTTGCTGGAGGCTAAAGCAAACAGCAGTTAGCATCAAAAAGAGACATTGGAAGGCCAATGGACTTTGATATTCAGCAGAGCTGAATATCAGGACTGTCCTGCTGTGATTGCAATGGCTGGAGGCTTTTTCCTGACCTGATAATCTTTATCTTTGATCTGCCTGTATGCATTGCTAAAGGGAAAATGTGTATTCAAAGTGAATAAAAAGGAGACAGGACCCTGCTTGGTGTGCCTCTTCAGGAAAGAGGTTCCACCTGGCCCCCAATGCCTTCTACATTCATATTTCGTGTATAGAATTTTCATTTGTGTGTTGGCCCCTCCTTCAGATCCTGAACCTCGCTGTGCAGGTCACAGTAGCTTTTCAAGTTGAAGATAAAAATAGATTTCAACCAAGGAATTCTACTTTTAGATACATATTCTGATACATGTGCATAAAAAGACATCATAGCCCAGTTGCAGTGGCTCAGTGGTTGAGTGTTGACCTGTGAACCAGGAGATCACCAGTTCGATTACGGTCAGGGTATATGCTCAGGTTGCCGGCTAGACCCCTGATTATGCAGGAGGTGGCTGATCAATGATTCTCTCTCATCATTGATGTTTCTATCTCTCTCTCTCCCTCTCCCTTCCTCTCTGAAATCAATAAAAATATATTTTTAAAAAAGACATCATAGCAGCTGGTTTTATAATAAAAATAAAAAGCACCCTGAAAACTGGAAAATGAACAAATACCTTATAATGTGTTCCTTCAATGAAATAATAAGTATTAATTAACATAAATAAATGAGAACAGCATGTGTCATCATGAATACATCTCAGAAACCTAATGTTGAATGAAAAGAAAGTTGAATACAGTGTGATATCATTTATAATGTACAAAACAATTCACTGTCTTTTAAGCAATGCATATATTCATGAAAATGACAATGCTTATATTCCTGGGAATGACTCAGGACAGCAGTTCTTGGTAGGAGAGGAAGAAGAGAATGGCTTCAGGGAGGACACAGCCAGTATGCAATCATATTTGCAATGCTTTACTAGTTAGGCTAGGCTAGTGGAAAATGTTCATTTTATTGTTCTCCATACATTTTCATATGTAAAATATCACTAACAAATTGGAAAAGTCATGATCAGATTATCTCTTTTCTGATAGCATGGTTGTGTACTTAGAAAACTCAAGAGACTAGAAGAAACCTATTAAAATTACATAATTTGGTAAAGTTTTCTGGGAACCAGATAAACTTTATTCAACTCTAGCAATAAATTGCTGGAGATAGAAATGGAAAAACCTTAAATTCCCAAAAGTAAAAATACTAGAGAAGTTCAAGAGATTTAACAAGAGAAACTCAAGGCTTTTCTTTTAAGAAGATAACTATTAAATTAAGCTGATGGATATAAAATATTATCTAGGCAAATGTAAGGACATGCCTTGTTATTAATGGGAGGTTTTACTGTCATTAAAATATCAATACTCCAAAATTAATATATTAAATAATGCAATTTCCATTTAGAATCCACATGGATTTTTTTTACAAAAGAAATATTACATTTTATAATAAATGCTTTCAAGTATCCAAGGAAAGCATGAAAAAAACCCCCACCCACATTGATGGGTGACTTCCCTTTTAGATGGTGGACCACATTCTAAAACCCATGTAATTAAACCTCTCTGGTCTTGATCTTTGAATAGACAAACTGATTGCAGGAAAATGTAAATAGTATCCAGAAATGAATTTCAGTGTAGATAAAAATTTAATATGTGTAAAAATGAGGGTTCGATTTATTAATTACAGAATGCTTTACCTATTAAATGGTGCTGACTAGCTGGATAGCCTTCTGAAAGAATAAAAGTGCACACCTAGTTATAGCACACATAAAAACAAATTCTAGATGAATTAAAGTCTTAATTGTTAAGAAACATTAGATAGAAGATACCATCTGTAGGTGAAGGTAGTCATCTTCTCCAAATTGGAAATCTAGACTCTATTAAACAAACTTAGATATATTTGACTTTCATACGATTTTGTTAAAGAAATCTTGGGTATGGCAAAGGAATATATAACCTAAATCAACAGAGAGACAATTGTTTTTTCTCTTTTGAGCTTTTTCAAAATGGGAGGAAAGAAACTCAAACATCCAGTCTAAAACGTGCAAAGAATGTGAGGAGACAATTCATAGAAGGGCAACAATACAAGACCAGCAAATGAACCCAAGGATGCTCAAAATCCCTAGCAGTCAGTGCGGCACTAATGAACTTAACAAGGAGCTATTTCTGTGAATGAATTATGCTGTGAAAATCTGAAGAAGCTTGTATGGAATGTCTTCTGTCTGCTCCTCCAGATTTAGTCTCATCCCTTCCCAGCATGCTCTGTGTCCTGAAGTCTGTAGGAATGAGTGGTTTATTTGATTCCATTGTCCTCTGGTCTCTAGTTGGATTTGTCCAAGGAAGTAGCAGTGGCTATTGGGAGATTGAGAGTGAGGTAGGATATTTATTTTTCAGCTTTCTCCACAAAAGTCAGGTACTCATCACATGACCTTCTCTGCTCTCTCCCCTTCCTTGTTGGAGGTGGTAAGGCCATCCAGTTCTAATCAGTTTTGGTAATGACTTCTTCTGGGTTCCCTTCCTCCTGCCAACATCTTTGAAAATATCCCTTTATTATACTTTCCCCAAATTACCAAATCTGATTTTGGCATCTACTTCCTGTCAGACCTTTGATTGATCCCTGACTATAACACTTGTTGCTAGTATCAGGCTAAGCAGTGGTCGGCAAACTCATTAGTCAACAGAGCCAAATATCAACAGTACAATGATTGAAATTTCTTTTGAGAGCCAAATTTTTTAAACTTAAACTACATAGGTAGGTACATTGTTATTAACTTAATTAGGGTACTCCTAAGGCTTAGGAAGAGCCACACTCAAGCGGCCAAAGAGCCTCATGTGGCTCACGAGCCGCAGTTTGCCGACCACGGGCTAGGGGAAGAGCACTCTTATAATTGCTGAACAAAAACTGTATTATTATATTTTTTTGGAGAAAAGTCTAACAACCTCTATTACAATGAAAATAACCATCATATCTACAATCCTACTTGTGGAAACCTATTCCACAGACATAGAGAAAAAATACAAATTGCTAAAGATTTAAGTACAAAGATGTTTGTTGTAGAACTTGCACTGCTCCAAATTGTAAACAATAAATATTCATTGGTATAAGAATGGTTGAAAACACTGGGTTACATACACATCATGAATGTTATGCAAATCTTAAAAAGACAGACCTGGGCCCATAGTAGGTGACTTGGTTTTGGAGAGAGTTTCATGAGTTATTGTTAAATGAGAAAAGGAGAATGTACAAAAGTGTGTTTTATTGTAATGTAATATTTTACAAAAATATATACGATAACACAAATCATTGTGTGTGTGTGGAAACACATTAATCTCTGATTTTATGAGCATGTAGAAAGATTTGTCTCAGTAAACATTAGTTATAACAGAATTGAGTGGAGGGGCAGGGATCTATATGGGTGGTGGAGGCAGGTGAGTGATAGTGTAAAGGCAAGCAAAATAAGAGGGGGAAATGCATAGGAACATGCATTTATTATACAAAATCATTTATAAATGTGTTTTAAATGGGCATTTATTTGTATGCCCCAAAAAGAGCCTCCCTGAAAAATTTCCGTGATTTACCTTTGCTTTCTGATTATTGGCCTAGTGTTTCAACCCCTAAAATCTCTGACTTGACTCTTAATTTCTGAAATGCACAGTATGTGGAAGACACAGCCCTGTATACAGCTGTGAATCAATGTAACAAATGTCAGAATAGAGGAATAAGGAAGGTCAGGGTCCACTAACAACTTCCTGGGGGCAGATTGGGCCTATCACCTATTTTTGAACAGCCCATGAGCTGAGAGATAAGAATTGTGTTTTACATTGCAATGTTCGAAAAAGAATAGTTCGTGCCAAGTGAAAATTATATAAACTTGCACTTTAGAATCTGTAAATAAAATTTTACGAATACCAAGCCCTGTGCCTTCTTTTTTATTACCGATGGCTGTTTTCACACCACACCTGCAGAGTGGAACACTTCCCATGCTACCGTCTGCAAAGCCTAAAATGCTCCCGATCTGGTCCTTTGCAGAAGACAGTTTACCACCCTGGCACAGGTACTTTTGGAGTAATGAAGGGGTAAATAGTATTAAAAAATACCTCCAGTGACTTCTGTTATGAAGAGTTTTTGCTTTTAATGTTCAATCCTTTGAAAATGCTGCCAGGAAAACTCAAGGAAGACCATGAGGTGTTGCTTCATAGATGGATCCTGAATTAAGTAGCAGGAGTAAAACATAGATTCCTTCCATGGGACTTTCCAGATTTACTCTGAGAGGTCCCAGGCTAATTTTATCTTTCTTCATATGCCCCCTCTTCTTATCAATCACCCTACCTAAGCACCGACCTTGAATTTACAGGGATTTATCTAAAAACCACTAACCATTCTTGGGGCTGTTGCGTTTCAGGCCACTTGGGAAGTGAAATTGTGCAACCCCATGCAGGGCCTCTTACTCCACTTCCATTACCAGAATAGACAGTGCAGGTCTGAGGTTTGCCAGAGAAACCAAACCTAAATCCTCTCTGGTAAGGCAAATTGACCAATATTTATTAGTAAATAATTATTTATTTTATTTGTTTTTTATTCAATTTATTAGGGTGACATTGGTTAATAAGATTATATAGGTTCTAAGTGTACATTTCTCTGATGCATGATCATATTAATGAATAATATTAAAATGTGTGTTTTTTCTTAAAGGTATCCTGATATTTAAGTCTAATGATTGTTAATTAATTCAACATAAATGATCTAAATGTACAAAAAGACTCATTTATAAAAAGAATCATTTTCGCTTTCTTCCTGGGCTTTTTCTACATAAAATATCCAGTATCTCCTCATCTAGTCTATAAAAATTGCTTACTTTTTGTATGAAACTGTCTTCTTTTCTCTTTTTCTTTTGTTTTGTAACAAAGTAGAATGTGGAGATTTTTGCCTTTGTTTTGGTGTGACAATAGAAAAGTTTTTGTAGACATAATATGAATGACAGAGACAACATTTTGATACCGCTGAGTCACTGCTGGGTGATGTCAACTGTAATGGCAATGTACTTCCTGGATTGCCTTGGGCTGAAATGTCATTTTTAAATCACTATTACCAAGGATGTGAAGATGGAAGTAGCAACTGTGTATTATTACATCAATTGTACATTTCTCCACAGTCCATTCAAAGTTCTGGTTTTTAAGGCCAGAGACTCTTTCTCTCAGTACTCTCAGATTGGAGGGCAAAGGAATTATATAGAGTACTTTCATCTTCTGTTGAATGCCAGGCTATCATACTTATCTGCTATCTTGAAACTCATAGTAGATTTCCTAAAATGTCTATCTTTGACCAATTCTCTATCTACTTGATATCATAAGTCAATTGCATTCCATTTTCATATTTATACAAAATATTATATTTAAATAGCAGCATAGATATAGCATCTATAGCGTAGACAGTGTAGAGCTTTTTTGGGGGGGTCTATAAGTCATATCAGTGTAATTCTACCCTGGAGATTTTTCATACTACAAATGGAAAGAAAATAGATTCCAAAAAACTTAAAATTATTATAAAAATGGAAAGTACAGAGGATAGTCCTAGCATTACATTTTCCCACATATTTGGTTCCCTGCCATAAGCTTATTATCGCTGTAGTTCTAGTTCAGAGCTAGGAAAAGCTGGCACTAATTTCACAGGCATATATCTTTTCAGGGCACAGATATGATACCTCTGTAATTGGAAGATGACTAGCATTCTCACTGTGAATGCATCTAAAGTCACTTTCTACAAAGCACCAGATGCACAGGATTCAGAAAGTGATGGGGTTTTCCCAGAAACTTGTGAATCAGTGAAAAGGACTTTCGTGACCTGCTTCTCTGAGAATATCTTTGTAAGATACTGTATTGGAAGACAGATAAAGAAATCTTTCATTTTCTGTTCCTTAATTGCAAGTCCATTGATATAAGGATTGTTTTTAGTTATCCTATAATTTTAAAAGTTAACCAAAACTTCAATTTCTCTGACAGGACATAATTATGCAGTATCTCCAACCTAAGCTCTCTCTGAGGCAGCTAGAGAATTCTCCAAGAATACAGTGGGATCCGGTTCTCAAACTTAATTCATTCCGGAAGGCTGTTTGAGAAGTGATTTATTCAGAAACTGGATCACTTTTTCCCATTAGAAATAATGTACATTGAATTCATCCATTCTTGACCCTCAACTAATTTTGTGTTTTAACATTTCTTATATACTAGTACAGTACATGTGTAAGCTCTATCATTGTTTTCATAATTTTCCTTTTCACTTTGCTGTTATCATTAACTTTTTTAGAACCCTGGTTACTTACTGTACATATTTAATAATTGTAAGCAGCAACAAAAGCAAAAAACCATGAAAATATTCACAGCACAATTTCCTGAGATGTTAACAACACGAGGATTATAATAGCTGTTTGATACTTGCTCATTCTCTCCTCTGTTTGTCATCTGAGGGACTGGACTGATCCTACAGGTGTCAGCATGAAAGGGTTGTCAAGTTGACAACCAAATAGTTTGAGATGGGAGACGTTCAAAAACAGGTTTGACTGTATATTATTGCTTATACAATACTAGTAGCCCTGCGCAGGAATTCGTGTGCCAGTAGGTCACTGGCGCCCTCCTGTAGCTCTCCACCCAATCCCCTGCCCCTTCCTCCTCCCCACCCCTCATAGTTTGCTGCCCTGCCCCCTCCAGTAGCTCTCCGAAGCCCGCTTGTACCTCATTGGCCCACCCTCATGCTGATCTGTGATCTGGTTGTGACGCGCATGCTTGGTCGCTTGGTCATTACGTCTCAGGGCATAATGGATAATTAGCATATTCCTCTCTTATTATATAGGATTATAATCAATAATTATTTATTATTTGATTTGAAAATTATCTGATTCTAATATAACTCAGTAATCTATGCTAAAAATCTTGACTAAAGTCTACTGACTTTAACCGCAATCGCGCTGCTTGGTATTTCTCGACATAAAATAAAACAAGCGCCATCACGCTGTTTGGGTCTTTTCATACTCATTTAGAGAAATCGCGGTTGCGCTGTTTGGGATTCTTCGACAGTGTTTTTTCAATACCCCCTGGGACTCAAACGAATCGTATGTTTTCTCGACATAAAATCTCAGCAGCGCAATCGCGCTGCTTGGGACTCAAACAGTTAAAGATACTAGCCCTAGCCAATTTGCCTCAGTGGATATAGCATCAGTCCCCGACTGAAGGGTCCTGGGTTCGATTCTGGTCAAGGGTACCTACTGGTTGCAGCTTGGTCCCTGGCCCTGGTCAGGCTCATGTGGGAGAAAACCAATCAATGTGTCTCTCTCACATCAATGTTTCTTTCAGTCTCTCCCCCTACTTTCCACTCCCTCAAAAATCAATGGAAAAATATACTTGGGTGAGGACTAACAACAACAATAAAAATATATCAAAGACAAGTACATTAACTAATGTATTACTTTACTGGAGATTTATTTTCTTTTACACACATGAGACTGCTTAGTTTAACCCACCTGTTAGTACGAGTATATTATTTCTGCTTGCTCAGTACTTTATTCCACTGATGGTTTGTGATTAGGATTTAGGACTTTTTTTTGCACTAAAATTATTAGGATAATTAATTACAGACATGTGGTCTGTTTTGGCTTAAGGGATTATTTTATATCAAACTAAGCTTTATTTCTTGAAGTGGGTTTTCATCTTTACATGCAATAGTACATATTCACATATGGAATAATCATGCTTTTATTCCCATATTTCTAAATGACACAAACTGGTCCCCATCTCTTCTGCAATTCCAGTAAATTTCACATTTCTAAGCAAAGCAGATACTGAAGAAGAATGAAGAAGCTTATGATGGGGAGCAGAAAAGTTGCATAAGCAGTTACACCACGGCTGAGTTCTCCACTGCCAGTTCTCCACTTTTGCTTTTTAAATTGGCTGGGAGATTGCAGATGACTCTTGAACTGCAGATAAATATTGACAATTGTGTGTCCAAAATATATGAACTACTGCCCTGGCCACTGTGGCTCAGCTGGTTGGAACATTATCCCAGATACCGAAGGAGTTGCAGTTCAATCTCCAGTTGGGGGGCATATGGAGGCAACCAATCAATGTTTTTCTCTCTTTCTCTCTCTGCCTCTGTCTCTAAAAGTAATAAAGTATCCTAGGGTGACACATTAAAAAAATATATATATTATATATATTTATTTTTATTTATATATATATTTATATATATTTATATAACATAGATTACAAACACAAATATTTACATAAAAAGCAGTACACAATAAACTTTAAATTCAAATAGGGTTGGGACCAAAAGTGATATTGGTCTTGAACCTTTACCAAGAAGTGGCCTTTACAAGCCTACTGGTAGCCTGAGTGGGACAAGATTTTGGAAGTTTTTAGGTTACAAGATAAAGCTCTTTTAAAGTTTGTCATCACTTTATAAGCTTACGTATTTGATATTTCTTATCTCCGTTTTTCTCTCATTAGCCTTAAATATTTTTTATTGTTTTTTATTTTGTTCCTAAATTGGTCATAATACAGGAATAAGGTATGATTTAAATTATTTTAATTTTGTTTAATACAGATGTGCTACTAAATGTTATCATCTCATAGTATGCAAATTATACCTCCATAGAGCTATTAAACACTATTTTCAAAAGCATTTATATGGGAGAGACTTGCATATGTTTACATTTATGGTAGTAATTCAGTTGAGAAGGAGGAGTTGGATAGCCAGGACAGTGACAGGTTTTCCACTCAGTATAAGGTTCCTACGAAGAAGAAGGAAGGAGGATCCAGAAAACTTGCAGAGGGGTAATTTGTCCTTTGTTTTTCTTGAATTTTCTATGTATACAATCATGTTTTCTGTAATTAAAAACAAAATAATATTTTTTCATAGTTATATCATTATTTTGAACATTTAGTTCATTGTTGGATATTAATAAATTTAGAGTACTTGTGCTTTCTTCCTAGCTTTAAAGATAATGCTCACTGTTTCGTCACTAATACAATGCTTGTTCACATTTTATGGTCAATTTTCCCAACCTTCCAGGCCCCCCCCCCCCCCTTAATCATGCTAAGAAAATTCTCTATTTTCAATTGTCTCTAAGTTTTTTTTAATAAGAAATTGGATTTAAAGTTTGTGCTCTTTTTCCCCTGTATCTACTGAGAGGCAATATGAACTCTCTCCCTTTCAGTGCCCGAACATGGTCTATGACATTGATTTATTTATAAAACTAGACGCCCGATACACGAAATTCATGCAAGAGTAGGCCTTCCTTCCCCCGGCTGCTGGCACCGGCTTCCCTCTGGCATCTGGGACCCAGGCTTCCCTCACAGCCTTGGCTTTGTCTGGAAGGTCGTCCAGAAGGACATCTGGTCTAATTAGCATATTATGCTTTTATTATTATAGATACTAAGCCATTTTTCCACTTAATTGTGATTCTTTATCATCTTGTTTGCAATATATCATTAAAGATATTTGTGCCTGTTGTCTATCAGTAAGTTGAATGAAAAATTATTTTTGTGCTATTTTTTACTTGATTTGTTATTAAGGTTCTAGTATCTTCTTTAAAGAATCAGAGTTCTTTCTTACTTTTCAATGATCTAGATTACATTTTGTTAAGATAAAGGTTATCTAATTCTTAAGGTTTAGTAACAGCAGTTTATAGTTATGAGACTTGGGGCTTTAAAAAAAACCTCTCAATTTAGCTTTACCAGCACTCAAAACTGCAACCTAATTCACCAAGGATGTGGTTTCAGTTTGCCTTTGATGATTTCACCCCCTCCACCCTCCCATTGGGTACCCTGAGCTGACAGATAATTCTGTCCCCTCCGCCCCCACCCGCCCCCCACCAATTGGGTACCCTGAGCTAACAGCATGCTTCCATGCCACTTCTCTGGACCCCTGGATGGAGTTTTCTCATCCCTTTATCACATAGGAAGCAGCTTTTTAGGCACCATATTTTAGTCTATAGACTTATATTTGTATAGAATCAATTCCTCTTTTCTAGCTCTTCTTATTGGAATGTAGTGTTCCTTTGGTGATGTCATGGTTCCTAGATTTTTCATGTTTCTTGAAGTCTTTTGCATTTGAAGAATCAGTTACCTCTTCCAGTCTTTACTGATTGCTTTTGGAGAGAAAGACTTTTCCAATTCTTTTTAAAAAAACATATTTAGTTGAATTTTTACAGAGAGGAAGAGAAGAGGGATAGAGAGTTAGAAACATTGATGAGAGAGAAACATTGATCTGCTGCCTCCTACACAGCCCACTACGTTGATCAGCTGCCTTCTACACACCCCCTACATTGATCAGCTGCCTCCTACACACCCTCTACTGGGGATGTGCCCGAAACCAAGGTACATGCCCTTGACCAGAATCGAACCTGGTACCCTTCAGTCCGCAGGCAGACACTCTGTCCACTGAGCCAAACCAGTTAGGACTAGCTCAGCTAATTCTGAGGGCCACTGAGCTTTTTTTTTTACTCCTCTTGGATTGTCTTCAGATTGTATGCTTTGTCTGTTTCTCTCTACTTCTTTCTATTCCATGCTCCATGCTGAGAGCCTCCTGTTTATTTGCATTAGGGCAGTGCCCTGAAGTGTTCAAGTTTATGCATTTTCTCCCAATCCAGCAGAGTATGGATGTCTGTGTATGTGCTTGTACAAAATCTTCAGACTCCTATGTGCTGTCTGGGTAGAGGTGGGAGGGCATATGTGAGTCACCAGATCATCAGGGAGACGGGTATATTAGTGCTGCTGGTGCTCAGGGGGTGGGGTGGGAGGTGGACAGGAAACATCAAACATGCAAATGTATCTTATGAGATTCACGGATGGGCCTCTTGGTGGAGATTGCGAGGTGGTTAGGAACTCAACAAGACCCTTGGTTGAGTTCCACACCCCTGTGGCTGTGCACCTCACTCCTTTTCTCTGTTCCTACTTGCCCCCAGATTCTTTAGCCATGCTGATCCCCTCAGTATTCTGGGTGGGGCAAGAGAGAAGTGGGCCCTTGGGCAGCATCCCACATGCTGGGAAGCCAGTGATCATGTGCTCCTTGGGAGGAGTCTCTTAGCCAAGGGGCTCTCTTGGCATTGCACTGTGCAGCTTAGAGGGAGGGGCGACACAGTCAGATGAAACTGTTCTTCTTACCTTCTTCAATGTGTCTATTCTCAGATGTTTTGCTCCACCAGGATGCTGGGCTTTCAGGCTCTACAAATAAACTGTCATCTGTGGGTGGTTGTCAAAATGAGTGCTTCTGTGGAGGGAGTGGGCTGCAAACTCCACTTATACCATCTTGCTGACATCACTATCTGAAATACCAGATAGAGTTTTAAATGTGAAACTTGGAGTCAGTCTGACTTTCACAGGAGTCAAACGTGCAGAAAAGAAAAATCAGGAAGTTTATTGGAATTAGATCCTAAAATTAACAAGCTTTTCATGTGCAGTTAAATCCTTCAGCTGTTACTTCATCAACATTTGTGTTTTTACATTTTATGAAGGTGAATTATCTAAGTTATATAGTCATATTTTGTTAATAATTGTTATACCCAATGATACAAGCAGTAATCACCTATATGGGTGTGCAGTTTACTACATTTTTTGCAGATTGGATCAGAATTTTTACCAACAAAATAAGAGCGAATAAAGAGTAGAAACTGTTGAAAGGCATAGAGATTAGTTAAAGATCTGGGGGGAAATTTGAAGCCGATATTAATAAAATAAAAGGAGCTGCACTTTATTGAGTATCTATTATGTGTTAAATAGTGTGTCTGAACAGAAAGGTATCCCTGTCCTCTGGTAACTGACAAACTGGTAAGTAACATTCAGAGCTTAGTATTTTATTTCTATACTTATTCTAATACATATGAAACAGGAATTAATTTCATTATTGCACATATTTTGACACACTGAAAGTGAGTTCTCATGACTTGTGAGCTACATTAAATACATATATAAGTATAGTAGTATTTCAAAGATGTAATTCCTGTCTCTGTGTAACGTTTCCCTTTATATCCTACTAGAGGCCCAGTGCACGAATTCGTGCACCAGTGGGGTCCCTTAGTCTGGCCTGTGGGATTGGGCCGAAACTGACTCTCTAACATCCCCTGGGGCGTCCCAGATTGCAAGAGGGTGCAGGCTAGGCTGAGGGACCCCACCGGTGCACAATTGGGGCTGAGGAGGATTGCAGGAGGTTGGCCAGCTGGGAAGGGACCATGGGAGGGCTTCAGGGCATGTCTGGCCCATCTCATTCAGTCCTGATCTGCAGGACTCCAGCAGCAAGCTAACCTACCAGTTGGAGCGTGTGCCCCCTAGTGGTCAGTGCACATCATAGTGAGTAGTTGAGCAGCCTTAGCATATCATTAGCATTGATTGGCTGAACAGCTGACCAGTCAACTGAACACTTAGCATATTAGGCTCTTATTATATCAGATACTAGAGGCCCAGTGCATGAAATTTGTGTATGGGGGTCCCTCAGCCCGGCCTCCACCCTCTTGCAATCTGGGACCACTGGCTCCTAACCACTGCCTGCCTGCCTGCCTGCCTAATAGCCCCTAATCATTCTGCCTGCCTGCCTGATTGCCCATAACCACTTGCCTGCCTGCCTGATCACCCCTAACAGCTTGCCTGCCTGCCTGATTGCCCCTAACCGCCTCTGCATTGGCCCCCCACCACCACGGCTTCATCCAGAATGACATCTGGAAGGTCGTTTGGCTGTCCAGTCTAGTTAGCATATTACACTGTTATATAAAAGCATAATATGCTAATTAGACTGGACATCCTTCTGGATGTCCTTCTGGATGAAGCTGGAGCTGCAGCCATGGTATTGAGGCAGCCACCACAGCTGTGAGGGAAGGATCCACACAGTTGCCATGGCTGCGAAGGCCTACTCTTGCACAAATTTTGTGCATCGGGCCTCTAGTAGATAATAAAAGGGTAATATGCAAATAGACCAAACAGCAGAACAACCAAACAACCAAGCAAAGCATAATATGCTAAGGCTACTCAACCTCTCACTATGATGTGCACAGACCACCAGGGGGAAGACAGTCAACTGGTTGACCAGTCGCTATGATGTGCACTGACCACCAGGGGGCAGATACTCCAACCAGTAGGTTAGCTTGCTGCTGGGGTCCAGCCAATCAGAACTGAGCAAGATGGGTTGGATATGCCCTGGAGTCCTCCCCAGCCTGATTGTGCACTGGTGGGGTCCCTCAGCCTGGCCTGTGCCCTCTTGCAATCCAGGACCCCTAAGGGGATGTCGGAGAGCCAGTTTTAGCCTGATCCCACAGGCCACTCCTCTTGGGAGGATGCCAGACACAGGGCTCATGGCTGGTGAGCGCTGCTGTGGCAGCATGATCCTCTCCTTATCGCAACTGATTGGGTGCGAGCCTGTGGCAGGCGCAGTGGGGCCGGGATGAGCAGGAGTGGCAGGTAGGAGCTGCATATGGTGTTAGACTGCGAGTTTCGGCCCAATCCCTGCAGGCCACCCAAAGGGACCCCACCCATGCATGAATTCATGCTCCAAGCCTCTAGTCCTATATTATAAAAGACTAATATGCAAATCGATGAAACGGTGGAATGACTGGTCACTATGATGCACACTGATCAACAGGGGGCAGACGCTCAGTGCAGGAGCTGCCCCCTGGTGGTCAGTGCGCTCCCACAGTGGAAGCACCATTCAGTCAGAAGCCAGGCTCATGGCTGGTGAGCGCAGCAGTGGTGCCAGGAGCCTCTCCCATCTCCACTGGCAGTGCTAAGCCATCAGTCAGACATTACCCTAGAGCTCCCAGACTGCACAAGCACAGGCTGGGCTGAGGGACCCCTCCCCCCCAAGTGCACGAATTTTATGCACTGGGCCTCTACTTTATACTTATAAAAGGGTAATATGCTAATTAGACTGCACATCTTCTGGACATCCTTCCAGACATCCTTTCGTACAAAGCCACAGTGGTAGGGGCTGAGGCAGAGGCAGTTAGGGGTGATCAGGCTGGCAGGGGCAAGCAGTTAGGGGTGATCAAGCCGGCAGGGGAGAGCAGTTAGGGGCAATCAGACAGGCAGGCAGAGGTGGTTAGGGGTGATCAGGCAGGCAGGCAGGTGAGCAGTTAGGAGCCAGTGACTCTGGATTGCAAGAGGGATGTCTAACTGCCAGTTTAGGCCTGATCTTGACTGCCAGTTTAGGCAGGAATTAGGCCTGGTAGTTGGACATCCCCCAAGGGGTCCCGGCTTAGAGAGAGTGTAGGCCAGGCTGAGGGACCACCCTTTGCATGCACAAATTTCATGCACCAGGCCTCTAGTATGCAAATAAAAGGCAATATAATTTTGCACAGCTAGGAGAAATTTTAATACCAAAATCTATTAAAAACCTGAAAATTATCAATATGTCTAAAGGTATTTTAATAAATTCATGGATAATAGTTCCTTATAGGTAATTTTGGGAAAATATATATATTTTTTACTTTAACCTGTGAAAGCAATCATTGTTTTACTTTAATGTCCTTAGATAAATCTGAGATGAAAAATGTTGATGAAAGTTAAAGTCACAGTTGACATTCTTAGAACAATTTTCTTGTAAGTATATATTTTTTAATTTCTAAAAAATATTTTAAACCACACAGAAAAGATACTTTTAATGCTTTTATTTCTTATACGAAAATTTAAAGGTCAGTTTTAGTGAGTCAAAAATATGTTAAGGTATAATTATGTATTAAAACATTTTTATTAGTGTTTAAATTACTGAGGTAGTATTAAAGGCATTTTAAAAATATATATTTTTATTGATTTCAGAGTAAGGAAGGGAGAGGGAGAGAGGGAAACATTGATGAGAGAGGAACATCGATCAGCTGCCTCCAACATGCCCCTACTGGGGATCAAGCTTGCAACTGAGGCATTTGCCTTGACCAGAAATAGAACTGGCAACCTCCTGGTGATGAGACAGCATGTATTAAATTCATTTTAAAATAAAAAGTGTGTTATAATACACAAGCATGACAATTAAAGGTAAAACTACTCTCTTTTTCCTAGACACAACTTCTGCATTAAGTATGGGACTCCAGAACTTTTTCTATGTCTTTATATTCAAATAAATTTACACATAGGAATAGCATGTATGAATACGTTGTGTACATTTTACACAAATGATGTCATTTTAGGTGTTATTTAGAAACTTGCTTTTTGTTTTACTGAAAAATATCTTAGTATTCTCTTGAAGTTGGTATCTATGGAATTAACTCATTTTCAATGTACTCAATGATATGTAAATGTGAAACCTGGAATCTTTATTCTTTTTTAGATCCTTTAAAGCTCATGTAGCTACTGATGATAATTTAGGGTAGAACCATCATTTTTTTAAATAAATATAAAAACCTTAGTTAGCATGGAGTATTGATTTTTCTTGTATTTTAAATCTGTATTTGACATGTCGACAATAATTAGCCATTCTTCATCTATTTTTTTAAAAATATATTTTACTGATTTTTAACAGAGAGGAAGGGAGAGAGACAGAGAGCTAGAAACTTCGATGAGAGAGAAACATCGATCAGCTGCCTCCTGCACACCTCCCACTGGGGATGTGCCTGCAACCCAGGCACATGCCCCTGACCAGAAATGAACCCGGGACCCCTCAGTCCCCAGGCAGACGCTCTATCCACTGAGCCAAACTCGCCTCAGCCATTCTTCATCTTTTAAAGGCATTACTTTATATTTGCCAAAATATAACTTTTTAATAATTAATGATCTAAGATGGGAATAAGTTTTCTCTAGAGTAGAAGCAAAATTTTTAGGATCTTAAAACTATGCTGTTGCTCATTAAGAAAAAGCAAAAATAGTATTTATACAACCAGTAAACCTTTATCTCTCTGTCAAAGTCCAATCTTCTTAGAGCAAAAATAAATAGCTATTTTCAAGGAGACCTACTAAAATTACTGACAAATGCAGTGAGGGTTGGCCTGTAGGTTATTTTGTGTAATTTCATCTGTGCAGTGGGACAGCATGGCCTCCAAATCCATCCCAGTCCTGGTCACCTATGAAGCATAATGTCAAAGGTACCATTTTTCTTATCTCTTTCTCTCATGTGCTCAGGATCTCTCAGCCTCTTTCCCTCCTTCCTGCCCCTTCTCTCTCCTCCTCTGTAACCTTTCTGAGTATATGATTGTAGACACTTAACAGAATAAGATTGTGGTATGTATTCTATTTTACAACATGATTTCTGCACTTAACCACTAAAGAAAATGGCTATTCAGAAATGTGACATCAATCCCTTAGTACATAATTTAACCACTTATTTGATTAGCTCAATGCTTGTCACTTTTGAACTTGGTGGAGTAATACTAGCTACTACTCATTTAGCATTTCCTATGCCAAGTGTTATCTTAGTAACCCTATGACTAGGTCTTAACCTTATCTGTAAATTATAGATTTAATAAATGAAGAAATGATTGGTTAAATAGCTTGTCTAAAGCCACACAGCCTAATATGCTAAGTGGTCAAGCTAGTATTTAAATTCATATTTTCTTTTTCTCAGAGACCACATACTCAAACTTCACATTTTATTACTTTTCATTGGGTAAAACTAATGGATGAAGTTACAGTTTCATAGAGAAATTCTTTGGAAATACAGATGCATAAATATATACGTTTTTCTACATGGAAGGGCAATGTAAGACAGATATAAACCTTTATGGAAATACTAGTGGCCCGGTGCATGAAATTCATGCATGAGGGGGAGGGGATTCCCTCAGCCCAGCCTGCACCCTCTCTAATCAGGGACCCCTTGGGGGATGTCCGACTGCCAGTTTAAACCAGCGGTCGGACATCCCTCTCGAAATCTGGGACTGCTGGCTTCTAACTGCTCACCTGCCTGCCTGCCTGATCACCCCTAACTGCCTTCCCCTGCCAGCCTGATCTCACTCCCAACTGCCCTCCTCTATCAGCCAATTTGGTTCTGTTTGGTCAGTTTCTATGCCATTCAGTGTTAACAGCTCTGTCTCCTGGGCAGCCATTGGCTCCTCACAGTTGACCAAGATTTGGTTCTGATTGGTCAGTTTCTATGCCAGTCAGCATCTCTGGGCCTATCCACAGGGCCTGATCAAAAAGGCGGGGCTGCCTAGCCAGTTTGGCTCTGTGGATAGAGCGTCGGCCTGTTTACTGAAAGGTCCCGGGTTCGATTCCGGTCAAGGGCACATGCCTGGGTTGCGGGCTCGATCCCCAGTGGGGGGTGTGCAGGAGGCAGCCAATCAATGATTCTCTCTCATCATTGATGTTTTTATCTCTCTCTCCCTCTCCCTTCTTCTCTGAAATCAATAAAAATTTTTTAAAAAAGAAAGAAAAAGAAAGGCGGGGCTGATCAGCAGCCCCAGTGGAGGCCTGGAGAGAAATGGAAGCCTGGCTGTTGGCCATACTGGGAGAGAAAGAGAAGCAAGTTCTGATCAAGGGCTGCCACAGAGGCTATGGATCAGACCTCTCTTTCTGCAGGCCTCTCCCCAGGCCTGATCCGCAGCCCCCTAGGTAGTCAGTGCTGGGTCGGGGCACCCACAGTGGCCCCAGTCAGTACTGAGTTGCCACGGCAACCCAGCACTGACTTCCAGTCTGGTCGAGCCTTTGGTCGTTAGGACTCTGGCTCTTTATTATATAGATAGATTCTCCTGGAATCTTGCTAGATTAACATCCCAGGAATGTCTTTCTCAAAGATCTGGGAGCCATCTCTTTGAAATGTTATCATCAGGGAGGATAGAGTCTCCATTTCCAAGTCTCTGGGAAAGTAGGAGCCTAACTTTGATAAGTGAACAAAATTCACTTTTAATAAGTAAACATAGATGGCCTTGCATTGGATAATATACTCCAGTATTTTCCCATTAACTCAGTTCAGCATTTAAAAATCCTCCTGCCTTTTGTTTCAGCAGAGCTGAGCTCAGTCTGTCTTCCCTGTTGCCATAGTCTTGACTCAATTACAATCATCTTGAATAAAGTCTTCCTTGCCTGTTTAACTCCATCTGGTACAGTTTTCCTTGACACCTGAAGAACCTTCTTTTTGATAAAGAAGAGTTCACACAAAATATTAATGAAAGTCCTCTGTTCTCTTCTGTCATCTGTTGGGAATCCATGAAACATCAGCAAATCCATTGGCCCCATGCATCTTGGCTTATAGTACTCATTTACTACTCATTTATCCACAAAATTTTTAAATTCAAAGCTGGTTGATGTACTAAACAGATTCCTACAAGAAGTAGTGTGGTATGATTTCTAAGAAAATCAAAAGTTTCAGGCTCATCAAATATCCTACTCTCTGAATTTCCCTTTTCTCTATGGTTGAATAGGGTAAAAAATGTAGTGAACTGCCCTTCCTGCCCCTTACCCCCATATAATATTCATTAGTTGTTCATGCTTCCTATCTTACCATAGGTTTTTTTTTTTTAAATCTTTATTCTTAAAAGTATTACATGTGTCCCTTTTTACCATAGGTTTTTATATTTTTAACTTTCTAAATCTCAAATAGTCTCCCTAAAAATCGGAGAGAGTGTGTAATGGTCCTGAATTTGCTACTAGATTAAAGATGGTGATAAAAAGAGCTACCATATATTAAGGACTCTTAAGGGCAAAGTACTTTACACAAATTAACACATGTAATTCTCACCAAACCATGCAAAGCAGATACAGCATTTCCTCCTCTTTACAGATGAGAAGTTGATGCAATAGAAGGAAAATGACTTGCTTAGAATTACGCAATTAGAAAGTGATCTTCTTGCACTCACCAAGATTTTTCTACATCCACCGCACTTGCCAAGAACGACTGTATTTCAATCCCTGACCTGCCAATTATTAAAGTTTCCTTGGAAGGTATTTAACCTTCTCAGTCTCAGTTCCTCCATCTTTAAATATACATAACAAGTGCTGGATTTTTTGTTAGACTTAAAGGAGTTCCTGCATAATAAGCAACCAAAATAAACATTAGTGGTATCCTTTAAAAATACCTGCATTCAGTGCTGGTAAGAGAGGAGCGTTTCCCAGACCGCAGATCCAAGCAACAGCAGCCCCCTGATCACCGCAGCCTCCTGATCACCACAGCCTCCTGATCACCACACCCTCTGTCTGTGGAACAGCAGCTGTACGTGAAGCCTCCCCCCACCAGCCAGAAGAGCCAACACAGCTGTGAACAACACCCACCAGAGGAGCTGCTGCCAACTGGAAAGCAGCTGCTACCGCAACCGTCTGAGCAGCAACCACAACCCAAGGAGCCCCTGCCATCCAGGGAGCAGCCACTGAACATCTCAACATCTACATATGTCAGCGAGATCAAACATGGGTAGGCAAAGAAACCCCCAAAGGAAAGAAAAGGAGGACTCGCCAGAAAAGCAGCTAAGTGAGACAGAGATATGCAACATGACAGAAAAAGAATTCAGAATAAGGTTCCTAGAGTACATGCACCAGATGTTCAAGAAGCAAGAAGAAACAGATGAAAAACTCAACTACTTATGCAAGAAGCTAGAAGAAACAGATGAAAAAATCAACAACTTCAGTAAGTTCCAAGAAGAAATGAAGAGTGACATAGCTTCAATAAAAAACTCCATTGAAAGTATCAACAGTAGACTGGGAGAAGCGGAGGACCGAATTAGTGAATTAGAAGACAAGGAAGCAAAACACACTCAAACTGTACGGCAAATGGAGAAAAAAATTAAAAGACAGGAGGAGAGCCTAAGGGAGCTTTGGGACAACATGAAACGAAACAACATATGAATAATAGGGGTGCCAGAACAACAGAAAGATGAACATGGATTAGAAAACCTATTCGAAGAAATAATATCAGAAAACTTCCCTGAGGTGGGGAAGAAAAAAGTCACACAAGCCCAGAGAGTCCCAAACAAGGTGAACCCGAAAAGACCCACACCAAGACACATCATAATTACCATGGCAAATGTTCAGGATAAAGAGAGAATCTTACAGGCTGCAAGAGAGAGACGGAAAGTAACATACAAGGGATCTCCCATTAGATTATCAAATGATTTCTCAACAGAAACACATCAGGCCAGAAAAGAATGGACGGAAATCTACAAAGTGATGCAAAGCAAAGGACTGAATCCAAGAATACTCTATCCAGCAAGGCTATCATTCAAAATTGAAGGGGAAATAAGAAGCTTCACAGACAAAAAAGGGCTAAGGGAGTTTATCACCACCAAGCCAGCCATGCAAGAAATGCTAAAGGGACTGGTGTAAAAAGAAGAAATATCAAGCTCAGAAAGAAAACAGCCACACACACACACACAAAAAAGAAATGGCTACAAACAAATACCTTTCAATAATAACTTTAAATGTAAATGGACTAAATGCTCCAACCAAAAGACATCGAGTGGCTGAATGGATAAAAAAACATGACCCATACATCTGCTGTCTACAAGAGACCCACCTCATTAGAAGGGACTCACACAGACTGAAAGTGAAGGGATGGAAAAATATCTTTCACGCAAATGGAAAGGAAAAGAAAGCTGGGGTAGCAATACTTATATCTGACAAAATACATCTCAAAGTGAAGGCCATAACCAGAGATAAGGAAGGCCACTTCATAATACTAAAGGGATCAATACAACAAGAAGATATAACCCTGGTAAACATATATGCACCCAATGCAGGAGCACCCACATACATAAGAAAACTTCTGGAAGATATCAGGGGAGAGATCGACAACAATACAATCATAGTAGGGGACTTTAATACACCACTGACATCACTGGATAAATCCGCTAGACAAAAACTCAGCAAAGAAACAGCAACCCTAAATGACTCACTAGATCAGATGGACTTAATTGACATCTTCAGAACACTTCACCCCACAGCTGCGGAATATACATTCCTCTCAGGTGCTCATGGGACATATTCAAAAATAGACCACATATTGGGTCACAAGCAAAGTCTTCACAAATTCAAGAAGATTGAAATCACAAAAAGCTTCTTCGCAGACCACGATGGCATAATGTTAGAAATAAACTACAATAAAAACAACCCAAAATACTCAAACACTTGGAAGCTGAATAGCATGTTATTAAATATTGATTGGGTTACCGATGACATCAAAGAAGAAATTAAAAACATCCTGGACACTAATGACAATGAAAACACAACAATCCAAAACCTCTGGGACACAATGAAAGCAGTCCTGAGAGGAAAGTTTATAGCTCTACAGGCCTATCTCAAAAAACAAGAAAAAATGGTAGTCAATCATCTAACTCTACAACTCAAAGAATTAGAAAGAGAGCAACAAGAAAAGCCCAGAGTGAGCAGAAGGAAGGAGATAATAAAGATTAGAGCAGAAATCAATGAAATAGAGACCAAAAAAACAATACAGAAAATCAATGAAACCAAGAGCTGGTTCTTTGAAAGGATAAACAAGATTGACAAACCCCTAGCCAGGCTCACCAAGAAGCAAAGAGAGAGGTCCCAAATAAACCAAATCAGAAATGATAGAGGCGAAATAACAACAGACCCCACAGAAATACAAATGATTGTTAAACAATACTACGGGCAACTCTACTCCAACAAACTAGACAACCTGGAGGAAATGGACAAATTCCTAGAAAAATACAACATTCCAAAACTCAATCAGGAAGAATCTAAAAACCTCAATAGGCCAATAACTATGGAAGAAATTGAAGCAGTCATCAGAAAGCTTCCAGCAAACAAAAGCCCAGGGCCAGACGGCTTCACAGGGGAGTTCTACCAAACATTCAAGGAAGAACTAAAACCTACCCTCCTCAGACTACTACAAAAAATTCAAGAGGAAGGAACGCTTCCAAGCTCATTCTATGAAGCCAGCATCACCCTAATACCAAAACCAGGTAAAGACATCACAATGAAAGAGAATTACAGGCCAATATCCCTCATGAACATAGATGCCAAAATCCTCAACAAAATCTTAGCAAATCGGATCCAGCAGTACATCAGAAGGATCATACACCATGACCAAGTAGGATTTATCCCAGAGATGCAAGGATGGTACAACATCCGTAAATCAATAAATGTGATACATCACATAAACAAATTGAAAGAAAAAAACCACATGGTCATATCAATTGATGCAGAAAAAGCATTCGACAAAATCCAACACCCATTTTTGATAAAAACTCTCAGAAAGGTGGGAATAGAAGGATCATACCTCAACATAATAAAAGCCATATATGACAGGCCCACAGCCAACATCATACTCAATGGACAAAAACTAACACCATTTCCCCTAAGAACAGGAACAAGACAGGGATGCCCACTCTCACCACTCCTGTTCAACATAGTACTGGAAGTATTAGCCATTGCAATTAGGCAAGAAGAAGAAATAAAAGGCATCCAAATTGGAAAAGAGGAAGTAAAACTGTCCTTATTTGCAGATGACATGATATTATACATACAAAACCCTAGAGACTCCATCAAAAAGCTACTAGACTTAATACATGAATTTGGCAATGTAGCAGGATACAAAATTAACCCCAAGAAATCTGAGGCATTTCTATACACCAATAGTGAACTTTCAGAAAGGGAGATCAGAAAAACAATCCCATTTACCATCGCACCAAAAAAATTAAGATACCTAGGAATAAACTTAACTAAAGAGGTTAAAGACCTCTACTCAGAAAACTACAGGACGTTGAAAAAAGAGATAGAGGAAGACATAAACAGATGGAAGAACATACCATGTTCTTGGATTGGTAGAATCAACATCATTAAAATGTCCATACTACCCAAAGCAATCTATACATTCAACGCACTTCCCATTAAAATACCAATGGCCTTCTTCAAAGATCTAGAACGAACTCTCCAAAAATTCATCTGGAATAAAAAAAGACCCCGAATAGCTGCAACGATCCTGAGAAAGAACAAAGTAGGTGGGATCTCAATGCCAGATATCAAGCTGTATTACAAAGCCACTGTTCTCAAAACTGCCTGGTACTGGCACAAGAACAGACATATAGATCAGTGGAATAGAATAGAGAGTCCAGAAATTAGCCCGAACCAATATGCTCAATTAATTTTTGACAAAGGAGGCATGAACATACAATGGAGCCAAGATAGTCTCTTCAATAAATGGTGTTGGGAAAATTGGACAGACATATGCAAGAAAATGAAACTAGAGCACCAACTTACACCATACACAAGAATAAACTCAAAATGGATAAAGGACTTAAATGTACGACAGGAAACCATAAAAATTCTAGAAGAATACAAAGGCAACAAAATCTCAGACATATGCCAAAACAATTTCTTCACTGATACAGCTCCTAGGGCAGTTGAAACTAAAGAGAAAATGAACAAATGGGACTACATCAAAATAAAAAGCTTCTGCACAGCAAAAGAAACCATCAACAAAACAACAAGAAAACCCACCTCGTGGGAAAACATATTTGCCAACGTCATATCTGATAAGGGCTTAATCTCCAAAATTTATAGGGAACTCATACAACTTAACAAAAAGAAGATAAACAATCCAATCAAAAAATGGGCAAAGGATCTAAATAGACACCTTTCAAAAGAGGACATTCAGAAAGCCAAGAGACATATGAAAACATGCTCAAAGTCACTAATCATCCGAGAGATGCAAATCAAAACAACAATGAGGTACCATCTCACACCTGTCAGAATGGCCATCATCAACAAATCAACAAACGACAAGTGCTGGAGAGGATGTGGAGAAAAAGGAACACTTGTGCACTGCTGGTGGGAATGCAGACTGGTGCAGCCACTATGGAAGGCAGTATGGAGGTTCCTCAAAAAATTGGAAATGGAACGCCCATTTGACCCTGTGATCCCACTTCTAGGAATATATCCCAAGAAACCAGAAACACCAATCAGAAAGGATATATACACCCAGATGTTCATAGCAGCACAATTCACCATAGCTAAGATCTGGAAACAGCCTAAGTGCCCATCAGTAGATGAATGGATTAGAAAGCTGTGGTACATCTACACGATGGAATACTATGCTGCTGTTAAAAAGAAGGAACTCCTACCATTTGCAACATCATGGATGGAACTGGAGAGCATTATGCTAAGTGAAACAAGCCAGTCAATGAAGGAAAAATACCACATGATCTCACTCATTCATGGATAATAAAGACCATTACAAACTTTTGAACAATAATAGATACAGAGGCAGAGCTGCCTCAAACTGATTGTCAAACTGCAGTGGGAAGGCCAGAGAGAGTTGGGGGGCAGGAGGGAGGGGAGTAAGAGATCAACCGAAGGACTTGTATGCATGCATATAAGCATAACTAATGGACATAAGACACTGGGGGGTAAGGGAGGGTAGGGGTTTGTCAAGGACGGGGGGGAAAAAAGGACACTTATGTAATACCCTTTGTAATACTTTAAGCGAAAAATAAAAAAAAAATAAAAAAAATAAAAATAAAAATAAAAATACCTGCATTCATTGACGAAGGGATTTCCTTCTGATGTTGCTGAATTCCCCATCGTGGACTCAAAGTTAGCTCAAAGTGGAAGCATCAAATATTTTAGGAGCTAGGAAAAAGTTTGATTTCTTAGCAAGTGTCAAGCCTTTTTTTGACTTGTGATTTCCAGTTTTTCAAAGCACACTTTAGCTCTTCCTTCCATAGGCAGTCATTCCCACTTCTGCTTTCCAGTGGAGCTGAAATGCCATTCTGAAGGAAATGGGGACAATGCTATTTCTAATAACATGAATATTACATGAGGACAACACTGCATAAAATGAGGTTTTCTCAAAGCTTTCTTTCCACTTGCTTAGGAACTGAATATAGGCTTGTTGGCTTTTTTACATCTGCAAGCTACTTCAATAATTAAATGTCCTTTCTTTGATTCTGCAATGTGGGAGATACTTGAACCTCAGCTGCACTCTCTCTGTCTGAGTCTGATCATTGAGAGAGGCAGGTTATCACTGATCCAGTACAGCTGTTTTCTTGTCTGTTAAAAATATCATACATAAAATGAGTTTGGAAATGTCTGTAAATACCTTCAAAACACACATACAGCTGTTTAAAATAAACCTGTTCATACACACACACACATACATAAATTTAATGAAAGCAAGAAAGGGAAAGTGAGGATGGCATCCATTCCAATACTCTTATATTGTACTAGAGGCCTGGTGCATGAAATTCGTGCATGGGGGGTGGGGGAGTCCCTCAGCCCAGCCTGCACCCTCTCCAATCCAGGACCCCTCAGGGGATGTCCGACTGCCTCTCGAAATCTGGGACCACTGGCTCCTAACCACTCACCTGCCTGCCTCCCTGATCTCCCCTAACCACCTCTGCCTGTGTGATCACCCCTAACCACCTCTGCCTGCCTGCCTGATCACCCCTAACTGCTCCCCTGCTGGCCTGATTGCCCCTAACCACCTCTGCCTCACCCACACCCAGGACCCAGGATTCTCTCCTCTGGCCAGCTGCAGGCACCCAGGACCTGGCCCGGCTTCACCCAGGCCAGCTACAGCTGTAAGGGACCCTGGGCAAGTGGCTTTGCCTGGGCTGCAGCCACAGATGCTGGCGCCCAGGACCATGGGGCATGCGGCTTGTCCCTCTCTTGGGCCTCAGGTGCAGGCACAGCCACTGGCACCCAGGACCACAGGTGCCCAGGACTGTGGGGCGGGCAGCTTGTTCCTCTTCCAGGCTGCAGGCACAGGCACAGCCGCTGGCACCCGGGACCACGGGGTGTATGGCTTGTCCCTTTCTCAGGCTGCAGGCGCAGCCTCTGGCACCCAGGACCGAAGGGCGGGTAGCTTGTCCCTCTCCAGGGCCTCAGCCTGGCTGGTCCTCATTCCTCTCTCATGAGATCATTTGTGCCTGGCTAGTCCTCATTCCTCTCTCATGAGATCATTTGTGCCTGGCTGGTCCTCATTCCTCTCTCATGAGATCATTTGTGCCTGGCTGGTCCCCATTCTTCTCTTCCCAATGTTGTGTCTGAGCCATTATGGCGTGATGGCATGATGGAGTGAGGGCATGAGGACGTGATGACCATTTGCATATTAGCTCTTTATTATATAGGATTCTATAACCCACATAAACACTCTACATGACTGTGGCTTTCTGAGGCCATCGGTCCTAAGACATTAATTTATGTTTGTGCACACATATATCATAATTTATATACACTTACATACATAAATATACCCTTTTTGTATAAGTATGTGATTTACATACATATATATGTTTATCTGTATCTAAATTTTCAAAATATGAATAAAAGTTCCTTTTTGTTCATAAAAGTAACACATGTTTCAATGTACAATTCGGAAAGCAATGTAATTTGTTAGTGAACAAAATACTCTTTGGAATCTGACTGACCTCAGAGAGAGTCCCAGCTCATATCTTTACTAGCTGGATGACTTTGAGAAAGTCACTTAACTTCTCTCAGTCTTAGTTTCTTCATTAAAATGTAAATAATAACAGAACTTATAAATTATGATTGTTGGGAAGATTGAGACATTGTCATCAGATTACCAATGAAATCATACGATTCGATGAATGTTGGCTGTTTAATAAATCATCCTCATTCCACATTTATAGAGAGCTATTGTTAGTATTTGGAATAGGTCTAGTTATAGCTTTGAATACAAATATAGAATGTAGTGATAGATTGTTCCAACTGTGCTTCATTAGATTTTGGCAGGCAGCTGTGCTAACTACTAAACCATCCAGGCCCTGACTCCTTAGATCTTGTTTGTCTATTTGGCCTCCATTCACCACAGAGGCACTTACATTAACTGTATTTTCTTATTTTCCTTATCCTTGATGATCTGGCATCTGTGGTCTCCCTGCCTGGAGAGAGACCGCTCCTCTCAGAGCTAGCCAATTCTTCGAGATAGCAAAGGTCTGCATTCTCTGGCATGCCTTTCATATACCAACCAATTAATAATTTGATGTTTGGATGCACTTATAATAACTTCAATATCTGTCTTTATACAAGTTCCAGCTGGGTGACCTGGACTTGTTTCAGAGGTTGAGCATCAGGGGACAGTTTCCATCAGGTTCGTGCATGTAATAAAACCCCTTTAGAACCTTAGACTGCTTCAGGACTGTCTACATCTGGATAATTTTGCAGGGGGTGAGGGGTAAGGTAACAAGACCAGGGTTCTTGTTTGTATAGGTTTTGAGGATAGAAACAGGCCTTAGAGATATAAAATCCAATTTTAATATAATTTTTAATATAGAATTCTTCCTTTACTATTATTATTATGGTTTTGGGGTTATAGTCGGAGATTTACCTAACCTAGTGCTATTGCAGAAAGAAGTTCATAAACATCATTTGTTTGGGAGAGGATCTCTCACACCATGCTGGATGCTGATCTGCATTTTAGCAATGCAGTTTTTTCTAGTTAGGTTTATACAGAAACAATCAGGCAGATTAAAGATTTATTCTGGTTAAAAATGATCTGTGATCTAGAACATCAAAACTTCCACTTGTTCTCTACTGCCAGTGGATTCAGAGAGCCTGCAGAAGCCCCAGGGAACTTTTTATTTGTCACCTCAAAAACTATAGTGAGCCAAGTGTGCATTAGCCATCTTGTCCACTTCCTACCACTGAGGAAGCAATCACTGGTTTCTGGAAGCTGATGGAAGGATGAATTCCCAAAGAACCATGACATCTTAAGTCTGTTTTGTAGGTGTGGTTACTTGGAAATGGGGAAGGGGAAAGTACATACAAAAATCTTACTTTTACAACTAGAATTTAAATGTTCTATAGTCTTTTATTGGAGATTGTAAAAGAAAGTATTTTTCTTATTTTGAAATTCCTTCAATGACTTCATACTTAATTTATTTCAACATAGTAACAATCAACTCAGGCAATCAGGAATTTTGATTTTGCAGCAGTCGAATGATTCATAGTTTTGTTTTTGTTAGCTCTAGTTTTCATCTTCTTCTCCTCCATTCATTGAACATGCTCACAGGTATTGCCCAAACTGGGAAGAAGATGTAATTCAAAATATCTTGTAGAGACACTGACTAGGATGATTGTTATGGATTTCTTCCCTCCCCCGCCCCAAAAGGATGTTTTAGCAAAGTCAAAAAGAAAGTGATTTCATATTATTTACTAATAAATCCCCTCTCCCACAAAGCATGCACAAGAACACATGCACTAAACTATAACCAGGAACACAGAATCAGACCGAGGGCAGAAACAGAGACCTGGGACAGGAGCACGGCCATGCCAGCCATAAATTTCATACACAGTGAACTTCAAATGTATTTTTGAAAAATGTATTTTTGATAATGAGAATTATTATTTACATAATTCTCATTATCATAGGAAAAAAGTGTTGAGTCCTTAAAAAGAACACCCAAACAGTAAAAATAACCAATCAAGCCCCTGACTGAATGTGGGATTGACAAGTTGATGATAGCATGCCCAGGATGGGCATATTTTGGAATAAAAACTTGAAGGTTTTGTCATTAGGTTGGAACATAGCCAGGACAAGCTGTTCACACATATCACTAATGCATTTTGATATTATTTTTAATGAACATAATAATAGCATAACAATACCACCATAAACAACAGCCCTTTATAGCAATTAGTGTCCTAATGCATTTTCATTAGCACTTTACATTTTTAAAATTTGTTAAACTCTCTCAGTAACCCTATGATATAAGTATCATTAGAGACCCCATTTTATAGATAAGAAAACTGAGGCACAGAGAGGTTGAATATCTTAGAGGACAGATCACTCAGTAACTGACAGAGGTGAGGTCTCAGTTAATATTGATTATGTCCACTCTCCTAAAGATGTCTGACATTTATAGAAGGGAGAAAGCGACCATGAAAATGCCTATTATTGTTCACATTACTAGTATTTCTTACTATTTTATAAAACAAAGTCTGAGCGAAGAAGGGTAAAGCCAATGCCTGTTGTTTAGCTTAGGCACCAAGCCATTCAGCTGGTTAAACTAACCTCAGAAACAAAGGCCCAGTATTGGCCAATCTCTTGTTCACAGGTGAGCATTAGGCCTGTTACTGTAGTGCTGAGACTTTGGGCTTTCTGCCTTAGAGCAGCGGTTCTCAACCTGTGGGTCGCAACCCTTTTGAGGGTGGAACGACCCTTTCACAGGGGTCGTCTAAGACCATCGGAAAACACATATATAATTACATATTGTTTTTGTGATTAATCACTATGCTTTAATTATGTTCAATTTGTAACAATGAAATTGGGGATCACCACAACATGAGGAACTGTATTAAAGGGTCTCGGCATTAGGAAGGTTGAGAACCACTGCCTTAGAGTATGGGACAAGAAAATGTGTTTGTGTCGGAATGTTGAGGGTCATTCTATTAATTAGCTTCCAGGTGGCTCTTTAAATTTAAGCCAGATCCACAGTATAGAGCATTGAGCTTTCTGCTTTATTAAGTTAAGAGATTTCTCCTCATTGAGAAAAGAGGTTATGGGTTAGCTCACTTATCCCTCACCAATAAACAGAATATATAAATTATACATGATGCCTCACCTTTAGTTGTCAATTTTTATTTTTCTATCTTTTAACACTCCTATTTAGACTATACATGTGTTTATGGAATATAATATCACTAATTGGTCATGATTTTGCCTTTTTATCCTGTAATTTTAAAAGAGTCTTTAAAAGCAAGTGATATCTAGTAAGACATTTTATAAATTGTATGATTTTAGTCAACTCTCTAATCTCATTTTTATTTAACAGTATCTAATATGATGAATTAAAAAGTATAAAGTGGATAAAGTAAGACTGAGGGAAAAGCAGGAGCAAGTATGCCTCTGGCAAATGTTAATGTTGCTATAATTGAGCCCACAATTTGGCTCTTATCTCCTGTAGCTAATGCAGAAATGGAAATGTAATTACTTATAGAACTTATCTTCTTGTTTCCACAGCAACTTATGTAGATCTCAGCATTGAACTTACACATTGTTTTAAAATTAACTTTCTTAGAGTCTTCCACTAAATTGAGTTCCCTGAGGTGAGACTCTGCTTACACAAAATAGTTTCTCAATAACACCCACATTTCCCCCCTCACCCCCACTCCAAACTAGGACTTGTTCAGAAAGACAGAAATAATCTAAGTTTTCACAGCATCACTGATTTTTCATCTACTAAATCTGAAGGGAAATTTTTTGCTTGGGAGCTTATAATAGGTCCATTGTTGATACATCAAACAGTGTCCTCAACAAGTTTTATAGAAAACACAGACGTGAACTCCACTGTCTGTTTCCCATGGGGAAACCTGATATGAGGCAGTAACATTAAAATGCCCATCAGTGTAGTGATTGTGCAGGAAGCATGCTTAGGAGCAGCACACGTGCGGGCCTCTGGTGGTTTCAGTGCATTCAAAGCTAAAACAGTATGTACCCAGAATTGTGGGTTACGGATTTACAGTTGTGTGCCGTGAACCCGGGGCTTCTGCAGGCTCTCTGAATCCACTGGCAGTAGAGAACAAGTGGAAGTTTTGATGTTCTAGATCACAGATCATTTTTAACCAGAATAAATCTTTAATCTGCCTGATTGTTTCTGTATAAACCTAACTAGAAAAAACTGCATTGCTAAACAAACAAACAAAAACCCAAACACCTAAGCTTTGAAAATCATAAACCTAGAAGATGAGATGGATGCTGTGTGACCTGCATGAGTGGTTCCCAAACCGAACTAGTCAGTCTGGTCACCTGCCCTTTAGAAATTCGGAGAGATTAAGTGTGGGGTAGCATACAGAAATCCGTAATTTAAAAATCTGTACTTCAAGGATTCTGATGTTCACTGAGCTTCGGAACCCAATGCTTTGATCATTTCTTAATTATATATTCTTTCTGCAAACTGTTAGTAACACAACCTTGACTGGTTCAGAGACATGCTAATGTTCCTTGGTGAGGGAGGGGCACCGATGAGCATATGACACCGTGTATCCACATGGCACTGGTTATAGAGCAGGTGTTAGTGGGCATGTAGATCTATCTGGTCAATGGAATCAGCAAGAAATACCAATAAGCAAGCTGGCCTATGTGCGTGATACATATTTGTTGAGTGAATGAATTACTTTACAAACATGACTCAGGAGTGTGATTTCAACATTTTCTTTGCAAGGTCATACCTATTAACATAGTACTGTTACTCACCTGGGTTCCATAATATAATTGAGATGGGAAAAATTAGGAATTATTAGTGTAAAACAATTAAAAAAGTAAAGAGGGATAGAAAATAGCGACTTTCTATAAGACTTTAAAACAGGTATGTCTGGCGAGTTTGAATAATTCAGAACTGTGCTCAGTTAATCTCTGAAAACTGATTAGGTCTGTGATCTTGAGCAATTTATTCAACTTCAATGGAATTCAGTTTCCTTATGTGCAAAACATGTATAAGAGTGTCAGAGGGTTGTTTTGAGGGGTGAAATGAGATTAATACAGTATATAATGGAATTCCTTGATATTTTGCTTGAATTGAATTAATTTTACATTTTGTGCATGAGTCATCATAAATTTTCAATAAAAGGCTTAATTTATTTTCCTCAAAGTTCTTCATGGAACCAAAGATTCCAAGGCTTATATCCACTATCTAATTTTGTTCTTGTGAGCTAAACTATTTTATCTCTTATTCTTTTTTAAAATTGTTAAAAACATACAAATTGAATTTTAGTGTAAGATGGGAGAAAGTTATTTAAATCTATTTTTCCCATTTCTAACTGACAATGAAATGTTTACGAAAACACAAAAAAAGATAGCCAAAGGAACTTCTGCTTTCTACCATAATGGAATAATTGGTACCGGGTTAGCCTCATTGTCATAATTTTTATAAGACGGGGTGGGGGTAGGGGTGGAATGCAGGCTTTGGGCAATAGTCCAAACTAGACTGTGATACCCGAGTAAAGAGAAACTCTGCAGACGAGAACCATGATCAACCCAGATCTCTGTCTAGGGGCACCTTCCTGAATGCAGTGTAGGGAGCTGGCACCCAAACAGAATCCTCTGCTGACCTTGTAGAAATCAGATTACAGGGCTGCTGGAGCAGCTGGAATCTATGAATAAGGTGCCAGAGAAGAGACATCTACACAGAGAAATCTGTCTCTAGATTCATATATAAGCAAAGCCCTTAATGAAAATTGGACAGTGCATAGACAGAGAGAGAGAGACAGAGAGAGAGAGAGAGAGACTACCGGAAGCTTACCCAGGAATGGTTGCTAAAGATAGAGCGGTGAACAGAGAACTGGGAAGCTTCAGGTCGTAGCAAAGAAGAATATCCACAATGTCTACCAATAGCTACACACTTGATCCCCAATGTGGGCAGGAACATATCTGTGAGGCAGAGCCTGCTTCTAGCTGTGTAGTCCCTTAGAGGCCTTGACCCCGCTTGGTGATCACCTGCCTGCAGCCCTCAGCACAACGTATGCTGCAGGCCTCCCTGCACATGCACTGGCACCCCGACAGTCTTTGCACAACCATGTGCTCAACCATGCGCCAAGGTTCACCAATACCCAGAAAGCTACTGTAGACCAGCTCTGGCTCGGGTCAACCAGTGAACCTCTGTGTCATCCTTTGGCTACAGCCAAACCTTTTCCAACAAAATCTAACCCTTAACTTTGGGAAGAGGGCCTCCTTTTAAGATTTTCTTTCGTTGGGTATGCTACCTCAGCCTTTGCATACTGTACAGAGTTCTTTTACATTTAATAGTTATTTTTATAATAGTTTAATAATTCTTCATATTTATCTTTCCTGTTTAAATTACTGTGTGGTTTCTGTCTCAAGACTGGGCCCAGACTGATACTTATGGCTTCCTTGGTTTTGGTATAATATTTAATGGGCGCTATAATAACCATTGAGCTGTTACTTTCACTGTAGGCTTTTTTAAAAACAGCTTTTTTGAGATATAATTGATAAACGTTGTATGTGTTTAAGGTTTACAACTTGATGTTTTGATACATATACCTTGTGAAATGATCATCACAAGCTAATTATTATATTCATCACCTCTACACAGTTACCATTTCTTTGTGTGTGTGTGTGATGTAACTTAAGATTCATCCTCTTAGCAAATTTCGACTATACAATACAGTATTATTAACAGTAGTCACCATGCTGTACATGAGAGCTCAAGAACTTATCTTCAATAACTCAAACTGAATCCTTTGACCAACATCACCCTTTCCCTCTTCCTCCAAGTTCCCTGGCAACCACCATTCTTTTCTGTGCAGGAGTTTAACTATTTTAGATTCCATATGTAAGTGAAATCATGCAGTACTTGTCCTTTTAAAGTTAGATACAAAAATGACCATAGTAAATGATCACAAGATATATTTTGAATTAATGAACTCTTGAAGTTCATTTTCCTCTACCCCCTAAATTTCAATCAGCTCCAATTTCACACCTTTCTCAGTTGGCAGGAATCCCAATTTTAACCTCCCAATATATCCAACCCCAAATACTGTGTTCAGGGTTTCTGAGGGAGCGACAGGGCTGTGTAGTGAAGGATCTTATGGGAATTGGGCTTCTATTACTTCCTAGTATGATTTTATTTCAATATTTTCGTAATCTGCATGACATTTCAGAATTGGCTGACTATAAGCCTCAACTATTACAATATTGTTCCTGTAAGAAAATATATGAATTTGGAACAAGCAATAGGAAAGACACTGAAGTTTAAATTTGTTCCAATAAATCTCAAATAATAAACACAAAAAGCCTGATGAGCAGTAGATGAAGAAAAATAAAATATCTGTTCAGCTGAACAAAATCTTTTCATTGATATTTTGAAATTATAAGAAATTATTTTCTAAAATCTAGTCTTTATAAGTAACCTGAGAAGACAACATGTTTTCCAGTAGGAGGTTTTTTAGCTCTCTCACAAGAACACAGAAGACCCTGGCTATCCATCAGGCCCTTTATTTATCTTTCCAGACTCCAAAAGCATCAAGGGCTTGGCACATAGAACTCAGACAACTCAGAGAAGGAAACACTGTATTGTCTGCTAAAAAAAAAATAGTGCCTATAAGAGGAAAGTTATTGGTGATTTGTTATTAATTCAGAAATGTCTGTCTAAAGACAGAAGTAGAAAATAAGTTATTGCAATCAGGAATAAGGTTCATAATCACCCATTTTTATATTTTCAGATTGGATTACCGAGTGTCAGAAAGATGGAAAAATCGCCTAAGTGACACAAAGGAAAACATCAGTCTCCCCTCTTCCAATATTCAGATATTGCCCTTTGGTGGAACTGAAGATTCTTGTAAGTTGATAAAAAGTAAGTGAACTTATTCTCTTCATGAGATTTTCACCATGTAGTTGAGATAAACTAAAGGATACTGTCATTGGCATAAAGCAACCAATGAATCATACAGCCAGAAATAAAGTGTGCCTTCAAATAATGTTATCTATCACACACATTGTTTCAGAAATCAAGTTTCATAGCACTGGGTGAAATGTCAGCAGGCTGAGAGCAATGGGAAGGTGTGTGAAATAGAATATTACTCTCATGCCCTGCACTATCCACACTCTTTCCTGGAATTATGTAAATACTATCTATTAGTTTTCTTGTGAATGTGATTTACTGAGCTGTGGTGTTCCCTGAAATTCAATCTCACAGCCATCACTTTCACCACATTAGAGTAATAAAATAGTCTCTGCTACTTCTCATCCTACTGCTTTATATAAGTGCATTACCAAAGGGTGCTATGCCCCATTTCCGAAAATATCCACTTCTATAAGCCATTAGTCAGAGAGAAAAAAAATGCTTAGAATGTTAGCATAGTCCGATTTGCTCACTTTCTGGATTTTTAGGTCTCTGTAAATACTAGACTGTTTATTTCCCTTATAAAAATAACTAGAGGCCCGATGCACAAAATTCGTGCAAGGGGCTCGGCCCTCGCAGCCCTGGCTTTATCCAGAAGGTCATCCGGATGGTCATCCAGAAGGCCGTTCTGCTGTTTTGTCTAATTAGCATATTAGCTTTTTATTATACAGGATTATCAAGTTTAGAGAGGCAAGACTTTTTTTGTTATTATTGACACTTCACAGAGTTGTCAATTTCTTTAAACTTGTGGGGTGTCCTACTTTAAAGGTAAACAATCCAGTCATTTGCAGCAGCATGAAAGAATGAATGGCTGACTTCAGGTAAGTCTGAACCCTGATCACTCATTCTTATGCATATAACCATTTCTTTCCCATGACACCCCTACTGGACAAGGACATTGGAAATATCTTGCCCTTTGAGAATGTGGGCATGCTAATGCTTTGGATTAAGTAGACTAAGATTTTACTCCAAGAGCCACCACTTACTTATGTGAATAGCCTCGTCTCATTTGGGCCTCATCTGTAAAAGTGGAGAAAATGGTATTATTCTTCCAGGGCTGTTTTGAAGACTAAATGAAATCACAGGGCATGTGAAAGATATTCTCCTCCAAGTAGTGGTGGGAAATTAGACAGCATGCATGTTTACAGTAACATCACAATGTTTCCATCTTCTCCCTATAGCAATGAGCCTCAGCCAGGAGCCACAGGCCATCTCTCCAGTTGTACACTGGTTGGTGCACAAGTACTCGGCATGATGATTACTATAATACAACTAGGAAGGATGAAGATAGGAAATTGAGCTCTCATTGTGTGCCAGGCATTGTCCAAAGCTTTTTCTATTGACTGCGCTTGTAATGAGCTTCATGGCTTCGCTGTAGAGACAGCCGTGTTAACAGTTAATGCAATTTACTGTCAAGAGAACTCCAACCATTCAAGGGGAAGAGCTACTTTTCATTTCTCTATGGTCTTCAGCTTGTCTACACAAGGCAGATGCCCAGAAAAGATCTTGAAAAAGTCCTGGGGTTGGAAGGATTTATAGCCGTGTTCTCCTCTCCTCTAGAAAAGCTTACAAATAGAGAAAACCAAGGTGTGATGGAAAACGTACAGGACGATGTCTGGGATCTACATAAACATCAGGTAAACTTGGCAGCACCCCAGTGGCATTTCTGTCTGTGATTATTTGGGGAACCTTTTCAGTCACTAAGCTGTAAGAGCATTCCTGTATAACTAACACAGCGATCTGATCTTTTTTAATACTCTGTAAGAGGTAAAAGCATCATATGACTATTAAAGAGTTTTTAAAAATACTTCTGCTTTTTGGTCTGGTAAACAAAGGGAAGGACTCTGATGCTGCTGAGTTAACTCCTTGAATTTCACCATGCCTTGGCTTCCTGCATCTGATTGTCAGTACAACAGTGCCCTCTATAGCTCTTCCTCGGTGCAGAATTCCAGGGTTTGAAACACAACACAAAAAGATGAAGACAAAACTCTATCCTCAAATGTATGATTTTTGTCCTCAAAATAAGTAAACGAGAAACATTGTCATATAATCTTTATATCAAAAATACATAATTCTCAATATTTTCTGCTTTTCAAGTAGCAATATCTTCTGCTCTTTTCAGAGGATCAATGTCAGGTATAGGTTACTGGAAAAAAATATAAGCTTATATATTTTATTTACATATTACTTATTATATATATGTTATATATAATATCTAAGCTTAAAATTTTTTCTGATTGTAACAACTTTATTTTGACTGATAGTAACAAGGGCACTGTTTCGATTCAGGAAGTTATTTTGTTTAAGGCTTCATCCTTTAATAACCAAAACAGTTGATCTGTACAGTGGAAGCTCTGCACCTATTAAAAGACCATGTGTTTGAATTTTATTTGAACCTTAGCTTGTTTCAAGATATTAAAGTTCCTAATTGTGATTTATCTGAAAGGCCTACGTGGGGGTAGGAGGAGAGAACACATAAAAGATTTAAATATTTCTCACCAAACAATCACCAGGAATTTTGTAATTAGAATATATTAGCAATCTTTTAATTATCCTTTTGGGTTGTGAAATAATCCATAACTAGATTATTAAAATCATGTGTAAATGGTTTTCCCAAGGTCTTTGATTTATGTTGAATTTGCGTGTTTTTAATCAAAGTCTGATACCATAACATAAGTAAAGCTAGACAATTTAAGTAAAAAAAAATTGAATATGTACCATGTATTCTTCTTATTTACCTAATATTTATGCTTAGCTTCAAAATAGTCATTTCTTTTAAAAATAATGTTGGAATATGTAAACCAAATTGAAATTATTTGCTGTTGACCACACATACTCACTGACCAGGGTATAAGGAAGGTTCTATGGCTCACCTATAGACATAGTGCTTGATATCAGCAAAGTCCCTAAGTAAAACAAATGGCTGTTTACAAATATAAATCTGCGAGATTCATGGTTTACATTTCAAGGCAAGAGAAGCCCAACTTAACCCTCATCATTTTTAATAGATGTAGAACTGGAAGCTTTATAAAAATCAAGCTATAATCCTTTCATGAAAAATGGTAATTTAGTCTATATTTTTCTAGGCTAATAAGAAAATCGTAGCTATTCTCCAAAATAACTGTAATCCATCATGTGGAAATTGAAAATTTCAAAGGGAAGATTGATCCAGTGTTTTCACCTTTGCAGGGAGAATGAAGTTATTTGGATACTAGAGAAACTAACAAGGCAGATTCTGGTTTAAGAGAAAATGATGCATCATTTGACATTGATATTTCAGAGGAGATGCTCTATCATTGATAGAATAATTAAATGAGGCTTGGTCTCATGATAAAATACATTACTTATTCATATTAAAGATGACTGCCATGAAATTTTAATTTGAAAAACTTGCTGAGCTGATGTAAGTGATCTAGTCAAACTATTCCAGTTCATGTGGTTCTATTATTCCCTGCCCGCCCCCCGCCCCCAGACCATGCTTCCAAAAGTAATGGAATATAGCCTAATTATAATTACAGGCTAACAATGCCAATTATCTCTTTCAACTGGAAGACACTACATTTTTTCAGTTGTTAAATTTTATAAAAGAACAAACTTCTATATTTCAAATAATAGTTGAATGGATGGTAATTGAATGTCATTCCCTATCAGCCTGTCAAATATAAGTATACTCCCAATTATTGTCCCAGAGCACAAAGCCTGGATTTCATGATATTCAACAGAGAACAATGCCCTCTAGAGCTGCTGCTCTTCTGAGCTCTGAGAGACTGAATAAGGACAAATACCTTTAGAACAAACAAGCCCTGTGATGTTTCATCTAACAATAGCTGCAGGTAGAATTAAACCACACCCTAACATTCATCCTACCCACACATGATACTAAAAAATTTAAGATACATACCTATGTATTTTCAGCATTTGGTGGTAAATAGTTATGCTTCAACTCAACTCTCTGACCTTTGTGTGTGTGTGTGTGTGTGTGTGTGTGTGTGTGTGTGTGTGTGTGTGTGTGTTGGAGGTCATTTCAGCATTTCAGCTTCAGTTATCTTCTTGGTTCTCATGATAAGAGAACTGATGACCTTGGCCCTGACAAACCATCCTCAGGGCATCCCCCTGCAGCACAAGGATGAAGCAAGTCAAGGTCAGAGGGGAGTAAACGCTCAAGAATTGGGGAATACTCACTGGGATTTACAGGCTAGATTCTTGCAGAGTGAATGAAATAGTTTAAATGATTAAGCCCAAGGGGGTATTACAAATGCTCCCTCCCATTCAGACAAGTTTCTATGACTGACTGCTCATAAGAAACAGGACAAGGTACGTCTTAGAGCCAGATGAATGCAGATAGCTCCGATCCACATTCCTACTTGCCCATCTCCAACCCAATGCACTCAACACACTAGTCTCTGTGACTAAGATCTCCAAACCTCTGTGTAGACCCATAGTCTTGTTTGCTTTAGGTGTTCTTATACTTTATTTTTACAAGTTAACTTCAAAATCTAGTTAAATGTTTCTCTTACTTATGAAAGTGTTACCAGTTCTCTCAAGCAGAGCTGGCCATTCTCTCCACGCTCAGACACTCCTTGATATATACCTTTTCCTGTTTCTTCTACTTTGAATATTGCACTCTAATTATTTGACTATAGATTTCCTTGCTGGAATGCATGCACACTTTCAGAGAAGTCTAGAAGATGTTTTTATTCTTGTTCCCTTGACTAAGCCTTTTCCCTGACCCATAGTAGACAGTGTTTGTTTCTTGCACTGAGAATTTTTTAAAATTAAAGAGTGTTTTTACATGTATTACTTAGTTTGTCATTCACAATTCTGTGTGGTTTTTCTAAGTAAATATTACTAAACTATTCTCACCAACAAGAAAATTATTATAAAAGTATTGTGATTCGCACAGTGTCACTGGTGGCTTATTTATTGTTGTGGTTTTTTTAATTACATGTTACAATAATAGGTAGTTCTTCTTTTGTGCCCTTCCCCAGATATTCTCTTTCTCCAATCCCTTTCCAGAAATTTCCAGTAACCTAAAGTTGCTATATACACTGAGTGACCAGATTATTATGACCACCCCATCAGTACTTCGTTGGGCCACCTTTTGCCTTCAATACTGTGGCGATTCTTCTTGGCATTGACTCCATGAGATGTTGAAAGGTGATGCGAGCAAACTGACACCATGCTTGATGAATAGCACTGTCCAGTTCTGTGAGATTTGATGGTTGTGGAACCAGCTGCCTGATGGCTCTTTTAACTTTGTCCCACAAATGCTCAATTGGATTGAGATCTGGTGATTGTGGGGGCCACCTAAGCAAGGTAAAGTCTCCCTCATGTTCTTGAAACCACTCCTGCACAATACGAGCATTGTGGCATGAAGCATTGTCTTGTTGGAAGAAGCCAACTCCATTGGGATACGCCATCAACATGATAGGATGAACTTGATCATCAACGATACTTAGGTATGTTGTGCTATTCAGACGTTGTTCCACACGAATTAAGGGGCCCAAAACATGCCAGGAAAACATGCCCCAAACCATAACACTGCCCCCACCAGCTTGAAGGGTTGTACTCATGCATGTGGGGTGCATGCTTTCATGCTGTTTCTGCCAAATTCTCACTCTGCCATCTGCATGATGCAACTGGAAACGTGATTCATCGGACCACATGACTTTTATCCAATGTTTGACTGTCCAATCCTTGTGTTCCTGTGTGAATTAGAGACGTTTTATCTTGGTAACTGCAGATAGCAAAGGTGTTCGAACAGGCTTTTGGCTTCCATATCCCATACCAGTGATGGCGAACCTATGACATGGGTGTCAGAGGTGACACGTGAACTCATTTTTTTGGTTGATTTTTCTTTGTTAAATGGCATTTAAATATATAAAATAAATGTCAAAAATATAAATCTTTGTTTTACTATGGTTGCAAATATCAAAAAATTTCTATATGTGACATGGCACCAGAGTTAAGTTAGGGTTTTTCAAAATGCTGACATGCCGAGCTCAAAAGGTTCGCCATCACTGTCCCATAGGATGCAGTATAGGGCTAATTTGCCTACAAACGTCAGGTGGTCATAATAATCTGGCCACTCAGTGTCTACTTCCCATTTGTGTTACTATATTTTTACTATATGTGCTCTTATTAGTTCATAGGCACAGAACTTCTAACTTCCTCTGCCTGCTTCACAATATGAAGTTAAGTAAGTCCTGAGCTTCAGTCTCAATCACCTCTGTGTATTTCTGGTTTTGTCCTAATTTGTTTTTTAGCTTAGCCATGTTTTCTAAAATGAATATAAACTAGGTTGATAGATGTGTGAAAGCCAACTTTTGGAATTACTTTTTTCTGTTTTTATTTTCCTAATCAACAATGTTGACCAGGATGGCCTTAAATTTCCCCTGAGCCTGCTTCCAAATTTGAGTCCCTTAGAGCATTTACCTTAGGTAATTTTTTCTCTCTGCCCTTTTAAGATATATCTTTTTAAAAGTCTCTTGTCATTTTTCAAAATCCAGGAATGCCTTTCTCAAGCTGGGAGCCATCACTCTGAAGTGTAATAACCAAGGAAGGTAGTGCCCCTGTCCCCCAATCTTTGTGGGAGGGTGAGAGCCTAAACTAGGTAGGTTCCTTGCTCCAAGTTGTAAACTACCTGTGTTATAAAGACACCAGAAACTTTACTTTTCCTTTGGATAAAGCCAAGTAGCCTCAGAAGGCCCATAGAACTGAGCTCTTAACACTTGGGTTGCGGGTTAAAATGCCTTAGACCCTTGGAATTGAGCTCACACTGAGTTCTGGTCTCTCTCTCCTACTGCAATAACCTGGAAGAAAGTCTCCCTTACCTATTAAATTTCTCCAGTGCAATTTTGTTTTGACAATATATAACTTACTTCAAGACTATTTGGAAGGGAACTTTATTTGTAATTCTCATAGAGGCAACTTAAGTCTTTATTAAATATTAGAAGTACTCCACACTGAGAAATTTCCAATGGGGAAAAAAAAAGAAAACTCAGAATTCAAATGTAATTTCTAGACTAAAATCTCAAGGATTGTGCCAAAACCCATCAGTCTCTATAGTTTTAATTGCTCATGTTTGCAAATAGTTTTACAATTTTTAGCTTTGTTTTTCCCTGTTGACAGCTTTTGGCTTTGATTATCATTCTATTCTCATAGCATCTCCTCTGAAAAGTCGGGACTCCATTGATGCCATGCCTTATAGTATTTTCCTTTAGTGTGAATTTTGTTTTTATAAAATTCCTTTAGCTAAGTAAATACGTTTTTTCTTTTACTGGAAGACTTAAAACATGTTCTCGAGATGTCACTGATACATCCTAGTTCTTTGAACTCTTTTAAGATATTAAAATTAGCTATTTTCTTTACCAATCATGAAGAGCCAAGTTTTGTTATAAAGATACCTCTACTTATGAGAAGATGTGTTTAAGCTTATAGTAAAATGGGGGTCTGATGGCTCTTGTCTTTTCAGGGAGAGGAAGTAGGGTAGTATTTGGGGTAAAGTTTTGAGGAAGATTTGCTGAGTGGGAGAGGCCAGAAAACAGTAACATGAAGTTGAGAATATTGACAAGGGAGTAAAGTAATGAACTATGGGCTTACACTGGCTAGGGAAGGGACTGAAGATAAAAGGGAGTTACTGGCAAGTTATTAAAACACATGTTGGGGCCTTAGAGATCTCAAAATTCAGAATTGTTGATTATTTGAAAATATAAAAACCTAAGAAATTATGTTTTTTCTGACTTTGGTTATTATCTAAATCTGTCAATGTTTTATCTTCTCCAAACATCATTAAATTCACTGTATAAGAAAGTTTCTTTTTCTTTCATAGAGGTCAATGCAATCACCCAGTACATCTTTTTATACCAGGTCTGGTTTGTTTAGAGTATAAAGTATATTTATTCTCTATCTTATGATGTTTTGAAAGATGTTGCCCCTGGGTTTAAGAATACAATACTTATTTGGGAGAAATTGAATAAAGGCTTAAAATGTCCAAGACTAATAAAACGAGGATTGCTGCTAAGGATTAATAGACTGCAGAGTGCACCTCGAAGTGGAGGGCAGAAAAATAATTTGGGGAAAATGTCTGGAAAAAGAAAAATGTTGGAGGGGGTGAAGAAGTAAATCTCACCTTCAAGGGCATCAAAGTAAGGAAAATGAGAATTAAAGAGAGTAACCATGATTGTGGCTGAGTTATAAATGTCTGTTTTAAGTTTGCTTCATATAGTTTAAAATGTTAATCAGTTCCCTACATCATAAATTAGTACTGCACTATTATTAAAGTCCATTAAAATTCATGTCCTTTAAAGCAAGAAAGGTAACTGGTGAATTTATTAAATATTTAAGTGTTAAGTAATTCATTCTGCAAAAAAAGAAAAAAAAATCCTTTCCCCCCCAAAAAAGTACAGCTAATATGTCATGTGATACAGAAATCACATGGACTACTCATCACTCCTACCTTCACCCATCACTCATCACTGCTATTGCTCACATGATGTAAGCTCACAAAACTGTCACGAAATGTGGATCCCCCCTCAACCTCCTGATTTAGCAGCTCCACTTCTGCTTCAGCTATTCCATAATGGAAAAGAAGAATAAATTAGATGGCCTAGAAAATGAAATTAAATAAATTGTACATGCTCAAGCTCACTTCAAAGTCTACCTCAGAGAGCTTTACTCATATTTTCTACCTTCCTTCAAACTCCTCTTCCTTGTGTTTTCTTTGACATCTTTCTTCAGTGGGTTCAAGATTTGGGTCCAGATCAGTCTGGACTCAACCACATTTGCATAATGGTGACCAGTTTGGGCAAAGGGGAAATTTGCTTTAGGATTTCATTTTGAGCTAGCTTAGTAATAATAATAAAAAGAGAAAAAGAGTGTTGGAAAAATATTTTAATAGTTCACATAACAGAAGGAAACATTCCAGAAAAAAGGATCACTCTAGAGCAGGGGTGGGCAAACTTTTTGACTCGAGGGCCACAATGGGTTCTTAAACTGGACCGGAGGGCCAGAACAAAAGCATGGATGGAGTGTTTGTGTGAACTAATATAAATTCAAAGTAAACATCATTACATAAAAGGGTACGGTCTTTTTTTTTTTTTTAGTTTTATTCATTTCAAATGGGCCGGATCCGGCCCGCGGGCCGTAGTTTGCCCACGGCTGCTCTAGAGTCACTCAAGTATCAGAACCAGAGGTTGGATGATTCAGGACTTGCTCTTTCTGCTTCTATTTTCTCTGATCATCAACTTCATTCATTCCAGTTTCACTCACTACTTCATCATGTGTCAGAGGATTCAGCTACCAGCAGTCTGGGCGCAGACACTTATATCTTAGTTAAGAGGTCTTTAGCACCTACCTCTGTTAAAAAATTCTTGGGGAAGGGCTCTGACTATTCTAGCTTGGGTTATATGCTCTATCCTGAATAAATGACAATGGTCATAAGATGTGTGATTGGTCACTTCAGGACCTATGTGTTTGACATGAAGGGGAGCAAAATATACCATCCCCAAATATGCCTCTATGACATAGTAATTATTTTGAACTAATTATTAAGAAATAGTAGACACAGGAGAAGCTCTGAAAATGTAAAAGTTACCTTTCAGTAAGAGAGACTTACAATTATAAGGGAAATCTCTATTTGTAAGGGTGTCTCCCTCTCCGTACCAGGAAGAAGACTGTATCTCTAGAAACTCTTATGCAGGGGAGAAGGTTATAACTTAAAATGGCCATACCCTTGTATACTGTGCTTTTTCTGGTAGCCTCCCATTGCTGGTCTCACCCCTTCTCGACATGTGTTTTTGTCTTTAGCTGGAGATGGTATTTAAGATGGTGGCTTGGATAATTTGAAGTGTTAATTCAGTTTTTCTTGGGTATGTCCCATGTATAGAGGAGGTAAGCATGTTATTAAACTTCTGTTTGTTTTTCTCCTATTAATCTGTCTTTTATTACAGATTTCTCAGGCAAGAGAAAGGGGTTTCTCGGACAAGAACCTAGAAGGATAGAGGGAAAATTATTTTTCCTTCCCTACAGAAACGTTATAGTCATTCAAGAAATGTTTTTTTAAATAAATCAGTGAATAAATATAACATTCACTTAGCTATGATTTGTAGGAAGGATTAGAAGAAAATAAACTATCGAGAAGAAATTCAGTTAGGAAGCTATTGAGTTATTGTTAGCAACTTGGAAGATGAATGAGGCAAAGATATGATTTAAAATTGTCCCCAAAGTGAAACTTTGATTTGCATCACATCTCTAACAGTTCATCTCTCTATATAACTTAATATTTAGTCATTAGGACTTTGATATAATTTAGAGGGATAAAAAGACTGTGTTTAGCATTTAGTCTAATATTTAAAAACATAGAGTTTATATTTATTTCTACAATAGGAAAAATTTAAGTACTGAGATAGTGTTAGCAACTTGGAAGATGAATGAGGCAAATATCTTAAATTCTTATGCAATAATGATGCAAAATAAATAGGTGGTACTCTGATGCTTAACTTTCCTTGTATGAGTTTATCTTTTGGTCCTCACAACAGGAGATTTGAACTGAGCTGATAGAACTTACTAAAGTTGTTTAGTTCACTTCAGTCAACACATCTAGCCATCTCCTAAATTTTCATCTTTGCACCAGATCAATTCAGACAAAATTGAATAAGACACAATGCTAGTTTCCTTCAAAGAATGGATAATGTAGTCAATAAAGTAAATTGTATATAAGTAATTACATTGCAAGATATATAATGAGCATGCTAAGTTAAAAAACCCAGAATAAAACTTGACATATTCTATGTCAGTTATGAGGAAACAAAAATTATTTATCTTATGATATTGAGAAAGATTTAAGAGAAGCCTGTAGGAATAAGTAGGACTTCAAATAATACAGGAAAAATTTGGAAAGGCGCACAAAACTGTTAACAACCAAATAATGACAACTTTAATTCACTCAAGTAAACTCACAAGGAAGTAAAGGTTTTTTGGGTGCACATGCACAAGACTCTATCATCCTGTGACTACAGATCACAGAAGAGACTAAATGAATGAGAGTTCATTGATCAGAACATCCTCTCTCCCATGGAAACCAGAGAGACAAGAGATAAATGCCCTCTCCTTTGCTCTTATCTCGTTATCTTTACCATCTCTGACAGTTGTAAAGTATTCTAATGTGTAAACAAGAATCAAGCTAATATCTCATTTCAAGTGGTGTTCAATTATGTAAATCTCCATTTTTCATCTTGCTTTTATTAGCATAGCAGTGTCCAGTGATTATAATGGGAGAGCATTTTTTTGTTCAACTATTCAAATGCCATTCATTTAAGGGAGCAAAATTTTTGCATAGTAGGCCTTCTAGAAAAGATCAAATAGATAAATAATTCAGAGAATATTTATGAGTTTATTCTTTTGTTTTGAATGCCTTGCTTATCTATAGGTGAATTAATGTGCAAATTAAATATTCATAAGCCAATTTGTGTTATTGGTTTACTAGTATTTTGTGATATCCAGATGTTATTTCTTCCTCTTTGTATTCAGTAATGGTCATTTGAGATTCAAATGCAAACACTAGGCTTAGTTGTCATGCCTATATATCATTAAAATGAATAATAAGGCTCCGTAAGAAAAAAAAAAACACATTTAACTTATTGCCTTCTTTTAAATAAGACAGAACCACCGGGAATCCTATTTTATATCTTCAGAATAATTTTGTATCTACATCTATGTTTTTTAAGGCAGCATTTTATAATGCAATAGTTTTTCAAACTTTTTGGCATAAGGTTCTCTTTACATTCTTCAAAATTATTGAAAGCCCCAAATAATTTGTTTCATTTGGGTTATATCTAATAATTTTGGCTATATTAGGAATGTTATCAGTTAAAATTGTTATCATAAAAAATACTCAGTAAATACTGGTATGTGTCAGACATTGGCTTTGGATTAAAAGGAAGGAGGAAGAGGGCATTTAAAACAGATGAAATTTCACAAAATATAATTCAGGGAAGTGAGAAAAAGTCAAGTATACAGGAGAGAATGAGTGAGCCTACTTTTGGGATACAGAAAGTTCCTGTAGAAGAGTATTAGGAGGTTAGGCAAGGAAATGGTCAACTTAAGGACTATAATAGAGTAGATGGGAATTCATTGAAACGTTTTTGGTCAGAGCAGTGACATCATCAAAATTACTTTTGTTGGTTTGTTTTTGTTTTGTCTGAAGGATTGCTAGAGAAAAGCATGCTATAAGGAATTAATAGATTGTTATAACCACTTTAGAGGCAGTATCGCTTTTGATACCACAAACCCGTGAGTAAGTGTTATTACAATGCCCACTTTAATAATGGGGGAACTGAAGTAAAGGGAGATGTGAAATAGAAAAAGACAATAATAATGCCTAATTCATAGAACTTCTAGAAAATTCAACATATGAAAAATATTTAACATAAAATATGGTAAGGATTGAATGATATAAGCTATAAGATTTAATATTAGTGTTATTATCAATTCCAAGAGGAAGCTATTACCCCCCCCCCCCCTTCTTCAGTTTTATCTCATGTAGTGTAATATCAGCAAGCTTTCACAGGCTTTGTAGAGAAAAATTGTGAATTTTAATTTTAATTTATGTTTTACAGATGCGTAACATTAGGTTAAAGTGAAAAACTTTTTTAAATGGCAATTTCTATACTGTTGTCTGTGTCTCATAGAGTATGTTGATTCCCAGAGGGAAAGGGGAAAAGGGGGAGAGATAAAAGAAGATAAAAGGGGGTGGATGGGTAAAATGGTGTTGGAAGGAGACCTGACTTGAGATGGTGAACACACAATACAATGTACAGATGATGTATTATAAAAATGTACATCTGAAACATATATAATTTTAACAAATGTCACCCCAGTAAATTCAATTTAAAACAACAGCAACATTAATTTCCTGTGGTTAGGGAGCATCAGTTTCTTGCTCAGCATGCCTATAAATAAAGGTCTAATTGCCAAGAGCTGGGACAGGAAGGGGAAGAAATGGGATGATAGCTAAATAGTACTCTATGGCTTGAAACCCGTTTCCTCAGAAGTGAGATTATTTGAGTCCTTTTAAACAGATTGCTATTGGTTATAAGGTGAGGAAGGAGTGGGAAAGGTGAGAATGAGAAGGGGAAGGTAGGGAGCTTTGTATGTGGGGGTGATCTCACAGTGTAGCATGGGAGGATGGGGGTGAGTGTATTCACAGAGGTGAGCAGATGGCCAGGAGTCACAAGAACAGTTCATCTTTTCAGAATGAAGGTAGTGGGACAATCTTCTTTGTGGACAAAGTGTCACTATTAGAGCAAAGAAGCTCTGCAGATCATTGAAGGAAATGGAAAAGCAGCTGTAGACTCCTTGGAGGTGATTTTTTTGTATTTCCCCACTTCTATGCCACTTCCACAATCATGAATCAACACAAATTCAATCATATAAAGTACATATGAAGTTGAAACAAGTTTTAATTAGAAATAAAAGTAGCAAAAGGAAGTTCTGAAAAATAATGGAGTAGTTGGGAAGCATTTCATATATATATATATATATATATATATATATATATATATATATGTATTTCAAAGAGGAAGGGAGAGGGAGAGATAGAAACATCAATAGATAGAAACATCAATGAGAGAAAATCATGGATCGGATGCCTCTTATACACCCTCCACTGGGGATCAAGCCCGCAACCCGGGCACGTGCCCTTGACCAGGAACCAAACTGTGACCTCCTGGTTCCTAGGTGGACGCTCAACCACTGAGCCAAGCTGGCCAGGCTGGGAAGCATTTCTGACAGATGCAAATCAAGTTCTTTTTCCTTCCCCCAACTTGAATTGCAAATGTGGACTGACTTGATAGGGGCTCAGCCCCCACCTTTGCATTTCTCATTATCAAGTGCAGAGGGAAGAAACAAAGATGCCATAAAGTGAAAAGTCAATAATAGAGTCCCAACTTCCAGACATTCCATTCCATCGGATTCAATGAACACTTACTGGGCCATTACTCATTTAGAAACTAAGTAGGTGCTATGGGACCAGAGGTGTTGAAGACATGGATACTGACTAGCAGGAAAAAGTGACCAAGAGCTACGATGCACGTCATCTTTAAGGTATGTTGTCAAGTACGATGAACAATTGATTTTGAAGCTAAGGAGGGGAAGATTAATTTAAATGGAGTTGAATATAGATTGTTCAATTTGACAACTAATTCTTTATTAATATAAATCATCAGAACAGTCATTGTAAGAGGGACCTGGTATGTTGTCCCAAAATATATACTCAAGTTTTGAGTCGAATTACTTAATCTTTTCAGTGGTGCCTCCCCATTCACTGAGGTAGTTTCAAGCACTCCATCCTTGGTCTTTCTACTCTAGACCCGGGGTGGGTTCCTCACGCTGGGCTTCTCAACTCAGATCTCATAAGCTGCTCCTTATAGCAGTAGTGCTCCTCTCCCACTCTTTGTCTGCAAACTTCAGATCGTACCTGAGAGATCACTTCCACCAGGAGCCTTCTCTAGAGATTGCCACTTCTGCTCCCCTGACTGCCTGAGGATCCCTAGAAATGGTCTTATCCTGATCTTTTCCTTTGTAGTGCTTTTACCCATTGTAATGAATCACATCTGTGTCCTTAGTTGATTACTATGTTTTTCTTCCATCAGTCAATAAGATCCACATGGCAGCGGCTATGTTCACCATTTACCACTGTATTCCCAACACTGAACACTGTCACTGCCTATGACACTTGTTCGGTGATGTTTCCAAATGAAATGATTAGTTGAATCCATGAATACCTGTTAATTGAGAAACTGCGATGAAGTGTAGCACTTTTTAGCCCTGTGTTTCTATTTTGGCACATTTGCAATTTTGTCTTTTTTTTTTTTTCCCCTAGCCGTGGTCGGCAAACTGCAGCTCGCGAGCCACATGCGGCTCTTTGGCCCCTTGAGTGTGACTCTTCCTAAGCCTTAGGAGTACCCTAATTAAGTTAATAACAATGTACCTACCTATATAGTTTAAGTTTAAAAAATTTGGCTCTCAAAAGAAATTTCAATCGTTGTACTGTAGATATTTGGCTCTGTTGACTAATGAGTTTGCCGACCACTGCGGGCCTAGGGCATCCTCACTTTCTTAACCAGCTCTCCGATTGGGCTAGATGTGATGGAACTGCAGGGGAATGGTTGACAGCCACTGCAAATACCAACATGTGAGTATCCTTCTGGGCCTAAGGAATGTGAGCAAGGGTGGAGATGTCGATTGTGGAAGTTACATTTGGCTGGATATGACGTTTGCCATCTCAAAAACAAAAAATTTGTACACTGAGAGGAATGCGAAAACGCTTCTCCCCATTCTCTGGGTGACATGTTGAAAGTTTATTGAGTCCTCTGGACAGTCTCTTTCTAGAAGTTTCAGGATCTGAATTCCTGGGTAAGTAGTAAGCTGAGGTGTTAGTGTGCACAATGTAAGTCCAGTTCTAGGCCTGGAATCATTTCAACACTACCCCAAACAGTCCACAGCTCATAGTAGTTTGAAAATCACACATGAGTGTATGAAAAGTTGCCTGAATATAAATTAGAACCTCAATCTGATCAAAGGTTGCTGGGAGCCGGTCCATCCTTGCTGCTTGACACAGTTGCTGCAGAGAAGAAACATCTGCACAGCATATGTTTCAAGGGACCTGGTGTATATGGCATACTGTTCTTAATATGTTTGCTCCCCTTCTTGGCGCTATGTGTTTTAACCAAGGTCACCTCTCCGAGAAAGGTTGTTTCCCCAGGTGGGGATTTTTCCCTGAGGTTAGGGAGGGGATACAACCCCTTAACTAAGTGCCAGGCGGGTAGTTAATCACTTTAACTACAAACAATCACGCTTAAGCTACATAATCTTTACTCCCTGGAATGGAGATAAGAAACAACACCCTAACCTTTGGAATGGAAATTGACGGGATTAGGGTCAACTGGTATAAATACAGATGTAACAAGACAACAAGAGACAGAACCTAGACACAGAACCTAGACACAGAACCTAGCAAGAGAACATGGCAAAAGATCCTGGATAGAACCTGGACAGAACTTGGCTGGAGATCCTAGCCAGAACTTCGCTGGAGATCCTGACCAGAGCTTGTCTGGAGATCCAAACCAGAACTTGGCTGGAGATCCTAGCCAGAACTTGGCTGGAGATCCTGACCAGAACTTGGCTGGAGATCGTGGCTAGAGATCCTGGCTAGGCTGCTGATCAACTGAATGCTGTCTCCATGTCCTTCATTTTTCACCAACTCCGTCCACACCTTTGGGGACTCCTGGACCTGCTAGGGTTGGACCCCAGCAAAAGGTGAAGAAAGTAATATTTGAAAGAAAAGTTAAATCCAACTCCAATGTGATTTTGCTAGAAGCTTGACCTTTGTGACAGCAAAACATTTGGTCCCACAAAAGTTAGATAACACTGCTACAGTGTTTTTGAAGTTAATTTTAGGGCAACGTTTTTCAAGGTTAAAAGCGAGAGGGAAATGATTGGATAGGATATTGAAAGAAACAGTCTGTCAGATGTTAATATAATTTAACTAGCAATCAAAAGAGAGCGCTGGTAGAAATTTAAACTTTAAAACCAAGAACTAAACATTTATGAGGAGAGACTGCTTTGCAATGTGAAAAAAAATGAGGTTTATTTTAACTGTTTAGTTATCATTGGGATTTTAATGATGCATAGTTCATAGTAGTAATCAGCATTTTATAGATGGGAAATGCAAATAAAAATGGCTTGCACAGTTTATTGCTATTTTTATTGCTTGATTATGGCCCTTTAAACATGCATAGAGTAATCTTTACTTTTAAAAAACTCTTATGAAAGAAGATGATATAATCTATATGTTATAAACATTATCCCATAAATATCAATGTAAAAATCTTACTGCATTGTTTGGAATCCCATTGTTATAGACTAACTCATTCTCTGTGTGAGGAAAATATAAAGTCTTGCTTTAAACAGAGAAATATTAAAAGAACATGTGGTAGGTGCAGAGATAAAGGGCTTGAGAGAGGATTCTTTACCTTTGAAGTTTCCTCATTTTTAATGAATGGATGGATATCTCTTACCATTAGCTGAGATAATGGAAATGCATGTGAGATGATATTAAAAAGAATCAGATTCAAATCCTAATTCCATGGCTCATCAGTGCTGTGAAGATCAGTGCATCTCTGTTGTCTGAAAATAATGCCTACACCACAGAACTGAAATAGGATATAAAATGAGTGTGTGTGTCAAAGCTTAAATTGACATGCCACATACTGGCAGAAATGAGCCTTGTTGAAATAGAAGTGTGTAAGGCTTCCTTCTTTGTTCCTCTGAGAACTGGAATCTTCATTTTAATGGGCAATGAGATCCCTGGGCTGGAGCTTATGTTACTACTTTCTTAGGGCATGCCACATGGAGTGCCAGGCTGAGGAAGAATGAAGGGAGTCAGGACAGGACAGGGGGCCCATGTGAGGCTGTCATCGACTTGGCTACCACTTAGCACAAGCGCAGGTGAGTGTTGCCCCCTGTAAATGACTGCTTCCAAACTCATTCCCTCTATAGGGAGGAGGGGGATGAATTTATTCCCAACCAGGTCTCCCATGACCAAAGGACTGCACTATGGGATGCTAACTTCCTTATACATAATGGTTGGGCACTCTTGGGGCTCCCTGCTGAATCCATGACTTGTAATGACTGAGGGCAAAAAGAAGCCCCAGGCTGGAGGTCAGTGACTGCAGTGTGGGTAGGAGGTGATTCTCTGTTGGGTTGTGGGTGTGTCTGAGTGAATGGCCACGGAGGTAGCCAGGCCTGAGTGATGTCCAGGGCCTTAGAGACACAGTGAGCTGAGAGAATCTGAAGTGGCACATATGATGTATATAAGAACACTTAAAAGTTCAAATCTCTAAGAAAATTTTTGAGGACAAATGAAAGGATTTCTTGAGACTAACTGAACCCACTCAGGACCCATTGTAAATACCTCATTCTTTACCGTATATAGTACATGTGGAGGAAAGCTTGCAGTCTCCTTGTTATTTCCAGCTTCTGTCTATGGAGCCAACTCAAATCTCATGGTGGGACCCATAAGAGAGTTCCCATAATGGTCCTCTTCTGAATTCCTTTCCATAGGTTCTTTTTAAAAATACATTAATATTGTTGTTATTTTTAAAAAGATTTTTTATTGATTTTTAGATAGAGAGGAAGGGAGAGGGAGGAAGAGACAGAAACATCAATGGGAAAGGGGAACATCTATAGGCTGCCTCCTGCACTCCCCCTACCTAGATTGAGCTCACAGCTCAGGGAATTGAACAGGCAACTCCTGGGTGCGAGGAATGACACCCAAAAAACTGAACCACACCAGCCAGGGCTCCACGTTATTCTTGTCTTACACCATCTACTTGATTTGAGCTGTTCTGGAAAATATAACAGTTTTTAGTCTGGTTTTTTTTTTTTGGTGTGTTTGCTTAAAGACCACCTTTAGGAAGAAAGCATTTATTAATCAACTAGAGGCCGGGTGCACGAATTTGTGCACGGGTGGGGTCCAGCCAGCCTGCCCCAATTGGGGCGGATGGAGCTGGCCAGCCAGGGGGAGAGGCCACAGGAAGTTGGGGGCCGTCCCTGCCCCCATCGGGCCCATTGGCCAGCCACAGTGCACATCATAGTGACCAGTTGTTCCGATTGTTCTGGTCGCTTGACTTTTATATAGATTTTTTAAAAAGGCTTTTTTTTTTTTTTAACCTCTTTCATGTTCTGCCAAATACTGTCTGTAGCTCTACATATCTGTCTTTCTAACTTGCCCAGGGAATGTATACACATTTTCTTGATAAGTGGGCATTTTCTGGCTCTAACAGACCTGAGTGTGTTCAGGGGATGGGGATTGCTAATTTCCTTTTGGTAGAATAGAAATTCTCAACTACCCACAAAGCAGTGAACACCGTGGTATTTTCTTTGTAGAAATAATGAATTCCTAATCTGGAAGGAGCAATTAGAATATATAAAATTTAACTGTGTCTTGTATAGTCTACTATAAAATACAAAAATGTGCCCAATCTTATCTAACACATTATTTTATTTATCGTCTTTCACATAACTCACAGTAGAATTTTTATATGTGTATTATAAGTTTACATATGAAATAGCTCCTGTATTTACTGTTATGGAAACAATCCTCAAGAAAATGTATGAAATTATTGGCTGGAGAGACACGGAAGCAGATGCAATATTTTCACCTGGTAAGAAAAAGCAAGAAATTTCTACATATTAAATGAAATCCTATCGAATAATAGACAAAGATTGAAATTAACCATACCTCTGCTACGCTTCCCATTGGCTAATCAGTGAGATATGTCAATTAACCGCCAACAAAGATGGCGGCCGGCAGCCACACAGCTGAAGCGAGCAGGAGGCTTGCTTGCTCCAGTGAGGCAAGCTTCCTCCCTGCTGCAGCCAGGCTCTGAGCTCCACTCTAAGCAACAAAGTTGCAATTATAGAAGCTAAACAAACCCCAGGCCGTGGCCTCGGAGCTGGAGCAGCAACAAAGTTTCAATTATAGAAGGTAAATAAATCCCAGAATAAAAATAAAAAATAAAAAAAGGAGAGACTGGGAGCTTCAGTCACCTGCGGGCTTGGCCAGCCTGAAAACCCTCAGCCCCTCATCCAGACTGGCCAGGCACCCCAGTGGGGACCCCCACCCTGAAGGGGCTGTGACCAGCTGCAAACAGCCATCAGCCCCTCACCCAGGCTGGCCAGGCACCCAAGCGGGACCCCCACCCTGATCCGGGACACCCTTCAGGACAAACCAGCCAGCCCCCACCCGTGCACCAGGCCTCTATCCTATATAATAAAAGGGTAATATGCAAACTGACCCTAACAGCAGAACAACTGGGAATGACTGGTCACTATGACACACACTGACCACCAGGGGGCAGATGCTCAATGCAGGAGCTGCCCTCTGGTGGTCAGTGAGCTCCCACATGGGGGAGCTCTGCTCAGCCCAAGCCAGGCTGATGGCTGCCAGTACAGTGGTGGTGGTGGGAGCCTCTCCTGCCTCCTCAGTAGCGCTAAGGATGTCCGACTGCAGCTTAGGTCTGCTCCCTGCTGGCAAGTGGACATCCCCTGAGGGCTGCCAGGCTGCCAGAGGGATGTCTGATTGCCAGCTTAGGCCCAATCCCCTGGGGAGCAGGCCTAAGCCAGCAGGTGGTCATCCCCCAAGGGCTCCCAGACTGCGAGAGGGCACAGGCCAGGCTGAGGGATCTCCCACCGCCGCCCCCCCCCCCCCCCCCCCAGTGCACAAATTTTTGTGCACCGGGCCTCTAGTATAGTATATTAGGAGTCATTCAAAATATATTTCAACTAGTACTATTGTTTTTGAGATATAAATATTCATAAGCTGTTGTGTTGGTTATAATTACAAAGTTTCCAGAAATCTAAAAGTTATGAATTGTGTTATTTAATCTTTCTCTCAACACTTTCAAGGAAGGATATTTTAAAAATAACATGTCTGGGAAGTCAGATGAGCTGTTAAGAGGAGTCCCACCACAGCAGGAAGGTTATTGAAACCGGGAAAAGGCTTCCAGGTAGGAAGATGGTGCATATGTTACTTTTGAGGGCTCAAGCAATTCCTTCCACAGGAATAAAGGCAGTTATGCTGAAGGAGCAGTTGGCTACAGAAAGAGGCAAAAAGAAGATGTTTTGGAAAAAGCAACCTTATTTCCCAGAAAGAAGCGTTATTTTTGTACCGCATGTGGAGGATTCATAGTTGGCCTTCATAGCCTATGAATGTGAATTCCTTTAAACATGAATGTATCTGTTCTGGGGCTAAGACTCACTTCCTGGAAGGCTGCCCAGAAGGATCTAAAACAAATCTCAAGTGGTACTTGTAGTCCAAAAGGGGGAGGAAAATTTTGCAAAGATGTATTTCAGGGCTGCAGGCAAAATTGCATGAATTCAATTTTCATTTCTTAAAAGTGGGGCCCCAAAACTAATCAAGGGGTTAGAATCAGAGCAGTGCTTTTCTTCTGGTGGAGAGAAGATACGAGCTTGGGGTTGAGTGGAAAAGGGCCAACAGAACTTGATGAAAACATTGTTTTGGTTGGACTGTTGATTACATGAGTATGAACATTTGTCAAAATTTATTAAACTCTACACTTAATATCTGTGCATTTTACTGTATGTAATTATACCTTAATTTAAAAACATAAAAAAGATACCAGTCCTTAAAAAAATGAATATCACCAGTGATTTTTCACCACTTTAGTTTCAGAAAGCTCTCAAATTGTTATGAGGAATATTTCAGATTTTTGAAATTAGATTAATAATTACTCTTTCTCTTCCATAGGTAGTAGAATATCAAACTTCTATGACAATATCTATATATGTAAAAGCCTAAGTGACCAGCTGACCATTTGACCATCCAACTGGTAGCTATGCTGTGCCCTCTCGCAAACAAGGACCCCTCAAGGGATGTCGGAGAGCTGGTTTTGCCCCAATCCCCGCAGGCCACGCCGAGGGACCCCACCAGTGCATGAATCTGTGCACCGGGCCTCCAGTACAGACATAAGAAACAAACAGCATGACTACACTTCCATGCATTTTATTGTTTCCAAACAAGTAAGTATCAAATAGAGACTTTTCCAACTTTTAAGACTCTTCAAAGATAAATTGATAAAGTAGTAAAAAAACAGAATGTTAGCTTTACTTTACATTAAATATGTTCTGTAATCTCTGTGTCTGTATGGTTGCCAGAGGAGAGGTGTTAGGGGCTGGATGAAAAAGATAAAGAGATTAAGAAATACAAATTGGTAGTTACAGAACAGTTATGGGGATGTAAAGTTCAGCATAGGGAATTTTGTTAATATTGTAATAAAATTTCTTAATTCACATTATAGGCAAGACAAAAATATCTATGTAACATAATTTTTATAATGAATAAATATAGAAAAAGAATAGTCTTACTTATATAAATTATTTTAAATGAACTTAATACATTATCATGGAAAGAAATACAAATGTGTCAAGTACTTTTTAAAAGTCCAAACCTCAATCAGTATTCAACCAAAAATTTAGGAAATCAATTTGAAGGAATAATATTTGAGGTCAAATGATTTAGCCCATTACTCTAATATACATTACTTAATGACCATTAAGGAAATCAGGACATTAGGTGCTATTATCTTACTACAATAATTTTTGGCAAAAATTTCTTTGGCCCTGCTTAGAGTTGTACAAATTTAAAGTTATATAATAGAGTAGAGATTCTAATTTCATTTTTTGTAGTATTGCTAAATTTGATGCCAACTTTAAAAAAAAAAAACTGTCTCTGGAAGTTACACAGAAGGTGTCTGTCTGAGTTAATTACAAACCTAAAACTTTGCTGTGCCACAAATAGACAAGAATTCAAAAGAGGAAATTTTAAAATGCATTGTTCTTATAAGTAGAATAATTATAGGCAAGTTTATAATTACCTAGCAAATTACCTAGCATGGCAATTACATCTTCATCCACTTTGGAAATAAATTTAACTTAGGAAAAACTACTCGGTGCTGAGAGAAAATTCATATAAGAACACATGTCCTTTGAATCTGTTGTAGGCACCTTGGGGAGGTAGATGACTGTTGTCTCCAAACCACACCTATAACTCAGTGGCATTGAGAGGTGAGAGCTGGGCCACTGCTTGTGAAAAATAACCTCTTTAGATTCTCTTCTCTCCCATAGACCATGAGCAATAAATGGAGTTGTTTTATCACCTAGAGCCAACTCATGGGTGTCCTTCTTCAAATGCTCTGCTATCCTGATCTGAAAAATGTTAGTGACTTGTATTTTAAGGTAGTGGTATTATGGGCGGATGTCTTGGCAATGACTAGCTTCATTGTGAATGTTTAAAACCAAAATAATTATGGCCTCCTTGAACTAACAGAGTGCAGCACAATTTGCCCTACTGAGGAAAATTGACCTTCCCCCTTGATCTTCAGTAGCAGTTTTTAGATAATTGAAGTGCCACTAGTCAAATGACTATAGATCCCAGAGAGTAATGCAGTATGTGGATAAGAGCTAGGATTGGGACAATAGACAGTGGTAAGGCATATAGAAAGCCTGATCATTCATACCCACTTATTAAAAATACAAGAACAAATAAGCCATCTCTTAGGGGTCATATCTGGCCCACTGGCCAATTTGTTATCTCAGTGTAGGGCCAAAAATAGGATGCATTTTAAGTGAGAATCACTATAGTAACTGTGATATATTTTTAGCATCAAAAGTACAAATGCATGGGTTGTATGAAATTATTTTTCTGCTTATGTTTGTGTATTTTACCTTCCTTAAAAGTTTTCTCACCTTATAGGTTTCTTCTAAAAATAAATTAAACCAAGTGTATAAAGCTCTAAACTACATATGTGGTACATAGCAGAAATTCAACAATTATTAGTTTTAAATACTATGCATTACATATAATTTTAAAAAATTGTTCCACATACTAGACAGATAAAAATTCATGTCCCAATATTTAGCAAACACTTGTAGATTTAAGCAACTGAAGCTTGGTAAGGTTAAGTAACTTGCCTCAAGTTTCACAGACAATAGAGAGTAAAAACACTTTGAGGAGATAGAAATAAAAATGCAGTGACCATAGACAACACCTACTAACAGTAAGATAATAATCACATATTTATTTAAATAAATTTTAGGACTTTCTTCATTGTAATTTAAAGGAACTTACTTGAACAGAACCTTTATTTTTATTTTTTCAAATTACAGGGAACCTGTGGCTCTGAGGCAGTTCAACAGATATATGAAACTTGAAAAATACTTCTATAGTGTTTTAAAGAACAAAGATAACTTTAAGCTTGTGTTTGATGCAGAGGTCAGGACTCTTAGTTTTTTTGTTGCTGCTGTTTTCTCTTTGAGATAATTTAATGGACCTAAACCTTCTTTGCTGAGTATTTTTTCTTGAATCTATAACGTAACTGATATTTTGAGATCATTTTAAAAGTATAGTTATCACTTGTCATACTTTATTTAATCTAAATGCAAATCATTTTTATTTGGAAGGGACTGTGGCTTCTACCATGCCCTTTTCAATGATTACATTCATTTTCCCCTGCCACACCACTTTTAATGACCCTAGACATCAGCAACAGCTTTCTCCTTTTTCAATTCTCCGAAAGTTTATTAGCCATATTTTATAAAATGGAATCAGGAAGCTCAAGATTGATGATATAATTTATGTTTTTAGATAATAACTCCATTTTTTAGGGAATAACAGCTAACAGGCACTGAGCACTCATTATGTATTGATGGTACACGTAGCATCTTAACTTGCATGACCTCATTTTCTTTTCTATTAATATGATGATTTCATGAATGAAACTATGATTTAAAGAGTTTAAATAATGTGTCTGACATCATGCTGCTGATAAATAATAAACCCAAAATTTGAGGCTAGCCAGGTTTCTTCTCAGGTGTGTATAACAAAGAATCTTCCAAATGCCTTGGTATAATTCATACACATGACTCCGCAGTCCAGCCGTTTGCCAACTCACTCAACATAAGCAGGTTCCTTTCTTCTCTGAAATCAGATTAGTAATGATAATTGTGCTTCAGGGTTGTTGTGGAACTAAAATAAAATTGTGAAAAGTTTTAAAAATTTGAACCACTCTGCATGTTAGTTTTTTATTTCACAATGTATGTATATGTCAAATCATCACGATGTATACCTTAAGTATCTTATAGTTATAAAGGTCAATCCATTATCCTATCTAATAAAAGAGTAATATGCAAATTGACCATTACTATAACTCACAAGATGGCCACCCCCTTGTGGTCAAAGATGGCCGCCCCCATGTGGACACAAGGTGGTTGGCAGGGGAGAGCAGTTGTGGGTGATCAGGCCAGCAGGAGAGGGCAGTTGGGGGGACCAGCCCTGCAGGGAGGGCAGTTGGGGGGAACCAGGCCAGCAGGGGAGGGCAGTTGGGGGCAACCAGGCCTGCAGGGGGGAGGGGCAGTTGGGGGTGACCAGGCTGGCAGGGGAGGCAGTGAGGGGCGACCAGGCCAGTAGGGGGGGGCAGTTGGGGGTGACCAGGCCAGCAGGCAGAGGCAGCTAGGGGTGATCAGTCTGGCTGGAGGGGGGGGGGGCAGTTAGGGGCAATCAGGCAGGTGAGCAGTTAGGAGTCAGCTGTCCTGGATTGTGAAGGGATGTCCAAGGGTTCCCGGATTGGAGAGGGTGCAAGCTGGGCTGAGGGAACCCCCCCATGTACGAATTTCATGCACCAGGCCTCTAGTATGTCAATAAAGCCAAAAGAATATTTTCTCAATATAAAAAATCAAATGGTTTTGTAACTTCAAAGGAAGCTGAAATATTAAAAATTAGTATCACAATGGGAAAATTAGAGGGAAATACAGGATTGAATTTAGAGAACAATGTGAGGATGGAAATAATCTAATATAGTATATATGTAACTCTATTATATCTTATCAACAGTTTACTTTCTACCAGACAGACAAAAAGGGAGGTTTACCCAATAAGAGACCTGTAGTCTTGGCTGTGTACAGGCTCAGTGCATAATTAATGTTAATTTTGCATATTTAATTTTTTACTATGTCAAATAGAGGCAGAGATTTAACAAAATATACTAAGTAAAATACAGTTCCATAATTTTTGTATTATCTTTATTAATTATTCAGGGTGCAACCAAGTATTGTCTTGGTTCTTTATTACAGAGAACATTGTACCCTTCTGTTTTCCAAGCTATGTTGCCTTTATTCAAGTTAAATGTGTGAGAACTTCCATATTTTAGAAATAAAAACCACGTGAATTGGGATTATTTTCAATTATTCTTCTACCAAATAAATAAGATGGTTCATATTGAAAGTTTTTCTCAGAGGAAACATGAAATTGATTATGCTACTGACTTTGATAGCCTGTGTCTTTGTGAAATACAGTGACTAGCAGTTAAATTATCTAAGTGCAATATATCCCTCAATAAAATTACTGCTTTAGACAGGAGGGTGATGTGGTCTGTCAGACTTAGAAACATAAATCTGTCTCTTCCCTATTCATCATGCATCATTGCCTATCATTTAATAAAGGCTATCAAACACAAATTAAACATTTCCTTATCAAAAAGTGCACCTCAAGTTTCTTTGTTCCTAGATTCACAATTTTAGGTTTGGGTTTTATTTCTTAACTAGAGGCCCGTTGCAGGAAGATTCCTGTAAGAATAGGGCCTCCTTGGGCCTATTCCTGCAAGAATAGGGCTTCCTGTGGCCGGAGCAAAGCAGAGAAGGGAGCGAAGCCCGCCCTTCTCTGCTGCCTCGCTCCTTCCTGTCTCCGCTGCCTCCGCTCTGCTCCCGTGTTCGCTGCCTCGGGACACTCCATCGGCAGTGGAGCGGCGAGGCTGGATCGGCTGCAGGAGTGGGCGGATAGTGCCTCGTCGCTCGACCCCACGGCCCTCGGCTGGGTGACAGGCCCGGACACCACAGCAGCAGTGGAGTGGCAAGGCCCCCACCCCCCCTGCTTTCCACCCCACCTGCCTGGCCAACAGGCCTGGACACTTCAGCGGCAGGGCTGAGGGGACTGGGCGCCGCCATCTTTGTGACAGCGTGACAGCTAATTTGCATTATTACTCTTTTATTAGATAGGATAAACACTTCAAAATAAGAATATACTTAATCATGATTCTATTTTAATATAGTGTACATATTATGTGGGTTATATAAAGTAGTTAAAATAGTAGTTAAAATTGTTATTCTTCTAATATCAATTTTATATATTAATCAAGTTTTTTTGTAGGGTTTCTATAAATCTATAATTTGATATATTCAGTAGTTTCCTGTTCATAACAAGGAATGTGGAAGAATTTTTCTCTCTATTATTTGAGGTATGAAACATTTTGTTACATGGATACCCATTTTACAAGTTGTTGAAAATTTGTGACATCTAAATTAAAGAGAGAGAATAATATTCATTAACCTATGTCACCACCCTTCCCCTTGAACTTGTGTTATTTTTTGTTTCATTCCAATCAAAATTATTTTAGCCACGGAGCACTTCACCATTCCCATGTTCCATAGCGGTGTTCTCTCAACAAGCTCTGTTGTCACTGTGGCTGCATCAGTCTGTATTCCCACCAGCAGTGAACTAGTGTTCCCTTTTCTCCACACCCTCACCAGCAGTTGATTTGTTGATGGTAGCCATTCTGACAGGTGTGAGGTGATATTGCATTGTGGTTTTTTTTTTTAATTCCTTTTTTAATTTAAATTCTTTATTGTTTAAAGTATTACATAAGCCTCCTTTTTCCCCTATTGACCTCTCCCGGCCACCCCCACCTCCCAGCATGTGCCCTCCCACTCCCCTCCCCGCATCTGTGTCCACTGGTTTTGCTCACATGCATGCATACAAGTCCTTTGGTTAATCTCTTACCCTTCACCCCCCACCTTCCCTCATAGGTTGGACAGTCTGTTCAATGCTTCTATGACTCTGGTTCTATTTTGGTTCCTCAGTTTATGTTGTTCATTTTATTCCACAAATGAGTAAGATCATGTGGTATTTATCTTTCTCTGACTGGCTTATTTCTCTTAGCATAATGCTCTCCAGTTCCATCCATGCTGTTGCAAATGGTAAGAATTCCTTCTTTTTTACTGCAGCGTTGTATTCCATTGTGTAGATGTACCACAGTTTTTTAATCCACTCATCTGCTGATGGGCACTTAGGGTGTTTCCAAATCTTAACTATGGTAAATTGTGCTGCTATGAACATAGGGATGCATATATCCTTTCTGATTGGTGTTTCTGGTTTCTCGGGATATATTCCTAGAAGTGGGATCACTGGATCAAAGGGGAGTTCAATTTTTAACTTTTTGAGGAAACTCCATACTGTTTTCCACAGTGGCTGCACCAGTCTGCATTCCCACCAGCAGTGCACAAGTGTTCCTTTTTCTCCGCATCCTCTCCAGCATTTGTCGTTTGTTGATTTGTTGATGATAGCCATTCTGTCAGGTGTGAGATGGTACCTCATTGATGTTTTGATTTGCATCTCTTTGATGATTAGTGACTTTGAGCATGTTTTCATATGTCTCAGCCTTCTGTATGTCTTCTTTCGAAAAATGTCTACTTAGGTCCTTTGCCCATTTTTTGATTTCAGGTGGTTCTGAATGATGTTTCTATATTTTAGTTGTAATTTTGATGTGGCTGTAGAAGGCGGCGAGTACCTGTGTTTACTATGCTGCCATCTTGGTTCCACCCTATTAATTGATTTTTAGAGAGAAGGGAAGGGAGAGGGAGAGAGAGAGAGAGAGAGAGAGAGAGAGAGAGAGAGAGAAACATACATCAATGTGAATACTAGGTATCAAGCCTGAAACCCAAGTATGTGCCCTGACCAGGGATCCAAACAGCAACCTTTTGGTGCATGGGACAATGCCCAACCAACTGAGCCTCACCAGCCAGAGTGCCATGAATTATTCTTGACTCACAGTCAATTTGCCTGTCTGTCTCACATTAGCATGACCCATAAGTTTAGTGTCTATGAGTCTAAGATAATGAGAAGAATAAAGTTATTTTTGAAGGTGTTATTCCCTATGTTCACCACTATAAAGAGATATTGTAAGACAGCAAGCAACACATAGGGATCAAAACAATAGATGCTACATTTGTTGAAATTGGTCCTGTATTCCCAGGCAGATTGAATAATCTTGGCTGCAGAGACCTCACATGTGTTTGGAGCTTGTATTTGGAACTGACCCATGATTTCCAATTTTCTCTTGGCAATCCTGCAATCCTGTCTAGAAGCATTTTTACCACTGTGGTCCCTTTGGAATAATTTATGACATATTTGATCTTTCACAGATCATAAACAGTATTTCCAAGTTTCAGCTTCTACATTCCTATTCGTCAAATCATTTAAAGAGATATAAAAATATAAGTGAAGCCATACCTCAATTATCCTTAGTTTAGTCAAGAGCTAGAGGTCTGACATAATTCATAGTTTGTGTTAATTCTCTTTGCCCAGATTACATATCTCAGGGAATAACTGGCATAATTAAAAGTGCAATAATCTCATTCAACAGCTAATTTCAGCACATGCACTCTATCTCAGTGATTTATGGAGAGCTTTGAAAATCAACATGACTTAGCCCCTCTCAGATCCTATGGACTGATCCTTGTAAAATTACAGCAATTGCTTTCAGTAACTGTGTTGTAAATTAAAATTTCTTTTGCACAGATGATATATTATAATAACTCAACTGTGTTGTATTCTTGTTACAATGACTATTGAAAAAGTCAATGGAAATAAGATGACAAAAAAATGTGAAAATGTCAACCATATAGCTTTGTCAAATTTGGTCTCTACTTTTTCCTTGATTTCCAAAGTTAAGAATATTTCTGTGATTCCCCTCCCCCCTTATCTAAGAGGAGCAATTTTGCATCATTTTAATTTTAGTTTTATGCATTCCTTTTATCCCTAACTTCAAGACCATTAAAGATAGAGATTTTTCTTACTGAGTGATGTGAGGCAGGCTCAGGCCAAGACCTAGCATAAGGCAGGGACTAAGATGAGGTGAGTAATTTGGTGATTGCTTCATGCATTCACAAGTTCTCACACCAGCTCACAGTCCAGATGGGATCACATACAGTAAAGACAGTTTTGTGGGAGTGAGCTAAATTTTGCTACTTATTTGTGATATTTAGAATTTGTTGTGAAAATAACAGTAATTTAAGTTCTTTCTGTTTACTAGGAATGATACATTTCTATACACTACCAATTAACAATCTGAAAATGAAATTAAGAAAATACTTCCGTTTTTATTAGTATCAAAAATAAAATTGTTGGAAATAAATTTAACAAAAGTGCAAGGCAAGTACACTGAAAAATGGAAAACATCATTGAAAGAAATTAGAATCCTAAATAAATAGAAATAAAACCATGTTGATGATTAAGGTATTGTTAATGGCAGTTACAATCTACACTAATAAAAGACAAACATGCAAATTGACCGTACCTTCGCTATGCCTTAAGCCACGCCCACCAGCCAATCAGAGCGACTATATGCAAATTAACTCAACCAAGATGGCGGCCAGCAGCCACGGAGCTGGAGCAAGCAGGAGGCTTGGTTTCCCCAATGATGGAGGAAGCCAAGCTTCCTGCTTGCCTACGTAGCTCTGAGCTCCATTCAAAGCAACAAAGTTTCAATTATAGAAGGTAAATAAACCCCAGATACCTGCTTTCAGCTGGCCATGGCCACGGAGCTGGAGCAAGCAGGAGGCTTCCCTCCTGCCCGCCCTGGCTGGCTCTGAGCTCCTCTCAAGGCTACAAAGTTTCAATTATAGAAGGTAAATAAATCCCAGAATAAAAGAAAAAAAGGAGAGGCTGGGAGCTTCCGTCGCCGGGGGGCTTGGTCAGCCTGAAAATGCCCCTCAGCCCCTCACCCAGACTGGCCAGGCACCCCAGTGGGGACCCCCCTACCCTAAAGGGGGTGTGGCCAGCCTGAAAACAGCCATCAGCCCCTCACCCAGGCTGGCCAAACCTCCATGGGGTGAGGGTTCACACTGGGGGGTGGGGGGGTTGACCAGCCTGCAAACAGCCATCAGCCCCTCACCCAGGCTGGCCAGGCACCCCAGTGGGGATCCCCACCATTAAGGGGGTGTGACCAGCCTGCAAACAGCCATCAGCCTCTCACCCAGGCTGGCCAGGCACCCCAGCAGGACCCCACCCTGATCCGGGACACCCTTCAGGGCAAACCAGCCGGCCCCCACCCATGCACTAGGCCTCTATCCTATATAATAAAAGGGTAATATGCAAACTGATCCTAACAGCAGAACAACTGGGAATGACTGGCCACTATGACACACACTGACCACCACGGGGCAGACGCTCAATGCAGGAGCTGCCCCCTGGTGGTCAGTGCGCTCCCACAGGGGGAGCTCTGCTCAGCCACAAGCCAGGCTGATGGCTGCCAGTACAGCAGTGGTGGTGGGAGCCTCTCCCGCCTCCTCAGCAGTGCTAAGGATGTCAAACTGCAGCTTAGGCCTGCTCCCCACTGGCAAGTGGACATCTGCCGAGGGCTGCCGGGCTGCCAGAGGGATGTCTGACTGCCAGCTTGGCCCCGATCCCCCAGGGAGCGGGCCTAAGCCAGCAGGTGGTTATCCTCCGAGGGGTCCCAGACTGCAAGAGGGCATAGGCCAGGCTGAGGGACCCCCTCAAGTGCACAAATTTTTGTGCACTGGTCCTCTAATATTATTAATATTGTCAAAATGACAATACTCCCCAAATTGGTTTACAGATGCAACATAGTCCCCATCAAAATTCCAGATGCCATTTTTTTGGCAAAAATTGACAAGCTGATTCTAAAATTCATATGGGAAAGCAGGAAAACCAGAACAGCTAACGCAATTTTAAAAAGAACCAGTGTAAAAATATTATCCTGTTACTCTACTACTGAATTTTGGGTCTTCATCATGTTTGCCGTAGTTGTTCACCAGGTGTATTCATTGTTGTGGCTTATAACATGGGTAGACTTTGTGTTTACTTTGTTGTGTAGGCAGAAATTTCAAGGTATGAAAAATGTTAGAATACAAGAATTCATAATGGATCTGTCTATTGTGTTTAGGACAAAGATATTTATAATTATTTCTATTGCTAAAAAACAAAATTTAAAATGATCTATGAATTGGTATTTCTTAGAGTAGAATCACTAATGATAAGATAAATGAAGACAAATAATTGACTTAAATGTGTTCATTAGGCATAAATCAAGCCACATGAAAATTTCTACTTTGGCAGAAGATCTGAACATCTACTTGGACAGATGATCTGAAATATGAAAATAACTGTGAGTCATAAAAGCTTGAGAGAAATCAGTATTTAATAGGATCCCATTTAATGGGCTTTTGACATTCTTCTCAGGCAAGGGGAAATAGAGAAGTTAACATCAGAATTTCCGTGATTTCAAATGACTGATGACTCAGTGGGTCTTCTACATCTGTTGCCATGACAACAGAGATGTGGAAATAGAGAAATGATTGACTATGGCTCTTTAGAAACTTAATCACATGTTTGATAGGATGATGTAGCTAATCATAAAAAATGTCAGCTCAACACATGGCTCCATAGGCTCAGTCAGGGTTCTCCTTTAGCACTAGCTGTCCTCCTAAGCATCCCATCAATTTTTATGATTTCAAACCCTGGTGAACCATTTGCTCCTGATCCAGTGATCCTTGTAGGCTATTGTTTCTTCAGACCACATAAACTCCCCCCGCATTCCACACCGAAGAAGCTTCTGCCCTGCACACATCATTACTAGTTTGATAGGTTTTCTGAAGCTTGTTCATCTGAAGCAGAAGAGAAACGTCTTGCTCAACTGGCCTGTGGAAACAATCAACTGAGATATGGCTCCTAACTCTGTCTTTATAGATATGTACCCACTACAGGTATTGATGACTTATAGGAAACATTTTTCCCAAATAAAGTCTCCTTTAATAATAGATACTTCTTATATTCAGTAGTCTATTAGCACTACAAGGACAGGGATTATGTCTGGAATACCATTTTGTAACCAGTGCTAATGACATGAGTGTCAATAATACAATGAGTATAAGTTTACTGACTGATAGCTCTGAACACATTACATTGAAATTATATGCTTGGAAAACTAGCTCTGTCATTGGACCGTGACCCCTTCTAGGCCAGGGATAATGCCTTATTCTATTCTGGCAAATACTTGGAGTACAGTGTGGCCTATTATATCAAGGAGTGTCATACACTCAGCTGTGCGAAGCAATGCTCGAAGGTTTTGATAATACTACAGAATGGTAGAATTTAGAATTGTTGTTTTCTATATTTCTTTATACAACATGTGCCATTTCTCTTCCCCTATTCACAGGAGAGAAATGGTAGAGAAGGAGTATAGAATAATTTAATACAAAGAGCATATACTCCAGAAACTACACATATATAAAAATTACATAAAACCAGGAGTTGATTCTTCCATGAACTGGATACAACTCTAAAAAAATTTATGTAATATTGGAGGTTTTAGATGGGGATAGCATGAGGAAGCAAAATCAGAATTTTAAAATATGATAGTGACTTTGATTACTTTTCACACATTATCTTGCCAAGATTTTTATGGCATTTTCCTCAATCATTAAACAGTTTTGACAGTGAACTATTAGAGAAAGAGTACTTGTCTGGGTTTTGGTGTGGTGGGTGTTTAAACCTTGTTTTGTTTCTGGTAGTTCTTTAACCCTGGGTTATGATCCCTGTATGTTGGCCCAATCCAGTGGTTTACCAGGGCAGACGTTTTTAAAAAATACAAATGCATAAGCCTACCTCAGATAAATTAAATCCTAATTTCCGAGGTGGTGATAAGAATATTTATACTTTTAAAAAAGCATCCCTGGTGATTAAAAAATGCAGTTAGTGTTGAATCACTGGCTTATAAGCCAATAAAGTTAAATAGAAAAGTCTGACCTCACCAAATTCTACCCCCAGAATAGCCATAAAAAAATTGGCTGGTTTCTTGAGAGAATAAATTTACACATTTATTATATACAGTATTTTGCTCTACCACATTTGATGAAAGATCAAATACTTACTCTGAGCCTAGATAAAGTACCCAATTGACCCAAAGAGCTTATTATCTAATAATGTAATACACTAATGCAGTATGTGCCATGTAATACTTCACCCACAATTCTTTTCTAGACCTAGATCTTAGATCTGTTACATTTATCTATTATATTTGTTATATGTAGACTTGTTATATTTCTCACTAAATATAGCAGAACCACCCCCTAGATATAGATGTCCTTATTTCTCTATTTTTCATTTTATTAAATTTATTGGGATGACAATAGTTAATAAGATTCTATAGGTTTCAAGAATACATTTCTATGATACATGATTTGCATCTCTTGACTTAGTTGTGGGTCCCTGAGAACTATCATTCTTTAAGGAGAGGGCTGCTCCTTTAGTCTCTCTCCTTTGAACTATTTTGAGTACTAGATGACTAGAACTGAAAGTGAGAATTCACTTCAAAGTGAGAAAAGACCTTAGCAAGGCCTATTAAGGCGTATGGCCTATTAAGGCATAGTTTTAAAAAAAAGTAAAAATGTGGCAAGCAGGATATATGTCAATTTAAAGATTAATAGTTGTCTTCTTGAAAAGGAGAAAGAGTGATGAGATAGGAAACAGTTCAAATGGCATTTCAACGAAATATGGAAAGTTACATTTCTTTAAGTATTTATAAGCAAATATAAAAAATATTAAGGTTTGCTTCTCTGAATGATGGGTAAATGGATATTTGTTAAATTATCTTCTATGTCATTGAAATATTTCATAATTTAAACAAATTGCTAACTCATTTCAGTCAGTTGAGAAAGTTGACAGTCAGAAAACTTGTATTTTAGTCCCTTCTCAACCTTTAATTATCTCTATTACTTGTCTAACTATCACATTTTAAAAATTATAAAATAAAGCCACCAGAATAGATATTCGATTTAAGGCCACAACCTGTGCCCTTACCCACCAGATGGTCATGTCCCTGACTGCCCAAAACCACGTAATTGTCAGGAATTTCAATGTGCTTCGCACTTTAGCTGGATTTATCAGTCAGCCTGAATTTGTCAAATAGGTGTCTGCGGTTCTTACCCTCTCCTGTTTATCCTCTGCAGAGACAGTGCTGATGATATTGTCAGTGTACTGCTCTAACTGGCTGTTAAAACTTATTATTTCCAAGACCACCCTCACTTCATTATGGCTGATGACCACACATTCAAATATCCCTGCGGGAAAACAGTAAATGCGATTCCATCCACAGAATGCAAACCAAGGCTGGCTGGACTCCAGTTTTGTATTGAAAAGGCTGGCGAGGCCTCTTAAGGCATACGGGTCCCTGTGGCTCTCTCCCTGCCTGGACAGTCTTTCCCATGTGTGATGCAGCTGAAGCAATCAGACATCATCTTACATGATCCTCTCGCTCGTGACCTTCAGAGCCTCTGCTTTACAGACTCACCAGACTCCGTTCACAGGGGATTTAGGGAGAAACAGAACTCCTGCTTCAGTTAATGTCTTAACAAGAGTAGTGATGTCTTGCTGTCCCCCAGGCAATTCTAAAAGCTGACATTTAGCACGGTCAGTGAAATTAACTGGGCACAGGGCAGACTTAGACAATATCCCCATGAGAAAGGCAAGGGCAGCATGACCATTCACTCATGATATTTACCTCACAAATGCATTTGGGAAAAGGCAATGAGACTTCAGAATATTTTTCCAGTTACACTTTCTAATTTGTAACTCAATGGACATCTTAACATCCTCTCCGATACAGAATCTCCGCACTCTTCTTCCCACTCTCATCAGAACACCATCTCTGGCCGAAACCGGTTTGGCTCAGTGGATAGAGCCTCGGCCTGTGGACTGGGAGGTCCCGGGTTCGATTCCGGTCAAGGGCATGTACCTGGGTTGCGGGCACATCCCCAGTAGGAGATGTGCAGGAGGCAGCTGGTCGATGTTTCTCTCTCATCGATGTTTCTGACTCTCTGTCTCTCTCCCTTCCTCTCTGTAAAAAAAGAAATCAATAAAATATATTTTAAAAAAACCAAACAAACAAACAAACAAAAAAACACCATCTCTGTCCCTCGGAAGATTACTGCCCCTAGAGCACCCATACCTGGCAAAATGAAAGCATTCTGCATCTCTCAGTCCCTGGCTGCTTCATGCAAACTGTTACATAAGACCTAAGACACCCCTTCCCCCACTAGGGGTTGGGTGATTGGGTGAGCAGATCATAAGCTCTCAATCTTTTTCAGATTCTATCGCTTTAACTGAGAGAGTAAACTTAGCTCTGCCTGATTCAGACATTTTTCATTCTAAACCACAGTCCTCATAAACGAATTTCAATCCCTGCAGGTCCAAGGAGAATGGAGCATGGTGTCTTCACTGACAGTGCTGAGTTCTGTTTGCACAGGTGCTTAGGTTACTGGAGTTACAATTAATCTTGTCAGGCTTGGTTTTATTCTTTATCACCACAGATCTATTTCAGTTTTTGAAAAATATGTTTTTATTGATTTCAGAGAGAGGAAGGGAGGAAGGGAACGGGAGACAGAGAAGGAAACATCAGTGGTCAGAGAGAATTATTTGTGGGCTGCCTCCTGCACTTCCCCACTGGGGATCCAGCCTGCAACCCAGGCATGTGCCCTGACCAGGATTAGAACTATGACCTCCCGGTTCACGAGTCAATGCTCAACCACTGAGCCAGACCAGCCCGGCAATTTCCATTTTTAACTTAGTCCTAGGGCAAGTGTCCTTTATTTTGACACTTGGTCTTTAGTTCTAAAACTTGGCCTTTCTGGCATCTCATCTGAATGCCCGAGGCCCTAAACAAGGTCCCTACACTGCCTGGACGGGAGCTTCCCGTCCCAAGTAGTTCCATAGCAGCTAAGCCTCATGGAGTAAGCCTCTGCCCATGAATAACTCAGCCCAGGAGACCCAAGGTGAATCCACACTCAAGCTGCTCAACCTCCCTCTGCACAGCTGCCTCTTCACTGACACAGCCAGAACTTCAGCTGTTGCTTCTCAGCTCAGCAAGACCCAGCCCCTTAGGCTCCAGCCCCTGGTGTAATCACAGAACCAGGTCAAAATGGTCCTATCCTGCTCAACGAGATACTGAGTGCTCCTCTGGGACAGCAGACCAATACTGCAAGTCATGCAGCCGGGCATGCACAGAGGAGAGAACTTTGACCCTTAGCTGCAGCCAGAACCAAAGCCTCTCCCCCTGCCCCATATAGAACCAAAGGACCAAGACACAACCAGAACTACAACACCAGAACCCGTTCAGAAACCAAGGGTTCTTTGTCCAGGAAGATCCGGTGTTGACACCCCGTTACATAAATGACCAAGTTCCAAGGTCCTCCAATTAAAACTCACCCCACTTCTGAATACTGTTCCCCCCGCCCATTAAAATCCCAGTGAGAAAGATGGATCTAAGGTACTACTAGGTCTCTCATCTTCTTGGTTGGCTCCTTCTCCATCAGTAAACCTTGCCTTACTCCAAACCCTGATGTTTTGAGTTTTAGCCTTCCAAAGCATTGGGCACATGGACTTTGGTTCATAAAACTGGCACCACAGCAGGCAAGTATTCCAGGCAGGAAGGGTGATGGAAGTGTTTCCTGGTTCTCTTCTTTCAAGGGTCCTGGTCTCTCACCTCCTTTGTTCAGTGCCAGGGAGCCATTGCTTCAGATGTTGTTCTATGGTTACTCATGACTAGAGGGCAAGCACAGTACCAATTACTCTGTCAGGTCTGAAAGTGGGTGACTGACTGTCTTTTTCCCAAGACAATTTTTAAAAACAGCAAAATATGTATATTTTCATGAAAGTGCCAGCAGATGTCAGCAAAAGGCAAGGCAGTCGATATGTACATTTCGTATTGGGATGTCAAATATTTAATTATCAAGGTCAGAGCTGGTTACACATCTCAATTTTCTAAATGTAATGAGTCCACCTATAATTTTGTTGTTGTTGTGAGATGGTGGAGCTGGGTGGAGTGATGGTAATGGGAGGAGGAATGTGATCTCCCAGCATAGCCATAGATCTGTCAGTCATTCAATTGTTCTGACCTATGACGTGCCCCAGAGAATTCAGACCTAGAAGGGCATTGATGGCGACATCTTACATTTTGAAGTGGCCAGTACCCCATCATCATATGCCTGACCAAACCAGCTTTAACATTCGACTTGGCTTGATTACACTTTAGAAAGGTTTTCTTCTGATTTGTTCTAACCTTCCTTTACATAGAAAATTTTCTTTAGAAAACTTGTATTGTAAATTCTTTCTTCGTCCCTTTAAGATGTAAAGCTTTTTAAAACTTCTTGCCATTTTAGAACCTAAGAATGTCTTGTTCAAAGACCCAGGGGCCATGCCTTTGAAGTGTAAACATCAATAAGATAGTGCCTCTATCCCCAGTTTCTATGGGAGGGGAGGAGCCTAACTATGATGGGCACCTGGCTCCAAGTTGTGAAACTAGCTCCTGCCATGAGGATGAGAATATTCATTCTCCCATTGGGTAAGGCCAATAAGCAGATGCCACTCCAGTTGTTAAAGAACTTGGTTTCAGCAGAGTTGAGCTCAGATTGCATTCTGGCTTCTCTCTCCTATTGGAAAGTTGAATAGTGTCTTCCTTATGCACTTAACTTTTTGGATGCAGTTTTTGCTTTGATGTACCAAACCAGAATTTATTTAAAAACCTCTAAGTTATTCTTTGCATTTTAAAAAAACTATGGTATTCAGCACATTTGATATTTATATATACATTCAAATACAGGCTCATTTTTTGAATGTGAAGTACATATGTGTAAGAGAACCTATGAATTTTGGTTCCTACAAAAGAATTTCATAAAACTGTAATGATGGTTGCACATACCTGCAAATACACTAAAAACCATTGAATTGTATATATTAAGTGGGTGAATTATTTCTTAATGAAGTTGTTATACAAATATAAAATGGTAGGAAGCTTCTAGAGAGTATAGTGCTTGTTAGCTAAATTGAAGCTTTAAAAAGACAGGATAAGAATTCTTCTAGCATTAAGAAAGTTCAGAGTGTGTGTTGCTATTTCACATAGAAACAAATTTCTGTGTCTTTTAGATATTTCAAATGCTTTATAAATGTTGTTCAGATAATCATCTACACTAATAAAAGAGAAACATGGTAATTAGCGTACGACCGCTACCCTTTTCATTGGCTAATCAGTGAGTATATGCAAATTAACTGTCAGCCAAGATGGCGGCCGGCAGCCAGGCACTGAAGCGAGCATGAGGCTTGCTAGCTGCGGACTCCAACGTTCCCCGCCTCACTTGCCGGCCTCTCAGCTGCAAGTCTAAGCAACTATGTACTATGTTGCAAATAAGAAGCTAAACAAAACCCCAGAAAGGACCGAAACATTGTATCGATGTTTTCAGCAGCGAGGCCTCAGAGCTAAAGCTGGCCCAGAATAAAAAAAAAAAAAGAAAAGAAAACAAGGAGCAGTTGGAAGCTTTAGTCACTCGCCAGCCAGAAAACAGCCCTCAGCCCCTCACCCAGACTGGCCAGGCACCCCAGTGGGGACCCCCACCCTGATCCAGGACACCCTTCAGGGCAAACCAGCCAGCCCCTACTCATGCACCAGGCCTCTATTCTATATAGTAAAAGGGTAATATGCCTCCCGGCACCAGGATCAGCGGAGCAGTGAGGCTCCCGGCACCGAGATCAACGTGACAGGGGGCAGCGCCCAAACCCCCTGATCGCCCTGCAGATCTGTGTGTGACAGGGGGCAGGACGACAACCTCCCTATCCGCCCTGCTCTGTTTGTGACAGGGGAAGGCGCCCCAACCCCCTGATCGGCCCTGCTCTGTGTGTGACAGGGTGCGGCGCCACAACCCCCCCCCCCCCCCCGCACGGGCCCTGCTCTGTGCCTGATAGGGGGGAGCTCCCCAATCCCCAATCCCCTGATTGCCCTGCGGCTCTGTGTATGACAGGGTGCAGCACACCAACCCCATGATCGGCCCTGCTCTGTGTGTGACAGGGTGTGGCGCCCCAAACCCCCCCCCCCCCCCCCACGGGCCCTGCTCTATGTGTGACAGGGTAGAGCCACACATCGGCCCTGTCCCGAGTGTGACAGTGGTGGTGCCCCAACCCCCTGATCGGCCCTGCTCTGTGGGTGATAGAGGGTGGCGCCCCAACCCCCCTCCACGGGCCTTGCTCTGTGTGTGACAGGGTAGAGCCATAACCTCCCCATTGACCCTGCCCTGAGTATGACAGGGTGCAGTGCCCCAACCCCCTGATCGGCCCTGCTCTGTGCGTGACAGGGGGTGGTGCCGCAACCTCCCCATCCACCCTGCCTTGAGTGTGACAGGGGGCGGTGCCCCAACCCTCCAATCGGCCCTACCCTGAGCGTGACTGAGGGTGGCATCGCAAACTCCCGATCCGCCCTGCTCTGTGCATGACGGGGCGGCGCCCCAACTCCCCAATCGGCCCTGCTCTGAGCCTGACCAGGGGCTGCACTTAGGGATTGGGCCTGCCCTCTGCCACCCGGGAGCAGGCCTAAGCCAGCAGGTCATTATCTCCCAAGGGGTCCCAGACTGCGAGTGGGCACAGGCCGGGCTGGGGGATCCCCCTCCTCCCACCCCCCGAGTGCACAAATTTTTGTGCACCGGGCCTCTAGTCTATACTAATAATGGAGGAATATGCAAATTGGCCGGGACACTGTCACATAACAACCAATCAGGATGGGGGTGGGGCCTGGCAGAGAGCTCTCAGCACGCCTCGGCCGGGGGTCCGAAGGATGTGGAGAGGAAGGGAGAGCAGATAGGCAGTTAGGGGGATCAGGCCAGGAGGGGAGAGCAGTTAGGGGGATCAGGCCAGGAGGGGAGAGCAGTTAGGCAGTTAGAGGGATCAGGCCAGCAGGGGAGAGCAGTTAGGGCCATCAGGCTGGCAGGGGAGCAGTTAAGGGCATCAGGCAGGCAGGCAGGTGAGCGGTTAGGAGCCAGTGGTTCTGGATTGTGAGAGGGATCCCGGATTGGAGAGGGTGCTGGCCAGGCTGAGGAACCCCCCACCCCCTGCCCCATGCATGAATTTTGTGTACCAGGCCTCTAGTGTAACTCATAAAACAGTGATCACTGAGAAATTTAAGGATAACTGAAATTGAATCACAGCCATAGATAATATGTAAACAAATGGCACCCCTGTGTTCCAATAAAACTTTATTTACAAATACAGGTAGTAAGCTAGGATTGGGCCAATCTCTTTTCAAGACTTAGACCAGAACTTGCCATTTGATTTACAGTTGCTCCTAGTCATCTATATGTGGTGTGGACATTTCTTCTCTTAAACCCAAGGGCGCCTACTACTAAGGGTAGCTACAATTATTGGTTTTAAATATAAAGTAAATAAGAAATGTAATACGTGCCTTAATATGATTAACTAATGAGTTCTCTATTCTTTCCACCTGGTTTGTTATTGTCCTACTTCCTATTATGCTATTTTACATCCTATTTGTCTTATTTAAATTATACTGCCCAATATTATAGTCTCTTATGTTCTTCCATAATAATATTAAATTACAGCAGAAAATATAAATTAGGTTTTGGTTGTTTATGCTTTGGAGAGTATAAAATATGACACATTTTATTATATTTTAATATTATAATAACAAACCATTAATTTGGTTTATGTGGCTTTTCCTTCTGAGAAAATGAAAGTAAAAATTGTATCAGCTACTTACAGGAGAGTATTTATTTAGGGTGCCTATGGCCACTATAATAAGAATATTTCATTTATATTTTAACAGTGTTGAAGAATGACCCATGTTTGTACTCTGTAAGCATAAATATTTTTAAAGCCATTCAGACATTGTGCAGCTTATGAACCAGACCCTGAGCATAGCATCTGAGTTTATCTGGGAGGTGAAGGGAACACCTGCAGGGGCGTGGGAGAGGCAGGCAATACGGGTCCCTCACCAAGCCACATGGGTCACCCTGTGCGTGAGCAGAGCACAATCCCACTGGGACACTGAGGACGTCCAACAGTCATGGTCTGAGGCTGCTCTGGAGAGTGGGTTCCCCAGCACCTCTCCTGGCTGTGTGCCCAGCAAACCAGGCTCCCGCAGCAGGAGAAAGTCTTTGGGCAAAAAGATGTACTTCTTCCTCCTCTTCCGGGCAGAGTAAAGAGCCAGTTTAACAGAATATTTGTATTTCCTTCTCTCCTTTAGTTCATGTAAGTTTAATGATTGTAAACGCTGATCACACAGCAGCAGAGAGCAGTACTTTTTATTGGACACGAAGCTGCTCCACCACTTACAGCTCCTCTCTAAAGTTTCATCATATGTTTCAGTAGCTGGGAAAGGACTTCCTTGCTGGGAAGGACTCCCAGGTCCACGATGAAGCTGTGCATTAATGGCAGCGACATGCTGAGGATCGCTTCGGATGAGCCCTGCAGACAGCAGGGCTGGTAAGGGTCTGGGAGCTGGCAGGGGGCTCAGCACAGCCTGCAGGCTGGGCTCTGAACCCGCGGCCACGTGCCCGGCTTCCTCAGTTTCATCAGGGTCTGCTTTTCCTCGTTATTTGGTAGAGCACAGTTGGTGTCCGTGAGTGCCATTTATTTCTTCAAGATATTAAACCTCTGAGTGCACCAGAGAAAAATAAATTAAAAGCCGACTTAAATTGAACCAATAACCTGGAGAGATGGCAGAAGAGAGAATTTACTTTTATGTTTCAGAAACAACTTAGTACTTGGAACCAGGTACCAGGTACCATAGCCAGGTACCCTGTTTGACTAATGAAGGTGGGGTCCCATGGTGTTTAACTTAAAAAGGTTTAGATAAAGGCTAAATTTTCCTCTGAAATAAAGCAAAAGGGGATTGGAAGTTTCAGTCTGGTCATGCTTCTAGAAGCTAAGAGTGGAGAAGGGGCAGAGAGAAGAGAAAAAAGATAAGAGAGAAGGAAGTGTCTAAGGCAGTGATTTTCAACATTTTTCATCTCATGGCACACATAAGCTAATTACTGAAATTTTGCAGCACACCAGAAAAATTGCTTTGGCTTTTGCTTCCTAAGGACAAAGGCATCTAAACTACCAATCCTTCGGTTACCAGCTGAATGAGATGACCAGTTCTTTTCCTTTTTAACAAGATGGCATCTTTGCCCTAGAGACCATTGTAGTGGCTTCATATTCTATTCTGTGTCCAATGGAGGTCAGATCTGATTTGCTGATGCCTTTGTTCACAGAAGTTTTGTGTATGTAAAGTCAAATGAAATAGGAATTGTTTTCTATTAATACAAATTTCAAAGGAAACAGAAGACCGTGGGGTTTCGTATGACGTTTAACCAAAATTCTAATAAATGGAATAGTATCCAAGGAGGTGATAAGCTGGGAGGACTTACTGTAGAATGCCTAATTTTTTTCAAGCCACAGAATTTGATTTCTCGTTTTAAAAAATTAGAATATTGATATACCCTTTGCAGCATTCTCTGGTGAGACTTCACTGATATTATGAATGTAAGTTATCTGAGACTCAGAGAAATTGAGCCATTTGCTTAAGTTTACCCTGCATAAAGGACAAATGGGGGATCCAGTGCTAATTATCTGTAGACCTGGTTAAACGAATGTGGGAAGAGGTTGGACATCGCACCTTATAGGAACTGATCTTTTTATAGGTTCAATTGAATATGTTTACTGTGACTTCACATGAGAAAATTTACTATAATCCCTTCACTGCTTTCCTAATACAACACACATACACACTGTATGTGTACCTAAAAACTTCCCTTGCATGTATTTAATTTGTCCACCAGATGGCATGCTTAGTCCACAGGCTACCAAATATTCTTGTAAAAACCTGTAAACTTGAACCTCCTTTATTTGTGCAAAGTTAAATAAGCCCATGCCTTAACTACATTTGTTACCAGGTATTTTGATATTCCTCTTACCATTTTCAAGTGAAACATTATGGAAAAATCCAATGGGTTAAGTTGCTTTAAGCACAGCACCAGACGTGAGGTGAGGTAGAGTGAAGCCAGTTTGAGTGTCACCAGAGACCAGGATTTTACAGCTTGGTACTCCCAGCATCCTGGGGAATCACAACACCCACAGGACCACTCAGGGGAGGCACAGGACAGGTCACAGGGCAGAGAGAAGGACTGAGCTCTGGACAAGTACCTTTATGGTAGTTTCCCTGGGGAATGGGGTTGGGGGCAAAGTAGGACAAGCACATACCCAGGTTGTTTCCCCTTTGATCCTGGTGGGGGAGCATGTGGAATACCAATTGATCTCTCTCTCTCTTCTCTCCCTTCCTCTCTCCCCCCCCTCTCTGTCTAAAAAATGAAAAAAAAAAACAAAACCACAAACCCACAATACAAATATAGTAAAACAACAACAACAACTTTAAAACAACAACCATTTATCGTAAGAAGTCCAGGCATGGGAAAACTGGACTTTTTGCTCAGGTTTTCAAGAGATGGAATCAAAGTTTTGGGCTGGGCTGTGATCTCACCGGGAATTCTGGGTTCTCTCCCAAGCTCCTTTAGGATATTGGCAGAATTCCATTCCTTGTGGTGCACAATTTAGGTCTCTATTTCCTTGTGGGTGTGGGCAGATCCCCAGCAGGACAGGACCTGCCACCGCCCCAGTGGGGCCTCCAGTTCACAACAGGCTGTGCTTTCTCCCAAGGCCAACAGGTTGTCTGCAGCTGTCCCATCTCTTTTAACCCTTTGTACACCATAAGTGTCTATAGACGTGGGGGATGGTTTCCGTTTTGGACGCATGGCAGTTAACTCACCTGATTAGTTCCCACCCAGGAAAACCTCTCTTTTTTATCTCAAAGGTAATATATTTGTGTTTATGACCATGGTCTCTAAGCTATCGACTCCTAACATACTGCCTGTTTATGATTTTGTATTTCCTAAGACCTAGCGTACCACATGGCCTACATTGGATAATTATAGATGTCGAATGAATAAATCAATATGCAGATTTTGCTATTCTAAGAAAAGCAGTGAGAATTGGATAAAATATCAACATGGAGTTATCATTAAGGAGAAAAAAGGACCCTGATCATTGCAATGTCCTGTCTTGGAATTTCACAATGAGTTTTTAATAGGGAATAGAATGATCACAGCTGGCCCTGGCTGGTATGGCTCATGGTTGAGCATCATCCCATGCACCAAAAAGTTGTCAGTTTGATTCCCGGTCAGTGCACATGTCTGGGTTGCTGGCTTATTCCCCAGTAGGGTGCATGTGGGAGGCAGGCAATGGATGCTTCTCTCTCTCTCTTCCTCTCTCTCTAAAATCAACAAAATAAAATAAAAATCAAATTGTTTAAAAGAAATGATCACAGTGGGAGAAAAGCCAAGAATTTTACATAATGAAGAGGGAATATGCAAATTGACCATCACTCTGCCATAAAGATGGTGGCACCCACAGCGGAGGCGGGGTTTCCTGAACACAAGATGGCTGCACCCTCAGCGGAGGCAGGGTCCCCGTAACAAGCCATAATGAGTGATCAGCAGGGACCTGAGGCAACGTGGTGTTGGGCAGGGTGGGGGACCTGAGGCTGCGCCCCCAGCCCGGTGGGACTTGATGGGGGACCTCAGGCTGTGCTGCCCACCCTGGCACTGGGCCAAGGGACCTGAGGCCAGGCCCCCCACCCTGGTGCTGGGCCGGGGGACCTGAGGCTGTGCCCCCCGCCTGGCGGGGCTTGACAGGGGACCTCAGGCTGCACTGCATTCCCCAAGCTGGAGGACTTGAGGCCACTCCTCCCGCCCCAGCACCAAGCTGGGGAACCTCAGGCTGCACCCCTGCCCCGGTGCTGGGCCTGGGGACCTGAGGGTGCACCGGGGGACCTGAGGCTGCACCCCCCATCCAGTGGGGCTTGACAGGGGACCTGAGGCTGCGCTCCCTGCCCGGCACCGGGCTGGGGAACCTGAGGCTACACCCCCCACTCTGTGGGGCTTGACAGCGGTGGGGCTGGCCAGGTCTGAATCTCGCCCAGTGCAGGTGGGGCCAGCCAGTTCTGCATCTTGCGGGATTTTGAGGTGCATGCGGGTGGGCGAGGACTTGACTCTGGGTCCCACAGTGTGCCCCAGACTCTGACAGGAGGAAGATTTTCATATACATTTTATTAATTTTCTTTCACCTCTGACACTTCTATTATAGAGAAAAGGCAAATAGCAATATTAAAATATTTCCTCTAATTCCCTTTTAATGTGCACAAATTTCGTGCACTGGGCCACTAGTTTACATCATAAATTCCTTGGATTTTTAAAATCGCCTATCATGATAGTTTCTACTTCATTCAGTATATCTTAGATGTCTGTTTTTCCCATTTCTTTTAGATCTGGATATTTCTGTACTAGTGGATCTTCCCCCAGTGTCATGACTGCTCTTTTCTGAGGCCAAGGCCAAATTGTACATGCATCTTTTAAAAGACAATAGTTTTGCAATTGCAGAGTAAATACTTTTTCAACTTCCATAGTAAATTTTCTTTTAAAGCACTATTTACAGTGTGAAATTGAGTAGACGTCTGATGAAGCTCAACCCATTTATTTCTCCCCTCAAAAAATCATTAAGTTTGAGTCACATTGAAAGCTGACATTAAATAATGCATTCTATTGCTTTAAATTGCTTTTCTACCTACACATTATCCAGGTACAAAAGCATCTCTCAACCTCTCAATCTTTCACATTTTTTAGCTGTTTTTAACACACACACACACACACACACACACACATACACACAACTTTATTATTACTAGACAATACCAACACAAAGCACAGAGCATCTTGACTTATATTTTTGGCTTCTTGGATTACAATAAATAATTTTTGTGATCAGGGATGTTATTGGCAATTGTGTTATTTAATTTGGTACTAATTTCCTAACAAAAGTTCTTGCTACGTTAAAACTTATTTTGCCTCTTATACAATTATGTTAATTATGCAGAAAATGTTAGCATTATGACTGACTTTTAATTAGCATAGTCCAATAGGAGAATTTAATACAAGCAGAGATAGAAGGGTATTGATTTTCTGTCTTCTATGTCACAGGGTCAAGTATAATGTGGGTGCTGTTTGTATTAATATAAATTCCTAGCAGTGGCATTGAAGTCTGTCACTATTATTGATTCTTGTTTTAAATAGCCAATGCCCATTGATCTGAGAAGAAAAATTATTGGGATGGATTTAGCACTGCTTGCTATGAGTTATAGTCAATACTTGAGCTATTGAACAGACATTCATAATATTGCACGTTATGCATACTCATCAAAGCTTTCAGCTTTCAGAAAGATATAGTGGATGGGTATATTAGAGTGGGTGTAGACCACCTGTCCTTGCTAGTTATTTTCTAATAGTCTTCAGAGGAGCTGGGGGGAAATTGAGCATAGGTGTATGAATATCTTGCAAGGTGTATAGAGAAGAAGCTAGGGTGTCTGAAATATTACCATGGATGTATCTGTGTGGTAGGCAGCTAGACAGACAGGAGCAGAACAAGATGATGGGCTAGGTACAGAAGGTCACCTGGCGCCTAGCAACAAACAATTGTAGGGTGAGACCTTTCCTCCCCTACCATATCGCTAGTCAGGTGGTTTGGACCTCCTGACCTTTTCTCCCAAGAAATAACATCTAGGCCTCATTTGTATTTCAGCTCCAGGCCCAGAAAAGCAGCAAAACCAGACAAGCAACACCAAGGTTGACCTCAGGACCAGCTTCATTGAATAATGACCTGTGCCCTGGTGCGGACCAATCAATCAGTGCAGACCATGACCCTGAAAGGACACATTTGGAAAGCTGCTGAATATTCTATTAAGATCTTCCCCTGGGACCTCCCCTAAAATCGCCACCCTTAAAACCCAGCCTGCTCTCCCTCCTCCTCCTGCACGCCTACGCCTTTCTTTTACTCCTCCTCCTCCCCATCTCCCCAGGCGTGTCACCTTTACCTTCCTCACTTCTAAGCTAATTTGTTTCCGCAGCCCATTTCTTCTACCATTCACTGCTTCTACCTCTGGAATTTTCTAAATAAAAGTTCTCTTATAGTTTGAGTCTCTTATAGTTTGGCTCTGAATTCTTTCTTAGCCAGAACTCAAGTACTGAGGTTGCTGAACCCAGGTCCCATCTGACCTCACTGGTCTCACACCTGCTGGAATTTGTAAGGAAATTCCAAAAAACACTAAGAGCATTTGAATATAAGGGACTTTCTGGAGTCCTATGGACAACCATAGAAGTAATGACAATATAAATTAGTATCAAACATATGGCTAAGTTTGAAAATTCAACAGAAAGCTTATGGGGTGATGTAATCTATTTCCTATTTTTCAATAGATACTAGATTTTTATCAATTATCCTGAAATTACCTCATGTTCAAAGAAGTTCATGTTTTTTTAACTTTATTTTTATTGTTGATACTATTACACACCTCCCCATTTTCCCTCCCTTTGCCTACCTCCCTCCAGCCCCCCTCCCCATTCCCTCTGGCTATCACCACATTGTTGTGTCTATGGGATATGTGTGTATGTTCTTTGGCTAATCTCTTCACCTTCTTTCATCCACTTGCCCCATCCCTCTCCTCTCTGACAGTCTGTTCCATGTATCCATGCCTCTGTTTCTATTCTGTTCGTCAGTTTATTTAGTTCATATTTTGAAAACAGGAAACGGCTCACTCAGAGTTGTCCCTGCTCAAGCTAGACCTTTATACCTACGTAATACTCACCTGGACGCAGACATTTTGGTCTAGCCTTTGTCTTTCATCTCACTATTGCATTGCATTTCATGCCCTTGGAACTAATTATTTTATTTCTGGCTTGTCCCTATTTTGTTGTTAGCCCTGCCGATTTTACATCGTCTGTCGGCTTCACACATGAACTTGTTTACAACTTCCCATTATTTTCTGCAGGGCAGGGAACACATAGATTCCATCTCAGGAAAAGCACCAAAGGTGATTCCGAGGCAATGAGCGCACTTCATGTACCAGCCTTCATTTCCATAGCTCCTATGCTTTTCCTTATTTCTTGACAGAAATGTAATTGGGAAGGAAAATTAGCTAACCTTGAGCAAGTCACTTTGTCTTCTAAGATTCATATCGCTCCTTTGTATAATGATGCTCTTAATTTAAATTTTATGTTGTGCTAATCTATAGAACTTCTATTTTAACTATATTAGTAGATCATACAACATTTCATTGTGAATTGGGATTTCCAGCCTAAGGCTGTAGGCAGTTTGGTGTCTGTGCAGCACTTAGGTGACTGGCTGGTCAATATTTGAGTTTGTCAATGTTAACGTATCATGTTCTCAAACATTTAAGATGATTAAATTTGGTTGTTCTTGGATGAATTTCACTCTATGCATCCTAAAGGGAATAATTTTCCTGGCTTCACCCTTTAAAATATGATCCTTCCTTTTAAAAAAAAATCACAAAACTGGGAGGACATTGGTCAACTGCTAGTCTCTGGTGTTAGGCAGGCTTGGTTTCACCCTGGATTCCACCACTTAGTGACTGTGAACGACAGCAACTCCCTCAATTTTTCTAAGGGCATTTCCTCGTCTGTTAAATGAGGATAATGAAAAAAAGTGAGGTTTAAAAAGTTTTAGGTATCGCCCGGCCGGCATGGCTCAGTGGTTGAGCGTCGACCTATGAACCAAAGGTCACAGTTTGATTTCGGGTCAGGGCACATGCCCAGGATTGCAGGCTCAACCCCCAGTAGGGGGCATGCGGGAGGCAGCGGATCAGAGATTCTCTCTTATCGTTGATATTTCTATCACTCCCTCTCCATCTCTCTGAAATCAACAAAAACATATTAAAAAGATAAGAAGAAATGTTTACATATTAAGTGTATCACATATTTAATGTGAAATATTTGCCATCACCATTATCAATATTATAATCATTATTATTATTAGTTACCTAGATCCGTCAAATTGTGGTTCAACATTAGTAAGTTGGCCATAAATCTTTATAATTTGATAGGTACTTTTGAACTTAAGTAAATTCATGTCCTAAATGGCTCTGTCTGCCTTATTTTCACAGTAGGAAGATAAGTCTACATAAGGCATAAAGCTGGGCATAACTCCATAAGAACATAAGAGCAAAATAAAAAAGACCTAGAAAATGATTATAAAATTTTGTAAGAGTCATAATATATGAGTGTATTCATTTTCTATTGGTGGATTATAGCAAATTTTTCAGCTTAAAACAACAACCATTTCTCAATACAGTTTCTGTAGGTCAGAGGTGCAGGCATGGGAAAACTGGACTTTTTTGCTCAGGGTTTCAAGGGCTAAAATCAAAGTTTTGGCCAGGGGTCTCCAGGAATTCTGGGTTCTCTCCCAAGCTCATTTAGGTTATTGGCAGAATTCCATTCCTTGTGGTGCACAACTTAGGTCTCTATTTCCTTGTGGGTGTGGGCCGATCCCCAGCAGGATAGGACCCGACATCACCCCCACTGGGGCCTCCAGTTCACAACAGGCTGTGCTTTCTCCCAAGGCCTGCAGAATGTCTGCAGCTGTCTCATCTCTTTTAAGCACTCACCTGATTAGGTTCCCCCCAGAATAATCTCTCTTTTGATTAACTTGAAGTCAAATGATTAGGAGCTTTAATTCCACCAGCAAAATCTCTTTTGCCTTACAACAGCACAATCAAGGGAGTGACATCATATTATCAGGTTCTATCTCCACTCCATGGGAGTATGCAGGCAATGGGAACCTTGGAGCTATCATAATTAAAAAGTTATAGCCCTAGAGGATTTGGGTCGGTGGATAGAGCGTAGGCCCAAGCACTGAGGGATTGCAGGTTCATTCTGGTCAAGAGCACGTACCTCAGTTGCAGACTCGATTCCGCACCCTGGTCCAGGTGCATGCAGGAGGCAACCAATCAATGTGTCTCTCTCACATCGATGTTTCTCTCTCCCTGTCTCTCCCCCTCCCTTCCACTCTCTCTAAAAAGCAATGGAAAAATATCCTCAGGTGACGATTAACAAAAAAAAAGTTAGAAATCAAGCTTTTAAATCCTTAACTAAAATATAGGACCCCTTGGGGAGTCCATCTGCCTATCACAACCTGGGACCACTGGCTCCTAACTGCTTGCCTGGTTGCCTGCCTTATCACCCCTAACCACCTCTGCCTTCCTGCCTGATTGCCCCTAACTGCTCCCCTGCTGGCCTGATACCCCCTAACCACCTCTGCCTTGCCCCGCACCCAGGACCCAGGATTCCCTTCCTCTGGCCTGCCACAGGCACCCAGGACCCAGGCTGGCTTCGCCTGGGCCAGTCGCAGCCGCAGGAGACTGTGGGTGGGCAACTTTACCCAGGCCACAGCTGCAGTGCCCGGGACCACAGGTTGGGTGGCTTGTCCCTCTCCTGGGCCACAGCAGCAGGCACTGGTGCCCAGGACTACGGAGCAGGCGGCTTGTCCCTCTCCCGGGCTGCAGCCTGGCTGGTCTCCATTCCTCTCTCCACGGTGTTGAGTGTCTGAGCCATTACAGCGTGATGACATGAGGGCATAATGACAATTGCATATTACCTCTTTATTATATAGGAGATATATTCTCCTATATAATAAGGTGCAAATTAACCCTCACACCCTCACAAGATGGCTGTCTACAACCAAGCCGGCAGCGGGGGTTAGTGAGGGATGACCAAACAATTGAACAGCAGGCTGCATGGGGCGACCAGTCCATCAGGTGGGGACAGTTGGAAACGACCAGACCAGCAGGGGGGGCAGTTGGGGGCGACCAGACCATCAGAGGGGGACAGTTGGGGGCAACCAGGCCAGCAGAGGGGGGTAGTTTGGGGTCCAGGGCAACGGGGGGGGGCAGTTGGGGGAAATTAGGCTGGTGGGGGGCAGTGAGGGGCAACTAGGCCAGTGGAGGGGGGAGTTGGGGGTGACCAGGCCTGCAGGAGGGGGCAGTTAGGGGCAATCAGGTCAGCACGCAGAGGCAATGAGGGGAGATAAGGCCAGCGGAGGGGGGAAGGGGGAGGCAGTTAGCGGTGACCATGCAGTCAGGCAGGTGAGGGATTAGGAGCCAGCAGTCCAGGATTGTGAGAAGGATGTCCGACTGCCTGTTTAGGCCTGATTGATTGGGACTGCCACAGCAGAGGCCTGAGTTCTTGTGACATCCTCTAAGGGGTCCCGGATTGGAGAGGATGCAGGCTGGGCTGAGGGGACCCCTACCCTGTGCATGAATTTCATGCACCTGGCCCCTAGTCATCTACACTAATAAAAGAGAAACATGGTAATTGGCGTACGACCGCTACCCTTCCCATTGGCTAATCAGCGTATCCTTATGCAAATTAACTGTCAGCCAAGATGGCGGCCGGCAGCCATGCACTGAAGCGAACAGGTGGCTTGCTTCCTCCAGGGACTGCAGACTCCAACGTTCCCCGCCTCACTTGCCGGACTCTCAACTGCAACTCTAAGCAACTATTACTATGTTGCAAATAAGAAGCTAAACAAAACCGGCTGTCAGTCAACCCCGGACCGCAACATTGTATCCATGTTTTCAGCAGCGAAGCCTCAGAGCTAAAGCTGGCCCAGAATAAAAAAAAAAAAAAAGAAAACAAGGAGCGGTTGGGAGCTTTTAGTCAACTGCCAGCGGGAAAACAGCCCTCAGCCCCTCAGCCAGCCTGGCCAGGCACCCCAGTGGGGACCCCCACCCTGATCCAGGACACCCTTCAGGGCAAACAAGCCGGCCCCTACCCATGCACCAGGCCTCTATCCTATATAGTAAAAGGGTAATATGCCTCCCAGCACCGGGATCAGCGGAGCAGCGAGGCTCCCGGCACCGGGATCAGCGTGACAGGGGGCAGCGCCCAAACCCCCTGATCGCCCTGTGGATCTGTGTGTGACAGGGGAAGGCGCCCCAACCCCCTGATCAGCCCTGCTCTGTGTGTGACAGGGAAGGCACCCAAACCCCCTGATCAGCCCTGCTCTGTGTGTGACAGGGGAAGGCGCCCCAACCCCCCTTCTCCCCCCACGGGCCCTGCTCTGTGCCTGATAGGAGGGAGCTCCCCAATCCCCTGATTGCCCTGCAGCTCTGTGTTTGACAGGGTGCGGCGCACCAACCCCCTGATCGGCCCTGCTCTGTGTGTGACAGGGTGCGGTGCCCCAACCCCCCTGATGGGCCCTGCTCTGTGAGTGACAGGGGGCAGCGCCCCAACCCCCCTGATGGGCCCTGCTCTGTGAGTGACAGGGGGCAGCGCCCCAACCCCCTGATGGGCCCTGCTCTGTGCGTGACAGGGGGTGGCGCCACAACCTCCCCATCGACCCTGCCTTGAGTGTAACAGGGGGCAGTGCCCCAACCCCCCAATCAGTCTACCCTGAAAGTGACTGAGGGTGGCATTGCAACCTCCCGATCTGCCCTGCTCTGTGCATGACGGGGTGGCGCCCCAACTCCCCAATCGGCCCTGCTCTGAGCCTGACCAGGGGCTGCACTTAGGGATTGGGCCTGCCCTCTGCCATCCGGGAGCAGGCCTAAGCCAGCAGGTCGTTACCTCCCGAGGGGTCCCAGACTGTGAGAGGGCACAGGCCGGGCTAGGGGACCACCACCCCCCCCCCCCCCCGAGTGCACAAATTTTTGTGCACCGGGCCTCTAGTATATAATAAAGTGGTAATATGCAAATTGACCCTCACGCCCTTAAAAGATGGCTGCCTATGACCAGGCCAGCAGGGGGGGTAGTGAGGTATGACCAAATGACTGAACAAGCAGCCTGTGTGGGGTGACCAGGCCGGCAGGAGGGTTAGTGAGGGATGACCAGGCCAGCAGGGGCAACAGTTGGGGGTGACCATGCGGCAGAGGGACCACACCACCCACCTGTAGGACTTGATGGAGGGCCTCAAGCATGCTCCCCTGCTCCGGCCTTGGCCAGGGGACCTCAGGCCACACCCCCCGCCCAGCATGGCTTGACAAGGGACCTCTGGCCATGCCACCTGCCCCAGCACCAGGCTGGAGGACCTCAGGCTGCGCCCTCTGCCCCGGCACTGGACCATGGGACCTGAGGCCATGGCCCCTGCCCAGCAGGGCTTGACAGGGGACCTCAGGCTGTGGCCCCCATCCTGGTGCTGGGCTGGGGACCTCAGGCCACACCCCCCACGCCAGTGCCAGGTCGGAGGACCTGAGGCTGCGTACCCCGCCATGTGGGGCTTGAAGGGGGACCTCAGGCTGTGCCCCCCCCCCCGCCTGTGGGGCTTGACAGAGGACCTCAAGGTGTGCCCCCTGCTCCGGCCTGGGCTAGGGGACCTCAAGGCACACCCCCCAGCCCGGGCTGGGGGACCTGAGGCTGCAACTCCATCCAGCAGGGCTTGACGGGGGACCTGAGGCTGCACCTCCCCCCCCCCCCCCCCCGGCGGGGCTTGGTAAGAGTGGGGCCAGCCAGGTCTGGTACTCGCCCAATGGGGGTGGGGCCGGCTGGGTCTGGGTCTCGTGCGATTTTGAGGCATCACGGGTGAGCGGGGACTTGACTCTGGGTCCGGCAGCACACCCCAGAGTCTGACAGGAGGAATATTTTCATATACATTTTACTAATTTTCTATTATAGAGAAAGGGCAAATAGCACTATTAAAATATTTCCTCTAATTCCCCTTTTAATGTGCACAAATCTCATGCACTGGGCCACTAGTGAGTGTGTGTGTGTGTGTGTGTGTGTGTGTGTGTGTATTTACTGATTTCAGAGAAGAAGGGAGAGGGAGAGAGAGATAGAAACATCAATGATGAGATAGAATCATTGATTGGCTGCCTCCTGCATGCCTCCTACTGGGGATAGAGCTGAAACCTGGGCATGTGCTCTGACAGGGAATCGAACCATGACTGCCTGGTTAATAGATCGACACTCAACCACTAAGCTATGCCAGCTAGGCTATATTTGTTGATTAACACGTTAAGGGCCCAGCCTGTTTTGTCTTCCAGATGGAAAGTATAGTGTCAGTCACTGGTGACTGACTGGGCGCTTAACATGTTAAATATTGATTCAAGAAATTTCTTAGATCATGGCATTTAAAATATAGTAATATTTGTTTATAAAAACAAAAATAAAAAATAACCAGATGTGCTCTGGCTGATATGGTTGCTGGTTGGATTCCAAGTCAAGGCACATGTCCAGGTTTTGGGTTCGATATCCAGTAGGGAGGGGATGCAAGAAACAACCAATTCAAGTCTCTCTCTCTCTCTCTCTCTCTCTGTCTCTCTCTCTCTCTTCTCTCTCTCTCTTCTCTTTCTTCTCTCTCTCTCTCTCTCTCTCTCTCTCTCTCTCTCTCTCTCTCTCCCTCTCTCCCTCTCCTCTCCTGTCCTCTCCTCTCCTCTCCTTTCTCTCTCTCTAAAATAAATAAAATCATATTTTTAAAAAGTAACCATATATCAGAAAAAGGAAATTTCCAGTGTGTGGAGTAGCTTTTGTGAATATTTTATCTATCCAGATGTCACTGAAGAACAACAGCGGTTATAAGACACTGTGAGATATTATACAAAACTTCACCCAGCCTCTGGCTGGCTTCTAGCTCCCTTGGGGCTATGCTGTTGAAACTTTAGATGTCTTTACCAACATTTCCCCTAATTGCCAGAGAGATTAAGTAGAAGAGAAAAGTGGTTTTTAATCCAAAAAATTGGCCTTAAGAAATCGTATTTAAACCATTAAGAAATGGTATCTAAAAGCAATAAACCTTTTTGACCTCTTTAGACAAAATAATCCATGGTTTGCACTGTCATTTACTTAGGCCAATTTTGTTGGTAATATATAAGCAAAATTTAGGTTGTATAGACACACATACACACACCGGTCTACTGCATGATCATATTATAGAAATCAGTAACTAGATGGATGGATAAAATAACCAAGTCCCAGGTTTTATCCAAGGACAGATGTATTGTTATTGCTATGTTGCTGACCTGTGAACATTCTCAATTGTCCATCTCTGCCAGGTGCAATAGGGCCCCCACTTTCATCAAGCAAGTGTAAAGACAGGTCTCTGCTTACCTCATCTTGTGATAATCATCCTGTGTAGACTCCCATCATCTCCCATATGGGTCTCAATGAAATTTGATAATTGTGTTCCTTTGTGTGTGTGTGTGTGTGTGTGTGTGAAAGCCATTTCACAGTATCCTGTAAAGGGAAGCAGTGCATTAACACTCTTGGATGCTGATTACTTGGCACCACTTTTCTCTGGGGTATGGAACAAGTATCCTGGAGTACCAGTGTGCTGATTGTGGTTTGACAAATGCACTGCATTGCTAGACAGAATTTCATATAAGACATCAGGTCAGAAATGTTCCTTTCTGTGCTCCAGCAGCTCTATTTTTTTCAAGACCATATACATAATGAGAAGTTATTTCAAGCAGCATTTTAAAAGAAAAAAGCACACAAATACATTATAAAGAACATTTAATTTCCTGCAGGAGAACAATCGCTCAAAATGGTAATTGTCTACACCACTAAAAGAACCCAGCACTCATTAAACAGGTTTCAAACTTTTGATATGAAACAGATGGACATGATCTAAATAGCATTATAAATAATGTAAAATGTCATTGGCATAACCTTATTCTGTTGTGACAATATTTCAAAATTTCACAAAATATCAAAAAAATCAAAACAGCAAATTATGAACAAGTAAACTTGAAAAACGTAAAAAGAATTATTACATATCCACAACAATAGGGATGATAAGGGAGGTCATTTTACATATTTTTCCACACACTGGTCCTTGTTCTCTGGGCTTTACACAACATCAGAGTGAGAGTTCAAGAACATTTCTGATCATTGCCAAGAATTGCTTTGGATGTCTTTTTTTTTTTTTTTTTTGCTTTTATGTTAAACAGGTAAAAAGAGTGAGTTCCATTTCTTAAATTCTAAAAATAGTTCTCAATTATATGTACTCTATGGTGTTTACAACAAAATCTCTAGTCTATCAAATACGCAAATGTTTATTTTAACTTAATGTGGTTTTACTAGTTCAGTTAAGAGGTTCTTATAAAAGTGAGCTGCTTAGGAATCAATTCTGAGGCTTGCCCATTTCATAATATTTTTGGTCTCAATATGTGCCATTCAATATGTGTCCTTTAAGCCTGAAGTGCAGTCATCTGTAGGAAATGTATGTGGCCCATACTACTCAGGTCACATTCATCTTAACTGTTTTGAGCATCACAAAAATGCTTTGAGATTCCGACCTATGGATCATTCCCCTAGATAATCCTACATAATAAAAGGCTAATATGCAAATCGACTGAACGGCAGAACAACCGGTTGCTATGATGCACACTGACCATCGGGGCAGATGAGATGCCCCCTAGTGGTCAGTGCACTCCCACAGGGGGAGTGCTACTCAGCCAGAAGCCGGGCTCATGGATGGCGAGTGCAGCAGCAGTGGTGGGAACCTCTCCCACCTCTGCAGCAGCGCTAAGGATGTCCGACTGACAGCTTACCAGGCCTAACCCATCAGTTGGACATCCCCTGAGGGCTCCCGGACTGTGAGAGGGCACAGGCCAGGCTGAAGGACCCTCCCTGAGTGCATGAATTTTGTGCACTGGGCCTCTAGTGTACAATAAATGACAAAAATAATATACCCAATTTCAGTGAATCTCTTTTAACTGAGTTCATGGACTTCAATTAAGGAACACCAGTTTTTCTCCCCTATATGCAGCAAATGTAAATGTAAAATAAGCAAATTGGAAAAACAAGTGAGCTGTTAAGTGTGGAGTGTAATGGTGGCTTCACCTGTCCACACCTCAGCCTGCACTTTTGGCAAAATGAGGTGAATGAATGAGATGATCTTGGAATCCTTCCCACCTCTGACATCCCATAATTATATATAACTATAATAATGATCTATAATAATAAAAGCATAATATGTTAATTAAACTGGACAGCCAAATGATCTTCCAGACGTCTTTCCTGACGACCTTCCAGATGAAGCCACGGCTGCAAGGGCCGAGCCCCTTACACTAATTTTGTGCATCAGGCTTCTAGTGTTGATAATAATTTCTTCAAATAGTGCTCTTCAATCCTTAGGGGTATTGGAAGGTGCTTAAGAGTTATCACAAGGTTGTTCATCAATGGACTGAATTTCAGACTGCTCAGGTCTTAACCAGAACATTTCCTCTTGAATGTGTTTAACATGTTAGGCTTCTTTGTGTGAGTTCATAATATATATGCATGTGTGTGTGTATGCTGTCCACTATGGTAGCCACTAGTCACATGAGACTATTGAGCACTTAAAATGTGACCAGTGAGACCAAGGAAACAAAAGTTAATTTTATTTAATTCTAATTTAAATAGCCACTTGTGACTAGTTTCTGAGATGTTGGATAAGACAAATGTAGAAGTGTTTGAGCAAGATAAACTGGTCTCACTTTCTCATTATTAACAAACCTTTTATTTTTTAACGAGAGGCCTGGTGCATGAAATTCATACATGGGCAGGGGGTCTTCTCAACCCAGCCTGCACCCTCTCCAATCCGGTACCCCTTGGGGGATGTCTGACTGCCGGTTTAGGCCAGATCCCGGGGATTGGGCCTAAACCAGCAGTCAGACATCCCTCTCACAATCCTGGACCACTGGCTCCTAATCAGTCACCTGCCTGCCTGCCTGGTCACCCCTAACTGTGCCCCCTCTGTTGGCCTGATTGCCCCTGATTGCCCCTAACTGCCCCCCGTGCTGGCCTGGTCACCCCTTACTGCCCACCAACAGCACCCCCCTGCCGACCTGGTTGTCCCTAACTCCCCCCCCCGCCCACTGGCCTGGTTGTCTCTTACTGCCCCCCCCCCCGCTGGGTCACCCCCAATTGCTCCCCTCTGCCAGCCTGGTCACACCTAACTGCCCCCCCACCAGCCTGGTTGCCCCCAACTGCCCCCTCTGCTGGCCTGGTCACCCCTCATGCCCCGCCCCCCCCGACCGGTCTGGTTGCCCCACACAGCCTGCTGTTCAGTCGTTTGGTCATCCCTCACTAACACCCCTGCCGGCCTGGTCCTCCCCCCCCCCCCCCCCCCCCGCCAGCCTGCTTGTTCAGTTGTTTGGTCGTCCCTCACTAACCCCCCCTGCAGACCTGGTCACCCCAACTGCCCCCCTCTGCCAGCCTGGTCGCACCTAACTGCACCCCCCCCTTCCAGCCTGGTTGTCCCTAACTGCCCTCCCCACCAGCTTGGTCACCTCTTACTGCCCCCCTCTGCCGGCCTGGTTGCCCCCAACAGCCCCCCCTGCCGGCCTGGTAACCCCACACACACACCCCCCACTGGCCTGGTTGCCCCATGCAGACTGCTGTTCAGTCATTTGGTCGTCCCTCACTAACTCCCCTGCCGGCCTGGTCACCCCACGCAGCCTGCTTGTTCAGTTGTTTGGTTGTCCCTCACTAAACCCCCTGCTGGCCTGGTTGTAGGCAGCCATCTTGTGAGGGCGTGAGTGTTAATTTGCATATTACCTCTTTATTATATAGGATTTTAGTCTCCCATTTACTTTATACTTATTCTTATTTTTATGGAGGTAAACTGACATATACCATTATATTAGTTTCAGGTGTACAATAATGATTTGATATTTGTATATATAGTGAAATAATCATCATAATATAAAATAAATAAGTCCTTGGAATGTAATGTATAGCATGGTGACTGTAGTTAACAATACTATATTGCATCTTTGAAAGTTGCTAAGAGAGTAGATCTTAAAAGTTCTCATCTTTAGCAATCAGCTGATGACTAGAATAATTATTTTAGAGGCAATACAAGCATCAAGTGCACAATTATACTGGGTGACTGAATTCTGTTTTGTAGTTAAAATCCTGAAATTCTTTTGCTCAGATGATGAAATGGTCACAGACTTTAAATCAGACAAATCTGGTTTGGATCCCGGCTCTGCAGCTTAGTAGCTGAGCACCACATCTCAGCTTCTTCTGTGAAGCAAGGACAATAATTCCAGTCTCATAGGATTGCTGTGAGGATTAAAGAAAATAACATGTATGAAGTTTCTAATGTAATGCCTGGTTCATGAAATTGATTTTCTACAAATGCTATTTCACCTCTCTGTGTAGTTATACAACATGTAACTGAGGCATGTTTAATTCATCTTTTGAAATATACAAGTGAAATATGACTTGAGCTAGTATTGAGGATGGGAAAAATACTAAGCTAGAGTTTTCCCTCTTCAAATATAACTTTTAATTTGATGGCTAAGTGTCCACCTATATCCCAAGATTGGGAACAATGATAGAGGTTAAAGACTTAGTGTTACAGCTTCATATTATAAGTACAGATTGGAATCTTGCAAATGAATCTACTGCCACTAGCAAGACCATTCATTACTGTCAACTCCAGAATGTACTTGTCTTTGACTTTGAAGACCTGAATAGGGACTGATGTGGATACAATTCCTTCCTTGATTTGGCTTCTTCTCCAGCTTGGAATGGCTCAACTTTAGAAGAGGAAAACTAACTTCTCAGGAAGAGCATCAGGTGAAGAGCATGTGAGCACCCTGGCCAGAATCAATGCTAGGAAGATGTTCCTGGGCAACATTCTGAGTAAGGAACACTGAAAGGAGACTATTTTCTGTCACCTAAATGAGTTTAGTGATCTAGGCATGTCCTGATACACACAAACTTGAGACTTGGACACAGATTTCCAGGTCATTTGTATGTTCCACTTATTCTAGACACTAAGTTCCAACTCACAGATTTTCACCCTAAATGTGCTTGAGAGTTCTTCGGTTCTTTAGAAATTTTAGTCTAGTTGATACATTCCTGCATTCCACAAAAAAACCTGAATTTCCTTGTAGTTGAAAATCAGAAGCCTAAAATATAATTCTGTGTTATAGCTCTAGTTATATAGGGTATCCCAAAAAATGTATACACATACTTTGAATAATTATAAAGGCAGTGTTTATTAAAATACATTTCATTTTCAAAATTGAGTTATCAGCTGTTAAAATGTGTATACGTTTTTGGGGGACACTCTGTATACTTCTTTCCAAGGATTGTTATTTCTACATTTTTGGGGGATGACTTCAAAACCTACATGCTAACTTCTCTCTTGGGACTCTCTTTGAAGCCCTGTAGCATTAAACAGATTTGTTCCAGTAATCTCAACAGATCCACAAGACATTTTAGTAGGTCAACAAAAATAATAGTATTTTTCATGCTGGAGGAACCATGCTTTTCAGAGGATTAATAAGAGTTTTCCCTCTTATTTTACCACTGGTTTTATTTTACCACTAAAGATATATTAGTAATTAATGGCCTATTTACAGATGCAGACCTTCATTGACATTTGGGAAGGTGTGTATAAGCAGACAGTTTCAATTGACTTCAAAATGCAAAAGGGCCCCAGAGTGAATTACTGAATTATAAAGCTCACCTCCTTCACCAAGATGAATTTCATGTGAACATTCTGGGTATCTTCTGCAGAGGCCTGACCTGCAGAAAACCTGCCCCTCTAATTCTGATGCCCTGCTAATCTACATAATGCAAAGCAAGTCTGCTTATTCTAAAAATAGTGAGTACAATTAGTTTTGCAAATCAATGTTTCCACTCTTCAGAATGACAAAATATCTTGTTAAACAGCATGCTTAATTTACATATCCAAGAGTCAACAAAAGCTTCATCTACCATGTATTTGATTATATCCTTTTAGGAGAAAAAAAATGTACTTCATTGGTTGGCTGCCACTCTCCAAAATATAGGATGTAATTAGAAGCATACTGTTGTCATGTTTTCATTGCAAAATACAGTCTGCTTTCAGAGAAAATGTGCCATTATCTTATCTGGAGCCCCTTTATTAATAATTACTGTGATATATATGCCTATGGATGAAACTCATACAAATACTAGTGAGCTGAAAATAGATTTCACATGTAATATCTTGTGATTAATTTAAGAAAAGTTTAGAAATAAAAATTATATATGTAATAAATCTTTTATTTTTTTGTATAATAAAGAAAAAATAATGTATAAAAATAAATGTTATTTTTTAACACCATACAAGGGATATATTCCTAACTAATTTTTTTCAAGTGATATGAAACAATAATAATTTAAAAAATATTTACTGATACTGGAATTGTACCATTATTAAAACATTTCAAGGGCCAACAGCAAAAATCTACCAAACTTATGGAAAAATTTGAAGAAAGGGATAAACTTATATGTCTATTACTTCTGTGTTTCTACAGTCATCTCTGGATGTGAGTTTAAAACAAAGTTCCTATGGAATTTGTTTATTCCCCTAATAATAAAGTAATATTAATCTGTTTAGTTTTCACTTATCATAACTTAAAGCTTTCCCAAACCAAAAATGTTTCATGCCTTAAAAAAATGTATTTGTCAAGGACCTGGAATATTTGAAATCATTGACACCAGTTCACTTTTTCTTATTGATGACCTACCTGGGAAGAAATATATTATAAGAAATTAGCTTTAGTAGCATGACCTGAGAATCAAAAATGACAATTTTTTGACATCAGGACAAAGAGCATCATAATATGGGTGCTATTTATAATGAAAGCTGAATTTAATTACATTTAAAGTAATTAAATGCTTGTTGAATAGATCTATTGAGCTGTCCTACTGTGTTTTAGATACTACGCTAAAGGCTGAAAAAATAGTGAATAAGACCAAAATGGTCACTGTCCTTAGAAAGCTTACATTTCAACAAGGAAAAAAGAAGACCAAAAAGTTCATAAATAATTTGCTCTAAGGGGAATAAGGTACTTTGAAGAAATTTAGTAAGATGAGCTGGGCTTGTCCAGAGGCCATTTACATTTTCTCTGAGTAGATTAAATATCAGCTAAAACCTGAAGAATTATAAGTTTAAGAAAGATATTATTTTACTCTTTCTTCCCTTAGTTTATTTTATTTTAAAAGTGTTTTATGTTAAACTAGAGGCCCAGTGCATGAAATTCGTGCACGGGAGGGTGGGGTCCCTCAGCCCAGCCTGCACCCTTTCCAATCCGGGACCCCTTGGGACTGCTAGCTCCTAACTGCTCACCTGCCTACCAGCCTGATCCCCCTAACTGCTCTCCCCTGCCGGCCTGATCACCTCTAACTGCCTCTGCCTCAGCCCCACCACCATGGCTTTGTTCAGAAGAATGTCTGGAAGATGTTCAGTCTAATTAGCATATCACCCTTTTATTAGTATAGATGCCACCTTGTCCTAAAAATGCAGGTTGTTAGCAGGTTTTCCTATTGTGGAAGGGGAGCCCGCAGTAGCATCCTGGGTTCTGACCAGGGCTTATGCACTCGTGCTTTATCTCGGCAAATGAGATTCCTAGAAGGCTCTTGGATGCACCTTGAACATTTCTATCGATTTTGCCAAATCATCCTCCAAAAATGTTGAACCACTCTAAACTCCCACCAGCAACCATGCATATGCCCTCTGTCCTACTTTGATGCCAATATCATTGATTTCCCCCTAGAAGCTTCCTTCCCCTCAGCTGAGACTGCTTGGCACTTGAGCCAACCTCACTGTTCAGCCCAGGACTTGACTTCCCAAAACAGAATTATGGAGGAGGAAAAATAGTTTTCCTCTACCCTTCTGAGTTCTTAGTGGAGGCCCTTGTAATGAAAGACAGATTACCAAGAGAAAAACAAAAGTTCATTAACATGTGTACCTCATGTATATGTGGGAGATCCCAGGGAAAAATGAATAACTCCCCAAGGTGGCTTAGAATCCAGATTTAAATACCTTCTTCCTAGGGAAAGGGGACAGGAGATGTAGGCCTCTTAGAGGAGAGTAAATGATTTTTAGGAAAGATAAATGGGGTTGGGGGTGATAGTTTGTAACAAAGTTTGGGTGTGATGTCAACTTCTAGTCTCCTGTCCTGTGACAGGAGTCAGTCTTCACTGGCTGATGACACTTGTCCCATCAAGGGGAACTTTTGAGGGGTCCGATTTTAGGCAGATCAGGAGACTTCAGTGAAAGCCTCTCCTTGCATTTGCTGTTTTTCAAGCATCCGCAGCTCAAGATCATCAATATAACAACACGGCACATGTTGGGGTGGCCTGTTCTCTGACCTTCAGAGTAAACCCAACAAAAGCTTGTTTCCTCTCAGATGATTTGCCACAGTAGCGTTATTCCCTGGAGACAGTATTCTGACCAGACCTTCCTGGGAGTTGTCATAACATACCCTGTCCTTGTAGAAAGGTGTGGGCCATATCACTAAATAAATCAGGGTCAGTTTTTTCATCTTGTGGAAAGGGAGATAAAGTTATGATAGTTTATCTCCCTTTCCACAGGTTTCCTGCAGGTTTGTGTCTCCACTGCGGCCCCAGTGGCCCCAGCACCACTGCAGCGTGGGGCTTGGGGCTGCTGGGTGCAGGAACCCCCCTGCAGGCTGTGTCTCTGCTCCTCCGGCCCTAGCGTCCCCAGTGCTGCTGTGGCCATGCGGCTTGGGGCTGCTGGATGCTGGGCCCCCCTGTGGGTTTGTGTCTCTGCTCCTCTGGCACCAGTGGCAGCTGTGGGGCTTGGGGCTGCTGGGTGCAGGACCCTCCTGCAGGCTATGTCTCTGCTCCTTTGGCCTCAGTTGCCCCAGTGCTGCCGCAGTCATGGGGCTTGGAGCTGCTGGGTGCCAGGCCTCACTGCAGCCTTGTGTTTCTGCTCCTCCGGCCCCCATGACAGCAGTGACAAAGCAGGCCCAGAGGCCCTCCACGGGCAGGGTGGGATGGAATGCTGCCATCTTTGTCACAGAGTGACAATTTGCATATTCCCGCCTTATTGGCTGTGGATACTGCCATCTTTGTCATAGAGTGATGGCTAATTTGCATATTACTTTTTTATTAGATAGGACTAGGGGCCTGGTGCACAAAATTCATGCACGGGGGAAGGGGAGTCCCCTCAGCCCAACATGCACCCTCTGTCACATTCCGGGACCTGGCCACTCCGGGCTTAGGTGCGGGCCTACAGGCTCGGGGTGGCCTGGCTCCCGAGGACGCCTGTCCTGGGGACACAGGCTATTTGGCGCTGGCACACACACAAGCAGCTGTGGAGCGAGAACCTCCGCTGGCGCCTGCGCACGCACTCCAGTGGGGCAGGTGCTTCCCCAGTGTCTGCGTGCGCTGCCCCGCCCCTGGCTCCCTGGCATCCATGTTCACCGCCCTGCCCCGGCTTCCTGGTGTCAGTGCATGCACAAGCGGCCACAGGGCCAGAACTTCCCCGGTGTCACCATGGAGACGCGGAGGAAGTACCTGCCCTGCCTTGGCTGCCCAGTGCCTGTGTATGCAAATTAACCAGCCATCTTTGGCAAGTTAATTTGCATACTCACTCTGATTGGCTGGTGAGTGTAGCAGAGGGATGGTTAATTTACATGTTTCTCTTTTATTATATAGGATGTTGCATTATTTATACACTACATCTTTTTTACCCATTCATCTGTGGATATGCTACTCAGTCATGAAAAAAAGATGAATTCCTGCCATTTGCCACAACATACTTGAGGGTATTACACTATATGCAATTAGGGAAAAAGACAAATACTGTATGATTCAATTTATATGTGAAATATAAAGAAAAACAACAATAAAACAAACAAACAACCAAATGCACCAAAAAACAAACCCATAGAGGCAGGAAACAGATCAGTGGTTACCAGAGGGGGAGGGGACTGCAGGGAGGGAGAAATGGGTAAAATGGTTAAATTGTATGGTGATAGAAGGAAATTAGATTTTTGGTGGTGAACACAATGTGGTATATACAGATATTGAATGATAATTTACACCTGAAACTTATATAATGTTCTAAATCACTATTAGCTTACTTTTTTTAAAGTTCCGTTATTTTATGTTAGGGTAAATTACTTTTAGCCTACTTTGTAATATTATATATAATACAAATATTATTTCTATTTTATAGGCTCAGACAAATTTAATAACTTTTCATAGATCATGTAGATAGGAATTGGGAGTAAACAGGCTCAAGGAAAAGAGGACCAATTATCCACTTCTAACAACACAGCTACATGTATGGAGTTTTCGCTGTGAAAGATTCTATAAGGTTGATAAGAAATCTTAGAAATGCGCTAAAAATCCCTTATGTACATTACTCTAATTATTTTTATAACTATCGTTATATTTTAATCACGTTAATTCATTTTATCAACAATTAGATTGTGTGTACTAAGTGCAAGGCTGTGAGCATACACAGAACCTAAGCTCTACACAGTCCACAAGGAGCCACCAATTCAGAAAGAAAGTCAGACACATAATAATTTTGTACACAGTTCAGGAGGAGCAAAAACTCTTGTATTTATAATCTCATTTGATTCTGATAAAAAATAGTGTAAAATATTATCACATTAATTTTAAAAGGAAAAAAATGACTTACCTATTGCCAAGCATTTTGCAAATTATAAAAGTGAACTATGTGGCCACAGATTATAGATACTCACAAAGCCAAATAAAAACCACCAAAATTAGGCCCCCAAATCAGAATAAAATATAGAGTTTTTAGTTAAAATTTCTTATGTTAAAAATTCTCCCTAGATAATGTTCCCTAAGGCAGCTTCTCCCAATTCACTACTAGAAAAACAATTAAGAAATGGAAGAGAGATGAACATTAATCTAAGAGTAGTAATTAGCTATTGCCAACTAATCTGGGGCTGGAGGAGAAATTCATTAATTATAAGATGTGTGGATCCCAATTAACAATCATAATCAGAAGTTATCATTCATTTATTATTAAATGTTTACGGTGAGCTAGACATTCTGTTCTTTCTTGATAGAAGGGTAGTATTATAATTTAGCCTTTTATCCCTACTGTTTGTGTGTGTGTGTGTGTGTGTGTGTGTGTAAATAACATCTTTGCTGAGCAGAAAACTGGACAGCTAGTTCATCTTTCTGAGATGGCCAATATGAATATAGTTGTTTTCAACTTCCCAGAGACTGTCATCACCCAATAACAGAAAAGCAAAGAGTACTGATGTGTCCAGTGCATTGTGGGAGGAGATAAGGGATGGCACTAGTCCCAATGTGGAAGCTGTAATACCAGAAATAAAATGAGTGTGGCTTAGTTGGTTAAGTGCACCAAGAGGTGGCCAGCTTGATTCCCAGTCAAGGCATATGCCCAGCTTTCTGGGGTGTGCAGGAGGCAGTCAATTGATGTTTCTCTCTCATTGATGTTTCTATCTCTCTCTCCCTTTTCCTTTCCCTCTCTCTAAAACCGATAAAAACATATTTAGAAAAAGAAATAAATAGCACATGATCTCACTCATTTGTGGAATATAATGAACAACATAATCTGATGAACAAAGATAGAACCAGAGTCATAGAAGCATTGAACAGACTATCCAACCAAAAGGGAAGGCAGGGAGTGAGGGGATAAGAGATCAACCAAAGGACTTGTATGCATGCATATGAGCATAACCAATCGACACAGATGGGGGGAGTTTAGGTGAGAGCATGAGCTGGGGGGGATGGGGGTGGACGGGGAGAGGTGGGGGGGGAAGGAGACATATGTAATACTTTAAACAATAAAGAATTTTTTAAAAAGAGAGTGGGAGTACAAGAAAGAGCTGAGCAATCTTTGCTTTGTTTGAACACTACTCTTGCATATCATCTCTAAAACAAGCAGTTAAATAAAAGATACTATGTCTGTCCAGCAATGTTTACCAAATTATATGCTTACTTATCTAATTCTGTTTTATGCTATACTAGAGGCCCAGTGCATGAAAATTCATGCACTGGAGGGGGTTCCCTCAGTCAGGCCTGCCCCTTCTCACAGTCTGGGAGCCCTCAGGGGCGGGAGGCGACCCGGCGATCAGGGCAAGGTGCAAGGTGACGCCCCATCACACCTTTGCTGCTGCCACTGCCGGCAGCATAAGCTTCGGCCAGCCCTGGTTACCTGAGCCTAGGGTGCCCCTGGGAGGCTGGGGGGCTGAGGAGTCCGGGAGACTCTGAAGGCAGGGCTGAGGGGACTGGGCGCCGCCATCTTGTGGCTGTGGGTGCTACCATCATTGAGGGTGGGGCAGTCAATTAGCATATTCCCTCCTTATTGGCTGTGAGCACTGCCATCTTTGCGACGGTGTGAGGGTCAACTAGCATATTCCCTCTTTATTAGATAGGATTATAAATTAGGTCCACATAGTCTAGTGCTACATTAGACAAAAAAAAAATTAAACAAGGCTCACTTCCCACTTTTTGTTAAAAAATTCACTCAATTCTAGCAACACCCAAGTGGATCTGAACAGGGATAAGGGAAATTTATACACCCTGAATGTGCAGCATGTCTATGCTTGCTTCTTACTTTAGAAGTAAATATATAAAAATACCCCTGAGTTCCGCTGCTGCTGCTGCTGCTGCTTAGGATGCAGAAAGCTTCAAGACAATACCATTTCCAAAGTAATAATGAAAGAAAAAGGCTCATAATCTACAAAAATCATAACTTTTTATTGAGCTTATCACAGTTAGTTATGAGTTAAGTAAACCAAATCCCAGAGAGAAACAATCCCTTTCAGTGAGATATAGGACATAAGAACTGTTTATCTTAGAGAACAGAAGAAAGATGTGAATGCCATACCAACAAGTAAAAAAAAATTATCTAAAATTATAACACATGGTGAAAGAACAAAGCAGTTTCTGTAGGATCCCCTGCCCTTCCACCACTCTCTAAAAGTGACTGCTTTGCACTGGGGAGGAGGCCCCCATATTGCCCTAGAGAATATCTTTCTTAATTCTCCTTCCAAGTCCCAGCTTTGGACACACTACTCCCAAGCACTTGGTGAAGACTTATAGGAAAATGCTGTCCTGTGAGTGTAGATTTGCTCTGTGGTGAGGATCCTTGTCATGCTAATATCGCCTGCCAGTCCACATGCTGATGTCACAAGTTTTTACACATTTGGCCCTTTTCACCTTACCATTATCTATGGCAGATTCCTCTTTCTCCCACTTTTTTGGGGATACACTCGGACAAGGGTCTTACATCTGCTATAAAGGATTTGAATTAGATCCTTTAGATTTCTTTGGCTCAGGAAACTGTTGGTTTCATTCATTGTGGTTGCTGTTTCACTTTGAATAGCTTTTCCTTACTAGATCTGTATAATCTATAAGCATTACTAGAAAGTAACATTCAATTATTATTAAATGGTGACCCTTAAATTATTCTCCAACCTGTACCATCATACAGAGTTTTGACACATCACAATTATTTCATTATCCTGTTTTTAAAAATTGTTTTTCTTGACCCTAACAGGAGGCCCTTGCTCCCAGCCACAAAATGGATTTATAGATGAAATACATCACAGTCAGCTTGGAAAAACAAAAAAAGGATAGCTTATTGGATATATTTTAACTAAGAAGCACTGAAGAAACAACATAGTGACTGCACCTATACAACAGCTCTCACGACGTGGTAGCAACTGAGCCTCACAGTTAGCTAGCCTGAAAGAAGAGTCCTCCCCAAAAAGGGACAACAACAACCTAGACTCGATCAAAACAGAAGAGTCCAAATAACCCAAAAAGAGACACACCTGGAGCATATAGCTCAGAAGTACAAGGAAAACACACCTCTAGGTCCCACAGGACATTCATACAAAAGCCCACCCCACAAGACTGGGAGCCAGAGCAAATAGATCTAATACATAGATTCAAGCACAAAGAGACAACTAAAATGGGGAGACAAAGAACAACCCCCAAATTAAAGAAAAGGACCTAGAATAGATTGAGGCAAGCAAGTTATCAGATATAGATTTCAGAGTAATGGTTATAAAGATGATCAAGGAACTTAGGTGAGAATTACAAGAAATTGAATGGGAACCTCCAGGAACTTAATGGGAATTGCAAGAGACAGAGGAAGATAAAAATAAGTGGAAGAATATACTGTGTTCATGGATTGGTAGAATTAACATTATTAAAATGGTCATACTACCCAAAGAAATCTATAGATCCAATGCAATCCCTATTAAAATACCAACAGCATATTTCACAGATCTAGAACAAATACTACAAAAATTCATATAGAACCAAAAAAGACCCAGAATAGCTGCAATAATGTTGAGAAAGAAGAACAAAGTTGGAAGGCACACAATACTGACTATCAAGTTATACTACAAAGCTACTATACTCAAAACAGCCTGGTACCGGCACAAAAATAGGCATATAGATCAATGGATCACAACAGAGAACCTAGAAATTGACCCAAGCAATTATGCTCAATTAATATTTTACACCCGTCAGAATGGCTACCATCAATAAATCAACAAACAACAAGGGCTGGTGAGGATGTGGAGAAAAAGGAACCCTAGTACAGGGCTGGCTGGAATGCAGATTGGTACAATCTGAAAAACAGTGTGTAGTTTCCTCAAAACATTAGAAGCGGAATATGGAGTGTGACATGTTGAAACTGCATAACCAAACTTAGAAGCAACCAGTTACGAGAATAAATATTTCAGTATATAAGACAGAGCTTTATTATCTCTCAGGTGGTCTTCAGACTGCTGGTTCCTTAGTCCCCTGGACCACCTTCCTGTCCTCAGTCATGGTTTGTGGTCTGGTTGCCAGAAACCTGAACCTCACACTCCAGAGTGCCTCAGAGTACAGGGTGAGGTGCTCCCTCACCCCCAAGACATGTACCTGAACTTCAACCCTCGATTCAATGTACATGGGGACATCAACACCACTGTGCAACAGCAAATACAGTGGGGCCTGGAGGACTGAGCAGCGGGAGTCTACCTTCACCTTCCAGCCTGCAGGTGCATCTCCTTCCACCAAGCAGACCTGACCGTCATTGCTGCCAGATAGTTCTCCAAATGCCTTAACCCGGAGGTCACCACCTACCTGGCGGCAGAAGGTGACACTGAGATCAAGTGCGTGGACTGGGAGTGAAGCCCGCCAACCAATGACCTCCAATAAAGGCAACTGCCTCTGTTCCCTCTGAGAAAAAAAGAAAAGACAAAGCGTTACCATCTTAACATAAAACACTCTATATAATGGTAAGAAAATATGACACCTCTAATGGGAAATGAGTAATGGACATAAACAAATAATTACAATGAAAGCAAATGATAAAAATATTCAAAACTGTGCCCTGACCAGTTTTCTCAGTGCTTAGAACATCAGTCATGGACCAAAGTGTCTGGAGTTCAATTCCTGGTCAAGGGCACATACCTTGGTTGCAGGCTCGATCCACAGCCCCTGGGGTCAGGGTGCTTCAGGAGGCAACCAATCAATGTGTCTCTCTCTCACATTGATATTTTTCTCCCTCCCCCCCCCCCCAACTCTCTCTAAAAATCAATGGGAAAAAGTATCCAGTTATTAGTTCACTAGTAAATAAAATGACTAACATCAAGATGATATGTTATGCCTCTGAAGTTGGCACTAAAATTTTATTTCAGCCAGTGTCATGTTTGCAGAGAAAGATATATACTGTTGAGCTGTAAATTGACTGGAAGCCCAAGAGCAAGATCTCAACAGCTTTATTTTTTCATGAGTCCAGTCACCTGCTTTGCTGACAGCTGTCTTCCCATGGCCTGGCTTTTGTCTGTGCTTGCACACGCCTGGTTCTCCTCCTCTTCTTAGAACAACACCAGTCCTGTTGGGTTAGGGCCCCTCTCTATGACCTCACTTAAAATTTATTACCTCAAAGGCCCGATCTCCAAATACAGTTGTCACACTGGGGGTTAAGCTTCGACATATGAATTTTGGGACACAGTTCAGTACAAAACAATACCTTGTAAAAAAATTTTACTGGCCGTTTGGGTCTTTTTATAAGAAGCACTACTTCAAGTATTTTAGCATTTTCCTATTTGTTTTTCTGCTTTTTTTTCTTATTGATTTGATAGTTCTTTGTACATTCTGCATATTTGGCCTTTGTTAAATATATGTATTGCAAATATCTTTTTTTTTTTGTCTGTGGTTTACCTTTCACTCCTGAATGCTGTCTTTTGATAAACAGACATTTTTAATTTTAATGTAGTCAAATTTATCAATGTTTTCCTTTCTGTTTGTTTTTTTAAGAAATATTTGCCTAGCAAGTGAATAACATTTTTCCCTGTTTATTCTAATAGCTTTATTGTTTTATCTTCCTCATTTACATCTGCGATCTACTTAGAATTGATTTATGTATAGGATGTGAGGGAGGTATCAAAAATAATATTTTCTGTGTGCATATCCATTTGATCCAGCATTTATTAAAAAGGTTAGCATTTCTTTTATCTTTTTGCAATGTCATCTTTGACAAGAATCAGATAACCATATATATTTTGGTCTGTTTCTGGACTCTAATTTTCTAGGTTTCAAGGTATCTTATTTATGTTTTAATAAATAAATATTTTAAAATACATAAATTAAACAACATACTGAAATTTTAACAAATATTTTAGAAATTTTCATTGTTTAAAATTTTTGCTTCAATTTTTATAATAATTACAGACTCATTTAATAACAGGAAAAATCAATACTGAAAACATTGTAGAATGTAAATTATTTGTTTCTTAGCATAAAAACACTTATAATATTTTAATATGAATACTCTCCTAAAGAATTTCATTATTTATTTCTGAAATTTGAACTCAAAATGGAATGGACTATTTACTCAGAGTTTGCTTGTTAAAATATGCCCTCTCTACACACACCTATATATGCACATATGACATGGTATACAATACACATTTATAATGATAGTTGTTACATGTTGGGAGGTCCCCAAGACCACCCTCAAATTCAATAATTCACCAGAAGGACTCACAGAACTCAGCAAAGCTGTTATATTCAGGGTTATAGTTTATTACAGCAAACGGTACACAGTAAGAGCAGTAATGGCGAGAGGTACATAGGGCAGGACCCAGCAAAGGCCAGGGGGGGAGATGCCCATCATCCTCTCTCATTGGAGTCATATTGGCAGCGCTTGTTTCTCCCAGCAATAATGTGTACCAATATGCCACACCAGTTGGGGTATTACCAACCAGGGAAGCTCACCTGATCCTTATTGTTCAGAAATTTTATGTGAGGTTGGCCAGACAGACTGCCCAGGGGACTGACTGACCTTGGTTCCAGCCCCTCCAGAAGCCAGGCTGAAACCACAAGGCCCACCATCAATCACACTGTTAGCAGAGAGAATTTGGTATGGCCCAGAGTCCCCAAGCAAACGAAGGTACTTTCCTCAGGCAGGACATTTTGAGGGTGTAGAGATACTTCCCCGGAGTAGGAGGCAAAGGGCCAAACTCTTTCTTTGAGCAAGGTTAATCTTTTAATGCACAGTCTGTATAGGCATTTGTTCAGTTAGGTTATGCCAATTGTGCATGTCATAGATATACATGTCTATTTCTCTATCCTTTCATGCAGGTTGATTCAGTGATCTAATAATAACCCCACAGAAATATGGCAAATTGACAAAATCGCTTCCTGATTTGGAGGATAAATTACCATTTAATTCCCTCATATTTTCTCTTTTTCTGCAATAGTTTCAAGCTTTCAATTAATACAATCCAATTTTAACAAAGTATAATTTTAATTTTAAAATATAATTTTATTAGTTGAAATCTTGAGACTACTGCAGGAAATTTCATTGGTAATCAACATTTAAGGGAACTTCTGCAGTATTAATAATAACAAATGATGCTAGTAATTGTTTAGATGTAGGTTTCTTATTCGGAGAATCAAGCAAAAGATATTCATTATCTTTATTGCCTTTCTATTAGAACTATTATTTATGGCAATTAGAAGATAATGCATTTTAAATATATACAAATCAGAAAAGATAATAAAATCTTTTATGCTGATGTTATTACCGCTTATATTTCCTAATTCACTAATTCATAAAATTATTAGCAGTGTTAAAAAAATTCTATTAAGATCTATTTGGCTTTATTGATTCATGAATGGCAAGAAAAAGAGCACTCTGAAAGACTGTACAGAATGAAGGTTTTTATAGGAAGATGGGTTGGGAATGGGGGGGGTGGTTAATAGCAAAGGCAAAGAAAGGATTGTTTTTAGACCAGCACAACTTCTTTTCTTTGGTGGGGGGATAGACAAGGATTTTATCATGCAGATTACCTCTTTTTTCTCTGAGAGGTGGATAGTGCCTACATTACAGAATACCTCATTGGTGTTGACCAGAAAATTCCAGACTTAATAAGATTACATTTCTGAGGAAGATCCAAACTGCCACTAGGTCAGGTAAGGCCATTTTGGGCCTGTGGTTTTTCTCTTTAACAGTAGCTATTTTGGAATTTGATTTAATTTATCAATCATGAAGCATATTTTCTCAACTCTGAGCCTTTTCCTATGATTTGTATTTTATTTTGTACACTTAAATCTGTGCAAAGAAATTTGAAATGAGAAATAGACAGATGGCAGGATAAAACACTGTATCAAAGATAAAGGGAGGTTGTTAGAATATTTCACCGAGATTATGCAGGTGTTTTGGGGGTCCAGGGCATCAAAGTTCCAGGACCCACTGTGGGTTCTTGGCTTCAAATAGGAAATAATTCAATTTCAACCCAGCACAGAGTTTAAAGTGAAAGACAGTTTATGAGTGAAGTGGTGGCAGAGAGAGTGGCTACTCCACAGACAGAGCACCTCTCCCTGGTGCCGTAGTCGGCAAACTGCGACTCGCGAGCCACATGTGGCTCTTTGGCTCCTTGAGTGTGGCCAAGAAGTTTCAATCGCACTGTACGTGCGCGCCCGCAACATGTTATTTTGTGGAAGAGCCACACTCAAGGGGCCGCAGTTTGCCGACCACTGCCCTAGTGGGATTTACTTCTTTTATTAAGGCTCATTTAATTGAGAGTAAAACATTCAATAAGGGAAGGGAATATTCAGGATTTTTCCAGGAAAGGGGTGGAGACTGGAAAGGGGTGAAGACTTCTCAGAAGAGCCCAGTGGACTTACCATTTCTGGGGTGTGTCGTTTACTATGCTAATGTATTACAATAAGCTTATAATGAGGCTAAGGGTTACCAAAAGGTGAAATTAGTTGCCATGTTGGATCAAGCTTATATTCTGCTGGTTTTAAGTCATAAATCCTTCTTAGTATCTCCTTGATAGTCCTTATAGCCCTTATTAGACACAGCTGTTTTGCCACATACCCAATCTTAAAAACACTGTATCAAAGATAAGGGGATGTTGTTAGGATATTTAACAAAATCGTTTCTAGATTGGGTCTTTTCCAAATGGACTGGCCTACTCTATGTAGACAAATGTATAATGTCTCATTTGGCTATGGTATCATTCGCAATTCATGAACAAATTTCAGTGTGTAATTTCACTAAATAAGAATTGTCAAGTCATTGTTTGTTTCTGAAGTATGAGTTTCTCAATTAATGAAAATAAATGCTTAGTAGATATTACTTCCCACACTGGACGATAAACCTAATATGCAGGACAACCAATTATGAACAGCTGTAAAAGTTAGGGAACCAAAAGGAAAATCAGTAAAAAGCAAGGAGTATATTTAGAAACATCATGATTTTGGAAGGGAAAATCCTTCCAATGAATCCATGGAAATATATGAGAAGGCTCATTCTACAAATGCTTTTATGAACCAGAGGCAGAAACTAATTTGCATGTTAATTCTATGTAGGTTCTGAGCTGATCCAATCTACTTTTATGATTTAATTTGTAAATATCCTACACCTAGCCCATCATTATAAGAACAGTCTTCACCCTATAACGTGGCAGCAGTATGGGCTCAGAATGAGCAGGTATTTAAATGTATTACCATCAAAGCATGGACTTCCATTGGCTAAATAATCTGGTAATTTGGGAAACAAATTCCATTATCTACATATTACAAAATTTAAAAAGAAACATCTGATAGAGGCTCCAATATTCATTTCTCAATAATTGATGAAAAATACAGAAAATCAGTATTAAAACTTTACATAGCATTGCAGAGCAACCTATCCTAATTGACATTTATGGAATATTTTTCCCAATGACAGCACATTCTGCTCAAGTGTACATGAAAGACTAACAAGGATTGACCATATTCTGGGTGTAAAACAAATCTCAATCAACTTGAATGGATTCAATACAAAGTGTGCTCTTAATTCATACTGAATTAAATTAGAAATCAATTGCATAAAGATACAAAGAAAACAACCAAATATTTAGAAGCTAACTAGCACACATCAAGTAAGTCATAGTTCAAAGGAGAAATCAAAGGGAAAATTTGAGACTGAGGATGAAAATGAAAATATTACATATCAAAATTTGTAGGATGTCACTATTCAAAGAGAAATTAAAAGCACAAAATGTTTATATTTTATATTCAAAATAAGAAAGGTCTCAAATGAATAACCTTTACTTCTACCTTAAAATAACAGAGTAAAAGTAAAGCAAAGAAATACAGAATAAGCAAAATTAAGGAAATAATACATATTACAATAGAAATCAATGAAATAAAAACATAAAGTCAATTGAGAAAATCAGTGAAATACAAGTTGGTTCATTGAAAATATCAATACAATTTAATAAACCTTTAGTTGAGCTAAGCAGAGAGAAACACAAATCAGCAATATTGGTTCTGAGAGGTGACATCTTGACAAAATCTACAGATAATTAAAAGTATATTAAGGGCATAGTGTGAACAATTTAATGCCTAATGATGCAAAATGGACAATTTTCTTGAAATGTAGAAAGTACTAAAGTTTGTTTCAAAAGAAATACAGAAAGCATGTCCAGAATGTGAAGTAACAACCTATAAAATTCTGTTTCTTAATGAAAGCATTGATAATTTCAAAATAAGCTTTTTCAGAATTTGGAAAATTAACCAAAGTCTTTCAATAATCTGACAAGTGGATATTAAAGAAAACTGTTGAATTAAATGAATAATTATACATCTGATTAATATAAATAAGAACCTCTGTTAGGTAATATTCTGCCTGCATGCTTATCAGTATGATTACTAAAGAGTATTCCAACATAATTTAATCCAGCATATAACTTATAAGCAAATATTATAGGCAAGATCCTGAGCTAAACACTGGGAGTAAGAATGATGAATAAACAATAACCACGAGCATCCATGTTCTACCAGACCACATCCTTACGTTTTGTGATCAGAAGCAAGCTGACTACATAATAAAAATAAGGGCAGAAGTGCTGGCTGGGGTAATAAATTGTAAATCTAGTACAAGATAGATTCAAAGTCCTGTAAGCTTCATGAAAATATGACATTTGAAGTGGACACTGAGAGATGTAAAACATTCCAATGGCTCAAATCTGAAAGCTCAGAAGGAGGGAGGAGGAAGTATTTTAACCTGAGAGATCATCAGCAACCCACCCCCATGCTTTTGAAGTAAATTTTTTTTATATTTTATTGAATAAGTGAGATGAGATTTTAGCTCCATGAATTAAAAATAATATCTATACTAATAACAGAGGAATATGCAAATTGTCCAGGATGCCATCACAGTAACAGTAACAATTGGACAGCAGGCTGCGTGGGGTGAACAGGCCAGCAAGGGGGTTACTGAGGGACGACCAAATGACTGAACAGCAAGCTGCGTGGGGCAACTAGGCTATCAGGGGGGTTAGTGAGAAATGACCAAACGACTGAACAGCAGGCTGTGTGGGGCGACCAGGCCAGCAGTGGGGGTTAGTGAGGGACAACCAAACAACTGAATAGCAGGCTGTGTGGGGTGACCAGGCGGCAGGGGGTACAGTAAGGGGCGACCAGGCTGGCAGGCGGGGCAGTTAGGGGCAACCAGGCCAGCAGAGGGAGGCAGTAAGGGGAGACCAGGCCAGCAGGGGCGGGGGGGCAGTTATGGGCAACCAGGCCAGTGGGGGGGGCAGTTAGGGGTGACCAGGATGGCAGGCAGAGGTGGTTAGGAGTAATCAGACTGGCGGGGGTGGGGGGCAGTTAGTAGCGATCAGGTAGGCAGGCAGGTGAGCATTTAGGAGCCAGTGGTCCCGGATTCTGAGAGGGATGTCCAACTGCTGGTTTAGGCCCAATCCTGGATTGGAGAGGGTACACGCTGGGCCTGTGCATGAATTTCATGCACCGGGCCTCTAGTTGAATAATAATAAGCATATGCCAAGTAGTGCTGATCATTAAAAAATATTCTGAGGAATAAATCACAATCCTTATTTTGCAAGACAATTACCAACTACATAAAAATGTAAGCAGATGATATCGTATTGTGTGGCAAATGCTCTTATATATGTATGAACAAGTCAAAAATACCCAGCCTGTGTGGGGGGTGGGGGGGAACATGAGGGAGAGTTCAGGGACTGTTTCTGCAAGGAGGTAATAATTAAAGTGAGACCCAAGGCATAAATGAGAATTAGCCAGGGGCCTGCTTAAGGGTTGTGACTACAGTATGGAGGGTAAAGGCAGCAGGGGCTGCAGGTAGTTAAGAATGTCCAGCCAAATCCAACAGAATTTGCAGCCGTAGTAAGGCTGCTGAGAAGCACTGTGGTGAAATCAGTTAAGGCCTTTTGAGCAATACTGTTGCAGAAAGTCACATCACATGACAACAGACCCATTACCGTGCTTGAGGTGGTGTGATCAGGAACTAATCATTCACCAAACATTGTTTACCAGCAGTGACACTTGGACTTAAATATGTAGACTATAGTTGTAGATATGTGATAATTATTTATGTCGATGAAATTACTACCATGGTTTTTCCAACATATGGCCTGTTCGCTAAAATTTGTTAAAAATAGCAGTGAATGAATAGCAAAAATATAACCTGTTAATTTAATTATAAGCAAACCTTGGTTAAAAGCATTCTAAAACTGATAGGGTGTTAATTTTCACATATGACATACGGACTGGAAATTTTGTCCATTAAATCAAGGTCTGCAAAATCAAGGGTTTACTGTACTACCTTCCAATAAATGAGGCTGCTATGATTTGCAATGAGTTTATAAACCTCTACAAAAGAATCGCTTAGACAGGTACTGTCCCATAGAAATATAATGTCAGTCAAATATGTAATTTAAAATTTTTCTCGTAGTCACATTAACAAGTAAAAAGAAACTGAACAAATTAATTTTAGCAATATATTTTGTTTAATTCAATATATCCAAAGTATTATCATGTCAACTTGAAACCAACATACACATTGTTAATGTAATATTTTACATTCATTTACTGTTTTGAAACATGGTGTGTATTTTGTGCTTACTGAGTATCTTAATTCACATAGGTACACTGCATATCCTCAGTAGCCCAATGTGGCTAGCAGCTACATAATGGATAGTGCTGAGTTAGACATGGAGAAACATTAGCATTACCTTGTCCTGTACCAAGGGCAATGTGGCAATATGGTCCTCAACATGTTCAGTCTTCTATCCTTCCTAGTATCCCATACGTCTTCTCTTCCCCCCCCCCCCACCAGCCAGTCCTGCCCATCAATCATTCCACAATATTTCTTGAGCATCTACTATACGTCAGGTGGTGGTCTCGTCACTAAAGAAACAACAATATAAACAGACTTTCTGCCACCATCATGGTTATAATACAAACAGGTTTTCTGCCACCATCATGCTTATTCTACTGGTTATATTGCTCTAATTCTGTACCAGTATTGGTCAGAGAAGCAAAAATACTGATAACAATATAGAGTAAGCTATTTAGAAAGATTAGACCTTACACAATGGTGGGAACTAGCTAAGAGGCTGACTTAAAACAGTTGTTTCTGCATCTAGTGTTTGGCCTGAAGTCAGCAGAGCTGGCAGTCAGGAAGAAAAGCTGGTAGCACAGGGAAAAACTGGCACCTACAAAGAAAAACTGGAATCTGCCTGGAACCTACTTCCTCTCACTGCTTTCAATTCTGATGTCACGGGTGACAGATAAACTAGCACCATTCACCATAAAGTAGCACATGCACCTAACCCAGGACACGGAGAATCTAAAAGAAATCAGGGGGCAGCTGGAGGAACTTCAGTCTGGCTGGAGCCACACCCTGAAAGGTGATTCCACAATGATGTGAGTGATGGGAAGGAGCACCTGCCCAGGCAGACCTTGCGGGAGGGAGGAGAGTGAGGGGCTTTTACTTCCACCTTCTAGTTACTGCACAAATCCCTCTTGTGATCAACCTTGTAACCCAAAACCATAAAAGAAAGGGAGTACTCTGGGAAAGGCTTCCAACTTAGCTCATTTGATCAAGTGTAAACCCACCATAATGTCTGTCTCCTGGGATTCCTGATGTCTCCTTTACAAACAGTTACTTTGGATTTTCTTTGTTTTATCCTCTCAGCTGTCATGAAATTTTTCAAAATTTGAAAGTCTGAAGAAAATGTCAGAAAAATCAGCATTTCGAGAACACAGGTTTATGTGTATTAAGTTGTGTGTTTTCTATAACAATTTACATACCCAAGAGTAATACAAGTGTAATAGAACTTCATTTAAACTAAGACACAGAAAAGGAGGTGTTCCATGTAAGGAACCAATCCAGACATATCGAGGTGGATCCATTAAACACATAGAATTAATCTTTGTTTAATGAGGGTGTCATATTTCAATAGTCAATTCTGTTCTATAGTCACTGATGCCCCCAAGAGATTATATAGTCATTTTCCCTTACCAATCAATAATGACAAAGTACTTCTCAAAGTCAAAGTGGATGAAATTATTCAGTTGAAAGTTATTTCTACACAGCTGTTTAGAAACTGATTGAAAAGAACAGCAAATAAATAATACTTCAGCTGGCCGAAAAGTAGTTTTAACATATTAAGAAACGGCACATTTGCCCTGGTGCATGTGGCTTAGTAGTTAGAACGTCAGCCCTCACACCTAAGGGTCATGGGTTCGATTCTTTCTCAGGGACAGGTAGCTGCATTGCAGGCTTGTCCCCAGGCCAGGCCCAGGCCTGTAATGGAGGCAACCAATTAATGTATCTCTCTGACTTCTGTTTCTCTGTCTCCTCCCTCCCTCCTTTCCACTGTCTCTAAAAATCAATGAAAAAATATCCTTGGGTGAGGATTAACAACAACAAAATGACACGTTTGCTAATCTCTGCTTTTCTTTTCTGCAAGATATGAATAACTAAAACCAAAAATGGACAGTTAAAAACAAAAGCTATGCTCATCTAATTAAATTCAAAATTTTCATGTTCATTCACATTTTGCTAATGTGCAGGTTCACCTTTTAGGTGCATCCATCCATCCATTACATACATACATACATGTGTTACATACATATATAGAACATGCATACATAAACTACACAAATGCTTATATTACATACATATATATTGAAGGAGTCAAAAGAGATACTGAAGTACAATGCATGATCCTGGATTGGATCATTTTGAGAAAAAAGACAAAATTATACAATTGGAAAAACTTGGATGAGGTATTTGGATGAAGGGAATATGGATTTTATGAAAAATCATAAGTTTAAAATAAAAAGTTTATTAACATTTTAAGAAATTTTATGTGGAATAAAAGTCTTAACACTCTGAATTTTGTAATTTGGAATAGGCCAATATGTCCAACTTAGTGTGTTTTAAAATACAATTTTCTATTTTGCTATGTAATTACATGTTCTAATTATACAACTCATTCCTGTAACCATACTTATACAATTAAATGATATAATTAGAGAGAGTAATTACATAATTATTGTAATGACATAATTATAGTAACTACTCAATTGCAAAACATGCAATGCACAACTAGTAAAACAACCAAATTAATTGCTTTAATAAAATGTCTCCAAAAATATATTTTAAATTTTAAATAAAAATTTCATTTACAGTTTAAATACAGCATACTTTAAAACTGTAATATATACATATAAATTTTAAAAGTACTTGCTTTTTAATTTTTATTCACCATTTAAAAATTATAGACCTATTCGAGAAAAATATTGTACATTATTAAATGTTTAAAATAAATTCATTTCCTAAAGTTTACTAAACTGTCCAGTCTATTATTTTGTAACATTTATTTCTAAGCAATTGAATGGAAGCATGGGAAATGTTTTTTGAGAGTAAATAATTTTCTTGATTATTTTTTCCTTGTTGGTTCATAACAAAGAATTCTCCATGTAATCAGAGATTCATAAATATCTTTTACTCATCTGAGGGCAAACAGGAAATCCATAGTGTGAGCAAAGTGGATCCAAACTTTCACATTAGATAATTCATTATGTAAGATGAATTTTATCAAGAAGGTCCTTCTTGCCATGACATGCTGGTACTAATTTTTGATTTGGGTTAACATCTGAATGTGTGACCATGCAATAATTTGGCTCTTGTTTTACTTATACTAATGCATTATCCTGTTTAGTTTGTCAATGCTTTCCTTTGCCTAGCACTTCCTGAAAAGTATTTTTATACCAGCAAGTACTAAGTTTATTTACAAGAATTCAAACTTCCTCCCTCCCACCCTTTTGATTATTTGTGCCTTTCTTCCAACCTTATTAGGACATTACTTTTTCCCCAGTATTTGTTTGTTTTATTTTTAGGAAAATAAATATTTTTATTTGTCATTTCACTTTGATGTGGATTTAGGGCATCCTTTGTAGAAATAAGTCCTCTTTCTACGCTGGTTCTGTCCTGCCTTTCTATTTTAAGAGGTCAACATTGATGCCGTTCACTGAGACTCCCCTAAACCATCTTCATTGGCGCTGTAACCCACAGACATTCCTCCAGGGCTCTAGGAAGTCACTGTATGATGTCATTATAGCCTCATTCTGTTGAACCAGGTTACTTAAAAATTCAAATTGATCTAAGAGGTTGGGTGAGTTTTTCTAAATTATGATCCTCAGGTAACTTGTCTGAATGTAAAATGCAGATTCAGATTGTTGACTTGCAATACAGACTCCTGGCCTCACCACACACCTACTGCATCACAATGTCCATGTACAACCATAGGAATCCTCCTTCAAAAAAAAAAAGGAAAAGAAACCGCATATGACCCTTAAGTACAAGACTGCACTTATTTAGATGGGAAGATTTTATAATATGAAAGTGGCCTAATGAAGCCCATCTATGTGCATTTGCCAAAGTTATTCAGTAACAAAATTGTGCTGAAGATTCCAGAATCCTCTTTCCCATACAAAGACAACCCCTTTCTCGATCTGGATCCCTAAACCAAACAAACAAATAAGCAAATAAAGAAGAAATACCATGCAAGGTGAGAAATGATATATGTATAGAGAGATACTAAGAGCGCACTCTCAACACACTAAAATACTAAGTGGTCATAGACCTGGGACCATGATTTCCAGTCTACTGTGTATTATTGAATGAATACATCATCTATAGTATTAATACTATTATGCCGGTTTTCATAATATATGCCCCAAGGAAGATATTCCAGTTGACATTTTTCTTCCATGCCATAGAGTTGTTTAATATTTAGAAAAAGAATGGATAAAACCTGCCAACTTGCATCTTGACAATAAATTTTAAAACAAAATAAGCAATCATGTCAATGAGGCTTTTAATAACTACTCATGATACAACAGAGCATTTTAAATTATCATGAAGTAAGCACTTCATTTACATTTAACGAGGCATGGATTATGTACAAATTAAACCGTCACAGTGAGGGATGCATCGTGTGTAACAAATACAGAGATAGTTAGTTCTTAATTGGAATTCTTAAACAGCTTTAAAAAGGGGGATAAAGATTGCACTTCAATTTCAAATTGTTTTGCTGAGATGTGTGGTATAGTAGATTGACAAGACAAGATTTTAGATCAGGGCTTGACAGACCACCACCAAATGCAGTCTCCTCCCTGTTTTTATAAGTAAAATTTGATTGGAGCGCACCCACACATATCCCGTTATTTGTTTGTGGCTGCTTTGTACTATGAGAGCAGCACTGAGTAGTTGCAATAGAGACTGTGTAACCTGTAAAGTCTAAAGCCACTGTTATCTGGTTCTTTCTGGAGAAAGCTTGCTGACTCCTGCTTCAGATGGATTCAGACCCCATTCCGTATCTCGTGTGTTCTTGGTTAGAAATCTGGCAAGTGGAAATAAGAATCACAATTCACTGAAAATACTGCGATTTCCCATTATTATGTAGTTTTTTAGAATGAAAATAATTGATTTTGACTTATTTGAAATTCTTAATGGGATGTGCCAGAAGTCAGAAAACAGAGATCAGAGGGCTTCTGGGGAGTGTATAAGAACTAATATTGAGCAGCTATTGTGCTCAGAAGCACACATTATTTACGATATTGTAACAACCTCATGCAGCCCTATCATCCATTTTTTTCTTAATAAAGGAGAAAACCAAAGTTTGAGGAAGTCAAATAAATAATCTGATATGTAAAAGACAGAAACTTGCAAAACTGGCACTTAAAAATCCTAGTATTGTCTCATTGAAGTAAAGCAAATACCTTGTGAAAAATTTCCAAAGACCATCACTTGGTATGAACATACATTTTAATCAAACAGTTTGTTAAACAGCAGTGACTCTTCCCAAACACTGTATTTTCCCTCTAGTCCTAATACCAGCTGGAGATGCTCACCCTCTCCCCTTTCATGTAGCTTTCACGTAGAGTCATTTATCAGTTCATCATTTGTGCTGCAGAGCTGATGTGCTTCCTGCTTAACACCTAGTAGTATGTGTTCATGCTAAAAAAAAATTTTAAAAAATGGTTTCCACTTGCAAAAAAATGTTCTTCTGACCACAGTCATGGGAAAAGTAGTTGGAAAGGAAGGTAATGTATTCCTAATGCCGACTGAAAGGTATGTTCTGTCAAGAATCTTGCCCATCTTCACTGTATCCCTGAGGCCTATCAAAGTTTTGGGCAGTGGTAGGTCCTCAGCAGTAGTTGTGCAAACAACGAACAAAGACAAATGGTTTATTTTCTTTGAATCTTCAGCTTTTTCCCTGGCACTATAACAACTCCTCCTCATTCCAGTCTGGGAAGTTTTCCTTTGGCTGGAATCTCTAGGAAACTCTTTTTTTCTTTAGTTAAATATGCATGATAGTCTTATTCCCCCTTTCATGATTTTTGCTTTTGCTCTAAACCTTGAAAAAGGAACTAGACTGAACTGGCTTTTACATAATTGATACACAGTGTTTTAAAAGGGGGAAGGACCCCCTGGTTTCTCTAATGTTATCTGGTGATAGGGACCTTGCCATTTGCTCTCTGCTGTATTCCCAGCTCATAAAATATTTGTCACCTAGTTTTAGCATTCAATAAATATTTTTTGAGTGACTAGGTGAATATTTATTATTTTGTCTTATTTCCTTTTTGAATATTTTGTTCAAAATAGATTTTGCATTAATGTTGGTGTTTAAAAATATTACATTTAATATTATTTATCTTGATTGCTGAGTTTTGTTTTATTTTGTTGGGTGTCTCCTTACATGTTGCACTAGAGAGAAGGCCTCACTTGCACCGCCCCCCTTCCTCCCCCACCAGCATTTGCTATTGAAATGTTGAATTCTTTTTTAAACAAAATTTCTGCAGTGATGTCAAAATAAAAATACTAAATGTTTAGTGTCTTAAGGTGTTTAACAAGAATTGAGATTTCAATGTGTCAGTTTGAACAGGACACAAAATTTACCTTAGTTTAATAAAAGAGAATGAGACAAAAATGGAAGTGGGAATAATATTAAACAATGCTTTTCTGCTTGTGAGGGTCAAGTGATACCATCTACTTTGACTAGAGAAGCATGGCAGGTTCAGGACCTCTGTCCACGTGGTCAGTACCCATTTGCACCGCCAGGGGGTGTACTGTTCAGTTTCTGCATTGCACAGATGAACTTTCCAGAGTTCATTCATAATCTGTTCACGTGGTGGTAAAACAAAATAAAGAATGGCTACTTCTAGTGTGGTTTGTTTTTTATTTTATTTTTAAGATATATTTTTATTGATTTCAAGAGGAAGGGAGAGGGAGAGAGAGAGAGAAATATCAATGATGAGAGAGAATATTGATCAGCTGCTTCCTGCATGTGCCCTAGTGGGGATTGAGCCCGCAACCCCGGCATGTGCCCTTGACCGGAATCAAACCCTGGGACCCTTCAGTCCATGGGCAGACGCTCTATCCACTGAGCCAAACCAGCTAGGGCTCTACTGTGGTTTTTATTGAAAAGACTTGGGAGGAGCTGCTTAAATGTACTTGATAAATGAAGGTGGGAACTAATATTTAGATCTGGGACTGTCCTCTGCTTCTTCCCCAGCTTCCTCAGTCATCGTTTGTGCTTCCTCGCTAGTTTTCCTCTCTCCTCTACCATTCTCTCTTATCCATGACGGGTGGTCACTGGAATGCACACGATGAAATTCACAGACTCTCAAACCATTCAATAACACTAAAAGCACTTTTTATCCCAATAGCTACTTCCTACAATCAATCTCTAGGCTCGTTCTATCTTCAACTTATCCACTCTGGTAGACAGCTAGTGTTCTTTGTAGTTAGGGGATATGCAGAAGGATGCTTAGATTGCAAATCCCAAATTCTGCCATGGTTAGTAAAGCTTTGTGATATTCAGGACTCAATAATAACTTTAATGATTGCACAAAATTTTCTAAGCTCTATGAATCTTAACAAACATGCATAAGGCAATTAGATACCATATCTAATCCCAGCTTACTCATATAAAAACATGTCAGAGGTGTAAACAGGTGTGCATACTCTTCTAGTGCTGGCATGGGAGCTCTCATGGGACATTTTTCACAATGTAACACAAGAAAATTGTTCCTTGACTGTCAGCTATGCATTATTCAGTATCAATTAACATGTTCCATTCATACATTATGAAGAAAATTACCTATGATTACACATCGTGCCATTTACAGTTGGCTTACATTACATCCATATTCCATATGCTGAGATTAAAAATATTAATTCAGAATCATGCTGGGGACAGATATCAAGTCATAATTGGATGTCATGACATAGTTCCTGTACATGAAACTCCCTGATGAGTATTTTATATACATTCATACTGGCCCAAACACCTGGAGGAAAGGTCTTACTAATTTAGGGGTAGTTAAGAGACACCTTATTTAATATATATTGTTGATTCATTAACACTAAACTCAGAGCCAATAGAATAATAACTCATGCCTGAAGAAAACTATCTAACACAGGTATTTTTTTCTACAAGGTACATATATTACAGCCTTCTTGAGCTTAGGAACACCATGTAGCACGTCAGCACTATGCTTAGTGGTCATTTATTTTAAATAGCGAAAATGCAAAAAAAAAATAAATAAAAGCACAAAAATGAGAAAAACGTAGCACCTAATAGGTCACAAAAAGGACACTTGCTTTTGTGAAATAAGAAGACAGAGTCACCTTGTTTGACCTCAGATGGGAACACATGGGTCAGGAGACTCAAGTCTTTTGCTGCTCTGCACATATTCATGGATGACACAAAAGCCCCATGACTATTGACTTTGGGGTTAAACATAAACTTTAGTGAGTAGGCACATTTGAAAATATAGGATCTACAAATAATGAGAATTGATTATACAGGGTGTGACTAAAGCAGGTTTACAGTTGTTCATATGGAAAGTAATCTATACTAATAAAAGGGTGATATGCTAATTAGACCAGATAGACTGGACATCTTCTGGACGTCTTTCCAGATGTCCTTCTGGACAAAGCTGCAGCAGCTGCAAGGGCTGAGGGCCGGCAGCACGGGAGAGGTGGCGGTGCAGGCTGGTCCAGCGCCGCAGCCCCTTCCGCAGAGGCAGCAGGAGAGGGGGGCTGCGTGGTCCCAGTCCCAGTGCTGTCCCTTTCACAGAGGCAGCCACAGAGTTAGCGGCACAGGCCTGGTCCCGGTGCCATGCCTCCACAGAGGATGGACAGGTTGTGACCTGCTGTGCCTCAACTTTCCACAACTCCTCCCCCAGCTGGCCTGGCCCCAGATTGCCTCCCACCCACCAGTGGGCAGGGAGCAGGGCCAGTGCTAAGAACTGAGGGCTGAGGGCCAGCAGCCGCAGCGGATGGCAGTGGTGGCAGCAGTGGGGTAATGGGGGTGGCGCTTTCCCCTGATTGGCCCAGTTGCTTCCTGCAGAGGGAGGCCAGACTGCGGCTAAGGCCCGCTCCCCCCGGGGGGCAGGCCTAAGCTGTCAGTAGGACATCCACTGAGGGCTCCTGGACTGTGAGAGAGGGCAGGCCCAGCTGAGGGACCTGCCACAGTGCACAAATTTTTTTTGCACTGGGCCTCTAGTACTATCCTATCTAATAAAAGACAAAAAGGGTAATTGACCGTACCTTTGCTACGCTTCCCATTGGCTAATCAGGGTGTTATGCAAATTAACCACCAACAAAGATGGCAGTTAATTTGCATATGTAGGCTCCAAGCGGTGGAGCGAAGCCAAACGTACCCAAAGCCGGCAGAGCAGCGAGGCCTCACGGCCCTGGGATCAGCAGAGCTGGGAAGCCTCACCATCCCGGGATCAGTGGAGCCGTGAGGCCTCACCGCCTCTGGATCAGCGGAACTGAGAGGCCTCACCACCTCGGGATCAGCGTAGCTGCGAGGCCTCACACCCCTGGGATCAGCGGAGCCAGGAGGCCTCATGGCCCCGGGATCAGTGGAGCCGCGAAGCCTGACAACTGCGGGGGGGCTCTGGTTGGAGCCCAGCCAGAGCGAAGGCCTGGGTCCCGGGTGCCAGAGGAAAACTGGTGCCAGCAGCCAAGGGAAGGGAAGGCCTATTGCACGAATCTCTTCGTGCAACAGGCATCTAGTAATAAATAATCATACAAGAATAAACTGTGCTTCACATACAATGTAAACCTACTTTTGCCCCACCTTGTATATATTTATGTACATATCGATCATTAACTATCTATTGATGTTGATTTATTCTACTTGGAGACCACCATGGATAATCTTTAAAGGACAAGTACTCCCATAGGGTCTAGTAGAAAGGTGCCAAATCTCCAAAATCAGTGGAGAAAAGTTAACCCATTGGGAGAAGCAGTCATATTAGTTTGCTCAATACTGACAGCAAACACCTACATTTGCAGAAATGTAAATTGTGTAAGACGAGCTGAAATGAGACTTACAAATTATCTAAGTATTATTTTTTAAATAGGGAAAGAGAAGCTCAAGGTGACATGATCAGTTACCAGCAGAGTGAGGCCCAGAACGCAGTGCTTCCTTCTCCCAGGCCTTTTTTCTTTCTTTTCTTTCTTCTTTTTTTTTTTTTTTTACAAACTACCTGAGCTTTTAAGCTATGTTCTTTTGAGCCACTGGGATTTTCATGCCAACATCTTGTTGCTCAGCAACACAGACATATTCCCTTAGTGTCATGGAGAGATGTACGGGCCATTAAAAATCTGTACTGGTACTAACAGTGAGATGTAAATACTCTATGTAGCTGGCTGCTTTAATTCTCTAATCTGTCATCTATTAGCAAGTAAAAAAACTTGCTAATAAAAGTGGTCAAAAGTGAGGTTTATTTTTCGCTTTTTAAAGAACTCTACATTAGCAAATCATTTGCAAGTGCAGGGTTTATATTTTGTGCATCCACCAATTTATCACTAGTTGAAACATTATGACTATCTTTTATAAGGAGGAATAGTGTGATTCTATTAGATCAGATGAACATAGCTTTCATGACCTCACCTTTGGTTTTTCTTGGCATCCCAGAAGACAGACTCTTTGTAACTTGCATCAGAGTATTTGTAGTAACTTCATTTCTAAGAGTACAAATAACCAAGATTAATTGACCATATGTAGTAGGAACAATAATAAATGATCAATCACCCCATCAGTTTAGACAAACAGTCCTCTTGTGACTTCTCTTAAATGAGAAATTAAACTGTTTCTTTTTCATAACTTTGCTTCAATCATGAAGATAAGTCAATGTTTCATAAACCCTTACTGAAATAGGAGGCATGGATTTCACTATTTCAGAAGAACATGGCATATCCTATTCGTCCGCAGCTAATCACAGCAGCACTTGGGGCTGTATCCTTCTGTGTTCAAAGGAATTAACAGTGGGGAATGCTTTTCTGGCCCAGAGCTGTTCCCATATCTCACAGTCTTGATGCCAGCAGCACAGATGAAAACAACATGGAATCATTTCTTCTGACTTCCCTGCTTCCCCGAGGACAAAATATTTGTGTCTTTTAAAATAGCCCATGTCTCCAAATTGTGCACATCAACAGGCAACTTTGAATTTTCAAATCCCAAAATATTGTAACTCAACCATTTTTTCAGCTCTGAAATTCAAATGTGTACAGCATTCCCTACACCATCAAGCAATAATCAGCTCTCCCTTTAAAAATTTCCCTGGTTCATGTATTCATGTGGCTTTGTCCTGAACATGCACCCAAACAGGAAAAGGCTGTAGGAGGCTCCTCTGATTTCCTTCTCTCCATACGGGTAGTCATGCCATTTCTAACCACTTGGAAGTTAAAGTTGACTATTTTCTAAGTCCTAAAATCAGTGCATGCTTCTACTTCTCACACTCAACCCAAGACCCTCCCTCAGGCTAAACACCTTAGACAAACTGTTAGCACTTGATGTGTTAATAGCAGTAGTTTTATCACAGTGAATATGAGAGAGGATGAGCTCATTTCCTAGTTACATTTCCAATCAATTCCTGCCTTCCCATAATAAAAAAGTAAACTTGGTAATCACTGCTCTCTCCTTCTTGTGATATTGCTTTCCTGTCTGTTTTTCTCTTCCTCATAACAAATAACCTTCATTAGATTTATCTGGTAAAACTTAGCAACTATATCTTTAATATATTCAATAGAGATGGTAATAGTAATTTGACTTCTAAAACTCTTAATAATAATGATGACAGGTCTTTTCTACCCATATTTTAAATGACTGAAATGTCTCAAAATTTTTGTTTAGATAATGCTTCTAGAGAATATGATGTAAAAGTAAGGCCTCATATTTTTTAGTATGAACTCTTATCTTTTCAATAGTGAGCAGAGACTGGAAGGAGTCAATATTTCCACTAGGAAGCACTCTAGCATGAATATATGAGTATCTTATGTTTGTGTCTTATACAGAGGTCTAAAGGAGAAAAATATATCAATAAATTAAATAAAGCAATGACATTGCAAAGGCCTTTTATTGAGTGTCAGGTGGATTTATGATCTATTATTAGTTCTTCTAGTGTGTTTTGTCAACCGTCCACCATCAGCTTCCACACTTTCCCCAAATTGCCATAGAAACCTGTTAAATTGGCAAAGCTAAGTTGATTAGGCTTGCTTCAGTAAGGGAACATACCACCTGAACAGTCTTAGAGGGCCCCAGGAAGGTGACAGTGAGAGAGAATATTTCCAAGGTTATAGGTTCACGCTAGGTGATTTCACACTGAGTCTCCCAAGGCATAGAACTGGTTGGCATTGGGCAGAGTTTATGACACAGGGCTTTGTGGGTTTACAGCCTTCTCATCCAAGAGTATATTTTTTGAAGAAAGTATTCAGGTTATTTTGCCTAGCCCCAGTATTTAGCACAAAGTCAGAAAAGTATGTCCTGTCCCAGAATTGCCCAGCTCAGGAACAGAAAAGTCTATTGGTTCTCAGAATTGCTTAGCATGAGACACAAAATAAAAATGGTAGTTCCAGTACTCAATCTGCTTCTAAAACATATTCATCAGCACAAGTCTCCCATTATACAGATTTAAAAATAGCAACAAAAACTGGGTATCACATGACACCAAAGTCAATACCAAGACATGATTCCTAATTCCTGGTGCAATGTTCTTTCCAATACTTTGACACAGAAGAATTGAACTTTTTCAAATTTTAATTAAAAACCTAATCTAATTGTAACTAGGATATGGATGGCAATTATTGTAGAGGATTTCAGAACATTCTGAAAAGAAAAAAATCTCAAAAAAGAAAAAAATGAAGTGGTAAATGTGTGGGCTTATATATGCAAAGTGACCCATGGTTGAGGGAGTACTATAATAGATGATATTGGTGTGGATGATAACCTAGCAACTTTTCAAGACTAGATCATAAATCTGGAGTCATCATTAGTGTCTAATGGATCTCTGTGGGAATTAGAAATAGACCTCTCCTTCAGGTAGACTCAACCCACCAACTCTTCCAATTATGTTATAAAGCATGGTTAGAATTCAGCACTATCAGACTCCCTGACACTCTTGTGTAGGATGCACTCTGCATAATATACGTGGTAATCCTACCCAGCCCTCCAAAGTCCACTTGTTGCAGAGTGTATTTATCATAGGGAAAGATATAGATGAAATTGGTACATACTTTCAGAGTTCATATGCTATTTTAGGATCTGAATATGTGTTTAACTTTTCTATTCATGTGTGTGGTATGAAGCCTTTGTAAGAGGCTTTCATCCAGCTTCTATTTTACGTAGTTACATAAGCTTGCTGGTACCTCATTAGACATAATACCTAGACCTCTAGAGACTAAACCACAAATGCTGTGATCTGCTTCCCAGCTCCTGGTCTCATTCAAGCTCTATTATAATGCCTTGTGAAAGTGAACACTCAAAAGTAAAACTATTGGGGGGAAAAAAAAGGTTAAAATACACTTATTAGACTCATTTGAATCTAAAATGAGAGTGAAATTCTGATACATCTGATGTTATTCATTAGCCTTTTATGAGGCAGTCAAAATTCAAGATTCTATATGTATCACTTGAATTTCCTTAATTTCTTTTTAGTACAAGTGGAAATTAATGGTCAGAGAATACATTTTTAATGCCCCAATATTGCTTCATTTTATAGATAATCTCCCATGATGTTATCATCATTCACCCATTTGGTATCAAAATATTGTAGTGACATTCAGTCCAGCATGTAAAATAAAACTTATCACACACTTAAAACTGTAATCTCCTGAGGAATTTGTATCTCTTCATTTCCAGAAAAGTGAAATAGCAGCTTTATATAGAATTGGTTCTATGGTTACAGAGAATGCAGACATGATTTGAGAGAGAAATGTTCAATATTCTATGACAAAATGTTCAGACATGTCATTTTTTCCTCTTTTATTTACAATGATGAGACTGTTCATCCACCAGTGACAAAATGTTATCACCACCTTTCAATTTAACTTTAAAGTGAATAACAGCTCAGATTGTGAGTATGACCTAAATAAATTGATACTTGGCTCTTTGGGTGTGAGGAATGGCATGTCAAGTAATACTATTTCAGCAGGTGGTTCTTTGCTACAAGTATGCAGTGTCATTTTATGGTTATTTGATTTGAGAGAGCAGAATCAAGAAATCTCTTGATTCTAATTTAAGGCATTTAATGGAAAAGTTTGAAATGATGGTTAAAGTTACAGAGCCTCTCAGAGCTTAAGAGCTCGTATCGCCCTAGCTTTTTTGGCTCAGTGGATAGAACGTTGGCCTGTGGACTGAAGGGTACTGGGTTTGATTCCAGTCAAGGGCACATGCCTGGGTTGCTGGCTTAATCCCCAGTAGGGGCTGTGCAGGAGGCAACCAATCAATGATTCTCTCTCATCATTGAAGTTTCAATCGCTCTCTCCCTTTCCCTTTCTCTCTGAAATCAATAATAAACATCATCATCATCATCATAATAATAATAATAATAATAGGAACTGCTACCAACTCTTTATTTCAATTGGAAAATTGTCTTCTCCATAATTGGTGGAAATAAATTGAAAAAGATTAATACAAAGATTCTAGGTCAGTGGTTCTCAACCTTCTGGCCCTTTAAATACAGTTCCTCATGTTGTGACCCAACCATAAAATTATTTTTGTTGCTACTTCATAATTGTAATGTTGCTACTGTTATGAATCTTAATGTAAATATCTGATATGCAGGATGGTCTTAGGCGACCCCTGTGAAAGGGTCGTTCGACCGCCAAAGGGATCGCGACCCACAGGTTGAGAACTGCTGTTCTAGGTAGAAAAAAATGTGCTTTAATTCCAGGGACAAGACAAATAAGTCTGTATGTTGAAATAGCACATACAAACTAAATAAGGAGCATTAAGAAGGAGGAAAAACAGTTCATTTTACCTATTCTGCTAATTACAACAAAAAGCCCTGGACAAAATTCATAAATGACCTACCAGGTAACTCTGAAAGGTGGAGAAAACAAGGCTGGGATTTTTACTTGTATGCTATATATCCCAGACCAAGTGCTAGGGAAGCTCACAGCCAGGAAATCTGACTAGCACAGACCTAAAAAGCCTTAAGAAAAGACCACTCTATCTAGACACAGGGCCAGAAAAAGGGCAGCCCAATGGGCTACTTCTTTCTATTCTTGAGACAAATACCTTGAAAAAGGTCATATCTACCTTCCACCCCAACAGGTGCTGAATAACAGAACTGTTTTCCACCTTCTCTCCCCTCCCCACTCCAGTTACAAAGAGACAGCCCTCCTGGTAGAGCCTGTGAGTGGACTTCTGGCTTCCAATCACCCTGACCTATTAAGATGGGTGCCCTTTGCCCACAGAGCCTGTCAATGGAATTCTCACCTTCACCCACTGCAGGAACAAGGAGGCATCCCTATCCAGTGGAAATGAGCAGAACTCTGACAACCCCAGTCCCTAGCCCAGTGATGGTGAACCTTTTGAGCTCGAAGTGTCAGCATTTTGAAAAACCCTAACTTAACTCTGGTGCCGTGTCACATATAGAAATTTTTTGATATTTGTAACCATAGTAAAACAAAGACTTATATTTTTGATATTTATTTTATACATTTAAATGCCCTTTAACAAAGTAAAATCAACCAAAAAAATGAGTTCGCATGTTACCTCTGACTTGCGTGTCATAGGTTCGCCATCACTGCCCTAGCCAGTGCTTCCGGGACTCTGGGGTGGAGTCCTGTCTCTGGAGGCAGGCCAGAGGAGTATTGCAGAAGTTTTATAAATACAATTGACATGTGAACCACAGCCCACACAAATGAACCAGGACTTCTGAACCTAACAGGTAGACTACCTGCTCAAATAGAAGATTTAAATAGGAATCAGAGTCTTATAACACAATTGTCGAAAGGTTAGCATAGGTAGCTAGTTAGTTATAAATAAAGGAAGGGAGCAAATGGAATCAGACATTAAGCCTCATTCACTAGGAAGCCACCACATTCATCGGTTCCCTAAGGGACTGCCACATCCTCCACCCTTAGGACTTACTCTCCCTCCCTTCCCCCCCAAAGCAGACAGGAAAAATCTACATGGGGAATAGACAGCCTGGTAACTGGGATTATGGGGGGAAAGGGGATAATTCCTCTTGGGGCACATGCCCAGTAGAAGCCAAGATGGTGCAGGGGGAGGTCTTTCTACTATGAAGCATGTGTAGTAGGAGCCAAGATGGTGACCATAGCGGGAGGAATCTAGCCTGGGAAAAGCATCTGATTGGCTAGAGGGAAGGCCCAGCATAAGCCCCCAAAGGATTGGGGAAAGAGATTGATTAGTTTGAAAGCTAGCCGGCTCTTTCCAAAGCCCAAGATAATATAATTAAAGTTTAACAAAGGCCTCTCTAGAGACCAGCTTCCTTCATGCGTTTACATTTGTTCATGCATTCTCTCTCCATAGTAACCACTCGGGTCCAGCAACTGCATGGGTCCAAGAGTGGGCTCCAATCAAGTGCAGGCTGGGGGGAAAGGGGATAATTTCCCTTTCAACTCATTGCCAACCAGAGCACAGCTGGGAACAGAGACAGAGCTAGCGGGATGGGGACCGAGACTGGAACTGTGCTAAGCTTTGGCATGGATTGAACCAATAGCACAGAATTTCTGGACCCTGGCCCTTCTTCTGGGCTTGATGAAGACAAGGCTGGATTGGATGTCTTCGGTTGTGGGACAGACGGAGATGAGACACTGGAAACCTGAGGACAGTCTTTTATTTCTACTCCAATAAATCTTACCACTACACCTCATCCTCCTATGCACGGGCCATCAAAATACTTTTCTCATTACTCCACGGAAGAGCCCTATTTTCACCAGCAAAAAAAATACGTTTTAATGGGTTTTGTAGAGAGATAGAAAGAGCAAGGGAGAGAAAGAGAGAAGCATTGATGGAGAGAGTTACATCTATCAACTGCTTCCTGCACTTCCCCTACTGGGGATCCAGCCTACAACCTGGGCATATCCCTCCACGATGAATGGAACCACAGACTTTTCAGTACATGGGGCAATGCTAAACCAACTAAGCCACACCAGCCAGGGCTGTACATTTCTTTGTAGCAGAGAATTTTATACACTATGTTTGAAATAGTTTGTTTTTCTAAGAGGTGCAGCTGCTCCTGCAGGTCTCCTCTACACCAGGAACAAAATCTCAGCCCTACTACAGCAGATGTTCTATGATCCTCAGTCTCACTCTAAATCCCTCCTAACATGTGCTTCTTGTTCATTTACCATCAACATGTCCTGAGTTTCATTAGAAGTAGCTTTATCTAATTTACCTCCTTCACTTCCAAGTAACAGCCATCATTTGTAATTTCCAGGAAGATGGAAACCCTGGCTAATGAGAAACTGATGCCCAAGGAAAAGTAGTTTCATTTACTTTCTCTTTCACTTGGAATCTTCTCATTTTAATTCATAAAATATTTTATGAGGACACCATAACATAGAAATGTAGCTATTTTTGGGAGAAGCTAAAAGTCAGTTCAAATAAAAAGGAATATCTAACAGTCGAATGCATTTTAACAAGTATTTTAGGATATATTGATGAATTACAATAATAAAAATAATAGGTATTGTTTATTGATTTTATTACAGGTAGGGTACAAAATAATTTATGATGTAAATCTCACATGTGAGAGAATGAATATACAAATGATTAATGACCGGACCGGTCGGTGTGGCTCAGTGGTTGAGTGTTGACCCATGAGCCAGGAGGTCACAGTTCAATTCCTGTTCAGGGCACATACTTGGGTTGCGGGCTTGATCCCCAGTGGGGGGTGTACAGGAGGCAGCTGATCAATGATTCTCCCATCATTGATGTTTCTATTTCTCTCTCCCTCTTCCTTCCTCTCTGAAATCAATAAAAATATATTTAAAACAACAACAACAACAACAACAAAAAAAAAAACCCAAATGATCAATGGCAGATTATGTGTAAGAATAAAACTCTGGCTCACAGTTTGACAGCGAGTCCAGGAAGCCAAACCGTAATCTCTGTAGCAATCATCACAGTCAGGACTTAATCAGTAACTGCCAGCTTATTCCTTAATTTTTTACCTGCGCTTCCTACTTAGGAACCATTGGAGAAGCCAAAAATATTCCCCTCAACACACGGGATGCTGGCCCACTTCCTGTCAGCCTGCTTTCCTGGCTAACAACCTCCAGGAAGGGCGCACCTAAAACTCCCTCACCCCACTACACAGTGTTTCCACTCTTCTGCCTGCCTTGGAATCTCTGCCAAATCCAAGTGACATGTCGGTGGCTGACTCCCTTATTATAGCAACCTCCACATAAATAGCGTTTGCTTTTTCTCACTTGGGCAGTCTTCATTGATTTCCATATAGGTATCATCAAGCGTACATCTCTTGAGAACCTTATAAAGGAAGGCATTATTACCACCCAGTGAGGCAAAGAAAAGTGTAGGTGACTTGCCAAAGGTAGCACACAGAAAAACTAAAGAGCTGTGGTTTGAACCTATGAAGTAAGATTCCAGAGCCTGTGCTCTTACTACTATGAAGGCTGTATTAAGCTGTCTTCCATAGAGTTAACTGAGGAAATGCCATGTTACAGCGATGTGCATGTGAAAATCTCAATAGTGAAACATAACAAAGGATTAGGCTTTGCTGCTGCTCCATAAACATTGCCTGTTGTTTGAGAGCTCTGCTCCACATCTTGTCATCTGAAACCAGGCTGATCATGTGCGGCCACCATTGATGGCCAAAGGAAAGAGAAAGCAAGGCCATGGCACACTGGCTCTTAAGGCTTCCACTTGCACTGCTCACCACTTCTGTCATTGGCCAAGGCATCGCACACTTTCGCCTAATTTAAAAGTTGCCTATTCTTATCTAATTAAACTATAGAGTCATCACCATCTCAATTACAGTCCCAATAGCTTTTTATTAAAATTGACAATTTGAATAAAAATGTGTATAAAAATGCAAATTCAAGAATATGGACCAAGAATGTTTTTACTGTTACAACATTCTCATCATGGTTTCTCTTTTGTCTGTGCTATTTATTCCATTTGGAAATGTCTACTCTACTCATTACATGTCTGTCTTTATCTGTAGTTAAGGCTCAGCTCTTCCTGGAAGCCTCTTCTAGTTTGGAGTTCCTGTGCCTTTGAACATCCATCACAATTAGTTGTCCATGTACCTAGCACAGTGCTAGATCCTGGGCTGAATCCCTGAACACGGGCTACTTCCCCATCTTCCATAGAGTTTGTCATAAAACAAATACTAAACAAGTTATTGTATCATTAATCACTAAAGTGAAAAATTTCTGAGAATCTTTGTTTTTGCTTATATATTCTATCATTTAATTTAAAAAATCTGTGTGTCATTTGTATCTCTACTGTTACTTTTCTGCTTTATTTTCTTGGAAGCTATACTTTTTATGGTTGTGTATATGTATTGGAGGTAGCATTCTTCAAAAATGCTTTCTCAATATTTTCATAATTTCATTGCCCTAAATTATTCATGAAGTTCTTTTGATTCTGTTGTCCTATAAATGCTTCATATATCTCATTAATAGTTGTGTTCCAAGTAATTTTAAAATTTTAGAGTTATTTTCATTTAAAATCTAGTGTTTATATATTTTAACACTACTTTATTTAAAAAATAAATATGGTTTTATACTATCATCAGAGTTATAGAATATTAGTTTCATTTTTGTGTGAGTTGAGAAATTTGATCTGCTCCAAATCCAGTTTTTGTGTTATTTCTATTAAAAAAATGTCTTTTCTTAGCATCACCTTATTATTCTGTTAAATTGATTTTTTCTACATCTAAGGTAGCCTTTGTCAATATGCTTTCTTCTGAAGTCAAAATATCACATTGCAGATGGATTTTTGAACAATGCAAATAACTTTTTTTCTGCCTCAGTCACCCAACTTTTATCACACTGTTATTATGAATTTGAGAATGGATTTCTGTGTGGAAAGCTAACTATCAGGAGCAATGGAGAAAAGCAAGGGAGGCCATTGAAGCAGCTAGAGCCTCACAAAGGCATGTGGATGGGGATTTAGTGCCATGAGGAAAAATTCAAAACTAATCAAATACAATACAGCATTGCCACTTTACAGCAGAGAAGGAAACTGTGTGAGGAAACACAGTGAAGAAGGCTAAATAGCTCAGTCATTGTTTGGAAATTTATTCATGTGGAGAAGGATGATTTGTAAATGAGATTGTGTGTTACAAAATACTTCCTCTTAAATGGATCCCCACAGTGTTCAATATTGACTCATATTAATAAACAAAGTAGGTCGAAAAGAAAAGTAGCAGCAATTGTTTAGCTGCTATAGTTATACTAGATAAAGAGAATTAATTATTTAACTAGAACATATAATAGTAACAATAAAATAGTCACAAAGTTAGGATTAAAAATGCATTTGTACACAGTGCTTTCATAGGAACAGAGATATTGTAAAAGAGAGAAAATGCAAAGGCAATTTAAAAAGTAACTGGAAGGGCTATTTAAAAAATATTTTTCCAATTAAATAATTGCATCAAAATGTTTTTTCCTACCCTGGCTGGTGTGGTTCAGTTGGTTGGGTGTCTTCCAATACACCAAAAGGTTGCTGGTTCAATTCCTGGTCAGGGCACATGCAGGGTTTTGGGTTTAATCTCCAGTAGGGGGTATGAGAAACATGTGACAGATGTTTCTCTCTCGCATCCATGTTTCTTTCTCTGTCTCCCACTCCCTTCTTCTCTCTCTAAAATTCAATTAAAACATATTTTTCCTGAACTTAAGAAATGGTATGATTTCTTTAAAGGCAGGGTTTCTCAGCACATGGCTAGTGATATTTTGGGTCAGTTAATTCTTTGTCATGCATTGCAGGATGTTTAGCATTACATGGCAGTAGCATCCCGAGTTGTGATAATTAAATATCTCCAGAGGTTGCCAAATGTTCCCACAGATGGGGCTAGGAGAAGTACTATTGCTCATGGTTGAGAACTATTGCTTTAATGTAATATTCAATTAAAAAAAATCAAAACAAATCAGCTTCCTTAGTCACAATATTGATTTGACCTTAAACAAACAAACAAACAAATCAGATATGTCCATGGCTTTAAAGCCTACTGGGGAGATAATTAACCTTTACCTGTGGCACAGGTATTGAATGCTGGAGTCAAAGTGTTAGCCATTCAATGCGTATTTCCTGTGCTGTTTGTCTTTAACAGCTGCAGCAAAGATAAATGTCTCAGCAATCCAGTTTTAAGGAAATTTGTCTACTTAGAATTACCTCTATTATCTTGTTTAAAAAGTCCCTACTGAAAACAACCATAAAAAAAAAAAGAGATAAAGTAAAAGGTAAAACAAAACCAAAAAAGTGTACGGGTGAATGTTCCTGGAACTTCTTAGCACTGGTGCCTATAGCTTTTGTTGTTCTGATTTTGTCTGTCCAGCTCTTATCTCAGCACCCTTCGCTCCTTCTGTGTGATGAAATCTTCCAATATTCTGGCTTCTATGTTGTCCTAGAACCAGTGGGCCACAGACCTGTCAACAATCCATTCAGATGTTGTAATAAAACAGGCTTGTCCTGTTCTGTCTCACCAAACCACTCTTCTAAGTGACCTGAATGTATAGGGCAATTGCTTCTCTGGACTTTTTTGATCAATCATGTACCAATATAACTTTTTAAGAGCTTTTTATTCACCCCATAGTCATTTCACTACCATAACTTATATATTATTTTACTAATATAATGTTCATATCATAAAGCATACAGGGATATATATTAATAAGGGGTAGAATGAATATAGTACATTATAAGATAATATTTTAATTTTTAATGGAACCACATTTTTGATCTCACTAAAAATGTTACTCATCTTATTTTGGTGAAAGCAATGTGATTTGATATTCACCTTTGGAAAATCTTAAATGCTTAGAGATATAGAAAATCAAAAATCCAGTTTGAAGTTCAGTTTATTTGGTAAATGGTTCATAATGACCATCGTTGAAAAAGATATATCACAATAGTACAGCTCGTAAAATAGAAAATATATACTTCAGACAAGTTTGCTATTATCTATAGTGAATATAAAGTTATATTGGAAATAACATTTCTAATATTTTGAATTTTTGGCTAATTTTGTCAAATCTGATTGGTCTGACATTATTGTTATTGCATTCTGGGGCTGAGGAAGACCTTATACAAGTAGTAAAAAAGTCATCTCTAAGGAATCATAGTATCAGTATTATGTTAAATTCTTGTTTTCTTTTCAAGAATTTATTTAAGCCATTTCTTTATTTTCTGAGGATTAGTTTTAGTTAAAACTACATAATGTAATCCACAAACCCACTTAACTGGCAACAAACACATTTTAATGTTTTGCCAAATATGGAATACAGATGAGGATATTGTTGCATGTATCTCTGAATTATGGAACTCAAAATCTTCCTTGAATGTACCACAGATACTCCAGTTGATATTGGTGGTGCATGAAAATCAATCTATATCTACACTAATAAAAGAGAAACATGGTAATTAGCATACAACCGCTACCCTTCCCATTGGCTAATCAGCATATCCTTATGCAAATTAACTATCAGCCAAGATGGCAGCCGGCAGCCAGGCAGCTGGAAGCAAACATGAGGCTAGCTTGCTCCAGTGACTGCAGACTCCAACATTCCCCGCCTGACTTGCCGGCCTCTGAGCTGGCAGTTTGAAACATTCTAACAAATATAGAAGGCCAGGATCTCAGAGCTGGAGTTATACGTTGTTTCGATTATAGAACGCTCAGCAGCGGAAGCCTCAGAGCTAGAGCCAGAGCTAAAGCTGGCCCAGAATAAAATTAAAAAAAAGAGAAAAAAAAGGAGCAGTTGGGAGCTTCAGTCAACAACCACCAGCCTGAAAGCAGTCCTCAGCCCCTCACCCAGACTGGCCAGGCACCCCAGTGGGGACCCCCACCCTGAAGGGTGTGTGACCAGCTGCAAACAGCCATCATCTCCTCATCCAGGCTGGCCAGGCACCCCAGTGGGGACCCCCACCCTGATCCAGGACATCCTTCAGGGCAAACCAGCCGGCCCCCAGGCCTCTATCCTATATAGTAAAAGGGTAATATGCCTCCCAGCACCGGGATCAGCGGAGCCACGAGGCCTCCTGGCACCAGATCAGTGTGACAGGGGGCAGCGTCCAAACCCCCTGATCGCCCTGTGGCTCTGTGTGTGACAGGGGGTGGGGCCACAACCTCCTTATCCACCCTGCTCTGTTCATGACAGGGGAAGGCGCCCCAACCCCCTGATCAGCCCTGCTCTGTGCCTGATAGGGGGGAGCTCCCCAATGCCCTGATCGCCCTGCAGCTCTGTGTGTGACAGGGTGCAGCACCCCAACCTCCCCCCCCCAGTCCCTGCTTTGTGTGTGACAGGGTAGAGGCATAACCTCCCCATCGGCCTTGCCCTGAATGTGACAGTGGCTGCGCCCCGACCCCCTGATCGGCCCTGCTCTGTGGGTGATAGAGGGCGGCGGCCCAACCCCCTGATCCGCCCTGTTCTGTGTGTGACAGGGGGCGGTGCCCTAACTCCCCTATCGGCCCTACTCTGTGTGTGACAGGGGGGAGCTCCCCAACCCCCTGATGGGCCCTGCTCTGTGCGTGACAGGGGGGAGCTCCTCAACCCCCTGATGGGCCCTGCTCTGTGGATGACAGGGGGCAGCGCCCAACCCGCTGATGGGCCCTGCTCTGTACGTGACAGGGAGTGGCACCGCAACCTCCCCATCGACCCTGCCTTGAGTGTGACAGGGGGCGGTGCCCCAACCCCCCAATCGGCCCCACCCTGAGCATGACTGAGGGTGGCATCGCAACCTCCCGATCCGCCCTGCTCTGTGCATGACAGGGGGCGGTGTCCCAACTCCCCAATCAGCTCTGCTCTGAGCCCGACCAGGGGCTGCACCTAGGGATTGGGCCTGCCCTCTGCCACCTGGGAGCAGGCCTAAGCCAGCAGGTCGTTATCTCCCGAGGGGTCCCAGACTGCGAGAGGGCACAGGCCGGGCTGAGGGACCCCCCCCCCCCACGCCCCCCCCCCCCCCCCCCCGCCGCCCAGTGCAGAAATTTTTGTGCACCGGGCCTCTAGTATTAAATATTAGCATAACCCAACTGTCATATTGTTGTATCACAAATCAGTGAGCTGGAGAAGATGCCTTATGAGCCAATTAGTTAGGAGTCATCTTTATTGCATGCAGGTTTAGAGCAGATTACCTCTGTCAAATTCTGAACAAACACAGGAAGGAGTATTTCCTTTGTATATCCTTCTATTTCTTTGTGTAAGACAGCTTGTAACCTTGAGTTCATATCGTATCTAACAAACACCTGTCATATCTATACAGACAACTTGTAACTTTGAGTACATATCATATCTATATAGACACCTGTAACCTTGGATGAACAAACACTTGGCAGAATATGTGAATTAATGTCAGTATCAGTATATCAGCCCCTTTAGATGGCTAGCTTGCAAGGTCAGACAGTTAAGTTTATCTTTCCTATTCAAGCAAAAAACAAAGTTATTTTACAGTCTAAAAATAACAGAGTTAACCTACAGAATAAGAGACTGTCTAAGAATAACAGAGTAGTTCAAACAGCAGTTTCAAACAACAGTTTTCCAAAGGAGGGACCACTATGCTTCAATATATTAGAATGAAATGAATGGAAATAGAAATGAAACATGTTCTTCCCACACACGGATAGCTAATTTTGCCTTTTCCTTAGAGGTGTGCATCCTTCTTAACCTACTGGTTTATAAATTGTTCTCTCCCTAAGCCTTCTAGTGAAAACTTTACTCACTTAATGAAATATAACTATTTTCTACATTCTGTAAACAACTAAATTGCTCTTTTATTTGCACTCAACAATGTCTTTTGTGCTCCATATTCCAAGCAGAACCATACATAGGCTAAATAAAATTCCACAGAGACAACATTTTGGCTGTTAATGGGAGACTAAGAAATCAAGAGCAGAACACATTCTCTTGCTGTGAATGAATTCAATAGTTTGTCAGATTCTTGGGGCCTAGAATTACAAAGTTATTTTATTGACAAACAATAAAAGTATTTTAAAAGCTTGATTAGCAGCAATTACATAGCAGAGCAATTCAGATGAATGTGCTATTAATTACACCATTTTATGTCCTCAAGAAAATGGCAAAATCTATGTGTCCTGCTGAATCTTTCTGTCAGTTTTCCAACATCATAGTCAGTGACCACCAGATCACATCAGTCTGAAGGCAATTGATTCTACATTTACAAGCCCCCAAATTGCCTACGTATTCACCCGCAGACTCAGTTAAATTCAATCCATATGTTTGTACATTTACAGAGAGATAGGAATCAGAACCTCTGGTTACGATGGAGCAAAAGGGTTATAAATGAAGGAAAACACCATTACCCAAATTAAAAAGGGACAGACATATATGACAGCAAGTCATGGAAAATAAAATTGATGAACTTCTCACAGATGTACATGTTGTTGAGGCCATGTGGTTATTCCCTTGTAAAGAAATAACAAGGTATCCAGATTTTTATTCTTATAATTGATGTGAGCTTGAATTGCAAAGCTAGAAGCAGACAACTCATAGTGCTTTGGGGAATGAATGAATATTTTTATATTTTTGTGCTATCATCTTTGCTCAGAAGTCTTACGATATGTTATAAAACTTGTCTATTTTTTTTCTATTGAAAGAATTCCTTTCTGGAGAAAACACATTAAAAACAAAAATGACTGTTTTTTGCAGACTTTCACATGGAATGCTGCTCTATGTTATAATGCCTGTCCGCTTCCCATCTTTATCAAGTTAACTCAGGCTCATCATTAATGTGGCTCTCATACCTCTTTGGGGACACTTTCAGGGATCATACCTTGCTCTCACTATTAAGAGTTTTAGATGTTCCTTCTTTAGAGCCCCTCCAGCCCCGAGCCTGTCCCAGGCTTGCACTTCTGATCAGTATCATGCTGAGCTGTATTAAAGCTTGAGGCAAAAGCAAAAATCAGTATTAATGATGCTGCTTTATTTAAAATTTTGATCTTCATCATGGAATTTTGTATCTACCTTTATTTTTAAAACTACTGCATGGAAATAGGATTTCTTTTGATTGCATTATACCTCCTTCAATGCTATGCCTGAGGCAAGTGCTTTACTAGCTCCTCTGGTCCTGGCCCTGCTTTTCACACTTCATTGCTCTTACCTCTCTAGGTTCCTGTCTCCCTTGGGTGGACTGGGGGCTTGTTGAGAGCAATGGCCAAGCCTTTCCACCTTTAAATCACCAACACTTGGCACAGCACTAGCATTTTGTAAGTGTACAATGAACATATTGAGTAAAGACTGGATATACATACCCACGCATGTATGTGTGCTTTCAAAAAGTTATTCTTCATGAGTCCATGGGAAAATTTAATTTCTAAAAACCAGGAAAGATAGTTATCATATTTTTATTTTACTTTCAGGGACAACATTAATTATAATAGTTCTTTTTAAAATTCCATTTGTTATGACACCACACCCAACCAACATTGATTTCCTTTGTTAGAGAAAATTATAAACTTTTCCTTAATTTCACTCCCATAACTCATATTATTTTCAGTATTTTGCTAGCTTTTTGTCTGATTTAATTGAGCTTTATTTTAAGTGAGCTGCTGCCAAATGTCATTCAAGCTTGATCTTCAGCTCAAGAAGGTGTGCGCTAAAGCGTGAGTTGGGCTGCAGGCAGGATGGAGGAATGGTGGCCTCATAAAGAGGCAGCAGAGGTGACAGTTAATGGCAAGGTTATGTCCAGAGACCAAAAAGAAGTGGATTAAATGGGCACCTGAAAATGAAACAACCAGCACAGATTGGGATAAAATAGGTAAAATTGTAATAGGATTTTTAAATTTTATTATTCCAGGTACTCATAAAAGAAAGCTTAATATTTAAGATTTAATTTATATGTTTTAGTATATTGCTTATAGTACAAGTCCTATACTAATTAACAAAGGTGATGAGTATAATTTTCCAAATAAAATCATTTGGTAAAAAATTGCTTAAATAGGTCTATATTAAAACATTTTTTCCTGGGATAGTTTAATGGATAATGAAATTCATGTTTCCAACTGTTCTTCCTTTGAAACTCTAGCAGTATAGTGATACTCTAATGTCTGTGAACAAGAAATGAAACTAAGTAAGAGTGAATGCAGTTGGAGACCAAATCTTGTATTTTTTTAAGATAAATAAACACAATAGCTTTGAGTATTCTCCTAATCCTTGATTTGTTATTTCTGTCATGCAATTTTTGTTTCAGCACTGCAGTGAAATTCTGGACTTCATAATATCATCATCTTTATTAATATGTATATGTTAAAATACAAAATATGTGCTATAATATATATTACCATTATTATCAGCATTACAGCTATTACTTAATAAGTATTTCTTATGTGGCGGGTGTTGTTCTAACATATCTTGTACATATATGAATATATAGTGAAGGGCTAAGCTAGAATTCAGATCCACACCAACATAGTGATTAAGAACATAGGATATTCCCTTAAAGTTGACTCATCTCTTTGGAAATTTATTTCTCTTTGTAGCCTGATGATTGTGGCAATATATAAATCCATTCTTAGAACACTCCTGAACAATGGCCTTCTGCTAAATCCATTTATTGATAGAAAAATAATTACCTTCTAAATAATAAATTTTCATTTTTAACATTTCTAGTTATGTTAAAGTTTTTTTTATAGCGGCCTACATTTGCTTTCTTACAACCTGAATATGAGTGGTTTTATCAATTATTAAAAATAATCAAAGAAATACATACATGCATGCATCCATACAGTAAGTCATGGTTCAATTCCAAAATATTATAGAAATCAACTAATTCAATTTCCCTGTTCATCAGTAAGAGGTTTATTTTAGCAATTAAATATTATATTACTTATGCAATCTGCTCCATTGGATACTGTATGAGTAGATGCATTGAGAATATCTTGTGCATTGGGGTGCTTCCTAAAATGACTGAATGAATGGAAAAAACTGGGCATTAGAGGTTATACCATCTCCCAAATCACATGGCCTCCATTCAGGCCTATGGCTTCCTAAATCTTCTGTCTTGTATTGAACCACAAGAGCATATTTCAAACACCTAAGTTAGATGGCTTATAGTTGATCCTTGATAGATTTAGAAGATCCTAAAGACTCTGCCAGCACCTCAAGACTATATTAGACTATATATACTATAAAAGTATATAAAATGTTAAATAATAGATATTTCTGGTTAGCCAAGTGATAAATATAATATATTTGGAGCACATTGTTTAGTCCACTTTTGATATATCCTCATTATTATCTAGGAAGAAAACAGAGCTCTAGAGAGCAGGTGTAATGCAAAGGATCCTTCAAAGCTCTATCCCCCAACTCTAAGATCAATTGAATCTCACCTTAAAGTAATATAGGTCAGTACCTTCCTGAAAGTTCAGAATCTTTCCCCCTGTGCTTATTTGAGCTTCTGATATTGAGGCTATTAGTTAAGAATTACAAAGAATACAAATCATGATTAGTTATTTAAACACAGAAAAGATACTTATTTCTTAGAGGCTTAGAGCTTAATAACACAACTATGCTAGACAACTGAGATGTTAAAAAAATAAAAAGCAAAAGTTCACTTATCTCCATTGTTGCCACTAGCATGTCATTCATATTGAAAGGCCCAATATCAATAACAGAAATTTCTTCTACACTGAGACCGGGCCCACATTGGAAAACTTGATTTCTGTAATTAAATATCATGTGAGAGAGCTCTGGCCAGTTTTGCTCAGTGGATAGAGCGTCGGCCTGCAGACTGAAGAGTCCCAGGTTTGATTCCGGTTAAGGGCATGTACCTTGGTTGTGGGCACATCCCCAGCAGGGAGTGTGCAGGAGGCAGCTGATCGATGTTTCTCTTTCATCGATGTTACTAACTCTCTATCTCTCTCTCTTCCTCTCTGCAAAAAATCAATAAAATATAATTAAAATAAATAAATAAATAAATAAATATCATGTGAGAGAGAAAAACAAAGCAGGGCTCTACAACACCACTGTACACATGACAAATCTGAGGAAAATAAGTGTGAAACTGTGATTTACAATCTTGATGACACGACAAGCATACTTCTGACCTCAGTCTGTCACTATGATTTTCAATCTTGGCAAAACCTTGTGTTTCATCAGTTGAGTGAGTGCAAAAAGAAACTCCTTGCTTCTTATCTTTCATGTACAGTCTACATCAAATCCAATTTTATTGAGCACCCAGGTTACACAGAAGAGATTTACATTGACTTTAGATTTAATGGACTCTCAAGTCACCCAAATCATGGTAGCCATCACCATGTGGCTGTCAAATCATGTTACTCATAGATAATGTTTGATATACTGAGCAGCCTGTGGGGTTTGAGTCTTCAGGGACAGTGGATAGAGCATCGGCCTGTGGATTCAAGAGTACCAGGTTGGATTCCGGTCAAGGGCATGTACCTTAGTTGTGGGCACATCCCCACTGGGGGGCGTGCAGGAGGCAGCTGATCGATGTTTCTAACTCTCTATCCCTCTCCCTTCCTCTCTGTAAAAAATCAATAAAATATATTTAAAAAAAAAAACAAAAAAAACAAAACAAAGGTATTTCCTGAAGTATAGAAAAACTAGAATTTTCAGGAAAGAGCACAGTGTGTTTGGGGGAGAAGATCCACCATAGCTGGGGGAATAGAAGAGAAAAAAACACTCTATCCTAGGGAAGGAGCAGAAAAATGTCCTGGACTTAGAGAATCCTTCCCACTGAGAGAGGGGTGGGGTCATGGAGAAAGCCCTGTCCTGAGACCAGGGAGCCAGTGGACTGAGGCTGAACCATGAAAACACTTGCCACACGTTGTAGAAACTGTTAATTCTTCAGTATCTAGCCAAAATATGTTTTATTCTCCTCCAATTTCCCCCTATTGTAATCATGTAGTCATTTCTTCAACAAATACTTGAGAATCTCAATATGTCATTAGACACAGGGTTGCAGCAGTGAACAAAACAGAGAAATCCTTTGTGTTTGTATAAGGGACACAGAAATAACCAAATCATAATGCCCAAAGATGGGACTATAAGAGGTGAGAGCAATAAGAAGAATAACTTTAGCTGGGATAATCAGGAAGGCCTTGCTGAGGGGTGACTCTGGAGCTAAAGTATAAACAAACCAGGGAGAAAGTGTGGAAGCAATGGGGAAACGACTTCTTGATAGACAGATAAGAAAATGAAAAGGTTCTGTTGCTGAGAGATATATAACTCCTATGTTGAAGACACACACAAAAAGACCAGCGTGATGAAGCCGGTTAGGCAAAGGTAAATACAATGATTATTCCTATATCCTATTACATGCACATTGTAGCTATCTTAGAAACGCATGTTGGTGTTTTATGAGTAATGGTTTGCACTGTGGTCTTTGCCTAACCTGTAAACTGGAGAGGACCATATTTTATTTATTTTGGACCTTCAGTGCCTGACACTAAAAGGTAGTTCAATTAAAGTCCAAGTGACACGAGCACTGGTATATTAAAATGCACCATTTTCTAAACCAGAATAAAGAAGAGAAAAAGCTCAGTCTAGAAATTGAAGACAGGTCTGTCCGCATAGCTCCTTGAGTAAACAAATGAGTTGATTTTTCTGGAAGCACCTCCTATTTCTATTGTCCAGCCCACTTATGAAGCTGGTTTTCGGTCACCAGGAACCTCTGTCATTACTGTAGGAACATAGATTAGCTGAGCCAGATGGATTTTTATATTCATGTAACAATTTACATTTTGATACAATTTCCAAAACAATAACTGGAAGTTAAATCGAGACTAAAACTGATTCTATTCTTGAAGAATTTCTGAGTTATTGGTATAGAAGGCACCAGGGTTCTCTGGAGTGCGTCTACAGCTCAGCAATCGGAAGTGGGTTAGAGTTCCACTGTGAGGCTTCTGCTAAACCAAAACAATCTCTCCCTTAATTCCCACTGCTCAGAGGTTAACAGTTGGTCCAATAATATAGTGTCCTAAGTAGCCAACAGAGGTGAAGGAGACAACCAGTATATTCCATTAGGACTCCATTTCTTCATCTTCAGACGAAACCCGGGTCTCTAATAATCAAATTCTGACAAACATATCTTTAATTCAAAATACAACATATCCTGTGAATTTTCCCTCTCTCTTAAAGCAGTAATTCACATTTCTTACTAGAAAGAGAAAAGAAGATACCAGAGAAAAAAAATAATGGTACAATTTCATATATTCATGTCTGATACTTTACAGAATTAGAATTCTCAATGAATATTATGAAGGGAGGTCAGATAGTTTAGCTTTGATATGAGAAACCATTTTAAACTTCTAATTAGATGAGCAAGAATGTGGTTTTTTAAATTAAATTCTGCAATTACTTCAGTTTAAAATTTCCCTTCTGTTAAATTATAGATAGTAAAAAAAAAAGCCTTTTGCAGTGTGGTAATACTTTTTTATCTACTATGTTCCAAACAACTACTGATTAAAAGAATGAAATTTCATCATAAGAGGGAATTTAATGAGTTCTCATAAACAATTAAAAAGATTATTTGCATATTTTTAGCCTATTGGAGGAAAAAATACCAAGTAGAAAAGGTTTAGCAATAATCACATGGTGAGAGGAGTGGAAAGGGAAACATTAAACGCTTTTCTCTCCTCCTGAAAGCCACGATGGCATTTCCGGAGGCTTATCAGCATGCACGCTGGAGTGACCTGGTTTACCAGTCCTCTGCACTTAGGCAAGTGTGCATGACAGGTGCTCCAACTTCAGTCATTTGTCCTTTTAAACAAAATAGGAATGCAGAGAGGACCCATGCCTGATTATGCTCATAGTATTGTACATTACAGCAATGGGAAGAGGGAAACTGCACCCAAAACAAAGCTTGAGAAACATTTGACAAGTTGTCTTAGAGAGTCATGACATTTACTCTTTGTCACCTTTGTCTTTGACTGAGACTCAGAGCCATCAAAAATCCCTCACTGATGTCAAGGTAGCAAAGGTAAGCAGCTGGAGATAACTGGAACTTTAGATTCAGAAATGATAGCCACTTTGTAGCAAGTGACCTTGAACAAGCAATTTTTTTTTCCTGCATATATCTATAGGATACACAAACAACCCAATAAAAATGGGCAAAGGACATGACTAGACATTCTGAAAAGAAGATATACAAATGGCATCAAATGAGCATATGAAAAGATGCTCATCACAAATCATCAAGGAAATGCAAATAAAACCACCTGATATCACCTCACACCTGTTAGAATGGCTATTACAAAAAAGACAAAAGATAACAAATGTTGGTAAGGATGTGGAGGAAAGGAAACCTTTGTATAGCGTTGTTGGGAAGGTAAATTGTAGCCACTATGACAAAAAGTTTGAAGATTCCTCAAAAAAGTAAAAAATAGAACCATGATATGATCCAGCAAACCTACTTCCTGATATGTATCCAAAGGGAATAAAATCACTATCTCAAAGTGAAAAAAAAATTGCAGATGACAATCTTAGTTGAATATGATTTTTATAGTTTTTTTTTTCAGATAATGCACTCAAGGATGAATTTTAATTTCAAAATGGAAAAAATGTGATTTTCTAACACCTACACATTAGTATCAGACTTTCAACCTTTCACTATGAAAAAAATTTTCTAGAGATACAGAATATACAGAATAATATAATGAATCCCCCTCTACCATAACCCAGCTTCAATAACTATCAACATTTTACTACTCATATTTTTATCTATTCCCTCATTTTTCTTCAGTATTTTAAAGCACCTCTAACACATCATATAATTTCACCCATAAATAGTTCAGTATGCATCTCTGCCAAATAAGGGCATTATTTTACATAATTATAGTGCCATCATCATACCTAACAAAATTAATGTTAATATTAATATAATCTAATTTCCAGTACATATTAAATTCTCTACTTTTCTCTAAATATCTTTTTATAGTTAATTCACTTGAACTTTGATCCAAAAAAAGGTTTGACATTATATTTTGTTGTTTTACCTCTTGAATATCTTATTATTTACTAGAGGCCCGGTGCATGAAAATTCATGTACTGTAGGGGGGTGGTCCCTGAGCCTGGCCTGCTCACAGTCCGGGAGCCCTCAGGGGTGGGAGGCAACCTGGCCGTCAGGGGAAGGCAATGCCCCCATCACACCTCTGCTGCTGCCATTGCCAGCAGTGCAAGCCTCGGCCAGCCCTAGTTACCTGAGCTTTGGGCGGCCCTGGGCAGCTGGACAGCCGACATTCGAGACTTGCCTGTGCCTTGGGCCGGCCCTGGGTGGCTCGGGGGCTGAGGGTGGGTCCAGCTGCATCTTGCGCCTGCTGCCCCCTCCCGGCTGGGCTGAAAGGACTGGGGGACTCCATCGGGGTTGAGGGGACTGGGCGCCGCCATCTCTTGGCTATGGGTGCTGCCATCTTTGTGATGGTCAATTTGCATATTCCATCTTTATTAGATAGGATAAACTGGTTCTTATTTTTATAGCATGTTCTATTAGCTGGCATTCTATTTTAACATATATGTAATAGAGGCCCAGCGCATGAAATTCTAGCGTGGGTATGATCCCTAGGCCTGGCCTGCGATCAGGGCCATCTTCCCTGGCTGCCCGCAGCTGGCCCCGCCCCCTGCTGGCACCCACCCCTGGTTCCTCATTCGCCATTGGGTGATGGGAGCCTGCCGCGGAAAGGGACTGAGAGGTGGTCAGTGTGCCTCATAGTGACTGGTCGAGCAGATGTTCTGGTCGCTCCTATGTTAGGGTCAATTTGCATATTACCCTTTTATTATATAGGATTGCAGTTCCTTTTCCACACTTAAGAAAAAAGCACAGATTTTAAATGTACAGTATGATGAACTTTGATGAATGTATACATTAGTATAACCACCCCAGTCTCTATGTGGGATATTTTTATTATGCCAGAATGCCTCTAATGTTCTTTTGCAGCCATTCACCATTCTACTCCACCACAACAACTGAGACACCATTAGTAAGATTTCTAACATCCTAGCTTAAACTCTTCCCGGACCACATATAAATAGAATCGGGAGATGTGTATTCTTCTGTGACTAGCTTTTCTCTCTCAGTGTAATGTTAGTGAGATTTACCCATGTTGTTGCTCATATCAGTATTCCTATTAAAGAGTAGTATTCCACTGACTAAATCTGCCAATATTTGTTCATCCAATTCCCTGTTGAGTGTTTCCCACTTTTTGAATGTGATAAATAAAGTTGTCCTGAACACTTTTCTACTGGTACTTTTATGGACTCGTGATCATATTTTTAAGTTTTCTCTTGGTTAATACCTAGGAGAGAAATTCTTCAGTCACATGGTAGGTTTTAACTTTATAAAAAACAATTATGAAACTGTTTAATGAGGTGAATGTAATCTTTGAAATGTTCATCAGCAATGTATGAGAGCTCTTGCTGCTCCACACCCTCATCAAATTGGATGTTTCAGTCTTTGATTATTAAGGTTGAATATATTTTTATGTGCTTATTGGTCATTCTTGGTTTTTTTCTTACAGTGTCCATTGAATTTTTTGTCTATTTTTATTATTTTGTCTTCGGATTAATATGTTGTAGAAGTTGTTTATATATACTTGATATAAGTCTTTTTTAAAAAAAATATATTTTATTGATTTTTTACAGAGAGGAAGGGAGAGAGATAGAGAGTTAGAAACATCGATGAGAGAGAAACATTGATCAGCTGCCTCCTGCACATCTCCCACTGGGGATGTGCCCGCAACCCAGGTACATGCCCTTGACCAGAATCGAACCTGGGACCCTTGAGTCCGCAGGCCGACGCTCCATCCACCAAGCCAAACCGGTTTCGGCTGATATAAGTCTTTTGTAAGGTATTTGTACTGAAATAATTGTCACTCTGTTTGTGACTTGCCTATTCATTTTCTTAAAATTTTTATACTCGAGTGTATATTTAGGATTTTCCAACAGAAAGAATTGTGCCATATGTACTTTTTATTTTTCTCAGATGTTATTAGTAGAAATGTGCAAAGAATGAAAGAATCACATTATTGATTAATCTCTATGAAATAACTAGAGAATGTGGGACATATACTCTTCCAAAGGTGTTTCTCATTCACACCACTACACAAATATTGCCAGATTCTAAACACAGAATAAAATCAGATTTCACTGGCTTGAGAGTTGGAAACTATCACCCCAAATTTAATTGTTTTGGATGGTATTTTATGCCCCCCAAAATACATAAAATATTATTTCATGACAAGTCTCCACTCCCAAATGTGATTAAGAACTTGCCAACAACTTGTGTAACAAGCAAGGGACCCACAATGCCATGCCTGCAACATGTTGACAGAATGTTGCGGCATACACTGTGAATGATTTCGGTTGTCAGTAATATCAATAGAGCTTTTTGCAGTGACAGGAAGAGAATATCTGATTTGAAATTGTAAACAGCTACTAGAGCAAGTTTCTTATTAGTTGTCAATTCATATAAATATTGGGAAATAGAAAATTGATTCTGTAGAGACTATAAAATTGCCTCCTTGCAAACCATTGGATGATGTTGATGAGAATTGCTTTGGGCTTGTCATAAATCCCAGCTACCCAACCTTTAAGTAAAAAAAAAGCACACTTCTGTCATCACGCAGGTCAAGCTATTCCTCTTATGAAGCACATCTCCAGATAAATCTTGCTGGTGTCAAGTTCTGTCTTGATTACCAAGGAAGTCTAGTCACAATGTGTCCTCTATGACCAATGGTCTAGCAAAAGTATACATGATGTTCACTATTAATCTTCCTGTCATTTGAAAAGATGACATTGATATAGCATTGGGGAATTAGGCTCTAGAAAAGAAAACAAACATTTTAAAATGCTCTGAATTTTGTTTCTTGGTGATATTATTTCCAACTATTCCCAATTTGCAGGTACTCACAAGGGAGAGATACATCAAAAGATGCAAATTTTCCTATGTTAAATTATGAATAACAAGCACAAGATCTATTACTCAACTGATGTGGAGAGATATGTGAGCAATTAATTTCTAGAAATGTGAAAAAAATCAATTTACTCCAGTTCTACAGGAAGTATAAGGCAGGAACTTTGCAATTATTTTTTGAACAATATTATAATTGCCATCATCAATAATGACAAAGCAAACAAAGAGATACTCCATTGTGTTCTTTTTCTCAAGAGGAACACTTTGTGTAGTGCTTGTCACAGAAATAAACAGCAGATGTATGGTGAATAGAGAAATGATAAATAGCTGGGTGAATGTGGAAGAGACATGGAGTCTGTCCCTAGTATTTTTTATTATATTTGAGAGATGAGGTTTATCTAAGCTATGAAGACTAATAAATAGAATGAACACTCATCAACACACTGCCCATCTTAAGAAATAGGATATAACTAATAATTTATAAGCTTCCTGTGAGATCCTTGTGATTCCATTACTTTGTGATTCTCCACCTGTCTTCCTGAATTACAGGTTTATCCTTTTCTTGCTACTGACTTATTTTTTCCTAAAAATGCATTTTTCAGTGTTGAAGTGTTTTTGAGCTTTTATACATACTAGAGGCCCAGTGCATCAAACTCATGCACAGGTAGGGTCCCTAGGCCTGGCTGGCAATCAGGGCTGATCGGGGCCTTCCAGCTTCTGGCCAGGCCTCCCTTCCCTGGCTGCCAAGGGCTTTCCTTCATTCCACGCTGCCTCCTGGTGTTCTGTGCACATCATAGCGAGCAATTGAACTCCCAGTCTCCTGGTTGAACTCCCGAGGGGACAATTTGCATATTAGGCTTTTATATGTATAGATTAATCTGTGAATAGTTCTACACAATTTTAAAAAAGATTTTGGAACATTTATTTCATATATGTAGCTATATTTGATTTGTTGTTACTTTTACATAGTATTCCAGCACATGAACATATGGCAATTATTTTATTCCCCCTTCTTCAGTGGACATTGGAGTTGCTTCCAGTTTTCTCAATGCTACAAAAGTTGCTACACATGCAGGGTGGGGCAAAAGTAGGTTTACAGTTGTGAGTCTGAAAAACAAATTTATTCTTATATTAATATTTATTAATTATTGTATATTTCCATGCAAACAACTGTAAACCTATTTTTGCCCCACCCTGTATTTCTCCTGCAGACCATGAGCAAGAGTTTCCCTAGGGTATGTACTTATGAGTAGAATTTTTTGTCATTTTAAACATTACTGGAATGTACCAAAAGTATCTAAAGTCGTTGTTCCAGTTTACATTCCCAACAGAAGTGTACAATTTCTTGGCTTCATATGCAGGGTGAGGCAAAAGTAGGTTTACTGTCTTTTTTTGAGGTGGTGATTTCATTGATGTATACGTCAGTCTGAGCTCACCAAACTGCATGTTTTTAATGGATGTGGTTTATTTTATATAAATTAACTCTCAATAAAAGTATAGTATGAATGTAAATCCCAAACAACTTTATAAATTAGTAATTAAAAGTGCAAATCTAAGTTTTTACTAACTTTTGGTAGTGTTAATTGTTTAAAAATAGAGGCAGGATTAAAAATTTAGGCAGGATTTGTGCTCATCTACTTTGCCAGACTCTGTCTTAATTTGTTTAGAGTACACAGAACATGACCTAAGCAATCATGCTCGTGTAACCTTTTCACAAGCTATTGCCGTCACCTGGAATGTTCCTTACTCTGTACACCCTTCATGCCCACTCATCCTTTAAGACCTGGCTTTCGAGCATCTCTTTTCAATTTTTTCCTTTCTAGTCTTGGATGCTGATAAATCTCTTTGACTTTTGTGTGTGCCTCTCCCATAGAATTGCTCTTTTTAAAAAAAAAAAAAAATTTATTGATTTTTTACAGAGAGGAAGGGAGAGGGATAGAGAGTTAGAAACATCGATGAGAGAGAAACATCGACCAGCTGCCTCCTGCACACTCCCTACTGGGGATGTGCCCGCAACCAAGGTACATGCCCTTGACCAGAATCGAACCTGGGACCTTTCAGTCCGCAGGCCGATGCTCTATCCACTGAGCCAAACCGGTTAGGGCGAATTGCCCTTTTTCTTTGCATCACTCCAGAAATAGTGGTGTGAACAGCAACTTTCTGTACTAGAATTAAAGCTCATCAACCTTTGACTCAGTGCTCTGGGCTCTGAACCAGACCTAAAACCGAAGGGAAATATATTAAATGTACATTAAATTTAAGTTAGCTGATTTACAAATAGACCATATTTTCCTATTATAAGTCTCATAAGGAAAAGGTGGGCAGGTGTATATACAGTTATAGCTACAGAAAAACATTTTTAAAAAGGGAATCTTAAAACCATAACAAGATATCACCTCACACTTGTCAGAATGGCTATCCTCAATAAATCAACAAACAATCGTTGGTGGGTGAGGATGTGGCGAAAAAGGGCGCCCTCACGCACTGTTGGGAATGCAGATTGTTGCAACCACTGTGGAAAACAGTATGGAACTGCTTTATGGCCCCGAAATTCTCCTCTGGGTATATACCCAACAAAACCAAAATACTAATTCATATGTGTACCCCTATGTTCATTGCAGCCTCATTTTTTTTTAAATCCCCACCCGAGGATATTTTTCCATTAATTTTTTTAGAGTGGAAGAGAGAAGGAAAGACAGAGAGAAACATCAATGTGAGAGAAACATATCGATTGGTTGCCTCCTGCACATGCCCTGACGAAGGCCCAGACCCGGAAGGAGCCTGCATCTAAGGTACATGCCCTCGACCAGAATCGAACCCGAGACTCTTCTTCCACAGGCCGGTGTTCTATCCACTGAGCCAAACTGGCTAGGGCTTTTGCAGCCTTATTTACAATAGCCAAGCTATAGAGGCAACTCAAGCATCCATCAATAGATGAGTGGATAAAAAAGCTGTGGTATTTCTATATATATCTATATATCACCTATAAAATGGAATATTACTCCACCACAAAAAAATGAAACCTTACCATTTGTGACAGCATGGATGAATTTGGAGGAAATTATGCTAAGTGAAATAAGTCAGTCAGAGAGAAATCCCATATGCTTTCACTTATATGTGGTATCTAAAGAACAAAATAAACTAACAACAACAACAAAAAGAAACAGACTCATAGACAGAGAGAACAGACAGATAGTTGCCAGAGGAGAGGGGGATTAGGGGACTGGGGGAAAAAGGTGAAGGGATTGAGAATACGAATTGGTAGTTACAAAACACTCATGGGGATGTGTAAAGTATAGCATAGGGAATATAGTCAATATTGTGATAACTATGTATGGTGCCAGGTAGTACTGGAAAATCCAGGGAAATAGTTTGGAAAGAATATGATTGTCTAACCACTATGCTATACACTTGAAACTAATACAAAATAATATTAAATGTAAACTGTAATTGAAAAAAATTAAAAAATGAGTCTTTAAAATTATGTGTGATAAACTTGAGACATTTTTTTTTCTTCCCTCAATTAGGGGGAAGGTTTCCTAGCTTTGTCTTAATAACTTAAATCATTTATGAATAAATGGGACTTTCTAAAGATGAGCTATGTGCTTTCCAAATACTCTACAGAGACATTCAGGATTCTTAGAATTTCAGTAAAGAATTTTGGAAATTTTCAAACATCTCCATTTTTTCTAATTTGTGCATGCCACTTTCAAAACCAAATTGCACCGGACAAACTTAAGCATGGAGGCCATTACAGGCCATTACAATAGGGGAAAGAGACCACAACTCAGTCTGAGCTTTCAAGACTTACCCTGGGAGGATCAGAGGCCATCCGTATTTGCTAATTAGCTTTACCCAAAGGAAAAGAAAACTTTCATGTGTGTTCATGACAGGAGGAAGTTTTACACTTGTAGCAAGGTGCCCAGGAAGGGGATGTAGGCTTCTGGCTTCCCACAGAGACTGGAGCGCTCTCTTCTTTGAGGAGGGCATTTCAAAGGTATGGCTCCAGCTCCTCAAGACAGACAGTCCTGGGTTGTAAAACTAGCATAACGGTTTTTAAAAAAATATTTGCATCTCAAAGGGGCAGAGAAAGATTTTACAATGATGTTTTCTGAAGTAAATGCTGTAAGAAAAGAGAGCAAAGAGACTTCTGTGGTTAGGCCATCGGTCCTGATTCTGTAAGGGCCTGGGTAAGAGGGAGGTCAGGGCCTGGAGGCAGGAAGCAGCCTGTTTGGAGTGTAGTCAAACTGAGGGAAATGTTCAGGCCATCTTGAGCACTGCCTTCTTTAGCTAACAGTTTCATGTGTCTGATACTCAGTCCTCAGCCTTCCCATAGCACTGTTGAAATTGCCCTTAAAGCAGAGAATTGGTCCCTTGATCTGGGAAACCGAGGCTCCAGGACATGTCATTTTGCTCTCTGACAAGCTAAATGTGGATGATAGGATAATTTTCTTCCAATATTTCAAGGCCAGAGCAAGGAAAAGATAGCTTCAAGTGACCCACCATCATTGTACACACAGTACTTTACTAGGGATAAATTCTCCTAGTTGATTAAGAAAATGCATCTGTCCTCCAATGGCAATGAAAATAGAATTGAGAATGCTTGCTGTCTTGCTGTGCTCTAACTTAGGTCTTTACCATCCTTCTTGTTTGCCGAGAAGGATGCAGCATACATATTATTTTGGGAGCAGCAAGGTTGAATTTAATCATTGTCTTTTGTTCTCTTGCTACCAGTGTTTGCTTTGATTGCTACAGTTTAGCTGTTGGCTCAGTTGAGTCATTATCTGTTCCTTCCCCCCTTTCCTTATTTCTCTTTGTTTCATTAGCATCTTTATTTTATAATTTCTTCATTGTTTGAGCTGTGGTGCTCAGTGTTGAAATGATGGTTTTGTTTCTAAATTCTTTTTTTTTTCCATCAGAAACTTCTATTTCAAACTAAAGTAGTTTGAACAAATCTGATGTCTACGTTGGGATTATATTTCTTCACATATTTGTGAGAGAATTAGTAGCATACTCTTAATACTGAACTCAGGTTCCGGTGCCTACTGCTTCAAAAGCCAACACTCAGGAGATAGGTGCTGATGTAAGGAAAGAGATCTATTTAAGTGCCAGCAGCTTGAAAAGATGGTGGACTCCTGTCCTAAAGCCCTACTTAACATGTCAGTGCAGACAGGGGTTTTTATTAGGAGGGAGAGGAAAAGCAGAACAAAGAAATCAGGGCGAGTGGCGTTGAAAGTTATCTACATGTAAGTTGGCACAGTCCATTCTGATGATTATCTCAAAACTGGTCAAGCAGAGTTCTGGTTTTTATGGTTGAGAGTCAGCAAGTCTCCCAGAGCAAGAATGTCCTATTGCTGGAGTCAGCTTCCTTCCCTAAAGCTAGTTCCCGGAACTCTTATATAAATACTAGTGGTCTGGTGCACGAAAATCGTGCACTGTTGTGGGGGGGAAGGGTCCTCAGCCAGGCCCCTCTCACAGTCCAGGAACCCTTGAGGGATGTCTGCCTGCCGGCTTAGGCCCACTCCCCCTGGCCGACATCCCCCTTGCAGTCCAGGACCCCTTGCTTCTTACTGCCCACCTGCAGTGGAGGTGGGAGAGGCTCCTGCCAACTACCCCTGCGCTCGCCAGCCATGAGCCCAGCTTCTGGCTGAGCAGGCTCCCCCCGTGGGAGTGCACTGACCACCAGGGGTCAGCTCCTGTGTTGAGCGTCTGCTCCCTGGTGGTCAATGCGCATCATAGCAACTGGTCGTTTGGCCATTTGGTCAATTTACATATTAGGGTTTTATTATATAGGATGCTGCTTATCTATGGGCTACAAATTAGTAAACAATTCATCTTTTACAAGAACACTTTTAACAGAAACAATAGTAAAAGAATAGAGGGGTAGGTTACACTATTGAATGATAAAGACATATACATGTAAGTTAGCAAAATACCCTGTAGATAGGGTATGCTAAATTAATTGTATTCACAGCCCAGTTGATGGCCTCACTCTGTCCATGCTCTTTGTAGTGTGATTTTGCTGCTCCCCTCATCATGAGGGAGAGTGTATTTCCTCACTCCTTAAATCTGTGCTGGTCTTGTGACTTTTCTGGCCAGTACAACAAAGCAGAAGAGGCTTTGCCAGTTCCAAGCCTAGGAATGCTAATAGATGCCTGCATTTTCCAGGAAAATAAGCCTGTACTAGCTAATGAGAGGACTAAAGACAACACTGAGAAGAGATGAGTATTCTCATTTGAGGCTATTCTAGAGCAGCTAGCCCCCACCTACCCCATTAACTGTTTTAAGTGCATGAGCAAGGCCAGTCAAGTCAGACACACCTATCCATATCAGCAGAACTACTGATTAACTTAGACTCAGAGAAAAATAATAAATATATGTTTCTTACCACTAAGGTACTGTGGTTAGTTATGACATAGCACTATTAGGGTATTAAGTAACTGATGCATAAACTTTCTTTTTCTCCCCTTATGGTACATACTTCCTCCCACCTAATTATTTCAAACATTTGTTGAGTGTCATACTATATACCAAGGTACAGTGGTAAGTGCTAAAAGCACAGACACAAATGTGAAGAGCTCTTCTCTCAGTTGATGTGGTCATGTGAAAGACTAGGGAAAACCATTCAATGCTTAATAAAGTGTGACGTGTGATATCAGATGAGAACAGGGGAAGCTGACTCCAGCAATAGTACCCATATGGGGAATTTAACTCAAATAGACATCAAGTGGTCTTCCTGGCGGTGACTGACATGTCTGGATTCTTGAATCAGGATAGTAGAAGCTAGATTGGTTAAAAAGATGTGACAAAAAAATAATCTAATATCCTAGGGAACTACAAATTATTTTCTAAGTCATCAGAGTGTAAAATGTATTACAAAAATGAAAAGTACTTAAAAATAATATGTGGATTTAGCAGACGTGATTTTGGGAAATTAAGCAAAAAACAGATTAGAGCATAAATATCCTTGTGTTCTAAAAGTTTAGTCTTTAACCTGAATATTATAGAAAAAAAATGAAGATATTAAGAATTACAGCTGATGTGGTTATTCTAAGCATTTCAGGAGCTCTTTATGGCAGACATGGAGGAGGAGGGGGAGAAGAGGAGGAGGAAGAGGAGCAGGAGGAGGAAGAGGAGAAGGAGGAGGAGGAAGAGGAGGAAAAAGAGGAGGAGATGGAGAGGAAGAAGCAGAAGCACCAGCACCATATATGTAGAAGGTGAATCAGAAATCAAGCTACTAAATGACATCGGCACCCCATGGGAACTTCCAAAAGTTTCTGAGGGAGTGTTTGACCAAGTGACTGAGTGACCACTGAAAGAAGGAAAGTGTAGAAGAGTAGAACAATGAACTCAGAAATATTTGGGGACTAAATGTACGCCATATATTATTAGCAAATTTTATTCTCACAATCATATCTTTATCATTGAATGTTTCCCAAAAGGAAGTAGAACAGATAGCAAACATATCCACATAACCTTTCCTTCCTTCAGGAGATAGAATCTTTCTATACCCCTTCAATGTGGGCAGCCCATGTGATTGATTTAACTAAAAACAGCAATGAAAGATAATTTATGCATATCCTGCACTTGACCTCAAGAGGCTTTGGTATCCTTACACTTGGGACCACCATGTGTACAAGCCCGGGACAGCCTGCTTGGCACATTCCCTTCTATTTAACATCTCCTTGGACATCCTACCCTCAGTCAACAGGAGCTGGCCACAGGTTCATAGGTGAACTGAGTGAGACCAACTGAAGAACCTTCTAGCTGACAAACCTAAGTGATACCCAATGCAAATACTTGGCTATTGTTTGAAGTCACAGTGTTTATGATGATTTTTTTTAAAGTTGTAAAAGCCAATTAATAAAAATGTTTCCCTGGAAAGATGATCCCAGAATATCATGGTTTCCAGTTGGAAGCGAGACACTGCTATTGTTCGTGTTCTACATTCTGCAACAGTATCTGCATATAAAGCCTGTGACATATGAATATAAAAGCAGAGAAAATGAAGCTGGGTGGAAAGAAAATGATGACTCTCTACTTAACTGAACTAGGTAGGGATAAAATTGATAAACTTTATGGTTTGAATTCATAAGCCTATTTTACCCTCAATTTAGTTTTATGTCTTCAAAAGCTTCTGGACAATTTTTACAGATTTCATAAAAGCAATAATTTTCTTTTTTGAAATTTCAGAATTGCTTTTTGGTTTAATTAAACCTTGATACCAGGACAACTGGAGCTGTTACCAGTTGACTGTCCTGCATATCTTGGCCAAGTGAATACATTCTACATTTTCCCTTTTCCTGCCTTGGATGAATTATTCATTGATGTAATTCATATTTCCAGGAACACAGATGGAAAATGGTTTTAAAAAATGTGCCCTTTAATAGAGTGTTCTATTTTTTTCTCGTTAAATGTCCTTGTATAGTTAACTACTGCTTCTAATAGACCACCACTATGCCCTGGTGGCTCATTATCACTTTAGGTTCTGCTACTGTCCCATAATATTCTATTTTTCACACCTGAGTTTGTTACTCCAGAAATACCTGTGCAATCCTTATATTTCAAATCACATTTGTAGGCTCCTTCCTCTGGCAAGTGAAAAGTATCAAATGGACCGAGCGAAATGCTCACCTTCTTTTCTTCCTTTCTTTCCAACGACCTTTCCTCATTTCCTCTATTCTTCTCCCCTCCTTTCTTTCTTCTTTCATTTTTTAGAATACTCAATTATTATTTTATATTTTGTTTATTAGTATGGCTTTGTATCCACTTTATTCTAAGACTCCTATTTATTTTCAATGTTTCATTTTTTGAGTCCATAACCATATTTTTTTAAAGTAAATGTTATGTAGTAGAAAGAAGAAATTCTGAAGTCCTACATTTTGCATTTAATCCAGACTGCACCATGTTCTTACAAAGAAATGAGTCAAGTAACCTGATTCTAACTACCTCATCTATAAAATAAGATAAAGAACCCTATCTATGGAGAGTGATGTGAGAATATTAATTTATTAATTGTGTATATTAAAACAAACTTGGTGACAGAAGTGATACTTTAAAACACTGTAGAATTGTGTGAGAATGTTAAAAAAGCAGAACAAATAGCAAGTTCCTAAAATGAACTGAAGTAGAGAAAGGCTTTACTTGGAAATTTTAAATAACCCAGAAGGATTACAAAAATTATATTTTTAAGAAAGGAGAGCCCTTCTGGGAAGATCCTTACCAAACATCTGGGTTCCTAATGGCAATTTCTGTAATCTTCTGAATAGTTAAAAATGGAAATTTTTGCATTTTTATGATTAATCTATACCTCATATTCCAAAACTGAGATGTACATACTCTCTTTGGTAGGTGGCCACCAAGGCTGTTCTTTCTAATTCTGTTATTTTAACTTTCATAAGGGAAGCGTTGTCCTTATGTAGAAATAATATATGTATTTCTAATTCTATATTCACAGCTTTTCTTCCATTTTCATTTATTTTTTATCCACATTTATCACTTTAAAAACTTGGCACATATCTGATGTACATATCTAAAGCACAAAGCCACATACATCTCAAACAAAAGTTGAGAAGACAAAAAGAGTGATTTGCTTTTTGTCAACACCATCCTCCATTTTTCTCTTTGTCACATTTCTTTCTGTGATCCTTAGTAACTGGAAAGACATGGTGAGTAATGTATGAGAAAAGAACCCATAACCTCACAAAACATATGTGAAATAAGGTGAAATTAAGATTCAACCAACCCTGCCCTATTTTGCTACCTTATTATTTATTGAAAAGGTAAGAGATAAAGTTTATTTTCAAACTTGTAGCATTAAAATAGAATCACTTGGTTTGCATTTTCTATTCATGGCCTCCAGAGGGCAGCATTCATTCTCTCAATACTATAGAACATTAATAATAGCTATATCTATCTATCTATCTATCTATCTACCGACCTATATATCTATCATCTCCTCTTGAGTTTATTTTCTATGTTTCTGAGTGAGGCAAAGAGTCCTCCACTAACAAAGACAACTTATGAGAAGACAGAAATACATTATATATTATCTTTTTAAAAAGGTATTGGATGCTTTCTTTGCATTTCTGAAAGAATAAATGCATTGTGGCGAACTGAATAGAATCCTTACCTTTGAGCCTTTCAACAATGCTAAATACCAACTGAAAATGGTTTTACTTTCATAAGGAAAAACCCTATTTTGATTTTATACAAAATTAATCACTCAAATAGGTGCTAAAAATTATTTAATTCCCTTCAAAGGCAAGAAAATGAGCACAGAAAGAATAGGTGACTTTTACCAAGACAAAAATGAGTTTTTCCAAGAATAAAGAGTGACAGCTTAGACCTGATGCACAGTGAGGAAAACAGATGATCCCTCTGTAAAAGACTTTCTTATGCATTGACTTCCAGTAAGTCAAGACCATGAAGTAAGTAGTATTTGTAAGCTGCTGGTATTACTCTAGCTATAAAAAGAGTGCGAGATGTATAATCATTTGGGAGTTGGAGGAGGATAAATGTGTGTTGCTCAACTAATGAAACATTTATTGACCTCTCCTCTGACAAGCTATTCAAAGAACAATCTAGAGAGAAGGCAAAGGAACTTTATTCCAATTTATCCTCTCTTAATTACGCACTTTGGTTTGTCTTTAATTAAGGAAAAAAAGATGGATTTAAGCGATAATTTCCAAAGAGACATTTCCATTAATGGTAGAGGTAAGAACATCAACGTTAAACCTAGCATTTCAAATTTGAAGCAACTAGGGGAGATCCTGGTTAGAAAGAGACCAGAGACCTTGAGTGTGACTATGGAGAAGGTAAAGTACAGGCATGTTATTAATAACTATACATACAATTTCAGTGATTAAATTTATTCCCCATAAAATTAAAGAAAAAAATAAAGTTGTTACTGATGTTTAAAATTCAAGAAGTGGAAATGTATTATTGTATACACTATAGTTGCCCACTCACATTTGTTTCAGGCTATTTGCAAGACCTGGGTCACATAAACTTTCACAATGACACTATTTTTTATGGAAGGGGAGCCCAGGTTTCTAAAATCTACTTACCAGAAAAGGAATACTTGGGGGAAAGTGCAGACTGATTGAAAGATGTTCTGTGCAAGTCACGACATTTTTCTTTTCACCCTTAGTAAGTAGGAATGAAGCCACCTCTATGGGATTCTGCTTCAACACGCACACTGTAATTTACACGCAGAAGAAATTCAGGTGGAGCTATTCGGGGAGCCAAGGTGTAACAGGATCGCCATTTGTCAGAGATTATTACTCTAGAAGGCTCCCTGGGAGAGGCATAAATTTGCCCTGAAATAACACATCGCATAATAACAGCAAGGAGCTTGTCTCTGCGCCTCACAGGCAGCACACCTGCTCACAGGGACCTTCCCACTGCGCCCGTGAAGCCGACCTGCTCGTTCACGTGGCAATCCAGCCTTCAGTTAGAAACTACTGGAGCAAAACCAGATCATCAAATCACCCGCTAGCATGTTGTCCTTGAAGCATAGAGAGATCTAGTTTGTTTGGAAACCTAAATATTTTAAGAAGGACAGAATGGTGAAGTGGGAAGACACCAAACACTGGAGTCAAGTAATTCCAGTTAAAAATCCCAATAATTCAGATGACTTACTAGCTAGGAAGACTCATGTCCTCATATCTAAAGGGAGGGTAATACTGGGAAAGCGCCCCTCACAGTGTTCTTATGGAGACGGTAACTGCTTCATCAAAGGGTCCCGTGCAGCGCCTGCGCATTCAGAGCACTGCTTTCTGTGTTGGAATCAGGAGGGCTTTTCTAGCACAACCACAGATACCTCCCTTCAACGATGATGACAGAGAACCCCACAAGCAGCACAGCCCATGCTCTGAGCAGTAGCGCTGACCCACTCCAGTCATGTGTCCCCGTTCACATGTAGTTTATGGGTGTGGGTGTTGAAGGCTGGGTGAAATCTAGGGTGATTCCGGCCAGGAGACTGCAAAGAGCTAAGTGCCCTTTATTAGGATCACACTTTGTGCTCATTCAGTACCAAGTTCCAAATAACACCTTTCTTCTGAACTAGTTTGGGAACCACTTGTAAAGAAACTTTAAGGCAAACATATCTCTTTGAAGGTGGTAGCAAACCTCCTTGTTATGGAGTACTGTTTTAGTTAATTGCATTATTAAGCCTTGGCATCTTACCATTTATAATTCCACTGTCATTTTGTCATTTTGGAAGAGTGATATGAGACAGTGTGCTAATTTACCAAGCCTACACTAATAGTTGGTAAATGTGACTTTGCTCAAACTTAAATGAAAAGCTAAACTCAGCAATTTACTCCAAATAATGAGCTACCAATTATTTTCGGGATCTTTGAGCCCCTTTTGGTTATAAATTGCTGTTTGCAGATAGCAACTAGTCAATCATTTTCACCACAAAGTTTCTCATTGTATAAAATGATTATAATCATTAAGTGTGTTTGGAGTTTCAAAAAGTCAGGCACTGAAATACCTAATCAGACACTCTAAACCAGGTACAGTGAATTTTAACTTTATCTGGTCCCAAAGAGGAGCTAAAATATTTTTAGTAGAGGAGTATCAGCGGGCTTCCACTGCATCTATTATTTCCAACAGAGATAAGCATATGGTTAAGCAAAAAAAGAACTGACTGATTTAATTAAACTTTTCTTTGAAAACCATAAATAGAAATCATGTAGAGAAACATGGCAAGACTTCTCAGGGCACTATCATTTATAGAACATACATAATTTTATATATATCCTATATAATGAAGAGGTAATATGCAAATTGACCATCATGCCCTCACACAAGATGGCCACTATCATGCGGTCACAGATGGCATGCAGGCAGGCGAGCCATTGGGAGCCAGCAGTCCTGGATTGTGAGGGGGATGTTCCAGATTGGAGAGGGTGCAGGCTGGGCTGAGGGACATCCCCTCCAGTGCACAAATTTCATGCACTGGGCCTCTAGTGTGTGTGTGTATATATATATATATATATATATATATATATATACACACACATACAAACAGACATATATAAATGAACATAGGAGTGCATATATCCTATATAATAATAGACAAACATGGTAATTGACCATACCTTTGCTACGCCTCCCATGGGCTAATCAGCATGATATGCGAATTAACCACAAACACAGATGGCGGCTAATTTGCATACTGCAGGTGGAGCCGGAAGCGCGTGACACTGCCCGCGGGACCCGGGCCTCAGATCCCTGACCTGGCGAGGCCGGGTCCGTAGCGCCTGATGCTGCCCGGGATCCGTGACCTGGTGAGGGAGCAAAGCAGCAGAGAAGGGAGAGAGGTAAGGTGGCAGAGAAAGGAGGGAGCCGAGGGCTAAGAGGCAAAGGGAGGGAGCGAGGCAGAGGAGAAGGGAGCGAAGCCCGCCTCAGTGGGCTTTGCTCCCTTCTCTGCTTCGCTCTGGTCTCAGGGAGCCCTATTCTTGAAGGAATTTTCCTGCAACGGGCCTCTAGTATGTATGTATATGTATGTATGTATATGTATGTATGTATGTATGTATGTATAACTATGTGTGTATATATATATATATGTATCAATGGGACCCCATAGAGGACCTCTCATAAAGGAATAATATTGAAAAATATTTTAATCCCCCCACTAAAGTATTTTCCTTAAATACTAGTTGTTTATTTAAAAATTTATTTTTGACAGTATTACAGATGTCCCCTTCCCCCATCTTTGTCCCCCTCCACCGAGCCCCTGCCCCAGGGCCTTCTCTGCACTATTGTCTGTGTCCATGGGTTATTCATATATGCATATATGTTCTTTAGTTAATCTCTTCCCATCCTTCCACCTGCCTCCCCTTCTTAGACCTGTCAGTCTGTTGCATGCATTCATGCCTCAGGACCTATTTTGTTTGTCATTTTATTTTGTTCATTAGATTTCACATATAAGTGAGATCATGTGCTTTTTGTCTTTCTCTGACTTGCTTATTTCACTCAGTATAATAATCTCCAGGTCCATCCATGCTATCTCAAAGGGTAAGAGTTCCTTCTTTTTTACAGCGTTGTAGTATTCCATTGTGTAAATGAACCAGTTTTCTAATCCACTCATCTTCTGATGGGCATTTAGGCTGTTTCCAAATCTTAGCTATTGTAAATAGTGCTGCTATGAACATAGGAGGGCATATATTCTCTATGATTGGTGTTTTGAGATTTTTAGGACATATTCCCAGAAGTGGGATCGCTGGGTCAAATGGCAGTTCCGTTTTTAATTTTTTGAGGAAACTCCATACTGTTTTCCACCACCAGTCTGCATGCCCAATAATAGTGCACTAGGATTCCCTTTTCTCCACCTCCTCACCAGCACTTGCCATTTGTTGATTTATTGATGATAGCCATTTTGGCAGGTGTGAGGTGATACTTCATTGTGGTTTTAATCTGCATTTCTCTGATGATGATTAGTGACATTGAGTATCTTTTCATATGTTTCTTGGCCATTTGTATGTCCTCTTTGGAGAAGTGTCTATTTAGATCCTTTTCCCATTTTTAAAAATTGATTGTTTGTCTTCAGGGTGTTGAATTGTATGAATTCTTTATATACTTTTGAAATTAACCCCTTATCAATGTTTCATTGGCAAATATGTTCTCCCATACAAAACATCTTTCTTTTGTATTATTCACCTAAAAATTCCACAAATCAACAGTGAACAGAATCAGAATAAATATGACTTTAAAATAGGAAAACATGAATCACTTACAGAAGATTACCCTCATCCTAGAAAAAAAACATAGTAGGGACCTCTTCTAGGATTAGTTTTAGCTTTTACACAAATTCATTAGTTCAAGAAGAAACTTCTAAGGCTATTTAGTATAATATATCTTCAGAGTCTATACATTCAGCCACATAGGTCAAGATTATCAATGTACATAGCAACAGATTGTCAAGGTTTAGGCTAGTTAATTACAACCACATAAAAAACATGTTTTGTTTATTAAACAGGTTTAAAAGAAGAATGAGTTAAAATATGAAGCATAAAAATATTAAGAGAACATCAGAGTCTGCCTCTGTAACTAATTCTCTGGGCTGGATTCTAAGCCTCTTTTGAGGATCCGTAATGTAATTCCATCATTCAATGCCTGTTTATTGAGAACCAACTAACGAGCACTCTTGTAGATGCTGAGAATGCAGCAGTGAACATAAAAAAGGCTATGCCATACAACAGAGTGATTAGACATTTATATACCTTACAAAGTGCTCACCCTAATAAGTCTAGTACTCAGTTGCACTTTGTTGTGCACCCAAAACTAATTTAATATTGTATATCAACTGTAATAGAAAATAAATAAAAGGTCAGTGTCCTTGTGGAATTATTCTATGAGGAAAAAAGAAAATGGACAAATGAGTAAATTATGTCATAATAACAGCATGTAGTGGTAAGCACTGTGAGAAAAAAATAAAGTAGCATAATGGTAAAGAGAGTGGTGATGTTCTTATTTTCTACAGAATGGACAGGAAAACCTCTCTAAGAAGGTAAACTTTGACTAGACAGATATCTAGGGGAAGGGCATTCCAAGCCCACAATGGTAAATGCAATAGGTCCAATGTGGAAGTATCTTCGACAATCCCACAGAATCTTATGAAAGCCAGCGTGGCCAAGCATAGGATGATTAAGGGGAAGGATAGTGGAAATGAGATAGAAAAGAAATGAATGGGAGTCCTTTAGGGACTTGGATTTTATATTGTGATGGAAAATCGTTTGTAGATTTTTTTCAAAGGGAGCAACATGATGACTTATGTTATAAAGGACCACTCTGAGTGCCATGGCATGGTTTTAAATTTACAGAAAGATCAGTCAGCAAAGTTTGTCACTTTTCTTCAGCTGAGTTTATCCAGAAAGGTGCATGGAGTAGAATGAATCAGATTTAATTATGGCTGGGGTTTTACCAGTCAGAGAAACCTATGGGCAAGAGACTTGATAGTAGGAGTACTTTTTTATTGTGATAAAATATACATAACATTCCATTTATCATTTTAACCCTTATTTAAGTGCACAGTTAAGCGGCATTAAGTATAGTCACATTGTTGTGTGGCCATCCCCATGATTAATTGCTGAAACTTGTTCATTTTCCCAAATAGAAACTCTATGCCCATTAAATAATAACCTCTCATACCCCCTCTCCCCAGGTCCTAGTAACTGTCGTTCTACTCTCTGTTTCTATGAATTTGATCACTCTAGGCACCTCATAAAAGTGAAATCATGCAATAATTTTCCTTTTGCACCTGGCTCATTTCACTCAGCATATACACTCAAGGTTCATCCATGTAGTGGCATATGCCAGAATTTCATGTTGAGGGTTGAACAATATTCTATTGTAAGTGTATATCATGTCTTGCTTATCCATTCATCCTTTGAGAGGTATTTGCCTTGTTTCCACTTTTTTTTTTACCACTGTGAATAATGCTGCTAATAATATTGATGTGTTTGAATCCCTACTTCTACTTTGGGGTGTACATCCAGAGTGAACCTTCTGAATCATATGGTAATTCTCAACTCAATTTCTTGAGGAAACACCACACTGTTTTCCACAGTCACTGTACCATTTTACATTCCCACCACCAGTGCACAAGGGTTCTAAGTTTTCCATATTCTCACCAACAATTGTTATTTCTTTTTTTAACATTAGCCATTCTAATGAGTAAAAACTGGTCTCTTGTATGGTTTTGATTTGCATTCCCCTAATGATTAGTTCATTAAGGTGTAAAATTAGGTTATTTGAGATTTTTCTTCTTTCTAATTTTTTTACAGCTATAGATTTCCTTCTTAGTAGAGCTTTTGCTGCAACCCATAAGTTGTGACATGTTGTGTTTTCATTTTTATTTCTGTTAAGATAATATATATAAAATTTCCCTTGAGATTGCTTCTTTGACTCATTGGTTATTAAAGTATTATTTAATTTCCACATGTTCATGATATTTTCAGTTTTTCTTACATTATTTCTATTTTTTCGTTGTGACCAGAAAATATACTTTATGTGATTTCAATGAAAAATTATTAAAGACATTTTTGTGACCAAATATATGGTCTATACTAGGGAATGTTCCATATACATTTGAGGAAAGTGTATATTCTGTTGCTGTTTGACAGAGTGTTCTGTGTCTGTTAGATCCAACTGCTTTATAATGTTATTCAAGTCCTCTATTTCTTCTGGTTATACTAGGAGTGCTTTTATTCATAGACTATAAAAATATAAGCTGGGTAAGAAGGAATATGGCATGGAAAAGATAAAAGGATAAGATATGACCCTGAACTGTATAACATTATTACAACATAGTTACTAGAGATATAAAATACAAAGATAGCAGATGATGGCTGGAATGGCTGAAGATGAGACCATATGGAGCTGTAATTACCAGTCCAATGTGGTGTTTGACCAGGTGAGGTGTTTAGGGAGACAATGGGGAGAAAGTGAGATCAAGAACTGAGGAATGTTTCGTTTGGATTGATGATCTCAATGACTATCAAGTTACTCAGAATGAGAACTAGAAAAATGGTGAGAACAAAAACAATGAGTGAGGTGCTAATATTTTTAAGGGAAGATGGAGAATATTGAAAAAAAAATAGAGCATTGTATCCAGACTGAGGAGTGAGTAAAAAAAATCTGATATCAAAGACTTCAAGGGAATGTGTTGTTTATAGAATGATCTGAAAATGACAGTGATATGTCCCCATCCAGGATCCATGGCATAAGAAGTGTTTGAGAGAAACGTGTTATTATTTGAGAGAGATGTGGGAGTGATTAGATCCCATGAAAAGAAACAAATTTGTTGTAAAAAAAGTCAAACAAACAAACAAAAACTTTTCAATATACTGCTGATGAGTTTCTGAGTATACAATGGAAGGGTTTGTATGGGTCTGAGAAAGGGTGAGATAGGAATAAACAAAGGGATTTACATGGGGGTGAGAACAAGAATGAGGAGGAATATCATAATTCTATACTGAATATTGGAAATCTGCTAAGAGTAGATTTCAGGTGCACTCATCACACACAAAAATGGTAACTATGTGAGAAGGTATGTTAGCATGCCTGTAGTAATCATTTCACAAGATATATTAAATCATCATGTATATTTCCAATATACAATTTTTAATATATAAATAAAAAGATATGAATACATATGAGATATCCTAAATAAAATATTAGCAAACAAAGTTCAAAATTATACATAAAAGATGGCAAAGCTAGGTTTTCTTGGGAATGCAAAATTGTCTTAACATTAGGAAATCATTGAATGTATTTCATCTCATTAACAGGTTAAAGACTCAAAATCATATGATTATCTCAATGAGTGTATACAAACAATTTACTAATTGTGTTATCTTGGGAAAGCTGTTTAGTGTTTTGGAAATCTGATGTTTTTCAGATATAAAATGAAAAGAAAAAGTTTAAAAATGTAAATAAATAATTTTTAAAAGGATAGAAAATAACATGTAAAATATCTCGAATCCTCAAATATTTTATCCTGAAAAACTTACAAAAAAAATTTACTAAGTCTAAGTAAATTCTTTTTAACCTTAGGTTAAATTCTATCTCAGAGAGAAATGAGTTTTTGTACTGGACTTTATTCAATGTTTTAATTCTACTGCATGATGAGACACTGGAGAGATTCCCATTAAAAATAAACATTTTTCCTTTTAATTGTGGCAGTAAATGACATTTAGAGATAAGTCTGTAGACATTTTATGAGCGTTCATTAATCACACACTAGGGCTAATTTAAAATGTTGGCTTACACTGGACTTTGCCATCACATATTCATTTGTATTCAACCCATCTATTTGTATGGAACAAATTTAATAACTATTTACACCTTGTATCAATGAAAAAATTATCAGTCACAATAAAACTTTAATTAATAGAAAACCCAGAACAAAATTTTATTTAATTGGCCATGTGTTTATATGGGGAAGACAGGGCTTTCTCGTATCTATAGTTTCAGCTTTCAAAATACACCATGGAAGCCTAAAAATTTAATCTCTATAGAAAAAATTAAGATACAGTGCCAATGCTTTTTTAGCTCCAGCCATGGAATATTCATTTTTTCTTCGAACAAAACCACTTTGTAAAAGTCTGCTCATTAATTCCAAAAGAAAAATGAAAATGAATAGATAAAGCATTCAAATCCCCCCTTCAAGTGCACTACCTAAAACATCTAACTTCAAAGTAGATGATGCTTGATAATTCCTACAATGGTGTTTGAGGATGCAGGCCATGAGTGATCTTTTCAGTTGACTCTAGGACATTTCAGTATCAAAGTCGTCCGTTTGCACTAAAATAGGTCTCTTCTTTCATCTTGGGTAAACACTTATTTATATATTCCGTTGGCAATTTTAGCTTATTTCTTTTATTATTTTTTATTATCGTTAACTTTTAGAGACTATTATTTAATGAAAGAGGTCCATACATGATGTAACTTTGAATAATTTCACAGCAAAGGTAGGGATTTGACCCCACCCAGAGTCACTGGGATCACCCTAAACATTGATTTGATGACTGACTTGGGCTGGCCCAGCTGTAAGATTTTCCGTGACTTATTCCTTGTACTGCTGATATGAAAAGATGACTTGGAAAATCAGAAAGTCAGTCAGTCTCTCCTGTGTCTGCAATCTTCCTCAGAGCATTGTGTTAAGGACATGGATTCTGGAATGTGATGCATCTAGGTTCAGATGCCAGTTCTGTGAGGTACCTAACCTTTCAGAGTTTCATCAGTAAAACAATGATAATAGATAGTTCATGAGCTTGTTGTGTGAATTAAGTGGGATAATGCATGTTATACAGCCCAATACCTTGCAATGATTATCAGCTTTTATTAATATTACCTCACAAATTTTAAAATAAATGTCAGATACCAATGGTAGTAGATATTTATCTTTGGGGAACCAAGGAAAAATATCACAAAGATCTGGTCCACAGACGAAATGAGTAAGAAGAGGAAACCAGCCAAGACAGGAGAAGGTAATAGATGCATAGAAAAGGGAAAACATCATGAAAAGAAAAACGTGGACAAGCAATTTTTAAAAAGCAAGAGACTTCTTAAAATCTGGTTAGTTTACTGACTTTAAATTTGCTTGCAGTATAGTGCATAAAACCTAAATGTTGAGTTCAATAAATTTTTCTATGTATATATCTATATATATAAAAGCCAAGTGACTGGAAAAACCAGAATGACCAGAACGACCGGAACGACCAGTTGCTATGACGCTTACTGTGGCAGGCCAACTGGCCCCATGGGGGTCGGGCTGGCTGGCCAACCTCCCGGGGCCCCTCCCCACAGCCAGCCAGACCCCATCAGCCCCAATTGGGGCAGGCTGGCCAGACCCCACCCGAGCACGAATGTCTATAACTACAAATCAAAATATAAGACATTTACAGCCTCCCAGAAGGCTCTCTCAAGGTTCATTTTAGTCAACAACCACCCTTCAAAAGTAATTACTATTTTAACCCCTATCTTGAACTTTATACAAATGAAATAATAACACATTCACTCTTTTGTGTTTGACTTCTTTCATTTAACACAGTGTCTATGAGAATTATCCATGTTGGTATATGGCTGTTTTTCATTGCTGTAAAGTATTTCATTATATGAATATCTCACAATTTATTTATCCTTCTATTGGTGGACTTTTAGATTATTTCCTTTTCATGGTGATAGTGAAAAAAATGCTATAATTTATTATATACTATTGAAAACAGGTATTTTAATAGACATAAACACTCATTGTTCTTTAGTATATAACCAGGAGTGGAATTACTGAGTTAAAGGGCATATGTATGTTCAGTTTTTGTAAGATACTGCCAAACAACTTCATAAGTAGTTGAAACAATTTATATCCTATCTAGTAATATCAGAGCTCCAGTTGTGCCATACCCTAGCCAACACTAAATACTGGCCATTGTTTGAGTTTTCACCAATATGATAGGAGTTTAATATATGTGATTATATATGTATAATGGCTAATATGCTAAGTGTCCCTCCAACCATCCGACCAGTCGTTATGACATGCACTGACCACCAGAGGGCAGACACTCAATGCAGGAGCTGCCACAACACGCACTGGCCAGCACCATGGATCTGGCACCAACAAACCAACACTGTTTCCTCCATGTGGGGCACAGGCCCTACCACCACCCTGGAGTGACACCCCACCAAATCGCAGCCAACGCTGCCAAGACCCTATGGTGCAAAATGCAGCCCACAGCCCAGCCAAGCCTGGAAATGGTGGCTGTGGGCGCCGGGTAATGATGTCATATAGCAGCGCCTGGCTTCCTCTCCCTAGCAACTAGCCTCCTTGGAGTTTCTACAGCCCAGGAACAGGACTTGCTTTATAGCCATGTGCAAATGTTTTACACTTTAACCGAATGTTTGTGAAGCGTTTTCATGTGCCTCATCTCATTTGATCCTCACAGAAGTCCTGAAGTAGGTAGATAGGAGACTCTGTGGAATCCTATTTTCTTTTCATTAGCCAGAAAACGGAGAGTTAGAAAGCTTACAAACTTGAACCGACTGAAAAGAAGTAAGAAATGGTGGACCTTGAAAATGACTTCAGGTTTTCTCACTGCACAGAATATAGTCAAACACTGCTGCAGTTAAATATTTTACCCTTTGTTCTCCCTGTGTGATCTACAATATTAATCTGCTTTGTGTTGATGTTTACTGCTGTGTTGCTGACAATTACCTGGAAAAGAAGTTGAGGTACTTTACTGGGCTAGAAAAAGTTTAGCTACGTCAGAAAGCAGGTGTAATTAAGAAGATTTATTCTCTATATATAAAAGGCTAAGTTGACTTGCACACGCGCAATACATATAAAGCTCTTGCTGGTGCCAATTGCACACTTGTGTTTTGATCTGTCATTGTCAATTGAGAATTTAGTTGTTTTTGTGAACATTCTGAAGCTGAAAGAAAGCAGCAGCGTCAGCAGAATATGTCTGAAGACCAACTATTGGTACAACTGTCCCCATCTGACACTGCCTCCCATTTAAATTAATTCAAAGACAGTTTCCCATGATGCCAGCATTTGTGGTGACTATTAATAAATCACAAGGACAAACTCTAGACAGAGTAGGAATATTCCTACCTGAACCCATTTTCGGAGATGGTCAGTTATTATTTGCTTTCTCTCAAGTTCGAAGAGCGTGTGACGTTAAAGTTAAAGTTGTAAATACTTCATCACAAGGGAAATCTAAATTTCCTTTCAATGTGCATGAATCCGTGCACTGGGCAACTAGTATTATATAAATGTATGTGATTATTATTATAAATTCAAATTAATATAAATTTGAATGTATATAATGGTCTATGAAGTCTTTTCTACCCATCGAGTCTCACTCCTGTTTCTGAAGTTTAAGTTTCCAAGTCCATATGCTACTTGCACAAAGTAACTTTCTCCTCTTCCTCCAGCCACTTGGAACACTGTGTCATCTGCCCTCCCACTTCAGTTGTTTCCTGAACCAAATATATTTTGGACTAATCACATACAGCCTTATATTTTTAGTTATAACTTTATGGGATGGCTTTTGGCAAGAATTTTACTTTCAAACTGTTTCACACTTCACAATTGTTACCATATTGCTTGTATGTAGATGTTGAATAAATAAACAAATACAGATCATTTGGCTATAGTGCTTTTAAAATAAAAATTGTACCACCATATTAGAAACCACATGAAAGATACTCTAAAACCTGAAAATGTATGTATTAAATATTTTTTTTATCTTAACAAAGTAAAAATTTTGCAATTATTTTTGTTAATTCATCATAGCTTTAGCTATGAAAACCTTATAATAGTATGGCTTAAGAGCTGACTTTGAAAGAGAAATCAGTGAGAACAAATCCTGCTCTTAAAAATGAGATGCTTAGTCATCTAGGTCAATAAATAAAATATTTCACTAGGCATTTTTTTTTTCAAATAGTTGGGGAATTGAAAACACAAATATGTAAACCAAATTGAGGGAATTATGGTTCAAGTCCATTAGCAAAAAGGGTAATATACAGTATTATTATAAAATTTCTTAGTTGAGTGATTAATCCACAAGGTACACATATGCTACTGAAAGAGTTTGCAGAAATCTTGTTTTATTTTTATTGCAATTGTCTCTTTCTTTGACTGCTCAAGAATATATGATTATTCTTGCTTGCTGATTATGAAAACAACTTTCTTCCAATTTGAAAATGCAATTTGATAGTGGAATTGAATCACATCAGTTTTTGTAGTCACTATTCAGGTTGACTCAGGCCTAATATGGCTATAGACTTGAATTGACATACATTTTAGCTAGCCTGTGTATATACAACTTTATAGTACTGGGTTACATGTCAAAGATGGAAGATGACCAATTAAATGTATTTATTGAACACCTATTGTATATAGGTGTTTTGTGCCCTTACACCCTATGTAATTTAAGAAATAACAATTTGGCCAAAAGAAGTAGAAAAATAAACTGAAATACAAACCTAGAAGAATGAGATAAGTAGTATAATAGAGATAAAAATCAATGCAAGGAGGGTCGAAGGAAAAGAGACAGCATCTAAGTGGAGGAGAGTGGGGAGTTCTAAGTGTCCTGAGGAGGGAGGCAGCTTTCTCCACAGAAAGTAAGGAATCCATTCTACAGCGTGCCAGCAAGAGCTACACCCAGCTTTAAAGTCCAAAAGCACAGACGCTCCAGCAACAGGGATGATGGATCGCAATTTTGTTCTGACAAACCAATTTCTGGGCTGTGATTTTGGAATATTATTCCTGGCTGAGTCGCTTTCAAGCCTGTTTCTTTGGCTTTCTTAAAAGTTCTGTGAGATACTACATGTCCTTGAATAAATTCCTTTTATCTAAAGTAGCCCATTGGTTTCTGCCACTTGTAACTAAGAAGCTTCCCCCTGAGAGCGTGAAGTAAGGAAACCCCAGGGTGAGGACAGAGAATTTGTCGTGCCCAACTCCTTAGTTCATGCCTGGGGGAGAGTAGGCACTCAATATCTATTTATTAAATTATTGAATAGGTGAAAAGACAGCAAGTCCAGAAGGCAAGCTGAGTCTATAAGGAGGATCAGCGGTGCAAGCCGAAGATGGAATGCGATTTAGCAACTGGTCAGGGACAGTAATCCAGAGTGAATACCATGAAAAAGAGATTGCTAGATAGGGGTGCTTTAAGCAATACATGGTGCTTGGCAAGCCTCCCTTAAGCACCTAAGTGAGGTTGGACAGTTTCCTACAAAATTGCATGATGCCAGCAGAGGCAAAATTCAATGTAATGAAAACGCTTGCACTGGCCATAAAAAAAAAAGTACACTGTGTGAGGAGAGAGAAATGGTGAGCAGATTGCTGCAAAAGGCACCTATGGAGAAGGGGTCTCAGAGATGAGTAGAATGTTCCCTAATGCTTGGACACAGATCACCTCTGAGCATTTTAAAAGCTCCGCATTTCATTCCTAGTAGTGATGTAACAGAACTGTCTTAGTTTGGGTTCTCCCAAGGAGATGCTGAGAAAAGAATTCAAGTAGAAGTAGTTTATTAAGGGTTTGATGCCTGGACACATCACAAGAGGAATGGGTTAGACACTGAATAAATTCCTTGGACTAGGAGCTGCAGGGACACAGGAAAGAATGCGCCCACAAGATTAGAACAAGACTTGCTCATTAATTCTTTAATTGTGAGAATCAGTTCATCACTTGACAGGCTGAGAGCATGTGGGATGGCAGATACTTTTAGGAGGGAAGGCACTGCCCACATTGATCAGATCTAGAAATGGGGCAGCATGGGGCATCAGGAGAGGCCCGGGAAAGAACACCTTGGTGAAAGGTGGCACAGGCAGTGAGCCTGCTGGGACTCTGCTTATAATATCTGCTGTTTTGCTTGGCCTCACCTCAGTACACGTGAGCTTACAGAGCATTGGGAAAAGACCCAGGTAAACTGTTAGTCCTCTCTCAAAACAATTAAATTCATTAAATTACATTGAAAAGCAAACATCAAGCCACAACAATAAAATAAAACTTGCCATTTCATGAGAGGCTCAAGTATTCTTTTGGCTCTGTCTGGGTGACCGAGACAGAGGGGACTCATGTAGCATCATTCATTCCATGGAGGAAGTTCTGTACTTTGATCTTCAAATTGAATTCATGCAGACACTGAAGGCAAAGGCTGATGCTAAAATCTTTCTCACTCATGGTTCACTTTCCAATGCTCTCATTCGTATTAACAAGTAATCAAGCTGGAAAAAAACTGCACTTGGATGCCAAAGGGAAGAACCTATTTAGGTACACACTAACTTTTTAGAATAAACAGGCCTGCAACATCATTGAAATATACAAAGAGCATGCATTAACCACCCTCACCCAAGAGCCACTATGTATGGCCTAGATTAATACACATAATACTAGCAAGAGAAAAAAACACTCACATTCCCAAACTGAGCAAAATTGAAACAGACTCATAGATACAGAGAACAGACAGATGGTTGCCAGAGGGGAGGGTGGGGAGGCCTGGGTGAGAAAGGTGAAAGGATTGAGAAGTACGGATTGGTAGTTACAAAATAGTCACAGACATGAAGTACAGCATAGGGAATATAGCCAATAATATTGTAATAACTGTGTATGGTGCCAGGTGGGAACTGGAAATATCAGAGGGGCCACTTTGTAAAGTATATAATTGTCTAACCATTATGCTATACACCTGAAACTAACACAAAATAATATTGAATGTAAACTGTAATTGAAAAATAAAAACAGAAAACAAAAGGAATGGGGAAGTGAAGCAGTAAAGGATGCCATATCAAGTTAGATACTGTGTGGGAAACTGAGAAGCTTAATCTCACAAGGGAATTAGAACACACATGTCAGTGTTATTCTACTTGAAGGGTGATTGAGCTGGGACATTTACACACTGACACCCGTTGGTCATTGTTTGAAGGTTGTTAGTCAGGACACAAAGCAGGTTCTGGTGGCCAGAGCTCTAGGCAATGAAACGCAGAGTCTTGGACATGACCTAAGTGTATATGGAATGCCAAGCAATGATCTTGCAGCAACCTTGAGAGTTAAATACTGTTATATTAATTTTTCAGATGATGAAAACTGTGGCTCAAAAAATGGCCCACTGGAGCTCAATTTTCTCTAATTCTAAAGCCTTTATGGAAATAAAGTGGTACATCTTGACATAATGGCGACAGAAAAAGAGAAAGGGATAAAAAACTGCCATCAGTGTGTCATAAGTGCAGAACAGTGCCATAAATGCAGAAAGAACAAAAAAGCACTTTAGTGCACTAAGAACATATTTTGTCTCTCTCTAAGAACTTCTGACACTTAGAGCCAAGGATTGAGTATGGAAAATTTCTTCTCTGGCTTCCAGTGGTCTGAACCATTCACATATCTCTTCAAATGCAACCTTTCTATTTCCAAAATGAGAAATAAAAAAAAAGTACAAAGTTTAGTGGTGAGACATTACTTATTGGGGATAACGAAAGTTGAACTCATATTAGGAGATTTACTGGCTTGAATAGCATCCCTCAAAATTCCATGTACACTCACAACCTCAGAATATGACCTTATTTGAATACAGGAAATTTTATAGATGTAGTTAGCTGGGATAAGGTCATACTGAGTTAAGACAGACCCTAAATCCAATGACTGCTTTCCTTATATGAAGTCCATGTGAAGACACATGGGTAAGAAGACCAGGTGAATATGGAGCAGAGACTGGAGTGATACAGCTACAAACCAAGAAGTCCAGGTATGGCCAGGGAACACCAGAGCTAGAAAGACGCATGGAAAGATCCTCCCTGAGGCCTCAGAGGGAGCTCGGGTCTGCCAATACCTTACTTTCAGACATGTTGCCTCCAGAATCCTCTGGGAGAGAATACATTTCTGCTATTTTAAGTCATCTAGTCACAACAATTGCTTTCCCCCCTAAGAAACCAATAGAGGGGTGTTAGGGGATTAATTATGTCTCCCTAAATTCTAACCTTCAGTGTCTCAGAATGTGACTGCATTTGGAGATAGGGCCTTTAAAGATATAATTAAAATGAGGTCATATAGATGGGCTCTACTCCAATAGGACTGGTGTCCTCATAAAATGAGATTAGGACACAGGTAACACAGATGGAAGGACAACCATGTGAGGACAAAGGGAGTAGTCAGTCACTGGCAAAGAAGAAACTCAGAAGTTATCAAACCTACCAACACTTTACTATTGAACTTCAACCCTCCAGACCTGTGAGTAAATAAATTTCTGTACCTTAAGCCATCCAGTCTGTGATATTGTGTTATGGTGGCCCTAGGAAACTATTATAAGGGTTGTGGAGTTGGGTAAAGATGAAAAATGAACTTTAATTTTTATCCTTACTGCACCCCTACTCATCCACTTTAGGGGCAGAAGACAATTCTGTGTGTGGCTGTGGGATCCTCTGAAGGAAGAAGGCAGAGACTGAGAGGTGAAGAGATTCTGGTAGGTGGCAAGTATTCATTGAACAGTTACGTTGGCCAGAGATGGGGGCAACTTGGGGGCTGGAGGGTCTTTTGTATTCCCTCAGAGTGTTTACATAGCCATCTTTCTTATTTTCTTTTCCTGGGAGTGCTATTTATATAGGACACAACCCTGATTTTAAAGAGTACCAGGAACGTAATCAGTGGGAAGAAATACTAGTAAGAAGCTGGCATCTTTCAACAGACATACTAGTAGACTTGAGAATCCTTGTGTTTAAGATTCTTGTAGTTCTTCCAATACAGAGGACTAGAATTGGTAGGAGACAGACATGTAAGAAAAACATTCAGTCTAGGAATAAACAATACACATTTGGTTCATACTGTGCAGAACAGAAATACTACAGGGTTTTGTTGTTTTGTTTTTAGAAAAGACAATCCAGTCCATAATGGGAAGATATTATATTATTAAAGAACAGTCAACATGTTCTATATGCTATCTATATTATAAATTAAATGTGTCAGAATGTTTACTTTGAAAGAAGCAAGGTTACCACATGCTTTTTTTTTCTTTTGGACAAAAATGCATTCCTATTTCTGGCTCTACGTAACATCACACTTTAACTGAGTTTTATCTGTTACACAAGAAGATATAAGCTGTAGATGAAAATGACATTTCTCAAATTCTTCTGGATGAGAGACTTATGTTAGAGTGCCTTTTGGCATCATTGAGTGTGTTAAGGACAAGAATATTTTAATTTAGAAAGAAGCATCCAAACATTTTTGGTTATTTAAAAAGAAAGATAATCCTAAAGGAAAAGAGTTAAGTTTTTTTTTTTTTTCTTTTCCGTTTAGGTAAACTCATTACAACTAACTATTTGGACTTTGAGATTTCTTTAGCAGAGCAACTCTTCCATTATTATATTTCTCCCAGGTAATGACCAACTTATACAAGGGTAAAATCAAAATAAAGGTAATTTATTGTCCACTAAAATTTTCATCTTCTGTCAGCACCCAAAATATGAGATCATATATATGAGCCCACATACAAATTATAGAGATTAATTTTATTAAAATGCAGCAACAAGTAAAATTTTCCCCCAATACAGTAAATCTTTCAGATGGATTTGAGACCTTGAGTTTAAACCGGTGATGCTATCATGCCCTCTTAAAAATGGTGATAAAACTTATAGTTAATGGAGTTGTTCATAAACACTCTCATTTCTTCTTTCTGAAACCACAGCATAATACACCTTTCTTCAGATGCTGAGTTTAAAATAAACAAACTAAAAGAAACTCATGATTAGAAGTATGATTATGAGTTCACATATGCTTCTAGAAGCATGTTAAGAAAATTACATTTTAGAAAGGTTTCTAAGTAAGTCTGATACAGCAGATCCTAACTTTTTAACAATTAAGGTGGTGGTAAAAATTACAGCCTTCTGGGTCTCTCTATAATCACCGGGAGCTCAGGCGCCCTTCAGGGCTCATAATAGAAATGCTGTCACCCCAGGAACTAGCTAGTTTGGCCAGCTGCCTTCTATCTGCACAGATATTTGTTTGTACTTTCCTCAGAGATGCCATCTTGCAAACTTCTTTTCACTTCATTATACCCAGAGTGTTGATGCCAGGCCATCCGAAGATGCTCAGGGGCACGCCATGTGCCTGTAATGGAGGTGCTTGAGTTAAGGTCTGGGCCTGTTGGGTTTCTACCAGCATTCTTTGTTTTATTGGTTTTTTAAAAATATATTTTATTGATTTTTTTACAGAGAGGAAGGGAGAGGGATAGAGAGTTAGAAACATCCATGAGAGAGAAACATCAATCAGCTGCCTCCTGCACACTCCCTACTGGGTATGTGCCCACAACCAAGGTACATGCCCTTGACTGGAATCAAACCTGGGACCCTTGAGTCCACAGGCTGCCACTCTGTCCACTGAGCCAAACTGGTTAGGGCTCTGCCAGCATTCTTATTATTGTGGTGACTTGAGTTTATTTGCTTTTGAATCATAATTCATGTTAAGAATAAATGCTCTAGGACTATAAAGTGTGACCTCTTTTGGTTTTCTCTCCTCTGCTCTAATTCAAAGTTTCGAGATATTTAAATTTTACATATTTAAGTTTTCTAGAGCTTTGCTTTTTTGTCTTCACTTCTGAATAACCTTTACCCAATGTCCTTCTCAAGACACTGTGAGAGAATTTCACAGTCACTACACATATACCCTTATGTTACCTAATTGAAAACAAGTTGTTTGGGCTTATTGTAAGGTCCTTCATTAATGGTCAATATAGGGAAGGCTTTTCTTGACTTTTCTATTAACCAAAGTTGTACATTTTGGCCATATTATATGGCAGACTACTTCCAAGCATTTGAAATACTTCATATAAAATAATAACAACAACCACCAAGGTAGGTTCTAATCAAAAGTGAAGCTGCATAGGGTTCTAGGAATAACCAACGCTAAGTATGGGAATAAAAATGATAATGTCATTCATAAACTGAAACAGAGATAGGCAGCCCACAGCCCTACCTGCAGCCTGTTCCTCCAGCAAGGGTCACAGGACACAGGGAAACAACCTCTACTTAGATCACTGCAGTGCCCAGTTTCTATAGCAACTGCTGGGCTCTCCTTCACGTCCTTCTCCCATTACCTCCTGGAGACCTCTTTCCTCAATATGTCAACTAAGAAGCTGACATTGGGGAAGCAAGATGGCGGCGATATAGGCAGACGCGTCCCAGGTCTTGTCCCGGAGCAAACGGAGTAAGCAGCTGAAACTAATAACACCCACCCCGAATTGGCAAATTTACTCAGCTGGTGAGACGGCTTGCAGCCTGGAAGGGCAGACCTCCCCTGGAAAGGTTAAAAACCAGGGATCTGGGCAGGAAAGTTTGCCAGACCTGAGCCCAGAGGGTCGGAGGGAGACCGCATGGCAGACAGCCGCGTCTCTTGGGACAGACACAGACCCTGACCGGGGTAAGGAGTTCCGCGGGTTTGCTGGCGCCAGGAGATTTGAGATTTGGATTTCGTGATTGCGGAGAACTGAGACTAAAGGGGGCATCCTGAGGAACTGATCAGACCGTGCAGTGCCCATAAGAGAGGAGCGTTTCCCAGACCATGCAGTGCTGGTAAGAGGAGCGTTTCCCAGACCGGTAAGAGGAGCGTTTCCGCGGCCGGCCGGCGTTTGTCTGTTTCTTTGTTTTCACTGAACCCTGCTCATAGGACAGTTCGGATACAGACACTCACCTGTGCTGAAGAGAGGGTGAAGGTGCAGATGAGGGGAATCTGGGGAGAGGCTGAGGAAAGAGGGGGAGCCGGAGGAGGTGGCAGCGAATTGAGTGCTGAGACCCCCCTGGGCCCAGGACTGGGGCAGCCATTCCTCCAGAGGGTGGAATTCCTCCCCCCAGCCCCCCAGGCAAGGAGCACAGCCACACCCAGATTCCACCCTGTATGAGATAAAGGACTAAAACAAGCTGATTAGTCCCTGGGAGTTACCAGGGTCTGGCCTATAGAGGGATTTTCAGTCCCACCAACAACACAGAGCAGGGTAAGGATTAAAAAAGGATAGAGAAGCTGTATAGCCTCAGAGGCCAACCCAAAAACACTGCCACCCAGAGGTTGAGCCACAAACTGACTCTTAGGGGAATACAAATTAAGGCAGACTGGATCACAAATACGGCCTGCTTTAAAATCAGGACTGTGATTTACAACACGGAGGAACAGTGTAATGCAGGCAACACTCTCCTAAATACCTGGCAGGACCAAGGCGAACCAGGCTGAAGAGTAGAAGAACCGAAAGACCATCACTACTGCAAATTTTTTCTTTTTCTTTTTCTTTTTAATTTTTTCACCTTTTTACTAAGAAACCAATTTTTTTTTCTCTTTTTCTTCTTTTTCCATCACCTGATTTTACCCTTTCAATTACCACATTTTTATTTTTAACCAGTATTATTACTCCTACCATTTTACCATTTTTTAAAGTGCCATTTTATTTTCTCTTTATTTTCTTTTGGGATTAGTGTTCTCCATTCTATTTTCATCGTTCCTTTAGCATTAATTTTCCCTATCTCAATTCCACCTCTTTGCTAAAACCCTCTTCCTTACTTTTCCCCTTTTGGTGTCCTGTTTCTCTTACCCTATTCCTGCTCCAGACTTTCCCAATTCCCTCTTTTTACCCCCTGTCTAATTCCACCCTACTTATATATCCTATTTCCAATCTACTGCTCTAAATCCTTATACACCTATTCTTTATCCTTCTTCACTTTCCAACCATTTTTTTTTCTCTCTTATCTTTCTATTGTTTTCTTGATTGTTGAATATATTGGGCTTTTTTTTTTTTTTTTTTTTTTTTTAATTTGTTTGTTTGTTTTGTTTTGTGTTTTTTCTTCTTTTTTAGGACTGGTTGTGAGGTTGTTTTTCTTTTTCTTTTTCTTTTTCTTTTTTTTTTCTGCTGGTTTTTCCCTTCCCTCCCCCACCCCACCCCAGCTATTTTTGTGCTTCTGTTTTCCCTTACCCCTCTGGATATTATTGGTGGTTTGTAGTTTGCATTCATCTCCAGGGATCTGTTGCTGGAATTTGTTGAGATTAGTGGCAGTTCTATTGGAGTTTGCTCCTCATACGGGGAGTCTCTTCCCCACTTCTACTTCATTCTCTTTTTTCGCTCTCTTTTTTTCCCCCCTCTTTTTTCCCAATTCTATTTTTGCACTCCTTTTTTGTTTGTTTTTTTCTTATTTTTCTTTTCTGTTCTCTCTTTTATCTTCTTCTCTTCTTTCTCCCTTATCCCCTAATTCTCTTAATTCGGGTGGTCACCTTTATTTGGAGTTATTAATATTGTGAATATACTTGTGTTCAGTGCCTGGTACGTTGTGCCTTGCTCTGTTGTATTTTGTGCCTTTAAATCAACGCAGCAGATCCAAGCAACAGCAGCCCCCTGATCACCGCAGCCTCCTGATCACCACAGCCTCCTGATCACCACACCCTCTGTCTGTGGAACAGCAACTGTACGTGAAGCCTCCCCCCACCAGCCAGAAGAGCCAACACAGCTGTGAACAACACCCACCAGAGGAGCTGCTGCCAACTGGAAAGCAGCTGCTACCGCAACCGTCTGAGCAGCAACCACAACCCAAGGAGCCCCTGCCACCCAGGGAGCAGCCACTGAACACCTCAACATCTACATATGTCAGCGAGATCAAACATGGGTAGGCAAAGAAACCCCCAAAGGAAAGAAAAGGAGGACTCGCCAGAAAAGCAGCTAAGTGAGACAGAGATATGCAACATGACGGAAAAAGAATTCAGAATAAGGTTCCTAGAGTACATGCACCACATGTTCAAGAAGCAAGAAGAAACAGATGAAAAACTCAACTACTTATGCAAGAAGCTAGAAGAAACAGATGAAAAAATCAACAACTTAAGTAAGTCCCAAGAAGAAATGAAGAGTGACATAGCTTCAATAAAAAACTCCATTGAAAGTATCAACAGTAGACTGGGAGAAGCGGAGGACCGAATTAGTGAATTAGAAGACAAGGAAGCAAAACACACTCAAACTGTACGGCAAATGGAGAAAAAAATTAAAAGACAGGAGGAGAGCCTAAGGGAGCTTTGGGACAACATGAAACGAAACAACATACGAATAATAGGGGTGCCAGAACAACAGAAAGATGAACATGGATTAGAAAACCTATTCGAAGAAATAATATCAGAAAACTTCCCTGAGGTGGGGAAGAAAAAAGTCACACAAGCCCAGAGAGTCCCAAACAAGGTGAACCCGAAAAGACCCACACCAAGACACATCATAATTACCATGGCAAATGTTCAGGATAAAGAGAGAATCTTACAGGCTGCAAGAGAGAGACGGAAAGTAACATACAAGGGATCTCCCATTAGATTATCAAATGATTTCTCAACAGAAACACATCAGGCCAGAAAAGAATGGACGGAAATCTACAAAGTGATGCAAAGCAAAGGACTGAACCCAAGAATACTCTATCCAGCAAGGCTATCATTCAAAATTGAAGGGGAAATAAGAAGCTTCACAGACAAAAAAGGGCTAAGGGAGTTTATCACCACCAAGCCAGCCATGCAAGAAATGCTAAAGGGACTGGTGTAAAAAGAAGAAATATCAAGCTCAGAAAGAAAACAGCCACACACACACACACAAAAAGAAATGGCTACAAACAAATACCTTTCAATAATAACTTTAAATGTAAATGGACTAAATGCTCTAACCAAAAGACATCGAGTGGCTGAATGGATAAAAAAACATGACCCATACATCTGCTGTCTACAAGAGACCCACCTCATTAGAAGGGACTCACACAGACTGAAAGTGAAGGGATGGAAAAATATCTTTCACGCAAATGGAAAGGAAAAGAAAGCTGGGGTAGCAATACTTATATCTGACAAAGTACATCTCAAAGTGAAGGCCATAACCAGAGATAAGGAAGGCCACTTCATAATACTAAAGGGATCAATACAACAAGAAGATATAACCCTGGTAAACATATATGCACCCAATGCAGGAGCACCCACATACATAAGAAAACTTCTGGAAGATATCAGGGGAGAGATCGACAACAATACAATCATAGTAGGGGACTTTAATACACCACTGACATCACTGGATAAATCCGCTAGACAAAAACTCAGCAAAGAAACAGCAATCCTAAATGACTCACTAGATCAGATGGACTTAATTGACATCTTCAGAACACTTCACCCCACAGCTGCGGAATATACATTCCTCTCAGGTGCTCATGGGACATATTCAAAAATAGACCACATATTGGGTCACAAGCAAAGTCTCCACAAATTCAAGAAGATTGAAATCATAAAAAGCTTCTTCACAGACCACGATGGCATAATGTTAGAAATAAACTACAATAAAAACAACCCAAAATACTCAAACACTTGGAAGCTGAATAGCATGTTATTAAATATTGATTGGGTTACCGATGACATCAAAGAAGAAATTAAAAACATCCTGGACACTAATGACAATGAAAACACAACAATCCAAAACCTCTGGGACACAATGAAAGCAGTCCTGAGAGGGAAGTTTATAGCTCTACAGGCCTATCTCAAAAAACAAGAAAAAATGGTAGTCAATCATCTAACTCTACAACTCAAAGAATTAGAAAGAGAGCAACAAGAAAACCCCAGAGTGAGCAGAAGGAAGGAGATAATAAAGATTAGAGCAGAAATCAATGAAATAGAGACCAAAAAAACAATACAGAAAATCAATGAAACCAAGAGCTGGTTCTTTGAAAGGATAAACAAGATTGACAAACCCCTAGCCAGGCTCACCAAGAAGCAAAGAGAGAGGTCCCAAATAAACCAAATCAGAAATGATAGAGGCGAAATAACAACAGACCCCACAGAAATACAAATGATTGTTAAACAATACTACGAGCAACTCTACTCCAACAAACTGGACAACCTGGAGGAAATGGACAAATTCCTAGAAAAATACAACATTCCAAAACTCAATCAGGAAGAATCTAAAAACCTCAATAGGCCAATAACTATGGAAGAAATTGAAGCAGTCATCAGAAAGCTTCCAGCAAACAAAAGCCCAGGGCCAGACGGCTTCACAGGGGAGTTCTACCAAACATTCAAGGAAGAACTAAAACCTACCCTCCTCAGACTACTACAAAAAATTCAAGAGGAAGGAACGCTTCCAAGCTCATTCTATGAAGCCAGCATCACCCTAATACCAAAACCAGGTAAAGACATCACAATGAAAGAGAATTACAGGCCAATATCCCTCATGAACATAGATGCCAAAATCCTCAACAAAATCTTAGCAAATCGGATCCAGCAGTACATCAGAAGGATCATACACCATGACCAAGTAGGATTCATCCCAGAGATGCAAGGATGGTACAACATCCGTAAATCAATAAATGTGATACATCACATAAACAAATTGAAAGAAAAAAACCACATGGTCATATCAATTGATGCAGAAAAAGCATTCGACAAAATCCAACACCCATTTTTGATAAAAACTCTCAGAAAGGTGGGAATAGAAGGATCATACCTCAACATAATAAAAGCCATATATGACAGGCCCACTGCCAACATCATACTCAATGGACAAAAACTAACACCATTTCCCCTAAGAACAGGAACAAGACAGGGATGCCCACTCTCACCACTCCTGTTCAACATAGTACTGGAAGTATTAGCCATTGCAATTAGGCAAGAAGAAGGAATAAAAGGCATCCAAATTGGAAAAGAGGAAGTAAAACTGTCCTTATTTGCAGATGACATGATATTATACATACAAAACCCTAGAGACTCCATCCAAAAGCTACTAGACTTAATACATGAATTTGGCAATGTAGCAGGATACAAAATTAACCCCAAGAAATCTGAGGCATTTCTATACACCAACAGTGAACTTTCAGAAAGGGAGATCAGAAAAACAATCCCATTTACCATCGCACCAAAAAAATTAAGATACCTAGGAATAAACTTAACTAAAGAGGTTAAAGACCTCTACTCAGAAAACTACAGGACGTTGAAAAAAGAGACAGAGGAAGACATAAACAGATGGAAGAACATACCATGTTCTTGGATTGGTAGAATCAACATCATTAAAATGTCCATACTACCCAAAGCAATCTATACATTCAACGCACTTCCCTTTAAAATACCAATGGCCTTCTTCAAAGATCTAGAACGAACTCTCCAAAAATTCATCTGGAATAAAAAAAGACCCCGAATAGCTGCAACGATCCTGAGAAAGAACAAAGTAGGTGGGATCTCAATGCCAGATATCAAGCTGTATTACAAAGCCACTGTTCTCAAAACTGCCTGGTACTGGCACAAGAACAGACATATAGATCAGTGGAATAGAATAGAGAGTCCAGAAATTAGCCCGAACCAATATGCTCAATTAATTTTTGACAAAGGAGGCATGAACATACAATGGAGCCAAGATAGTCTCTTCAATAAATGGTGTTGGGAAAATTGGACAGACATATGCAAGAAAATGAAACTAGACCACCAACTTACACCATACACAAGAATAAACTCAAAATGGATAAAGGACTTAAATGTACGACAGGAAACCATAAAAATTCTAGAAGAATACAAAGGCAACAAAATCTCAGACATATGCCAAAACAATTTCTTCACTGATACAGCTCCTAGGGCAGTTGAAACTAAAGAGAAACTGAACAAATGGGACTACATCAAAATAAAAAGCTTCTGCACAGCAAAAGAAACCATCAACAAAACAACAAGAAAACCCACCTCGTGGGAAAACATATTTGCCAACGTCATATCGGATAAGGGCTTAATCTCCAAAATTTATAGGGAACTCATACAACTTAACAAAAAGAAGATAAACAATCCAATCAAAAAATGGGCAAAGGATCTAAATAGACACCTTTCAAAAGAGGACATTCAGAAAGCCAAGAGACATATGAAAACATGCTCAAAGTCACTAATCATCCGAGAGATGCAAATCAAAACAACAATGAGGTACCATCTCACACCTGTCAGAATGGCCATCATCAACAAATCAACAAACGACAAGTGCTGGAGAGGATGTGGAGAAAAAGGAACACTTGTGCACTGCTGGTGGGAATGCAGACTGGTGCAGCCACTATGGAAGGCAGTATGGAGGTTCCTCAAAAAATTGGAAATGGAACTCCCATTTGACCCTGTGATCCCACTACTAGGAATATATCCCAAGAAACCAGAAACACCTATCAGAAAGGATATATGCACCCATATGTTCATAGCAGCACAATTCACCATAGCTAAGATCTGGAAACAGCCTAAGTGCCCATCAGTAGATGAATGGATTAGAAAACTGTGGTACATCTACACGATGGAATACTATGCTGCTGTTAAAAAGAAGGAACTCCTACCATTTGCAACATCATGGATGGAACTGGAGAGCATTATGCTAAGTGAAACAAGCCAGTCAATGAAGGAAAAATACCACATGATCTCACTCATTCATGGATAATAAAGACCATTACAAACTTTTGAACAATAATAGATACAGAGGCAGAGCTGCCTCAAACTGATTGTCAAACTGCAGTGGGAAGGCCAGAGAGAGTTGGGGGGCAGGAGGGAGGGGAGTAAGAGATCAACCGAAGGACTTGTATGCATGCATATAAGCATAACTAATGGACATAAGACACTGGGGGGTAAGGGAGGGTAGTGGTTTGTCAAGGGCGGGGGGGGGGGGGAAAAGGATACTTATGTAATACCCTTTGTAATACTTTAAGAGGAAAATAAAAAAAAAAAAAAAAAAAAAGAAGCTGACATTTCTTTTCTCATTCCTTCCTTCCTTTAGTTCTTACTAAAGAGATCCTAAGCACCAAATATAGTACAACAACACTAATAATAAAAATAATAACTTATTTTTAAGAGTTCCTTCTAAATGTCAGCATTCTAGTAGGTTCCTGACCCTAAATATGAACAAAATGGTAAAATTGGTATAGAATGGTGATTAAAATAAAATTACAGATCCACCATATACTGTACTTGGGTGTACAAACTGGAATAGACTATTCTCGTCCATAGAAAGGCTTAGAGCTATATCCGTTTCATTAGGATCATGATATAATTTCTCTTTTATTAGTGCAGAGCTTATTTTGTGTCTCCATAGTAACTGCCTCTCTATTAGCATAATAATAAAATTAAAATATGATATTGCACTCAAAGGGTAAACGTTAAAAAAAAAGTGGGACACAGCTATTATGGAAAGAGCATGGAGGTTCCTTAAAAAAATAAAAATAAAACTACCATATGATCTGGGCCATCCTACTTCCTGGCATATGCCCAAAGGAAATGAAATCAATGTCTCAAAGAGACATCTGCACTCCCATGTTCATTACAGCATTATTTACAATAGCCAGAATGTGAAAACAACCTAAGCATCCATCAGCAGACAAATGGATAAAGAAAATGTGATATATATGAATATTAATCAGCCATGAAAGAAGGAAACCCTGCCGTTTGTGACAACATGGATGAACTTAGAAAACCATATGCCAAGTGAAATAAGCCAGACCAGAAAGACAAATACTGTATGCTCTCACTTATATATAGAATCTAAAAAAGTCAAACTCATAGAAACAGAGAGTAGATTGGTTGGTGGTTGCCAGGGGCTGGGGAATTGGAGAAATAGGTTGATTTTGGTTAAAGGGTACAAACTTTTAGTTATAAGATGAATAAGTTCTAGGGATATAATATATAGCATGGTGACTATCTACACTAATAAAATAGAAACATGGTAATTAGCGTACGATCGCTACCCTTCCCATTGGCTAATCAGCATATCCTTATGCAAATTAACTGTCAGCCAAGATGGCGGCCGGCAGCCAGGCAGCTGGAAGCGAACATGAGGCTTGCTTGCTCCAGTGACTGCAGACTCCAACGTTCCCCGCCTGACTTGCCGGCCTCTAAGTTGCAACTCTAAGCAACTATGTACTATGTTGCAAATAAGAAGCTAAACAAAACCCCAGAAACCAGCTTTCAGCCTGCCGGGATCTCAGAGCTGAAGTTATACATTGTTTCGATTATAGAACGGCAAACAAACCAGATATGAAGCCTCAGAGCTAGAGCCAGAGCTAAAGCTGGCCCAGAATAAAATAAAAAAAGAGAAAAAAAAGGAGCGGTTGGGAGCTTCAGTCAACAACTGCCAGGCTGAAAGCAGCCCTCAGCCCCTCACCCAGACTGGCCAGGCACCCCAGTGGGGACCCCCACCCTGATCCAGGACACCCTTCAGGGCAAACCAGCCGGCCCCCAGGCCTCTATCCTATATAGTAAAAGGGTAATATGCCTCCCAGCACCGGGATCAGTGTGACAGGGGGCAGCGCCCAAACCCCCTGATTGCCCTGCAGCTCTGTGTGTGACAGGGGGCGGGGCCACAACCTCCCTATCCACCCTGCTCTCTTCGGGACAGGGGAAGGCGCCCCAACCCCCTGATGGGCCCTGCCCTGAGTGTGACAGTGGCAGCGCCCCAACCCCCTGATCAGCCCTGCTCTGTGGGTGATAGAGGGCGGCGCCCCAACCCCCTGATCCGCCCTGCTCTGTGTGTGACAGGGGGTGGTGCCCTAACTCCCCTATTGGCCCTACTCTGTGCATGACAGGGGGGAGCTCCCCAACCCCCTGATGGGCCCTGCTCTGTGTGTGACAGGGGGTGGCGCCGCAACCTCCCCATCGACCCTGCCTTGAGTGTGACAGGGGGCGGTGCCCCAACCCCCCAATCGGCCCCACCCTGAGCGTGACTGAGGGTGGCATCGCAACCTCCCAATCCACCCTGCTCTGTACATGACAGGGGGCGGCGCCCCAACTCCCCAATCAGCCCTGCTCTGAGCCCGACCAGGGGCTGCACCTAGGGATTGGGCCTGCCCTCTGCCACCCAGGAGCAGGCCTAAGCCAGCAGGTCGTTATCTCCTGAGGGGTCCCAGACTGCAAGAGGGCACAGGCCGGGCTGAGGGACCCCACTCCCCTCCCAAGTGCACAAATTTTTGTGCACCGGGCCTCTAGTATTTAATAATACTGGTTGTGTACCTGAGAACAGATCTTGAGTTTCACCAGAAAAATAAAAAGGTAGCTATATGAGGGGATGGATGTGTTAATTAGCTTGATTGTGATTTTGGTAATTATTTCATGATATACACATATATCAAATCATCATGTTGTACACCATATGTATGCAAATTTTATTTATCAGTAAACCTCAATAAAGCTGAAGAAACAAGAAAATAATATAGGAAATGCTAGAAAATACCATGGTTTCATCTTTTGACTGTAAGTACATATGTAAGCATTCTTGTCAGTGAACCAGCAAGAGGGATGAAGAAGGGGATGACTAGTGTTCAGGAAGTTCTCATAGTACAGTCAACTCTGCAATAAGGTATCAGGGTAAAGAAAATGCAGCTGCAATGTGATGGTGATTGGCTCCAGCTTTCTCACATCCTCCTCCTCAACTATAAGGGTGCTCAAGGTTTTATCTTGGGTGGGGAGGAGGGTGAGGGAAAGATTATTCTATGATCATGTGCAATTCTGTTAACTGTATGGTCAGTTCCATACAATACAACTTCCACTATCTTTATGTATTTTCGTTTTAGTGCAAACTGACTGAAAATTCTATAACTGCACAATTAACAGACCATAAATTTTATATGATCAGGTTATTTTGACCTCCACTTATCAAATTATGGAGGGCTGTTTCTAAATGCTTATGAAAATTCTGTTGCCATAAGATTTCTATGTGGGGCCCTTCTGACATCATCAGACCTATGAGTATAAATCAATGATTGATACTAGCACATGGAGCAGGAGTACTTTGAAGCTTCCAGAAGCCACATCCAGAGAAAGACCCAACACCATATCTTCACAGGATTGTCCATTTAATTGTAACACCTTCCTCAGCAGGGAAATGTCCAAGCTGTGGAGGCACAAGGGGAGATTACAAACACAAGCTCTTTCATTTCCAAAGATAACAAAAACAAAAGTCTTAATAGACGGGATTTATACCAAATGGTAGCCAATATTATCCACAGTTTCATTAGTGAATTCATGATTTCATAGAAGAATATTTTAAAGAAGCTTTTCTTTGGAAACCTGATAATTATATTTGTTTTTCTTTAAAAATGCTTGTGCAGTGGAGACCATTTGTGCATGGAGTTTATTAGGCCTAGCTAACTTTCTATTAATTCTAGGAATCCAAGACTCTCCATGTGTAGTTCATAGCTGACATTGCCAAAAGATAAAATGTCACCTAGAAACAGTGAGAAGTACTTTTTTCCGTTAAAATTAAAGTCATATGAGATATGAAATATTACAGTACTATTGGGAAAAAAATAGCAAAATTCCCAGAATAATTCAACAAAAAATAATTGTGTTATTAAGAAACCATTTGACTGTGTGTAGGTGAAAAGCCATATTTTGTTCTCTCTAAAAAAGCTTTTGAGTATATCTGAAACACCTAAATTACTTTTATTAATATATATGTGAAATGTATAATTTGAAGGAGTATGTGGGATTAATTGCCTAACAAAATAGGTGAGTCCCATGAGCATGCTATGGAATATGTGGAGATTATGTATGATACATTAATTATTCAGCACACTTCCTGGTTGGGAAGATTAGGTAAGTCACCTAGTGTGTAGTTGTACAATTTACATTCCTATTAGTAGCTTATATTATTATTACCAATTTAACCAAATTTAGATTAGATGAGTAATAGTCTTTCTAAATTTGTTCATTTGATTTTCTTCATATTATGTGAATAAATATTTTATTTACTTTGATATTAAATGTAGTACCTTATTTATGAATTGACTGTCCATGTCCTTCAATCCTTTTTTAGATCCTTTTTTTAAAGGATCTTATTGTTTTAGTATGAATTTGAATGGACTCCTTTTATAGTGAAAAATATTATATTTGTTGCAGTTTCCCAATCTACTTTTATCTTTTGCTTTTAATTATGTATTTTTGCCTTTTTGAAACAAAAATCATACTTACACTTTAAATTATGCAACAAAACTGCTTTTTTTGGATGCTTGTGATTGCTTTAAACTATGGAAGTCTTTCATACAGAGATTTGACAAATACTATTGATGCATTATCCAACTTTTCTATAGTTTGATTTTTTAGCTACTTAATGCATCTGAAACTTATTTCTTAATGAGGTGTGAGGTGAAATTTCTGATTTCTGGCTTGGTATTTATCAATTAAAGGATCTTAATTTATAAATACAAATTCTTTTATCTTTTTAATCCCTAGAGTCTTCCACTTTCCCCACTGCCAAGTACAAAAAGAGATAAAAGATAAAAATACTGTGATTGTTGTTTCCCTAATTACCATGGAATGAGAGTCTATGAGAGAGAATGACTTCAATGAATATCTTCACATTCTGGTTAATAACCTGACTTTTGCTTGTTTGTGTCAAATAAAGGCAGAAATGACTTAGATTGATCAAAATATACATAAAATACACATAATTAGGCAAATTTGAAAAAAATGTAAAGAAATATAGTAATTCAAATTTTGCTGGAATTTGTCATCTATGAAAGGTAAATAAGAATATAACTTTTAAATTATTAGACAAACTGGAATACAATTTTTTAAAGGAAAATTGTGTATGGAATGTTAGGCGTGACCTGTCTGTATCTGGCCAGATTTGGGGCATCTGACTGTGAGAGGGTTAGGGAATGACTTTACCAAAGGGCATCAACGTAGTTAAGAGAACTAGAAATAACTGGTTTCTGATGCTACTCTTTGGAGAGTCGACAAGACTGCAGTTTCAGGCAGAACAATCCATCAGAACTATGAGGGAAGACTCATAAATGTACGAATCCAAAGAGGGGCCCAGAATGGTTCAAGGATTTATGGAGAAAATGCAGAAGGCCAGGGTCTTTACTGTAAACCATGTTAATCTCCTAAGACCTTTTTCCAATGGCTTCTGCTTGTATCTTTTGGCAGAAAAGTAAATTAGGGGTGAGAGAACAGAAGGGCAGGGTAGAGCTGGGCGGCCCAAACAGATGGACCTTTCCCATGTCTCTGACTGGAAGGTGCAGAAAGAGGGAGACAAGATCACTATGGCGAAGAAAACTTGTCCAGCTTTCAAAAAACATTTTCTCTTTGCTTTTTTTGCTCGTGTAATTCTCATTTGTTTCTTTCGCTTAATTGTCTATTTGTTTACCTGGGTCTCTGTACCAAGCCTTATACTCAAAACTAAAGAAACGTCTAAATGGCCTAAAACTGTATCCATGCACCAAATATTCATTAATCGTCCTACTATGTGCCATCGCCCAATTTAGAAGTTTGAAATACATATAACAACAAAACACATATGGAACTTATAGAACTCTTCTTATCTCTTTCTCTCATAATATTTAAAACATAGAGAATAATATGTTGCATATTCCTGTATCCGCTTGAGATTTAACAAATGTTAACATCTTGCACATTTGTTTCAAAACTTTTTTATTTAAAGAAATAAAGTCATATAGATACAGTTAAAGCTGTTTTGACCTCTCTTTAATTTCATTTCCCTTCTTCTCTTCAGGGAAGTAATTAATTGTCCTGAAACTGGCATTCTTCCCATTCTTTTAAAATATATTTCCACATACATAATTGTTCATAAAAAATATGTAGTATAATTTTGTACTTTGGAAATTTTGAAATGATGTTTACAGTGTAAATGATAACTTGCTTCTTTATACTTCACATCAGGTTTTTGAGATAATTCATTTAATATTTATTGAATACCCACTGAGTCTCAGGCATTGTTCTAAGTGCTAGAATAAAGCATTGAACAAAATAACCTAGAACCTCTTTTCTTAAAAGATTATATTCTAGTAGGGTGAACAGTCAATAAACAACAAAATATTAAAATGTTCTACATAGGCTGCTGTTATAGACTGAATTGCTCACCCCACCTACCCAACTCATATGTTGAAGCCCTACCCTGCAATGTGACTCAATTTGGAGATGGGACCTGTGAGGAGGCAATCAAGGTTAAGTGAGGTCAGAAGGGAGGGGTCTACTCTGAAGGACCGGCATCCTTAGAAAGAGGTAGAGACACCAGAATTTGTCTTTCTCTGCACCCAGGCACAGAGGAAAGGCCTTGTGAGAATACAGTGAGAAGGTGCCATCTGTGAGCCAGGAAGAGAACCCATACCAGAAACCAAATCTACCGGTGGCTAATCAGGGACTTCTGCCTTCAGATATGTGAGGAAATAAATGTTTGTTGTTTAAGTCACCTAGTGTGTAGCCTTTATGTTATGGCAGCCTGAGCAGACTGATCCAGCTGCTGTATATTAAGTGCTTACAAGGAACATTTAAGTAGGAGAACGGGAGGTGATATAATGGGGGTCAGACAGAAAGCTGAAATCGAGTGTCCAGGAAGGTCTTAATTGAGAAGTTCCTCTTGAGGAACAACTTAAAAAAAGAGGAGGAGCTGGTCATGTGCCTGATAAAGACAGGAAATGCATGTGCAGAGACTCGAAAGGTGGCGAGAGCCTGGCGTGATCTAGGAGCAATGAGGAAGGCTGGATGGCTGGATGGAAGGAAAGAGGGACAGGAAGGAGGAGATGAGGGTGGAGGGGAACACAGGCCAGATCATGTGGGAACCAGGGGAGAGTGTTTAAGCAGGGGGACGGTGGGGGTCCGACTTTCATTTTCACAAATTGCCCTGAACAGTCTTGTAGAGAAATGATGGAAACAGGCCAAGGACAGAAGCATGGAAACCTCTTGTAAAATCTATTTCAGTAGCAAAAGCAAAAGATGATGGCGATTTCAATCAGGCAGGGTGATGAGAAGTGATCAGATTGGAGATACATTTTGAAGCTCTGCGCCACTAGAATTGTCTTGCCAGTAACAGAGGTAAGGAAGACTGCCTGAGGAGCAGATTTGAGGTCATAAGATCCTAAGTCCAAGATGTTAAAGTGAAATATTGAATAAATGGGCTATGAGATATAGGAGTCTGAGGTGCAGGGTTGAGACCCAGGCTGAAGATACACCTCTAAAGTCATTAGGACAACAATGATATTTAGCACCATAAAAATGGATGAGATCACTTAAAGAATAAGTGCTGATAAAAAAGAGAAATTCAAAAAGAGGGTATAGATGACTAGCAACCAGCAAGGGAGACACAGAGATTGGCCAGAAATTTGGGAGAAAACCCAGGAATCATAGTCTGGATGTTAAATGAAGAAAATGCTTCAAAGGGGTCATCTGAGTTAAATTTATCAATGTTATATATAGATCAAGGTCATTCATTTATTTCCTGCATAGTTTTCTATGATATGAATGTAACCATTTTATTTATACATTTCTATAACACATATTTTGGTTACTTATGATATTTCACTTTTTCAGTAATGTAATATAGCAATGACCAACTCGCTCCATGATTGATAGTTGCTTTAGGCTATACTAAAATGAAAAATTGCTGGGTTGTAGAATATGCATCTGCAACTTTTCTAGATATTGTTAAGTTGCTTTTCAAAGTGATTGTGCCAATGAATGCTCCCACTAGCACTATCCAAGAGCTTACATTCTTGCTGACACATGGTGTTGTTCAATTTCGTTTTGACAGATGCATGTGAAATGGTATCATGTTGTTTTAATTGGCATTTGCCTGATAGTCATAGTAAAAAGCATCTTATGTGAAATGCCTATTCATAGCCTTTGCCCATTTTTCAACTGCATTGTTTTTCATCCTAATAATTTGCAGGCACTCCTAATGCAAACTAGAAACTAACCCTTTGCTGGTTAAACACGTTGCCAATGAATGCTTCTACTAGTCTGTGGCTTATCTTTTAACTCTGTTTATAACAACTTTAGTTATATATATTTTAAAAAACCTTACTGTGCACAGCATAGTTGGGAGATATTAGTTCTAGAAAGAGAAGATGAAAGATTTGCAGGTAAGTTTTATTATTTTTTTTTATTTTTGCTAAAAGTATTACAAAGGGTATTACATAAGTGCCCTTTTTTCCCCCCCTCCCTTGACAAACTCCTGCCCTCCCTTACCCCCCAGTGTCTTATGTCCATTAGTTATGCTTATATAGATGCATACAAGTCCTTCGGTTGATCTCTTACTCACCTCCCTCCTGTCCCCCAACCCTCCCTGGCCTTCCCACTGCAGTTTGACAATCAGTTTGAGGCAGCTCTGCCTCTGTATCTATTTTTGTTCAAAAGTTTGTAATGGTCTTTATTATCCATGAATGAGTGAGATCATGTGGTATTTTTCCTTCATTGACTGGCTTGTTTCACTTAGCATAATGCTCTCCAGTTCCATCCATGCTGTTGCAAATGGTAAGAGTTCCTTCTTTTTTACAGCAGCATAATATTCCATCGTGTAGATGTACCACAGTTTTCTAATCCATTCACCTACTGATGGGCACTTAGGCTGTTTCCAGTTCTTAGCTATGGTGAATTGTGCTGCTATGAACATATGGGTGCACATATCCTTTCTGATTGGTGTTTCTGGTTTCTTGGGCTATATTCCTAGAAGTGGGATCACAGGGTCAAATGGGAGTTCCATTTCCAGTTTTTTGAGGAAACTCCATACTGCCTTCCATAGTGGCTGCACCAGTCTGCATTCCCACCAGCAGTGCCCAAGTGTTCCTTTTTCTCCACATCCTCTCCAGCACTTGTCGTTTGTTGATTTGTTGATGATGGCCATTCTGACAGGTGTGAGATGGTACCTCATTGTTGTTTTGATTTGCATCTCTCGGACGATTAGTGACTTTGGTTTTTCCACCTGATAAGCTACTGAGTTTTCCACCTGATAAGCTATTACTTCAAATCATCAATCAATTAATTAATCTAAATAATAAATTATTTAATCAACCCAAAGAGCAAGCCAACCAGCCATATTTTGAAAGTGGAAGGCTAGTTAGTAGGGTTCTTTGTGGAGAGAAGAAACCAGATAACTACCTATGAAGTGAAGAAATTCTGGGTGGGGTGTTGGACTATGACTATACAGTAGTTACTGTCTATGCATTTGTTTGATTTTCTCAGGTGAAATTTAGCATTTCAGGTGAAGGCACAGAGATGTCACATATTGAGACTCTTCTAGCACTGAGGTTTCCCAAGAGTCTCTGAATAACAGAGGCCCCAAAGAACAAGATGATTTACATGCAGGTGGAGAAGGGATGGTTTGGAAGTTGCATAAAGGATGAAAATAATGTTGCCTATGTCTCCCTACCCTGAACACAGGGTGCTATGAACTGAACTATTTTACTTCCCATTCATATGTAGAAGTCCTAACCCCAAAATTTGGAGAAAGGCCTACAGGAGGTAATTAAGATGAAATGATGTCATATGGGTGATGTCCTGATACAATAGGATTAGAGTCTTTATAAGAAGAAATCCCTCCATCTCTGTGTGCTTCTCTCCCCATTTCTCTCCACTATATTACACAGCCAGAAAGTGGCCATCTGCAATCCAAATATAGAGCCCTCTGCAGACAGTAACCTTACTGGGGCCTTGATCTTGGACTTCTAGTCCCCAGAACTGTGAGAAAACAAATTTCTGTTGTTTAAGCCATCCAGCCTATGGTATTTGGTTCTGGCACCCTAAGGGGAAATAAGGCGCTGTCATTTGAGAGGCCTCAGCAAGAAGTGTACATCAAAGGAAGAGTAAGGTTTCAGTGAGGCAAAGAGAGAGAAGAAATTTTCTTTAAAAAGCTAAAGACTGTAAGTCATTTTGTTTCCTAGGAAACTGCAACTCAAATGAACAAAGTTTCTTTATTTCACAAAGGGGCCCCACAATTACTGTTCTTTATTTTTATTTTGAAACTCCATATTATTAAAATAGAAATTTTTTAATATTTAAAATAGAAATAGTTTTAAAATTTCATGTTTGGAAATTTTGTATTTAAACATCCACTAGTTTATTTCTCTTTCCACTGCTTTATCGTTATGATTTTTATATTATTTTTCTAAATGACAAGATATGAGAATGTTTCTGGCTATTATTTTCAAACATATTGTGATCATAATAATTATTTTTTAGATTCAATAAGTAAATAACAATTCAACAAAAATTTTACTATTTTTTGTTTTTGTCACTAGTTTTTGACATATAGGAAGGCTCTGAATGGGCTATATAGTTATTTTTATATGATGAATGTCACTTATGGATGTGCTAATTATTATATCTTGAGGAAAATTTGCAGACTTGTCATTTTAGGCTCTTTAACTTGTGTTTCAATATAAGTATTGCTTTTGCTTCTGTTTTTAACAATTGTGTTATATGCATAAAATAAACATTTGCAGCAATAAAAATTACTATAAAATTCCAAAACCACTGCAACTACTATATTAGCTATTGGTGGTCCAGTAAAGGCTTATCAAATTGTGAAAATGCTGTTCTGATACACATTGGCTGTCAGGAATGCTAGCTCATTACATACCTAGTGGTTCTATAGTTGTGTTTAAAAGAGAAAACAGTCATGTGGTTTTAGTTATTATTGAAACAGGTATTGAAACAGATGACTCTAGTACCTTAATGTAAAACCAACTGCCAAAACAACTTTTCAATTTGCTGAGGTCACAAACCAGGCTCATTCAAACATTGACATATTTAAATTTTCATCAGCATTCCCATTATTCCTGACTTAGACAGGTGTATCCCAATATACTTGTAGGTTTTAGCTTCATCATATTTCCTTTACAGTCAGCCATGCTATCTTCCAACCCTGTTCATCTCTTCATAAATAAAATAACTTCCATTGTTTTTAACCATTATTATAATAATTTGGAGAGGGCATTTAAGACTTCCTAAGGCAGGAATATACATACAGTCTTTGAGTGTGTATCATGAATATTTCACTTTGCTAGTGTTTTTAGAACAAGAAATTCTTAGTGTTACGTTTTCTTGCAATGGTAACTAATGAGCTCCTGGCTATAAAAGTATAAGCTCCGACAATTTTATGTCAAGTTTTTCTCATTTGGAAATTTGGCTTTTACTATCACAGTGTAAATACTTCCCCATGCGATAAATTTAGTTGCTCTTGCAGAGATGTAATATTTATCTGTACACCTTGCAAATATCTTATAATCAGGAGTAGGATGATGATCTTAGCAACAAATGAATTTGTTGTTGTTAATTCTCACCTGAGGATATTTTTCCATTGATGTTTAGAGAGAGTAAAAGGAAGGGGGAGAGACAGAGAGAGGGAAACATTGATGTGAGAGAGACACATCGATTGGTTGCCTCTCCTATGCCCCCACTGGGCTGGGATAGAACATGCAACCGAGGTACATGCCCTTAACTAAATCCAACCTGGGACTCTTCAGTCTACGGGTTGAGGCTCTATCCACTGAGCAAAAATGGCTAGGGCAACAAATGTATTTTAATGTGCTATTTATTTCATATTATGTAAAACTTTGGAATTCTGAAGACTAACTGAATAAGGTAAAAATTTGAATGTAGTGTTTGTTTGATTTTTTAGAGTAAAGAAGACAAATATTAATTGAGTTGTGTATCCGCAAGGAGAGCAAATGAATGGAAAACAATTCAAAGTTTCATTTTCAATCCTATCTAATAATAGACAAACATGGTAATTGCCCGTACCTTTGCTACACCTCCCATTGGCTAATCAGGGCAATATGCAAATTAACCCAACCAAGATGGCAGCTGGCAGCCACGCAGCTGAAGCGAGCAGGAGGCTTGCTTGCTCCAGTCATGGAGGAAGCCAAGGTTCCCCACCTGCCGCGGCCAGCTCTGAGCTCCGAAAGCAACAAAGTTTCAATTATAGAAGCTAAACAAACCCTAGATACCTGCCTTCAGCAGGCCACAGCCACAGAGCTGGAGCGAAGGAGCCTGGCTCTCAGCTCCAGTGACGGCAACAAAATTTCAATTATAGAAGGTAAATAAATCCCAGAATAAAAAAGAGAAAGAAAAAAAGGAGAGGTTGGGAGCTTCAGTCGCCAGCCAGCCTGAAAATGGCCCTTAGCCCCTGACCCAGACTGGCCAGGCACCCCAGTGGGGACCCCCACCCTAAAGGGGTTGTGGCCAGCCTGAAAACAGCCATCAGCTCCTCATCCAGGCTGGCCAGGCACCCCAGTGGGGACCTCCACCCTGAAGGGGGTGTGACCAGCTGCAAACAGCCATCAACCCCTCACCCAGGCTGGCCAGGCACCCAAGCGGGACCCCCACCCTGATCTGGGACACCCTTCAGGGCAAACCAGCCAGCCCTCACCAGTGCACCAGGCCTCTATCCTATATAGTAAAAGGGTAATATGGAAACTGACCCTAACAGCAGAAAGACTGGGAATGACTGGTCACTATGACACACACTGACCACCAGGGGGCAGATGCTCAATGCAGGAGCTGCCCTCTGGTGGTCAGGGCACTCCCACATGGGAGGAGCTCTGCTCAGCCACAAGCCAGGCTGATGGCTGCCAGTATAGCGGTGGTGGTGGGAGCCTCTCCTGCCTCCTCAGTAGTGCTAAGGTTGTCCGACTGCAGCTTAGGTCTGATCCCCACTGGCAAGTGGACATCCCCCGAGGGCTGCCGGGCTGCCAGACTGCCAGAGTGATGTCTGATTGCCAGCATAGGCCCAACCCCCCAGGGAGCAGGCCAGCAGGTGGTCACAGACTGCGAGAGGGCACAGGCCGGGATGAGGGACCCGCCCCCCCAAGTGCACAAATTTTTGTGCACCGGGCCTCTAATATATATATATATATACTAGAGGCCCGGTGCACAAAAATTTGTGCACTCAGCGGGGGGGGGGGTGGGGGGGTGGGAAGGGGTCCTCCAGCCTGGCCTGTGCCCTCTCACAGTCTGGGACCCCTCGGGAGATAACGACCTGCTGGCTTAGGCCTGCTCCCGGGTGGCAGAGGGCAGGCCCAATCCCTAGGTGCAGCCCCTGGTCAGGCTCAGAGCAGGGCCGATTGGGGAGTTGGGGCGCCGCCCCGTCATGCACAGAGCAGGGTGGATCGGGAGGTTGCAATGCCACCCTCAGTCACGCTCAGGATAGACTGATTGGGGGGTTTGGGCACCGCCCCCTGTTACACTCAAGGCAGGGTCAATGGGGAGGTTGCGGCGCCACCCCCTCTCACTCACAGAGCAGGGCCGATCAGGGGGTTGGGGCGCTGCCCCCTGTCATAGAGCAGGGCCAATCAGGGGGTTGGGGCGCTGCCCCCTGTCACTAACAGAGCAGGGTCCATCAGGGGGTTGAGGAGCTCCCCCCTGTCACTAACAGAGCAGGGCCCATCAGGGGGTTGAGGAGCTCCCCGCTGTCACTCACAGAGTAGGGCTGATAGGGGAACTGGGACACCGCCCCCTGTCACACACAGAGCAGGGCGGATCAAGGGGTTGGGGTGCTGCACCCTGTCATACTCAGGGCAGGGCCAATGGGGAGGTTATGGCTCTACCCTGTCACACACAGAGCAAGGCCCGTGGAGGGGGATTGGGGCACCACCCTCTATTACCCACAGAACAGGGTTGATCAGGGGGTTGGGGCACCACCACTGTCACAGTCAGGGCAGGGCCAATGGAGAGGTTATGGTTCTACCCTGTCACACACAGAGCAGGGCTCGTGGGGGTGGGGGGTTGGGGCGCCTCACCCTGTCACACGCAGAGCAGGGCCGATCAGGGGGTTGGTGCGCTGCACCCTGTCACACACAGAGCCGCAGGGCAATCGGGGGATTGGGGAGCTCCCCCTTATCAGGCACAGAGCAGGGCTGATCAGGAGGTTTGGCGCTGCCCCCTGTCACGCTGATTCCGGTGCCGGGAGCCTCGCTGCTCCGCTGATCCCAGTACCGGGAGGCATATTACCCTTTTACTATATAGGATAGAGGCCTGGTGCATGGGTAGGGGCCGGCTGGTTTGCCCTGAAGGGTGTCCTGGATCAGGGTGGGGGGTCCCCACTGGGGTGCCTGGCCAGGCTGGCTGAGGGGCTGAGGGCTGTTTTCCCGCTGGCAGTTGACTAAAAGCTCCCAACTGCTCCTTGTTTTCTTTTTTTTTTTTTTATTCTGGGCCAGCTTTAGCTCTGAGGCCTCGCTGCTGAAAACATGGATACAATGTTGCGGTCTGGGGCTGACTGAAAGTCGGTTTTGTTCAGCTTCTTATTTGCAACATAGTAATAGTTGCTTAGAGTTGCAGTTGAGAGGCCGGCAAGTCAGGCGGAGAACGTTGGAGTCTGCAGTCCCTGGAGGAAGCAAGCCTCCCTGCTCGCTTCAGTGCATGGCTGCCGGCCGCCATCTTGGCTGACAGTTAATTTGCATAAGGATACTCTGATTAGCCAATGGGAAGGGTAGCGGTCGTACGCCAATTACCATGTTTCTCTTTTATTAGTGTAGATATTCTCATATCCTTATTTGGAGCCTTTTTCTTGTTTTGTTTTTTTTTAATGTAGTATTAGTGATGTGATTAGTGTTAATGCTCTTTATCAGCAACATGAACTCCTTTCTACGCCTTTTTGTTTGCGTTCCATTTTGCAGGTTCCAGGAACGTCCTTTGGCTTTTACAAACAGTATCATAGAAATGTATACTTGAAAGCTATGTGATCCTATTAACCAATGTCACCCTAATAAATTTAATAATAAAAAAAGCCATGAGGGCAAAAGAGATTGTGGAACTTAGAGGCAGCAGACCAGGACCTAGTTTGCTCATTTGTATCTGGCTGAGGTGCTGGCCCTGTGGAGTGGATGCAGCTGGTGAACCTTGGTTCTACTGAGCAAATGTTCCCTTCCCAGAGACTTAGAAGACCACACACCCCTGCTGCTCTGAAAAGGAAGATGGGGGGTTTCAGAGACAGGACAAATAAGCTTTCATGTTTCTTCCAGTGCCTTTAGTCACATTTGAAATGTGCTAGATGGCTCAATGAACATGCCCTTTTATTTTACCACCCCACACAGAAGCGATATAAATTATGGCTACATAGAACTAACTTTACTGTTAGGATTTATTTAGTTAATTCACTCAGTACTTATAACCTGAAGGCTAGTCCTTTCAGTTAAGAAAGTACAAATATAAATTTCAATTTTAAAATTGATAACGATCTCCCACTTAATATTATCATTGCAAGAAAGTATAAGGATATACCCTAGAAGTTCCCAATTAGATGTAATGTGCTTAATTAACGAGGATGCTTAAATATAACATAAGTGAAATGTAAAATAAACAAGCAAGAAAATATCTGAATTAATCAACTGAAAACGCATACCATGCCATAACATTGGGTAATAGATTGCCGTATCCCTAGACACCCTTGGCAGACATTTTGAATTAAATTGTTAAAGAAAATGTTGAAAGAACACCCAGAAAAATTGGCTGCCTTTCTATTTTTCCTCTGCAACACTAAGTGCCAGAAAATTCTGGCATAATATCCATAATGTATTTTGAAGGAAAGGCTTTAACAACAACAAAAAATGTCTAAACTAGCTAAATTGTCTTTCACTTGTAAAGCCAACAAAAAGACATTCTCTTACAAGCAAAAATTTTAAAGTATACTAATCACCTACCCATCTTGGAGACAAATGGCATAAAGATATATTTTTATTGAGACTAAAATCTGAATTAAGGATTTAAGGAGGTAGAAAGAATGGTAGACATGGTAGAGATAAATATGCATTTATTTTCTCCTTCCAGAAAATAAACCAAGAGGAACTTATCTGTAATATGGGAAAAGGTTTCAGCATAAAGAAACACATTATAGTACAATTATAGCATAACTGTAAAATATTTCAATATATGCATCAATAGAATACCATGCAAGAAGTTAAGTTTATGAAAAATTTTAATGACATGGGTTAATTTTGTGATGAAATGTTTATGTAGAGAGCAGAGTATGAAATGATAAGCTCACAAATTCATAATATAAAGGAACACACATGACTTAGATAACATTTTTTATATCTTTAAAAGAAGATCTGAAGTAAATATTAGAAAACATTAACTTTTCAAAAATTTTTGGGTAATGAGTATATGCTTTTTTTATACTTCATTACATATAATTTTTTAAAATTAAGTTTTTTAAAAGAAAATATCATAGAAAATATGATAAAAATTTACCAAAACTATCACTTTTGGTACTGATTAAATGCTCCCCCCCCCACACACACACTATTTTAAACTTTCCAGTAGTTTTTCCATATTTCCCACAGAAAAGAAAAAAAAAAAAAAACACTTTCCCAAATGAATGAAAACCATCTACTAGGTTTCAGAAATAAAGGTTTTTCAAAAATTTTAATATACCCTAATTATTAAATGTAACGTAACCTCCCTAACTATCAGTTTCCTCATTTATAAAATAAAAGGTTAACATTTCTGCTTTTCAGAATTATTATAAGAATTATGTAATAAAATGCTCTGTATCAATACATGTCCATAAAAGAACATTTTTTGAATGACTATATTTAAAGAGGGAGCTGACTTTGAATGGGATTAGATTGGTTTGGTTTGTGGCTCACATGCACAGCAATTGTTCATGTAGTTATAATTGGAATCAAACTGCTCAGTGACACTCTCCTTAATATGGAGTGTTGTCCATTTCTATTGGAAGAGACAATGCCAATGTCACTTTGTGACTTTGGCAACATTGAAGAGAACAATAGAGGCAGAAGCAGACATTTTGCTATAGACAGGAAGCCCTGATTTATTCAGTAAGGCAGTACAGGGTTAAGTACAAAAAAATTTATAAAGAGAGATCCTTAAAAATCTATAAAGGATATAAAAGGTGTTCTAATTCATCCAATCGCCCCACACTAGTGATTGAGCCCGAAACCAGGCATAATCCCTGACCTGGAATCAAACCATGACCTCCTGCTTCATAGGCCCATGCTTAACCACTGAGCCACGCCTGCTGGGCTTTAAATGCAAATCTTAAATGGTGTCTTGGACAAGGCATTGAATAAAGTAGATGCTCGATAAATACTGATTAATTACTAAATTAGTTATTAGTTCCCTTGACGTGGTTGCGTAGCATCTATAGAACCAAGCCTGGCACAGATCCAGAGGCATCAAGTCACAGTCACCTGGCCCATTCCTTTTCTTCTGCAGTACACAGCTGGACTACATTTCCCAGACTTCCTTGTGGTATATTTGCCCTTGGACTGAGCTCTATCTAGGTTGTGGCATACAAGCCAAAGTGATGTGCACTTCAGAGTGATGTATTTTACTTATAAAAACCACCCATGAATGACCCTCACTCTCTTCTTTTCACTGGCTAGTTATGGATATCCGTGGTAATGAGCCTGGACTCTGCTCATTGCACTGCAAGGAATTTCCATAAATTTCTCCTGAGTATTCACTTTGGGTTTTTCATGAACACCAAATCAACATTACGTGTGTTTGCCCATTAAAAGTTTTACTTTCTGTGTTATAGTGGTTAGTATTATCTTAACTAATAGAGGCTTCCTCATACCAGGAAATAGCAAGTTGAAGATATAAAAATTGAGTTCCCCAAACTTGACAGTAGGAGGATGGAGTTAAAAATAATGGGAGCCCTCACAAGCACCTTCAGATTTAGATTCCAGCAGAAAACTTTAAGTGAGGTTTTAGTGCACAGCAGGCAATGGAACAAAGTTTTGTTAATTTTAAATGCCATGCATTGATTTTAATATTATACACTATCAGCAGCAAGAATAATGTCTACCTGGAAATCAAAGGTGACATTATGTCACATCTTATTACCTTTAGCATACAGATTTGTCCCATACCTCATCCTTTGGAAAACAAGCAAAGCACAAAAATTTCCCTTGATTCCATACCTTCCCTTTAGCTGTCACTCAATTTCTTTGCTCTTCTTGCCAACCAAATCTCAGGAAATAGGAAATGGTCTACATATGCCATCTCCCATCATTTCTCAAGCAGTCATCATCATCATCATCATATTCCAATGTGGTATCTGCTTCCACCATTCCAAAGCTCCTGCCAAGGCAACCAATGACTTTCACAAGGGCAAATCTAACAGACATTTTTTAGTGCTCATCAAACTAAAATGTTCATCAGCTTTCAGTAGGAATTATGTATTGTTTTCTATTTAAAACTATTCCTTGCTTGTCATTGACCTCAGTTTAAAATTTAAGAATTTTTAGCATCACTTAGGCATTTTCACATGAGCTGACCATTGCCTGCCAGATGTGATACCTAGGCAATCTAATGTAATGGCTTAAAGTACAGGGACTCTTCTATTTAAACCCTGTTGAAGTCTCAGTTTCAATTTTGACCTCTGCAAGTTACTTACTTTCTCTCTGCCTCAGTTTCCTTTACTTTTGAAATGGGGAGCATCATTGTGCCTATGTTATGCATTTGTTGTAAGGATTAAATAAGATACAAAAGTGTAAGAAGTGATTAGAACCAAGCCTGGCACATATTAAAAGCTCTGTTCTTATTACTATAGTTTCATGCTTCACACTTGTTAAATGTCTTTCCACTACACTGGCTTTCTCTCTGTACCTTGAGCTAAGTTTTATTATTTCCGCTGTTCCCACATTGACACCTTCCATATGCTTTCTCCCATGCAATGCTTATTCCCCCAATCTCCCTGGCTGGTTTCTTTCCATCCTTACTGTTGTGGAGGCTTTCGTACTATCTTATCTAAAATTGCTTCTCATTTTTATTTTTAAATTATGCCCCATTACTTTTCTTCATGGCATATACAACCATCTGTAATGGTTGTGGAAAACACATATCCATATATTTAGTACTTTTCTGTTGAACTGAACTATAGGCTTCATGATGTTAGTTACCTTGCACGTTTTGTCCACTGCTAACCTAACACAGTGACTGGCACATATTTGGGTTGTCAATAAATATGTACTGAGTGAATGAATAAATGAATGAACTTAATGCTTCTTGTGCTGGGTTCCAACTTTCCCAGTGGGGGAGCAGGCCTGCCTAAGGGAAGATGAGCACAACAGTCAGAAAGTGCTGTAGGTAGCCGTAGCCAGTTTGGCTCAGTGGATAGAGCATTGGCCCGTGGACTGAAGGGTCCTGGGTTTGATTCCAGTCAAGGATGCATGCCCAGGTTGTGGGCTCAATCCCCACCAGGGGGCATGCAGTAAGCAGCTGTTTAATGATTCGCTCTCATCATTGATGTTTCAATCTCTCTCTCCCTTTCCCTTCCTCTCTGAAATCAATAAAAACATATTAAAAAATAAAAATATATATTAAAAAATGAAAGTGATGTAGGTAGAGGACAGAGACGAGGCAGTGCTTATAGAATCTGAAATATGACATCTATATGATTATTTTTGTAGCAATCAAGAGCTAACTATCCTATATAATAAAGAGCTAATATGCAAATAGTTGTCACACCCTCACACCATCATGCCATAATGGCTCAGACACTCAAAATTGGGGAGAGAGGAATGGGGACCAGCCAGTCACAAATGAGCTCATGAGAGAGGAATAGGGACCAGCCCGGCTGTGGCCCGCGAAAGGGACAAACCACCCACCCCACAGTCCTGGGCACCCACAGCTGTGCCTGTGGCCCAGGAGAGGGACAAGCCGCCTGCCCCACAGTCCTGGGCACCTGTGGCCCAGGCAAAACCACCTGCCCACGGTCCCCTGCGGCTGCGGCTGTGGCCGGCCCGGGAGAAGCCGGCCCGGGTCCTGGGTGCCTGCAACTGACTGGAGGAAGGAATCCTGGGTCCTGGGTGTGAGTCGAGGCAGAGGCGGTTAGGGGCAATCAGGCCAGTTAGAGGTGATCAGGCCAGTAGGGGAGCAGGTAGGGGTGATCAGGTAGGCAGGCAGAGGTGGTTATTTGCGACCAGGCAAGCAGGGGTAGTTAGGGGTGATCAGGCAGGCAGACAGAGGGGTTAGGAGCGATCAGGCAGGTGAGAGGTTAGGAGCCAGCAGTCCAGGATTGGGAGAAGCAGTCAGACATCTCCTGAGGGGTCCTGGATTGGAGAGGGTGCAGGCCAGGCTAAGGGACCCCCATGCACAAATTTCGTGCACTGGGCCTCTAGCGTTCAGATAATATTAATGGCATTTTTATGTAGTATAAAGTATGTATAGATAAAATGAAATTCATCTGAAAAGTCTTCACAGAATCTTTGTTAGGTCTAGAAATGGTTTATGTTTTAAATGATATAAACTCATTAAAGGCAAATCTTAAATGATGCCTAGGACAAAGCATTGAATAAAGTAGATGCTTGATAAATAGTGATTAATTACTAAATTAGTTATTAGTTCCCTTGAAGTGGTTGGGTAGCTATAATTGCCTATTTGATTCTAAGTGACTTGCTTTTAATTATACATTTTGAAGGAAGTAATCCTGCCAAGAGAAATTGTCTGTAGCCTCTGGCCCAACTAAGCATACTTTAATATTTTTGGCTTTTCCCCAAAATATTTCCAGTTCTCTTTTCACCTTTAGTGATTTACTATTCAACCATGGATCACAGAGGTGAAACCTTAATACATGTGCAGTGTTGCTGTCAATGTCCTGAACAAAATTTTTTCATTACAAGGGTATGGCAAAGATTTCCAAGCACAAATTACATACCATCTCCTACTTTCATTTCAAACAATTTTTTACTGAGAGCATATCCTATACCAGACATTATCTTCAGAGGTGACTTTAGTGGGGTCATGGAGAGGAATGAGAAATGTACATTAAGAACTCTGTCAGATGCCTCTCGACTTTCTTTTGAGTGAACTTTTCAGTCTATAGTACTGAGAAAGAGAGAAGTCCAGAATGTTTCTGGCATATAACATGAAAAAATACGTAGTAGGGCTGCAACCATTATTGATTAAAGTGGTGTAAGGAAATCCTCTCCCAAAGAGTAGAACAGGTATTGTAGGATGAAAACTCACCTTTACAGGTCAAGTTCCTTGAAGTGAGAGATTACATTTCAACTACCTAAAATACCAGAGGTTTGGTTCCCCTAGGAACATGCATGTTTAGTACCCCAAGCAGGGCATGGTGAGAATAACTAAAATGGACTTTTTATGTGTCTCCTCCAGGTCTCCTTTTGCAACCTATGTCCTCACTCACCAGGTTCCCAAGGCCCTGTCCAGTCTGTCCTAGGCCTGAACATTATGCCTTGCAGACCCTTAAAACATATCCTTTGCATTTTATCAACCACCTTTTATCTTAGAATTCTCCATACTGTTTAGTAACAACATGTGAAAAATCAGTCAACCAGTTCTGTTATGAGCCCCAATCCTAACGTAGGAGGGAGAAAAACAAAGGTTCTTAATGTCATATCTTTCTTTTGCTCACTTATCCTTTAACTTCTTATTTTCTATGAATACTAACAGCTTTAGCTATAGTGTCATGTGCTTCACAATAGCAATGTAAACTTTGTTTTCTAAAATAGATTCAAAACTATAATTTTATTTTAAATGTTTTTTCTAAATGTGTTTTTATTGATTTCAGAGAGGACAGGAGAGGGAGAGAGAGACAGAGACATCAGTGATGAGAGAGAATCATTGATTGGCTGCCTCCTGCACATTCCCTACTGGGGATCGAGCCCGCAACCTGGGCATGTGCCCTTGACTGGGATCAAACCCAGAACCCTTCAGTATGCAGGCTGATTCAAACCAGCTAGGGCTATTAAATGCTTTTGAATCTCAAAACTCTTTTCTTGTTTCAATTTATTCATTGCTTCTCTCTCTCCTCATTTCCATTTACCTTTTAATTAACCCCATACAACTGTAACAGAAACCAAGATTTGACTTCCTGGCTCCACAAAAGCCTAATTTGTGAGACAGTGCTGGTGAAAAAAGGAAAAAGGTTTGTTCAAGTGCCAGTTACCTGAGAAGATGGGGAACTCTTGCTGTAAAGCCAATCTCTCTACCTCAGTGCAGGCAGAGGTTTTTATAAGGAGGAGGATGGAAAGCCAAACAAAGAAATCAAGGGAAAAGAGTTGAAAAGTTCTCTACATGCAGGGCAGCACAGTGCATTCTGATAAAGATCTCAAAACTCATCAAGTGATGGTCTGGTGTGCATGATCCTGGCTTTGTCACCTGGTTTTATGACATCCTAGTTCTACAGTTCAACACATCTCCCAGAACTGGGATGACTGAAGATCAAAGTCTGTATCTTATGAAGTCAGTTCCCAGAATTTTTATACAAAAATGCTGCTTATCAACAAGCTACATATTAATCAGTCAGCATTTACAGAAACAATGTCAAAAGACTGGTGGGATGGGTTACAATTCCTTATTACACAATCTATTCTTTTTTTTTTTTAAATATATTTTATTGATTTTTTACAGAGAGGAAGGGAGAAAGATAGAGAGTTAGAAACATCGATGAGAGAGAAACATCGATCAGCTGCCTCCTGCACATCTCCTACCGGGGATGTGCCCGCAACCCAGGTACATGCCCTTGACCGGAATCGAACCTGGGACCCTTCAGTCCGCAGGCCAACGCTACACAATCTATTCTTATCCAGTTGCTTATCCCAAATAAGATGCCCCGATCTGAATTTTATGAAGATACTGAAAAATCATTTATTCACCCATCCATCCATCCATCCATCCATCCACCCACTAATTAAACATTTATTAGGCATCAGTGTGCCAAAAACTAGAGTTGGTTCCTAGGGATGCTAGAATCCTTGTCCCCATTCTTGTGAGTGAAGAGAAACATAAAGTACAAACTAATAATAGTAAAGAAGAGAAAACAATCACTGTGATGTGCTTAAATCCAAGCACGAGATCAGAATATGTTTTACCTAAAAGAGGCATTATAGATATTTGAGCATTTGCAATGTCAAGTTGAGTCATATTTATTAGAGAACTATACTGCCCAATTCTGCTTGCATTATAAGGGAGAGTGAATTTTTTTTGGGGGGGGGAGGCGGTGTTTTTTTTTTTTTCTCTGTAATATACACAGAACAGAAAGAAAAGCAACAAAATGAATTTTCTGTCTCACGGAGAAGAGATCCTGTATCTTGCAGTAAAATAAAATTTGCAGGTAGATTAGTGAATTTAACTTTAGGATTCCAAACAGAAGTATCTACCATTGATCTTCCTATGACTCAGATTGAACCTTGGGTGAAAAAGAGTTCCCAGGGTCTCAGGCAGCATATGAAACTTCTCTTTAGAAACCTGAAGTGTAACATAGGACACTGATCTAAAGCTTTGGTACATCTGGTCTCCTGCTGACAGTAACAGCAGGCCTTCTGAGAGGCATGAACTACCTCTGATAGAAAAACCAGGAGTTCATTCTGAGGGTCAGGGCTGGCTAACTCATAGAAGCTATTGCAGCGCACAGTAGGAAATGATTGTGAGTTGATGCTGAGTGCACTTTCCCAGGCATGTAGAAGGGTTTTAGTACTGCAGGAGCAATTACCACTTAGCAAAGAATCAGCCCCCTCTTACTGAAATTAGACCATAAAATGAGTCAGGCTAGTGGACAAATTGCACTACATGACCCTGCTGTGTTAGTGACCTATATTCACTTTCCAAACTTAGTATGAAGCTCCGAATCTGCAGCAAGCAATTCAGTGGAGGGTGGCAAGAAAGGTAGAACCAGGTAGAATGCATTCAAGGGAGAACTGGGGAGAGGTCAGTTTTATCCTATCTCTTAAGATAGCAACAAGTCAGGTTAGGATAGTGCAATTAACTTCCATTTCCTAATTTTATGAATAACAACTCTGGGAGGAGTCAAAAGTGAGAAAATAAGGACGAGAAATTGGTACCCCTGGTAAAATGATGGGAAGGGAAGGGCAGGACACATTTAGTAGTTATAATACCATTAAACATGGGTAAGCAGATTAGTAGATGTTCAACATAGCAAAGAAAAAGGCCAGGTCTCAAGAATTCTTTTCATGGATTATATGATTTTAAGGTTTAAATGGTTATATTTAGAACAAAGTTATGAGTTCAAGAAATTTCTACTTTCTTAGAGTCTTCTTCATCTGAATCACCCTGTAAATGAAAAGAAGCAGTGAAACTGATTTCAACAGAATTATAAAATGACCTTTGACTAGGAGAAATGATTAAAGTAATTTGGTAAGACGTATCTAGACCTTACATTTGTTTCTTCTGTATAATACTATGTTTTGTTTTCATTAGTTTTCTTTGAGGTAGTGTGTGTGTGTGTGTGTGTGTGTGTGTGTGTAGGGGTCTGTAACTTATGAACATGGGCACAAAATAAATGTAAAGGAAATAGGAAAATAATGAGATGTAAAGGTAGCCAAGTTCACATCTAATTGGGAGTATTTACAAGAAATTGCCTCCAAAGAAAGAAATTTTTAGAGTATGAACTTTGACTAATTAAAAATAATTGACATTGACAGACTAATACTGAATCTAATAATAGTCTAGTTTTTCAGATCTTAGAATAAGATTAAATTTTATATATCATGCTCACTAGATTCAACTCAATTCAATAAATATTTACTAAGCACCATAATCGACACCAGGGATGACAGACAGCATTTTAAAATACTTTTAAAAGTTGTTTAGTATTTTTTGGTCTTAAAAAAATTAAAATCTCTTTGAGAGCAAGGGCATGGTGAGAGATGTGAGTAGAAGAGTTGTACTCAAAGGACTGTAGCAGCAAGTGGAAGAGTTCATTTTCATAACACATTTTTAGTGAATCAACATACACCAAGAAGGTAAAGTTTTAAAACATAAGACATGGTAAACATTATAAAATCCTCCAACCTTTAAGGGGCAGGGGAACTGGAAAAAGGTTGTAAAGTTTGTCTACTAAATGAGGAGGCAGAGTTGCAAAGTTGGCAACCAAATGTAGGAATCTTAAAGAAAACAGTCTGCAGAAAGGCTGAAGCAACAGCAACTCTTTCAGGGCACAATGTGGTGAGAGATGGAAAAATTTGAAGAGGAAAGAAGCTTGAATAGCTCTCTCTCTCTCTCTCTCTCTCTCGATGCTCTTCTTATTGTTTCTTTACATTTACAGTTGAAATTTGAGTGTAGAAAGGATGGAGCCCACAGAGGAGGAGATACTAAAAATGAAAATAAAAATGCAAATCATTAAAGTCATAAGATCCTGGAAGGTCAAAGATGGAATGGTATCAAAAACAGGGTTAGCCCTCCAGGTTGTCTTGGAGGTGAAATATCCTTTGGCAGTCTCTAGGAAGAGGGTGACCCTTCTTCAGACTAGGGGAGTAATTCTTCCTCCCCTACTAGAAAGGGGTGGTGAGCAAGTTGGGGAATGTATAGAATGGAGAGGAGCCAGAAAGGAAATAGCAATGGTGAATATAAGGGAAAATCTGGACTAGAGAGAAGTGAGTTGATGAGGTTCCTATGTGATGATCTGCACTCTATCAAGTAGGAGGTAAGGACGTTAAAACTAATTTTGGACTAAAATAAAGGATTCATTTGATCTAACTAATCCATCAGCACTCTGGGGGACTTCAGAAAAAGAAACTAGTTAGATTAACGCTAAATTTGTTTTCATTATCCTATATAATAAAAGCCCAGCGACCGAATGGCAGAATGACCAGAACTACCGGTCGACCTGTTGCTATGACGCACACTGACCACCAAGAGGCAGACGCTTAATGCCCCCTGGTGGTCAGTGTGCTCCCACAGTGGGAGTGCCACTAGGCTGACTGGGATGAGCGGCTGCTCTTGCAGTGGGCTGATCCCCGCAGGCCATGCCCCCACCAGTGCATGAATACCGTGTACTGGACCTCTAGTTATTTATAACACTACTTTCTTCTTTGGTACATTTCATAAACTACATAAGGTCTTAAAGTCTCCCTCAACCTATGGGGCGCTGCTACAGTGTTTTGGACAGGTTCAAGCCTTGGACTGATGAAAAGGCACAGTCCTCTCATTGCCACGTGCAAGTCCCAGCTTGGAGGGCAGAGCCTTCCCAGCACAATTAGCCAACAGCTATAGCTGTAAGCTTGAACCTGTGGTCTGAACACATGGCCCCACGTGCCTGAGTGATAGAGTTCAGGTGCATGTAATTGAGTGGGACTGAAACCTATGAGAATGCTATACACATCTTGATTACGTCCTTACATTGCCTCGTGGCATCAACTATAAAATAAAGACACGGCTTGTGGGCATTGGCGCTGTCCATCAGAGGGGCAGTGTCCCACCGAGACCCAGCTTTCATTCTCTTGTCTGTCTTTTCTAAGCCTTTCACCCCCCCACTCAGGGTCACTGAACCAGGCTTAGCTGGCATGGCACATAAGGCGCCCTAGGGCTGAGTATGCCATGGCCGTGCCAGCTCCTCACATTAATATATATATTTTATTGATTTTTTACAGAGAGGAAGGGAGAGAGAGAGAGAGTTAGAAACATCGATGAGAGAGAAACACCGATCAGCTGGCCCCTGCACACCTCCCACTGGGGATGTGCCCACAACCCTGGCACATGCCCTTGACCGGAATCGAACCCGGGACCCTTCAGTCCGCAGGCCAACGCTCTATCCACTGAGCCAAACCGGTTTTGGCCCTTATAATATATTTTATGTTTCCATTATTATTTCAGAGAGTGGGTCAGTACTTTAAGTGGGAAAGCATATTTGAGTTAATTTTTCAAGAAAATGAATGGTCAAAGTGTTGGAGAAAAGGGAAGAAGCTAACATTTATTGTTTAATTTCAGTAGGAAAGATGAACTAAATAAAAATGATAAAATACAATGAGAAACACATTAGCTTATTTTTAGAGAACACTTGTTTATTTTAAAGTGCAATAATTTAGCCCTAGCCAGTTTGGCTCAGTGGATAGAATGTTGGCCTATGGACTGAAGAGTCCCAGGTTTGATTCCCATTAAGGGCACATACCTAGGTTGCAGGTAGATCCTTGGCAAGCAGGAGGCAACCAATCAATATGTCTCTCTCGCATTGATATTTCTGTCTCTCCCCTCCTTTCCACTCTCTCTAAAAATCAATGGAAAAATATCCTCAGGTTAGGATTAACAAAAATCAATCAATCAATCAATCAATCAATAACTAAAACAATATTTTCATATATAGCATATTGTTCAATTGACCCAAAAGGCAAATGGAAGCATTCTCCTCATGGAAAGTTGCTTATTAGGAAGTTTATGTTGCACGTGGGGATAGAAAAGAAGTTGTAAAATCATGATGGCATATGTTCTCCAAATTAATGAGCATCTATTTTTTTTTTTTTTTTGTCTCAGATTTGTGCTGAACTTTTAAAAGATTTGTAAATGGACTGTTCTGCTGTAAGAAGAGTTTTATAGACTTAACACTTCACCTCAAAGTTCCTTTCAGAGCTCTAACCAGCCTAAGCCCAGGTGCTTGGGAATACCAGCAGTTGGCCAAGGGTGGTGGTGTGTGGTCAAGACAATGGACTACACACTTAGGTGTTAGTTTTCTTGGGTTGCCATAACATAGTACCACAAACCAAGTGCCTTTCAGAAAAAGAAACTCACAAGCCTGAAGGCTAGAGGTCTGAGACCCAGTGCTGGCAGGGTTGGTTCCTTCTGAAGGCTGTGAGGGAAGGGTCTGTTTTTGTCTCTCACATTTTCTAAGGTGGCCGTCTTTTTTTCTCTCTCTTCACATTGTCTTTTCTCTATCAGTGACTTTGTGTCCAAATTTCCCCCCTTTAAAGGAACAGCAGCCCTGCTGGATTAAAGCCCACCCTAATGACCTCACTTTAACTTGATAACCTCTATAAAGACCTTATCCTATATAATAAAAGGCTAATATGCAAATAGACCAAACTGCAATGACCAGTCGCTATGATGTGTACTGACCACCGGGGGCAAATGCCCAACACAGAAGCTGCCCCTGGTGGTCAGTGCACTCCCACAGGGGGAGCGCTGCTCAGCCAGAAGCCAGGCTCATGGCTGGTGAGCACAGTGGCGGTGGTGGCACACATCTCCTGTCTCCATGGCAGCGCTAAGGATGTCTGACTGATGGCTTAGTCCTGCTCCCTGTGATGGCTCCCAGACTGCAAGAAGGCGCAGGTGGGCTGAGGGACCTGCACCCCCCTCCAGTGTACGAATTTCATGCACCAGGCCTCTAGTCTTCAAATAAAATCACATTCTGAGATTAGGACTTAATCATATAAATGTGGAGGGTTGGGGAAACAATTCAATCCATAACAACTTGATAATACCAGAAAGATGGGCTTAAGTCTATTATTTAAAGTTATAAAGTAGCTTGAGAGAGAAAAAAATAATTGACATTGTGTATGTGTATAAAATGATGAGAAATTTGTATCTAATAATCTATTGTAAAAGAAGATAAACCAAGAAATGACAACATAAGCACCTTCTTTAGAATTGCAAGGGTAGCCAAAAGAAGAACTAAGCCTGAATAAACATTAAAAATGGTTTCCTCTGAGGTCTTGAAGCAGGGGCAGGAATTAATTACTTATTTTTATTATAGAGTCTATTAAATTATTTCACTTTTTAAAATTAAGTATATATATTAATGAAAAAATTAAACTAAAGGTTTAAGTTCCTAATAACTATGATATTAATTGGCAGTTATAAAAAAAGTAAAAATAGTCTTGGAAGACCAAGTAAGGTGATTTCACCTGATAAGAACAAGTATGATGTTCCTACAAGCTGGCAGTTGATAGTGAAAGATGCGACATCATAGGACTAAAGAATAGAGCTGCCTTTTTTAACTGACAAAGGTCGTATCTAATAGGAAAGCACTGTGAAACAATATAAAATTGAAAATATAGTTTTAGGATTAGAGTATAAAGAATAAGGCTGAGAGTATCCTCGATTATTTTTTTCTCAGACACATCACTCACTGGTTTTATGGCTTTTATAATTTATTTTATTTTATTTATTTTTATTGATTTCAGAGAGACAGAGAAATAGAAACATCAATGATGAGAAAGAATTACTGATCAGTTGCTTTCTGCATGCCCTCACTGGGGATCGAGATTGCAACCCCAGCATGTGCCCTGACCAGGAATCAAACTGTGACCTCCTGATTCACAGATTGATGCTCAACCACTGAGCAACACTGGCTGGGTGGTTTTATGGTTTTTAGTACGGCACTTAACCTTTCTATCTCACTGCAAATATATTTTACTAGAGGCCCGGTGCACAAAATGTATGCATGGGTAGGGTCCCTAGGCCTGACCAGCGATCAGGGCCGATCAGGGCCTTCTGGCTGCCAGCTGGTGCCTTCCTTTGTTCTGTGCCACCCCCTGGTGGTCAGCACACATCATAGTAAGCAATTGGTCTCCTGATTAAACTCCAGAGGGGACAATTTGCATATTAGGCTTTTATATATACAGACTGTCTGTAAAGTGGAACAAATAATCTTACTTTTTTTGATTTATAATTTTTTTCAATCATTTTTATTTTTAAAGTATTTTTCTCCTTATTTGTATTATATATACACATAACTATATTACACATAGAGTTATGTGTATACTAGAGGCCCAGTGCATGAAATTCGTGCATGGGTAGGGTCTCTAGACCTGGCCAGCGTTCAGGGCCGATCAGGTTCCCTGACTCCCTGCCTCCCTGCCTCCTCCTTCCCTCATTCCCTCAGCGCCCTGCCACTGCCGCTGGTCGCCTGCCATGTTCCACGCTGCCCCCTGGTGTTCAGCACACGTTATAGTGAGCGATTGAACTCCCAGTTTCAAGGTCAAACTCCTGAGGGGACATTTTGCATATTAGCCTTTTATGTATATATATATATACATACTTATTTTGTTGTCAGGTATAGTAAAATTTTATTGCCACACTGTAATAAGTGCTCTTTCAAAGGACTTCTAAAGATCAGACAAACTCACCCTGCTTCTGACTCTACACAGCAAAGTTTCTGTCATCTGAGTTGTGAATAGGAACTAAAAATCCATGGACCACTAGCAGGACTTAAACAGCCACCTATTGGTTCTGGATATAAATGTGTCCCTTAGAGAATAATTTGCAGTAACCTAACTCTAACTGCTAATCAATTTAAATTAGCTCCATATTGACTGTGGAGAAAAACAAACAAACAAACAAACAAACAAACAAACAAACAAACAAACATGTCTATGCTCGATGAGACTCTACAAAGCCTATTCCTGCAGAGAACCCAGAAATTGAATATGGAGAAGCTCTTTCAAGCTGTAATGAGCCACCTGCCTCCAGCTATAAAACCAGAGGAAGGACAGGAAACCTGCTGAACAACAAGAAGTCATTTCTAGCTCTGTGCAGCAGGGTCTCCACAGAGAAGTAATATTTTGTATAATGTCGCCAGACTTTCAGGGAATGTGAGACTATGTCTTGGGTTAGTTTATATTTGGTCATAGCTTTAAGTGTTATAATTCACCTGTTTTTATGCATCGTCAATTTAAATAGATGAAAAGTGAAAGTACAAGTTTAGTTTTTGTGAAATAGTCATTGAATATTTACTAATGCAGTCACCATAGTAGGTGTTCCAGAACAAAGGAAAAAAGGAAGGGTACAGGGTAGGTAAGATATGGAAGCCCTCAAAGTGAAAAGACTCTTCAGGCTGAGGAAACCATCATTATGGATCATTGGAAAAAACAGGGTCAAATACACTATCTATTTTATGGACACATGCATTGCAGATTTTTTTGTTTGTTTTGCTATACCTAGGACCATAGTACAGAAAGAACAGACTGCAGAGATGTGATGCTTGAAGGATGTATATAGTTAAAACTGGTACCATAGTGACCCAATTCTGAGATTCAATCTGAAAAAGAGTATAGAGACAAGAGACGAGTGAAAGGAAGAGAGGGAACAGAAGAGATGAAAAGGGCAGAGCTTGAAGAACAACATTTATAATGGACTAGAGGCCTGGTGCATGAATTCGTGCATTGGTGTTGTCTGGCCTGCCTGCCCCAATTGGGACCAATTGGGCTGGGCCGGCCAGGGGGAGGGGCCACAGGTAGTTGGTGGGTTGGCCCTGCCCCCAATCTGGGTGGGGGTGTTGATCAGGGGCAGGGCTGGATGGGGGAAGGGGCTGCGGGCGGTTGGCTGGCTGGCCCCATCCCCTGGTCAAACTCCCGGTCGAGGGGACAATTTACATATTAGCCTTTTATTATAGAGTTATATGACTATTCAGTGACAATAGTATAAACATTGTTAGTTCTTTCTAACAGATATAAATTATTTTAAAAATGCAACCATTTCTCTAATATAAAACTACTGACTGGGTAACCCTTTCCATTCTTTTCTTTCACAAAAAAATCTCATTTGTTCTCCTGTTTTGAATAAATAAAATAGAAATGTTTGACAATGACTAACCATTTTAAAAGGCAAACATTAACAAAATCCTAATTGTAAAAGGGAATAATATTCTAACAGTAGTATTTACCAAAATGCTCTTCTGTGAAGATTATTGCACTATATTGGTGTATGTACTCCTTTTACAAAGCATAACTTACTTTTTTGTAAGTTATGTTAAAATTTGAATCCTAAACTATTAGTGGCAATGCAAATCTTAGATTTCTCCAAAACCCCAAGCCACTTTTTTTAAACAAAAATTGAATTTAATAATATATAAAATAAATAATATATGTAATATAAATAATATATACACATATTAGTTTAGAAGATTATTTCAATTAAAGCATTCAAGTTTTTATGAATTAACTTGATACATAATGAAAAAAATAGTACTATTACAAAAAAAATTTTAATCATTTTCTTTTCATATATGTAGAAAGGCCAACAGTCAAAAATATAACACAGGTGAAATGGGGAGGAGATTTTCAAGAAATGTTCATTTAAAGGTAAAATCATTTGGGACATGCAGTACTCTCATTAGTAAAGAGCAGCCATTACTGAATGATAGCAGACATCACGAGAAAGCCAATCCCATTTACTAACAAGGCACATGAGAGTAATAGGGCTCTACAATTTTAAAAATATTGTGGGCTCTGGCTCTTTCATCTGATCAAACCTCCTGTAATTCTGAGCTTTGCTGAGTCACCACTGCTATTCAATCTTGTGTGCTCCTGTATCAAAATGTGTATTTTAAAAAATGTATCTTGTCATTGAAAGTATTACAGATGTCCCCTTTTGTTGATAAGCAGGGAATTGTCCTCATTGATTCAATTATCTATAGAGCACCTGGTCCTGGGAAATGTGTAATATGTGCAGGATAAATGAAAAGGAGGAGAAATGCCGAGGAAGCTGTAGAGTCTTATTCTTAAGTGAAAAAAAATTAAAAATCTTAGAATGTTAAAACAAAAGATTTGAGAGATTGTGTAATAATCTCACCACCTCTGCCAATATATTTTTGTAGCTGAAAATTAAGACAGGCAAAGAGGTTTGCTGAAGTCACCAACTTAGTTAATGGCAAAACCAACTTAGCATGCTTTGTGTGTGTGTGTGTGTGTGTGTGAGAGAGAGAGAGAGAGAGAGAGAGAGAGAGAGAGAGAGAGAAGAAGAAGAAGAAGAAGAAGAAGAAGAAGAAGAAGAAGAAGAAGAAGAGAGAGAGAGAGAGAGAGAGAGAGAGAGAGAGAGAGAGAGAGAAAGAAGAAGAAGAAGAAGAAGAAGAAGAAGAAGAAGAAGAAGAAGGAGGAGGAGGAGGAGGAGGAGAGAGAAAGAGAGAAAGTGTGGGAGGCAGTATTTTAGGATTTTAGGGCTGGAGAATAAGTAAGGGAGGGACTGGAGCAATGGAGGAAATACAAGTTATGGAACACAACTTTTGAATTAAAAAAAAAATCCAAATACTCAATTTTCTCAGTGCTTCATGTCTTTTGATTTTAAGCTCACTACTATTTCAACTGAATTTCATTTCTAAGAGTAACAGAGCAACCAAAGCAGTGTTCAGTTCTGTGAGATGTATAGTCCTGCCTGATGTTAGGCTTCTAAACTGTGTAGAAAAAGATAGTGCAATATTCAAAGTTTTATTGAAACAAAAATAGGGCCAAGTCTACTCTCTCTTCATTAGTTTCTCATCTCACATGCTCCTTTGTGCCTTCTTTTGGCACAAGAACGCTCCGTTGAGACAGCGTCATCCTCTCTGTGACACATTGTGAATTCGCACAGGGAGGAAGGAGATTTGGAGCAGGGGACAAGCAACTGGGACAAACAAGCCATCAGTGTGCAGGATCCCATTTTCAGTAAATGACCTTGCTAATGAAGAGAATGACACTGGAATGCCAACAATGGCTTAAATAGAATTCTCCAAAAAAATCTCTCTAAATTTAACTTTCTATATAAAGCCTGCCTCAAAGTTTTCCATAACCTATTAAAACATTTTAATGAATATCATTTTGTGATGGAAGGAGGCCATTATAGTGAACTTCCATTGTGTGGGGAATTTGCATTAATAGCTAGAAGGGTATTGGTCTCCAGCTCCTTAGCAACTGCAAGTGATTTCTTATACAATTTTTTCCTGCTTTAAGATGACCTTGTTCGTTTCCTTCCTAATTAATAATCCCAGGGGAGGTTGGTCTGAGAAAATGGTTATGAAAAAAATACCAATTTTATGATTGTGCTCATTGTCAAACTAACATTCAGAAAGAAACAATTAAACTGTTCCCTCTCACTCTCCAGGCTGTTCTGAATGGTCTGTTCTATTGAGTTTTGGGAATTACCTTGTCTGAACAAAAATTGGATAACAATAATAATAATGTTTAACATTTGTGGAGTTCTTACAATGTGCAGGTACTGTTCCAAACGTTGTTCATGTATTAACTCAGTTATACTTTATAACAATCCTATTAGGTTGGTGCCAATATTATGCCCATTTTATGTATGAGGAAACTGAGGCAAGGAATGATTAAGTAATTTGTCCAAGGTCATATGACTAGTAAGTGTGAGAACCAGGATTAAAGTGAGGCTATTGGATTGTTGTTCATTTATAAGAGGTTCTTCTACTCAACAAAATGTAGGTTCCATGATCTTGCTCAGCATTTACCCCCAGGTAACTACCAGATAGAGATCACCCAAGAATTTAGCAGCTCAGTGAGATTTGTGAATTCTCAAATCCCAGAATATTAGAGTTTAAATGTACTCTAGGAATCTTGTATACAAGGCCCCGTTTTACAACTGAAGACACTGAGAGCATTAAGGCAGCTAGTACACGAGAGAAATAAAAATAATACAAAGAACTAGAAGCTGTACCCAGGTCTTCAAAACATCTTTAATCTTTTTCCTTTGTTCCTGCATTGAATCTCAGAGTGCTGGGAGAATGAGTTCCCTTATTATATGCTGGGAAACTTATTTATACTGATATAAATAATTTCAGTTAAATGTTAGCTACTATATACCAAGGCCCACCTCAGCCTCTGAGCTACCTGTGGGAATGGTGGGGCTGGCTGGGTCATGACAGTCCAGCTTCTCTTGTCTGCCAATCCTGCTTCCTTTCCTTTCTTCCCCTCACGGGTTGTGAATCCCAAGAGCCATCCCCAGCAAACTTCCTATAGGCTAAGCTCCATCTCAGAGTCTGCTTTTAGGGACTCCAGACTGCAGGAAGCCACCCATTGTCTTCACTATCAGAGACGTGTAAACAAGGATCCCGGAACGCTGGTGAACCTTGAACCCATGGCAAGGGCCAGAGTTATGCACTGATTGTCTAGTCCAGACAATGGGGGCTCAAGTTATTTCTTGATCAAATAGTCTCAGAGTAAATCCTTCTAAAATTTACTGACCTTTAAGATAGTCTGTCTGTTACCGCAATTGCCCGCCTAAGAGGTAGATGTGTATCCAAAATCCAATAAAAGGTTGGCGAGGCCTGGGCACCAGTGGAAGTCCTTTCTCTTGCATTGGGCTTGCCCGCCTGGCCCCCAATATTTCCAAATTATTATTTTTTGTCTCATCTCTTTCATTTGCGTGCGGCCCCTCTTCCAGATCCTGAACCCTGAACCATGCGGGACGTGGGAACATTCACACCAAACAGGTGACATTTAACTATGTGTTTCATTGGAATTAAGCAATCCTTACCAAGACACAAGACAGTTTGCAGGTGCAATAAACAAGAGCATACATTTCTATAAATATGTGCAATATATATTTATATTTCATTTAAATTTTGTCTCAAATATAAATAGAGAGAGAACGAGAACATCAATCATCTCTCTGTCTCAGTCATCCAATCCTTATTCTAAGGTAGCAGATGCTCATGATCAGAGCGTGGCTCCTTGGAATGGATGTGCTTGGCAATGGTGTTTCACATTCATTGCTATTAGATCAGAACTTGACATAGCTGAGCCTCCATGTTTCCTTACTTCAGCTGTCCTAGATTGGAAATTGGGAGGGGCCAGTTCCAGTTTGAAAACGTCATGTTAACTGCATTTGTTTGTTTGGGCTGCTCTAACAATGTACCACATGGTGCCTTATAACAACAAAAATGTATTCTCTCATAGTTCTGGAGGCTTCAAGTCTGAAATCAAAGTGTTAGCAGGACACCCTCCTGCTGAAAGCTCTAGGGAAGAGTCCTTCCTGTCTCTTCCACCTTCTGGCTGCTCCAGGTATTCCTTGGCTTGTGGCAGCATCACTCCCATCTCTGCTCTGTCTTCACACGTCCTTCTTCCCTGAGTGGCTGTATCTCTGAGTCCTTTCCCTAACAACACCAGCCATTGGATTTAGGGCCCACTCTATATCCAAGGTGATTATATCTTGAGTTTCTAGTCATATTTAATTCCAAATACAGTCACAGTCTGAGGATATGGGTGGACACTAGTTTGGGGGGATACTACTTAATCCACTACATGAACAAATAAGTTATTCCCACAGAAGCCCCTCTTACTGGCACTTGACTCTTTTTTAGTAATATCACTTGTTCCTTGTGAGAGCATGGTCAGTTTCCCAGGAGACCCTCTCCTCCAATACTGATAATCAGAATTTGGGATTTATTTCTCATTAATTCATGCACTCCTAAGACTCAATTCATAGAAAGGTATCAGTTAGGGTTCTGCCAAAGAAACAGAACCAGTAGGCTGATAAAGTAGGATATAAAAATATTTATTTCAAGGAATTGGCTTAAATGATTATGGGGGCTGGAAAGCCTAAGATGTGTAGGGCAGGCCAGCAGCCTGGAAACTCTCAGGCAGGCGTGGGCATTGCAGTCACAGGCAGGATTTCTTCCTCAGGGAAACCTCAGCTTTGCTCTTAAGGCCTTCAACTGATTGGATAAGGCCCACCCAGATAATCAAATAGAATTTCCTCTCCTGAAAGCCAACCGGCTGTAGACATGGATTACATGTCTACAGTGCCGTCACAGTAACAACGAGATTGGTGTTTGATTGAATAGGTCCTATGGCCTAGTCAAATTGACTGGTAAAATACTTAGCACACAAGGGCTGATCTATTATTGCCTCAACTACTTTTCTGACATTGGAAGGTTCCATTTGGCAATGGCTTTTCCTGCCTGGTTATTATGGCCCCTGTGCAAAATTACTTCACCCATTGTAAAGTTTTTAAAAATTAAAATTGTTACTATAGGAACCCTAAAATTTTTGTTTGTTTTTACAGAGCAAGTGGACATAAAAATATTTTATGGAGGACAATCTGTAAAATCTAGGCTGAGACCTATGCATCTTTCCTTATCCTAACTAAGGTAAGCTATACACAAAGAAATAGATTCTTCACTTGACCACTTTCTCAAGCTCCCAAAATGATAAACTGGAGAGCTCGGGTTTGAACTTATGCCTGCCTGACAGCTGAACTCATTCTTTCTTAATATCAGTTAGCCAGTAAGTAGAGAGGCCAGGGCAAGCTCTCAGAACTCCTGATTGTCCAGTGTTCTCTGTTACCACACTGATGGCGATCCCTAACTATGAAATGGAGGCAAAATGGCAGAGTGTCTCATCTGAGGGAAGACAGACAAAATAACCTCAAAGTTATTTTTAGCTGCCAAATGCTGTACTTCATTTTAAGCTTTGCATTTTTCAAATCTAGGCCAAAGCAAATCTATGTTTACACAGGCTGGTATGTCTTTTGTGATAACTAATAATGGCAGGAGAGAAGAATTATGTTCTGTATGAAAATCCATTGACATCCCCAGTTTAGATGAACTGAAAATTAGCCTTATTATGATTGGTAAATATTTACAAGCATAATACAATAATAGGTTCAATTTTCTTTTGAAATAAGGCTCTATTTTAAGATAATTTTCTTAGGAGCAGAGTAAAACAAGGTCTTAGAAACAAAAACACCAGCTTATCATAACTCAGGTCCTTATTATTTCTGGATGTGTATGATTTTATTTGACATTTAAAAAACTTTATATACTTCAACGGGCCTGTACAAGAGAAACTTACTAACAAATTTCAACCTACTATAATGTATATTTCATGGTCAGGCAGTTTTGTGAAGCAAACTGAAGTCAACTCTAGTTATTTTGGACATATTTTCATAATAGTTATTTTGTACCCAGTGTTCTTTTTCTAAAATTCGACAGCAGTTACCTGAATAATCACATTAATTATTATCATAAGGAATATTGCTTATAATTTAGTGTAATTGCTTAACTCTATTATTTTCTATGAAGCCAATGGGATTTTAAGTGATTAGCAGGAATTATAAAATTTAGATATTCCAAATTTCCTCTTGTACTTCTCTAGTCTGCAAGAACTTAACTAATTTTCATACTTGAAATTGGTCTCCATTATTAAAGAGTCATGTATGACTAAGAATATTTAATAGCAATCACTTTCCTGACATACTTGATTCAGCATTCCATTCAATCCTGTTTTTTCCTAGAGGCTCAGATCCCTCCTCGCAGAGGACTGGTTTTAGCTGTGCCACCCCTCAGGGTGATCAAAAATTGAAATGTACGTGCACATTGTAAGTGGGTGTGACAAATTCAGGGGGAAAGCATAAAGCTTATCTGAGTGAATAGTATTGATAAGGACAATGCATAGTTTTATATAAATTCATTTGAATAATAAGGAATTCAGTGCAGTTGTTGTAGACTTAGCTGTTTCCCGAACATTTGAGATTGAAACCATAACCCTCCATGTGACAATGTTTTGAGATAGGGACTTGAAAGGGGCAATTAAGATTATAGGAGGTCGTAGAGCTGGACTTATTCCAATACTACTCGGGTCCTCATTAGGGATGTGAGCACGCAGAGAAAAGGCCATGTGGGGACACAGTGAGAAGTCCACCATCTACTGGTACAAGCCAAGGAGAGAGCCTCAGGAGAAACCAAACCGATCTACAGCTTGATTTTGGACTTCCAGCCTCCAGAACTGAGAGAAAATAAGCCTAAGAGCTTCCTCTGGCTACTGACGCTGCTCTGGCCCTGTGTGCAGCCAGCCAGAAGTGTCAGAGATTAGGCTCCAATTGTCCACTAATAATATGCTGTATCAAGCATCTTCTGTGGGCTTCTTTTCAATTTCTTCTCACTTTTCCACTTCCCTCTACTGTTCCCTGGCATCACCTCCCAAATAACCCACTTGCACTAAATACTTGTCTCAGTGTTAACATCTAAGGCAGTGGTTCTCAACATTCCTAATGCCGTGACCCTTTAATACAGTTCCTCATGTTGTGGTGACCCCCAACCATAAAATTATTTTCGTTGCTACTTCATAACTGTAATTTTGCTACTGTTATGAATCGTAATTAAATATCTGATATGCAGGATGTATTTTCATTGTTACAAATTGAACATAATTAAAGCATAGTGATTAATCACAAAAACAATATGTAATTATATATGTGTTTTCCGATGGTCTTAGGCGACCCCTGTGAAAGGGTCGCTCAACCCCCAAAGGGGTCGCGACCCACAGGTTGAGAACCACTGAATTAAGGGAACCCTAACTAAGAGAGCCACTTAGGATTTCTATGATGGCTAAAGTAAGTTCTATAAGAAAAGTATCTACATAATTTAGTAATAGGCTCAGTAATCTTACATAATAAAGCTCTATTCTAAGATAATTTTCTTAGGAGTGGAGTAAAACTGTGTCTTAGAAACAAAAATAATACTCGATGCTCAATAGTAGCAGCTCAATAAATGTTATTATTGAGATGACAGGTTCTTTTTGTTCTTATGGCCTCCATTCTACACTAAATTCCAAGCTTAATAAGCATCTCGTTTTTCCTCTGCCCATCCTATATAATAAAAGGCTAATATGCAAATAGACCAAACAGCAGAACAACCAAACAACCAGTCTCTATGACGTGCGCTGACCACCAAGGGGCGCGTGTGGAACATGGCGGGCGTTGGCCGTGGCGGGATGGTGGAGCAGGTGAGCAGGGGTGCCAGACCAAGGTGGGGCACTGGTCACTGTCATCCGGGCAAGCCTCTGGTGGTTACTGAAAAATCTTTGCTCCTGCATGCTGCGGTCCCACCTGGCACTGGCCCCACTCACACCCGCTGCCAGAGCCAGAGTCGCTGCTCACATCCACTGCTAACACCCGCCCCGTTCGCACCTGCAGCCAGTGCAGTCACTTGCACCCACTGCCGGTGCCTGGCACCAGTCCCGATTGCTTGGTGCCATCAGCGAGTGCGAGTGGTGGTTGCCAGCCCTGATCACCCCTTAGGGATTCTCCACCTCCCCCTGATCCTAAGGGGCGATTGGACAGCAGACGCTGCTCGCACTTACTGCTGGCACCAGCCCCAATCACTCTGCGCCGTCAGCGGGTGCAAGCGGGGCTGGCGCCATCAGCATGTGGGAGTGGCAGCAGCAGGAGCGGGGGCTGCCAGCAGACAGGGGACTGGAGGCTGCAGTGGGCATGGAGGATGGGCTGAGAGCTGGCCCTGTGCCCACTGCAGCCTCGGGGGCGCACAGTTCCTTTCAAGGTGCACGAATTCGTGCAGTGGGCCCCTAGTCCTATCTAATAATAGACAAACATGGCAATTAACCGTACCTCTGACTCGCTTCCCATTGGCTAATCAGGGTGATATGCAAATTAACTGCCAACCAAGATGGTGGCCAGCAGCCAGGCAGCTGAAGCAAAGAGGAGGCTTGCTTGCTCCAGTGATGGAGGAAGGCAAGGTTCCCTGCCTGCTGCTGCCAGCCTCTGAGCTGCACTCTAAGAAACAATGTTGCAATTATAGAAGCTAAACAAACCCCATGCTTTCAGCCAGCCAGCTGAGCTGGAGTTGCAACAGTGTTTCAATTATAGAAGCCAAACAAACCAGATACCTGCTTTCAGCAGCCAGGGTCTCAGAGCTGGAGCCGAGCCCCAGAGCTAAAGCCAGCTCTCAGTTCCAGTGACAGCCATAGAAGGTAAATAAATTCCAGAATAAAAAAAAAAAAGAAAAAAAGGAGAGGTTGGGAGCTTCAGTCACCTGCCAGCCTGAAAACGGCCCTCAGCCCCTCACCCAGACTGGTCAGGCACCCCAGTGGGGACCCCCACCCTGAAGGGGGTGTGACCAGCTGCAAACAGCCATCATCCCCTCACCCAGGCTGGCCAGGAACCCAAGTGGGGCCCACACCCTGATCCAGGACACCCTTCAGGGCAAACCAGCCGGCCCCCACCCATGCACCAGGCCTCTATCCTATATAGTAAAAGGGTAATATGCCTCCCAGCACCGGGATCAGCAGAGCCATGAGGCCTCCCGAACCCGGGATCAGCAGAGCCATGAGGCCTCACGCCCCGGGATCAGCGGAGCCGAGAGGCCTCCCGGAACTAGGATCAGCTGAGCCACAAGGCCTCCTGGCACCGGGATCAGAGGAGCAGCGAGGCTTCCCAGCATCGGGATCAGCGGAGCTGCGAGGCCTCCCAGCACTGGGATCAGTGGAGCCGCGAGGCCTCCTGGCCCTTGGAGCAGCATGACAGGGGGCAGCGCCCAAACCCCCTGATTGCCCTGCGGCACTGTGTGTGACAGGGGGCTAGGCCACAACCTCCCTATCTGCCCTGCTCTGTTCGTGACAGGGGAAGGTGCCCCAACTCCCCAATCGGCCCTGCTCTGAGCCCGAGGGGCTGCACCTAGGGATTGGGCCTGCCCTCTGCCACCCGGGAGCAGGCCTAAGCCAGCAGGGTCCCAGACTGTGAGAGGGCACAAGTGGGGCTGAGGGACAACCCCCCCCCCCCCCCCCCACCGCCAGTGCACAAATTTTTGTGCACCGGGCCTCTAATATCTTAATAATAGCCCTCAAGGGTTCACCACTCTAACTGGGAGAAGAGCTCATAATGATGGACCAAGGAGCAAAAATGTATGAAGGAACTCGGTGTGTTTCCCCAAAGCAGGTAGGACTGGTGGATGGAGTAGCTCATGCTGAGACCTTCCCATGGCCTGTCACACTTGACAGATTACATTTTACCAATTGGGTTGTCCACCTTTCAGTGAATCCAGAAATACAATGTGGTTGGACGGGGGGTTTCTGATGAACAGTATCCTTTTGCATCAAAAACCCTTAAATTAAATGATGATTACACATAACAACTTATCTGTTACTTGGTGTTGTACAAAGGGCACAGAGCTGAGACCACAACCCTGGATTTTAGGCCTGCATCCTGTTACTAATTATGTTCACCTTGGGTAAGTCATTGAATTTTCTCTGGGTCTCAGATGATGCATGTGAACATCAATTTAGTTTTTACCAAAGCTCTATAAGCTTATGATGTTTAAAAGTCAATGAATAAATTTTCATGACACATTAATTTGAAAGTAAAAAGAGGTGGCCCAGAGTTGGAGTGTAAAGACAACTATGAAAAAACTCAAATGCTAACTTGTAAATGCAAAGTTTGGTTTGTAAAGAACTCACACAACTTGAAAGTGCATAGGATTCAACATAGGCAAAATATTCTAGATTATTACGCATATCATTTGAAATGGTGATTTTTAACAGTCTCATAGTGCAACTTAGGGGCCTAACCTGAACCATCTACACGCAATGAGTCACTTGCAAAGAGCCTGGGAGCTGTCGAGGAGGTGCTATATGGGAGGGTACAAAATATACATTGTATGAATAATTTCACCAAAAATCAATACTCTGCTTTTTGTCACACTTGTGCATGGAAATACCAAAGTGAAACTGATATGAAATAAAAATGAAGCAGACTCACCTATTTATGTTGACTTAGATAATTAAAGAATAAAATTGACCCAAGAGCATATAAAATGAGAAGTAAATGGGTTTTTAAAGATTTTTTTTCAGCATTTGCAACACAACATGTATCTTATGCCCTCCTTCAGCAAGTGCAAAATTACTAGATGCTTTTTCTAATCATCTAAACTTGAAACCTTAGAGCTAGCTATGCCAACTCCAGGGCCTTCAGGGAATATATACACATAAGATAAAAGGAGAAAGGGGCATTTCATCAAAGGAAGGGTGCACACATCCTTCCCCAACACAACAAAAAACCTGGCACATTTCTCATCCACACCTGCTGTGCTTTGTCTTGCACTTTAGCATATTCTCCTTTATTTTTCAACCTTTCCATCCAGATCTGTTCAGTCACCAAAGCTTCTCATTTCTGATGTCTGTCTTGCATCCTTTCCTTTCTACTTTACAGCAGTCACCTTAATTGAGCCCGTATCCCTCAGACTTCCACACATTCTCATAGGTGAAACTTTGTTTTTGCTAATTTTCTTCTTTGCGCAATTCAAGACTATATCATCAGTTTGATGTTTAACCCTTCAGTCGTAGGCTTCTGCTGAAAAAATATGCTGAAACTTTCCATCCCCAACAGGCTCAAATCCAGACTTGTTACTAGAGTGTTAAGGTCAATTGTTACCTGGAAGCAAGCTCCCTTTCCAGCTTTACGTCCCACTCCTCCTTACACTCTACCCCTAAACAATTAAACTAGTCTTTCTTCTGGGAATATTGAGCTTCCCATCGTTATGCTGTGGCTTCTGTTATTGAACTCTGCTTATAACTTCCCCTTAGTCCCTCTCCTTCCTTTATTTAATTCTTCCTAGCCTCCAGATGTCCAATCTATAGAAAGTATCTTCTTCCAATAAATTTCCCCCTACCCCATGATTCAAGCCATAAGCTCCTTTATGTCAGATGCTGTGTCATGCATTACCCTTAACTATTAGTAATCATTGCTAATGATAATAATAAATAGTAATTATTGGCCACATATATGAATTGATATTGTGAATTATCTTTTTGTGTGTCTCATATTCTTGTTTCTATACTACATTCATTGTGATCTCTGAGACTAGATTCTATTATGTTTTCAAGTTAGAGAAAAAATTATAAACTTTTATAAATCTAGTTAAAACTTTTACTAAATCTCTTTGTTAGCACTATTATTAGATGCTAACAGGCACAGACTGTTGGAAGTTGTGTCACACTGGACTGGTCATCTCATAGGTCTGTATTAACCAGATATATAGACTTATCAGAAATTAAAAGTAGACTATTCTGTAAATCACTTGTTCAATGTATATTTGTAGAAAAAACTCTACTTATTGAATAAATAAATAAATAAAAAAAATATATAGTTAATCAATTTTTATTAAAATAATAAACCTATTATCTTATTTTGAATGATGAAAATGTTCTATAATTTACTGTGATGATTGCATGACTCTAAATTTAGTAAAAATGTGCATTTAACACAGGTGAATTGTTTGGTATTTAAATTATACCTCAATAAAGCTGTTAAGTTGTATTAACCTACCTAAATATGATAGCTTCTTAAATATATGTGCTTAAATTATATAAAAAAAATTAACCATTCAACAATGGCCATTCACCCAACTTCCAGCTTGTCACTTCCTTGAAATGTCTGAATCTCAAGGTGAATATTATACCTATTGCCATTATTTTCTTTTCCTCCATACTTCTTCAGGGTTTTTAAACTATGTGTAAAGTTTATGTAGACTCCATAAATTTCCATTTGTCCTATTTTCTGCCATGGCCATATTGAAAGAGCCATGAGGAAAATTGGACCAAACGCATGTATATGTTTAGACACAAACCTACACATGTACATACTTTAACACTAAGATTGTATTTGCTTTACTGGGTTTTCATTTAAATCTGCTGTGAAGAGATCATGACAATTTCAGACAGAGTAAAGACAAATGTAAGTTCTTCTTTGACAGAGAGCAAGATAACATAGCACTCTCATTCAGATTGCCACCCAATTAACACTGAATAGTTCCTTCAGTCAATATATCGTTAACTAAATTCCTTTCTAAATGAACTTCCTCTGTTCCAATATCAGCATATTAGAAGTTATTATCACTCTGTCTCTACCAAATGCTTCTGATACCAGACTGTTCAGAATCCTTCTGCGCTCCTAACCCCCAAAGCGTAGTGTCTCCTACAGCTTAGAGCATGGCAGTGTTCTAAAACATCATATCACATCTCTAAATCGTCAATATGGAAATTTACTGAAAGTAAGCCTTTTAATTTAGCTAACTAAACAAAGACACCTGTAAACACAGTCTAGTCAAGTAATGTCCCTAGTCTCAGCTTCTTTGTATCCCCTTTGGTGCTAACAACTTGCAGTTTTTTGTCTCCTCCTTGAGTTAACATTTCCCCCCTCTTCATAACATTTTAAGGTTCAGTGCTTGAATGAAGGTGGTGCAAAGAAAAGTACAAATGACGAGTTCAGAAGTTGGTTTATTTCTCTAATAACCAAGACTTGAAACCTCAGATTGATGACTTTTGACTCTTCGTTGTCCTTGACTACACAATATGATCAGCTGCTCTTGCCTGTATATCTTCTCCCACAGACTAATTTGCACTGAGTGGAGTTAGGGTGGGGGAGTAGTGGAAGGAATAGCAAAGGAGAAGCAAGTCCTAAAAGAAATGAGGACCATCTATTCCACTTCACTTTGACTTGGTTTTCCTCTCATCATCTGGCATTGGATTAGGTCTCCACACCAGAAAGTAGCAGGAACCTAATTATTCTAGTTGAATAGTGATGTGAAGATCTAATCAAAGGTGGACCTCTTGTAGCTTACAGTTAGTGTTCCCCTAAATTATAGCAATAGTCCATGCACTGAATTATGCCCCAAAGAACTCGATTACAGGTGTTTGGTCATACCTCAAATAAAAAACAAAACAAAACATTTAATGTTTTAAAATCAAAACCAGAAGTGCTGCAGAAATTTCAACAGAAAAAAAAGTATGCTTGCAGAAAAATAAACAATATATGTGACTTACTAATAATATCTTTAACATAAAAACAGCATTATGTAATGCACCTATAGGAAAATTTGGACAAATGATGTTTTTCAAATCTTAATATATATGAATGAAGCACAGCTAAATGGTCCTTTAAAATTATTAAGATACTAGAGGCCTGGTGCATGAAATTCATGCACGGGTGGGGTCCCTAGGCCTGACCAGCGATCAGGGCTGATCAGGGCCAGGCTGACGAGGGACAGGCCGGAGAGGAAGCAATGGTCGCCGCCCCGGGCACAGAAGGAACCGATGCCAGACACCAACGCCACCATCATTGGCACCCTGCCACCACGCAGTACCCCACCTCCCAACCTCCTCCTTCCCTTTCCGCCACACTGCCACTGTGGTGATGGGTGGCAGGCCGATTGGGACCTGCTGGCCGGGGGGAGGAATGGGGCAAGGGAGGTTGGCTGCTGGCCACAAGGAGGGAGCCAGCTCTCGGCTCTCCTGGAAAAGGGGCCGTGTCTGCCGCCATCTACCTCTGGTTCCCTGTCCCAGCCCGGGGGCTTGAGGGAAGGACTGCAGGAGGTTGGCTGTGGGAATGCACTGACCACCAGAGGGCAGCTCCTGCATTGAGCATCTGTCCCCTGGTGGTCAGTGCACGTCATAGCAACTGGTTGTTCTGGTTGCTTAGGCTTTTATATACATAGATATTAAAGATTTCCAAATTATAAAATAAAATAAAAATAGATAGTTCCACTCCTATGGTAAGGAGCAAATATTTTTTACTACTGTACTATTTAAATATGTAACATTGCTTTAAAAGGAAAAACATTATACAAATTGCAATGGCATTCACATCTAAAATCACTGAAAATTGCAGAGTTTGATTATCTAAAGAAAGCAAGATAAAATGAATACATTTGTGTTTAATTGGAATATTGTGAAGTTTAATGAAATCAAACAACCTTGAAGAGATGTAGGTGATGGTTAATATACCTACCACATTGGATTTTCAGATTAATATTAAAAGAAAACAACCTGATTCATTTCTGTTTATTCCAGTATTAAAACCAAGTGACACTCGTGGGAATTATTGGAGAAACAAATTAAAACAACAGATGGACTTGCAGTTGCCTGTATAAGAATGTCTTTTCACAAAGCCTGCTGACAATTTCAGGGATTATAAGGTGTTCTATTTCATTTCAAATAAAAAATACTCCCTTTTTTCTTCTTACTTGGCTGTCAACCTTTGAGGGTATCAAAGAAAATGATTTGAAAATGTCATGAAAGTCTTTTCTTGGGCCTTTTACAAGACACATCTTATAAGACATGTATAAGACTCGCTATTCTTAATTGATAAAAAGAAGAAGAAAAATGTAAGTAGCTTCTATCTCCTAAAGTATGAATCTTCATACTATATGAGAGCAATTGTTTTTATGAAATAAAATTTTGACATGGTTTTTAAAGAAAAAACACCCAATTATCTACTATGTCTTTATTTAACATAATTACAAGGTTTTATTCTTAATATATGGGTCACTAAGCTTAAGCAGTGACTCAAACAGTGGCCATGGTAGCAGCTGACTTTGTAAATATTTTGTCCTTATAGACTTGGGTCAATAGACAGGCCATTTTTTTCTGTATTGTTATTGAATGTGTTTTTTAATAAATAAATATTTAGGTTACTTACTAACCTTTTATATGAAAAATTTTTATTTTTCATATAATATTCATGCAGATACCCAAATATATAGTGAGGGCCTCTAGTGGGAAAAAATTTCTAATTTCAAAGCATTTAATTCTACTGATTATACTGAAAGTCCATGTAGAGAAGACGATCTGTTTATAAAATAAATTCTCAAACTGGATCCCAAGGATTTCTGCTTTTAGTAATGGCAGAGTGGCATTTAGTAGGCCAACTCTTTTTCTGGTAACAACTAGAAAGTCTGGATTTAAAAAAAAAAAATTGTCTGAAAGCATTAGAGAGGTAAGAAAGGAATAAAAGGAAAATAATTCTCCACCCCCAAAATGAAAGTACCCAAAGAAATAAGCCCAACATTCATCACCACATTTTTCTTTGAGGCGTTTACTGATTCTCAAGAGGTGGTAGAAGTTGAGAAGCTGAGCTGAACTTCTGGCAATGTTGTGACTGGGAACAAACAAAAATTGGAGTATGCAGCCCACAAAGAAAAAGGGAATCTGGTCATCACTCTAGACCAGTGGTTCCCAACCTCTTTTTGGCCATGCCCCACTTAAGCATCTCTAAAATCCTGATGGCCCCCACCCCCCGTGACATATAATTCTTCTTATTAAAAAAGAACTCCTATTCACATGGAGGAAGCCTAAAAGGCCATTAAGTTGGTCTAAACAAGCTTCCAAAAACATGGTATCCATGAAAGAAAAAAATAAAAGAATGAAAGGACAGTTGAAGTACTGAGGACGAAATCACTAAGAAATTATTAAAAAAATAATAATAATATAAAGTGATATGAAAAAATAGCAAATAAAGTTTCAAAACATGTAATAGAGAACTGAAATGCACAAATATGTCACAATATATGTTTATATACTGTATATGAGGCCCCTAGAACCATAAGAAATGCAAAAAAATCATTATTAATAACTCATTCTCGAATTGCCCCCCTTAAAAATCAAATTGCCCCCCTGTGGGACGTGTACCCCACATTGGGAATCACTGCTCTAGACTCTCAGTTGAAACTAATGGAGGACTATATCCAATAGTATGTATAAACAAATGGATTTGTTCTTACAGAGACTGAAATCCAATTTGAAACCAGATCAATTCTTGATTGGATTAGGGGATCTGTCCCTAGCTCACCAGAAGCAAAACTATATACCGTCTAGACAAATAGAACATCATTCTCTAAATGTTTTCATAAGTTATATGGAGCATTCTGTAAAAAGTTACAATGCATTCCATGAGAAAAAAAAATAGAAGAATAAACACAAGAGAAGGAAAAAAAATAGTAGGAACAAACACAAAAAGATCTATATATTCAAGTTATTAGACATAAACTTTAAAATAATTATTAATATGCTAAAATACAGACAACATGATGGGAAATTTTATCAGAGAACTGAAAAACACTAAAAAGAATCAAGTGGAAATTCTACAACTAAAAACTACAATAACCTAAAATGAAGAATTGCCCTCACCAATTTGGCTCAGTAGATAGAGTGTCGGCCTGCATACTGAAAGGTCCTGGGTTTGATTACGGTCAAGGGCACATGCCCTGGGTGTGGACTCAATCCCCAGTAGGGGGCTTGCAGGAGGCAGCCAATCAATGATTCTCTCTCATTTATGTTTCTATTTGTCTCTCTCCCTCTCCCTTCCTCTCTGAAATCAATAAAAATATATTTGAAAAATAAAATAAAGAATTAATAAATGGAGTTAATTATAGGTTAGACAGATCTGAAGATTCATAAACCTAAAGATAAGTCAACAGAATATATGAATGAAATAGAGATTAAAAAAAGGATGAGATGTGAAGAACACAGGAGAAAGGTCTAAAATGTGTATAATTGAAGAATAAAGAAAAAAATGGGGCAGAAACAATATTTGAAGAGATAATGAGAGGCAAATTTTTGACACTGATGAAAGTTAGAAATCCACAGTTAAGAAACTCTCTCTACAGAACCATGTGAAGTACCAGAACTAATCTATTCTGTTAAAAATTAAGATAATGATTACTTTGGGAGAATAGAAACTGGAAGAGAGCATGAGGGAGGCTTAGGTTTGAGCAAAATTATTTTTCTTGATTTGGGTGTTTAATCTACATGTAACCATATATTCAGTTTGTGAATTCTCATTGTGGTGCACATTGAAAATATGTTCACTTTATGTATTTTACACTTTAAAGTAAAACTATGTAAAATAATAACATTATGCAAATTCTTAACCAGGATTAATATAATGCAAACCAACCAAGTATAGCATAGTAAAATTTCTGAAAACAAAACCCAATCATATGCTGCTTACAAGGCACACATCTTTTTTTTTTTTTTTAATATATCTTTATTGATTCCTTGGCCGGAGTCAAACCTGGGACCCTTCAGTCCGCAGGCTGACACTCTATCCATTGAGCCAAACTGGCTAGGGCAAGGCACACATCTACACTAATAAAAGACAAACATGCAAATTGACCGTACCTTTGCTATGCCCAAGCCACGTCCACCAGCCAATCAGAGCGACTACATGCAAATTAACCCAACCAAGATGGTGGCCGGTAGCCACGGAGCTGGAGTGAGCAGGAGGCTTGGTTGCCCAGTGATGGAGGAAGCCAAGCTTCCTGCCTGCCACGGCCAGCTCTGAGCTCCACTCAAGGCAACAAAGTTTCAATTATAGAAGAGAAATAAACCCCAGATACCTGCTTTCAGCCGGCTGTGGCCACGGAGCTGGAGTGAGCAGGAGGCTTGGGTTGACCCTGGCAATGGAGGAAGCCAAGCTTCCCGCCCACCCTGGTCAGCTCTGAGCTCCACTCAAATATATAAAGTTTCAATTATAGAAGGTAAATAAATCCCAGAATTAAAAAAAGAAAGAAAGAAAGGAGAGGCTGGGAGCTTCCATCGCTGGGGGGCTTGGCCAGCCTGAAAATGGCCCTCAGCTCCTCACCCAGGCTGGCCAGGCACCCCAGTGGGGGCCCCCCACCCTGAAGGGGGTGTGGCCAGCCTGCAAACAGCCATCAGCCCCTCACCCAGGCTGGCCAAACCTCCATGGTGCGAGGGTCCCCACTGGGGGGGGCTTGACTAGCCTGCAAACAGCCATCAGCCCCTCACCCAGGCTGGTCAGGCACCCCAGCGGGACCCCCACCCTGATCCGGGACACCCTTCAGGGCAAACCACCTGTGCACCAGGCCTCTATCCTATATAATAAAAGGGTAATATGCAAATTGACCCTAACAGCAGAACAACTGGGAATGACTGGTCACTATGACACACACTGACCACCAGGGGGTAGATGTTCAATGCAGGAGCTGTCCCCTGGTGGTCAGTGTGCTCCCACAGGGGGAGCTCTGCTCAGCCACAAGCCAGGCTGATGGCTGCCAGCACAGCGGTGGTGGCGGGAGCCTCTCCTGCCTCCTCAGCAGCACCAAGGATGTCTGATTGCAGCTTAGGTCTGCTCCCTGCTGGTAAGTGGACATCCCCTGAGGGCTGTCGGGCTGCCAGAGGGATGTCTGACTGCCAGCTTGGGCCTGATCCCCTGGGGAGCGGGCCTAAGCCAGCAGGTGTACATCCTCCGAGGGGTCTCAGACTGCAAGAGGGAATAGGCCGGGCTGAGGGACCCCCCTGAGTGCACAAATTTTTGTGCACCGGGCATCTAGTCTATAATAATAAAAGCATAATATGCTAATTAGACCAGACAGCTGAATGACATTCCAGATGTCATTTCAGACGTTCTTCTGGATGAAGCTGCAGCAGCGGGGGCCAAGGCAGAGTGGTTAAGTGTGATCAGGCAGGCAGGCAAGTGGTTAGGGGTGATCGGGCAGGCGGGTGAGTGATTAGGGGTGACCAGGCAGGCAGGCAGAGGTGGTTAGAGGCGATGAGGCAGGCAGGTGAGTGGTTAGGGGTGATGAGCCAGGCAGGCAGACTCTGCACAGGATCATGCCTAAACTGGCAGTCAGACATCCCTCGAGGGGTCCTGAATTGTGAGGGTGCAGGCTGGGCTAAGGGACCCCCTCATGCATGAATTTTGTGCACTGGGCCTCTAGTCTTTAATAAAGGAGCAAAAAAAAAGTTGTAGAAGCCCTAGCCAGTTTTTTCCAGTGGATAGAGCATTGGCCTGCCGACCAAAGGGTCCAGGGTTAGATTGTGGTCAAAGGCATGTACCTTAGTTGCAGGCTCCTCCCCAACCTGGGCCCTGGTCAGGGCTCCTGCAGGAGGCAACCAAACAATGTGCTTCTCTCACATCTATGTTTCTCTCTGTTTTTTCCTTTCTCTTGCACTCTCCCTAAAAATCAATGGGAAAATATCCTCGGGTGACAATTAACAAACAGCAACAACAATAAAAAAACACCCAAAAAACAAAAAAACAAAAAGTTGTAGAAGAATTAAGAGATAAATCAGGCCAACTCTTACCAAAAGAAAGTTTATATAACTATAGAGATATCATGTACAGTAGACATTAAGGCATAAACAATAATATAAAGAGGGACATTTCATGATGATAAAGGAATCAGTCCACTAAGAAGATATAACAATTATAAATTTGTATGCAACCCACAGGTAGCTTTACCTTATAAAAGAAATATTTTAAGAATAAATAGTTGATAAAATAAGCCAACCAAAAAATAAGTTAGACTATAGAAAATCTGCACAACACAATTACAAATTCAATATGGATGTCAATTTTGACATATATAAAACAAGATAGAGAAAACATTATTTTCAAGTACTCATACAATATTTACTGAAATTTTCCTAGTCAAATTTTACCTAGTCATTTTATAAATGAAAAAGTTGAACTGATTATCTCTGAGACAAGAGAAATGAAGCAAGTGGCTCAAGGTTATAATAATAGTAGAGCTTTTATCATAATATACATCTTAAATCTGTTTCTCAGTACTACAGCCTCCTCAATTGCAACGAGTGAGGCCAAAAGTATATTCTAATAAATACTTTGCAACTTGATCTTCTGAATGCCTAGACAAAAAGCAGTTGCTATGAAGACTGTACCACAGACATAAAGGGAAAACTCTATTGTGTGTCACTTTCTGGTCTAATTAGTGGTAGAATGGTGTTAGACTGTAAGCAAATGTGGTGTCATAAATACTGGGATTTCAATTTATATTTAACAACATGACTAGGATGTAATGACTCCAAATATAGTTCATCATAAGTAATTGCAATGTGCTCCAGGAGAGTACACACGGTGAGCAGGACTTTTCTAAACCTTAAACCTCCAACTACTATAATCCTGTGGATTCGACAGTAACTAGGAAGTCTATAGACAGTTTTGGTGAGTATTTCTTGGATGAGAGTGCCACTTCCTTCTGAGTTTCTGTGCAAATAAGAACGGACATGGAACAAAGAGTTTAACGTTTTGGTAAATGCTCTATGTACAAAATATTAATATTAGCCACACCTGAGACTAATATTGAACCTTCTATATGCAATTGGCATATTAGCTACTATTTACTTGATGCTCACATGTGCCAGGCTCTTTGTGGGATAATTTACATATGTTATATTTAATCTTCACAGGAAAATTTTAAGGTGGGCATTAGTCTCTTTTTTTAACTAATAGAGAACCTAAAATTCTGAGGGTTTAAGTAATTTACCCAATGTCAACAATTTTAGTTGGGTTCATATCATTTCTATTTATCTTCAATGTCTACTCTTGGTCTATTCTCTACTACAATCTGATACAGAGAAGTCATTATTCCAGAGGATATTGTGTAAGGTAAAGAGGAATGTGGAATACAGAAGAGCAACAGCAGATAATACAGATGAGGGCATTGATCAGAGAAAAATCCAAACAAAAGCAGAGCTGATATGAGTCTGAGAGAAACTGAACATCAGCTAGAGAGACAAACTTGCGTTATTCATAGTTTGGACTGAATGTATGTGTGTGTATGCGGGGGCAGAGGGGGTGATGTGTGATATATGATATGTAAGAAAAAGTATGCATCTTTTAAAATTAACTGTTTAGTAAGCTGCATTTTGTTTATTTCATATTATATTTACAATCGTTTTCAATTAATCCTTTTATTAATTAATCCCTAAGTCAATGATTCTCAAACTGTAGCATGCATCAGATTCACCTGGGGGACTTAAGCATGAATTGTTGGGTTTCACCTCCAGAGTTTCTGACCTAGTGTGTCTGGGTGATATTCAAACTTTTCCTCTTCCAACAAGTTTTGAGGTGATGTTGATCATGCTGGTCCAAGGACCACACTTTGACAATCATTGCATAAGAAACTGTTATAGGATAAACTGAAATTTTCAGGTAGGGATAAACAAATACAGCAAGTGGTTAATAAAAAATAAGGCCTATATATACTGAGCAGTTTCTCTTTTACTTATGCTGGATTAGTTTATATCAATGACCTTATTTAACTTCCACAACAATCCTTTGAAGTAGATACTGTTGGTTTCCCATTTTATAGATGAAGAAATGGTTAGGAAACTTGCCCAAAGTTGCATTGCTAGAACTATTTAAACCCAACTAGTCTGAATCTAAAAGAAGTCCCAAATTTATGACTGCATGTTTCTCAAATATGAGTGTGCAAAAGAGATCATCCAAAGAATTTTATAAAAATTCAAATTCCTGGGTCCCTTATTCAGAGATTTTGACTCAACATCTTTATACTGAGGCTCAGGGATCTAAATTCCCAACCAGCAACCCATTTTTTAGACACTGAACAAGCAGTAAAATATTCTGGTCCCAGAGCAGGCGGGCCATGTAACTGGTAGAATTCATGTTATTATGTTGTAGGATAAAGGTTTATTCTTATCTGTGGGTGTTGTACAGACCCCATAGATCTTTTTCATCCATGTAAACTATTTTTTTATTTTAATTTTTTCTTTATTGATCAAGGTATTACATATGTGTCCTTATCCCCTATTGCTCCCCCATCCCCCCACTCATGCCCTCACCCCCCTGGTGTCTGTGTCCATTGGTTAGGCTTATATGCATCCATACAAGTCCTTTGGTTGATCTCTTCCCCTTACCCCTCCCCTCCCCTACCTTCCCCCTGAGGTTTGATGGTCTGATTGATGCTTCTCTGTCTCTGGATTTGTTTTTGTTCATCTGTTTATGTTTTTCATTATATTCTACAAATGAGTGCGATCATATGATATTTATCTTTCTCTGACATGTAAACTATTAATTTGTTATATTTTTAGTTTATTATTTAATCATTAATTTAACAATTCCATAAAAATTTAAAATATGTGGACCATTATCTATGGTAACTACATCAGTTCACACTGATGACACGTGCTTCTGCCCTTGGTCAATTGGCTATTCCAATTTAACAGTGACCCCCCCAATATTGAAGAGCATCAGAATCCCACAAGGACTATGTTGGTGGGTGTTGTGCATTTACAAGTACTTGAATGAGCTTTGTAGGTTGTAATTCAGCAGGACCAGGGTGAAGTTCAAATGGCTCTATTTTTTACTAGCACAACACTCTTAAGTGACTCATATCATGGAATCCACTGTTTCAGATCTTGTTCTGATGACAGTCTCTTCTAATTGTAAAGAGCTGAATTACAGAGAGCAAACTGTGCCTTTTGTTCAGCTGTTTTTGAGTAAGTGTTCTGTTTGAGTCCTTTCACTTTGTTGCCTCAGGGAGTCACAGATGGCGGTCCTGTCAGTCACAGCAGTCCAGAGTAAGATTAGATTGAGAGACCAGAGAGAGGGGCCTGAGCAGCGGAGGGGCTCCCACTCTTCTGACCCCAGATTCTGGGGCTCAGTTGGAGAAATCACAAGTTATTACTTCACTGATTTTTCTCAAGCAGTCACATAACTTCAAGTAGAAAACCCACACAATTGCTTTATAGAAGCATCAGGAGCAAAACTATGAATCTAGTTTTGGAGCTGAAGGAAGGCCATCCATTTATTCACCTTCTAAATGCTAAGCACTGTTATCAGCACTGGGGCCTCTGAAAGAAACCAGAAGACACGCCCTTGCCCGGTAGGTGGCTTAAACTGATTAGGAGAGTTAGAAAATAAACAAGTGAAGAAATAAATAACCATGCTTCCAATAGTGATAAGCATTACAGAAAAATAAAACAATAATCTGAAAGAGATGACTGAGGATGAGATGGTGCTACTTAGATAAGGTGCTGACGGGAAAAACACTGGGATGAGGTGTCATTTGAGCAAAATCTTAAATGATAAAAAGCAATTAGCCGTGTGAAGAAAAAGTGAGAGATAGAGGAGAAAAGTTACATAATATTTCTGAGACTGGAACAGCCTGGAGCATCCCAGGAACAAAGGATGAATAGTTCAGAAATAAGAAAGGGCCAGATCACTGAAGGTTCTGGCGATTAACACAGATCACACACGTGCATGAAGAATTGAATAAAGAGAAAGGAAAACAATATTCCTAGATAGAAAGACTAAAAACTATGGATACAAAAACTTCCCCCAAGAAATAAAAATAATTATTTTGTAACTTAGTAAAGTGATTCTAAAATGGATATGGAAAGTCAACAAGCAAAAAATTAAATGGGAGATCAGTGACAGAGAACTAGCCCTGCTGTGTTTTAAAATATAAAGCCTTAATAATTTGAAAAGTATACCTGGGACATTAATCATTTTTCATCCATCATACTGAATAATCAATGAAACAGAATAAGAAGTAAAAAGATAAAAGTAGATATAGAGTTTTATAATATAATAAAGATGGCATTTCAAGTCAATAGGGAACAGATATACATCAATAAATTGTGATGGGACAACTGGATAACTATCTGGAACCAAATATAGTTAGATCCATACCACAGACATAGTCTGGGGTAAATCAATTTAAAATGAAAAATGCATATGTTAATATGTAAATGCAACATGGTATAGCTACTTTAGAAAACAGTGTTGCAGTCTCTTATAAATATGCACTTTACCATATGGCCCAGCTAATATATTCCTTTTCTCAAGAGAAATAAACCCCATGTCCACAACAAATAAACAAACATGAATATTATGTGGATTTATTTATATTCACCAAAAACTGAAAACAACCAAAATGTCCTTCAACTAGTGAATGAATAAGCAAATTGTAGTGTGGCCATACGATGGAACACTACTTAACAATTTTGTTATATACATCTGGTAGAACTCTATACTATAAAACTAATAAAAATATGTAAACAGTGGTTGCAACTATCAAAATGCATAAATATCATATGTATGTGATAAATATAAGAATTAAATATATAACATTGAACAAAAAAAGTTAATTGGTATAGGATGCATGAATATGTTATGTCTATAAATAGCAAACTAAGACTATCAACCACATATATTTTTAAAGACATATGTGTATAAGTCTAAAGAGATGAATAGGCTAGATCCGTGGTAGGTAAACTGCGGCTCGCAAGCCACATGCGGCTCTTTGGCCCCTTGAGTGTGGCTCTTCCACAAAATACCACGTGCGGGCGTGCACATACAGTGCGATTGAAACTTCATGGCCCATGCACAGAAGTCGGTATTTTGTGGAAGAGCCGGTATTTCTCAGACTGTGAGAGGGCGCAGGCTGGGCTGAGGGACCTCCGAGTGCACGAATTTGTGCTCTGGCCTCTAGTATGCTATAGTAATTTTATAGTTATTTGATTGGCAACCCAGACACGTTTTTCTTTGGTAGAAATTTCTTGGCTGTGACTCTTGGCCAAGTCCGTCTCCTTGGAAGCCTAAATAACCAGAAACTTCCTCTCCCTGCACTCTGGCAGCTCTATTAAGCACGTAACTTAAGTTTGGCCAATTAGAAGCTTCCACTGGAGACTTTGAAACTTGAATGAATAAGATAAATATAGTGGGAAGTAGCACCTCAGCAGGACTAGAGAGGGATACCCAAAAACAAATAACAAAATCCACCAAAAAGGTGACAAATATTTTACACCAATTTCAAAACAAGGTCCTATAACTACTATTGTTTACTGATGGGTTCACTCATTTACTATGTAAATACTAGGAAGCTTAGATGAATGTCCTACCATGAGAAAATTCAAAGTCTCATTGGGAAGAAAGTCATAATTACAAGAACAAAGGTGACAGCAGCAACAACCACATTACAGCACAGTGTCAGAAGTACTATCAGAGAAAGGCATATGTCAGATATGTACAGAGGCATTAAGAAGAAATTGAGTCCAGCTGCCTGTAAGGGATCAGAGAGAGGCAGAGGCAGCTTCACTAGAGCACTGGAAATTGGATAGAACTCACTCCACAGTCAAAAGGAGAAAGTCATTTTGGGGAGAAGAATATTAGATGCAGAAGCATGTAGCCATGAAAAAACCTAGCACATTTAAGGAAATATGAGTAGTTTTCCCAGAAGCCAGCACTGTGCTTTTACAAGAAACCTATTCTAATGTTAGGTTAATACATGACTGAATGAATGCACGCATGAATAAAACTAAGCTTCGGGCAAAGTTTTGGTAATACTGCAAGTCAATAATTTCCCAGCTGATTTGTTAGCCCGTGAGCTTGAATGAGTCTAATTCACTTCTCAGCTTAGCTGTTGAGAAAGTCCATGACTATTTTTTTTTTGGCTAAGAAATCCATTAATAACATTCTTACATGAGTATTTATTGCCAATTAAAATATAGGTAGGACTACAATCTTAAATGAAAAAAATAATTTTCATGAAATTAATAGAAAATAAGCAGTTTAAATACCATAAATAGTAGGTTAACTTACTTAGCACTATCATTTTAAAGCCTCATTAATTATAAGTTTAATAATTTAAAAATTTGCATGTTATATTGAAAGGTAATTAACCCTACAAAAAAGTGATGTATCTTTGGATGAACAAAATGAGAAATATTAAAATAGATAGTCTTTTATTTCTGTTTAACATATTGGACAGGAATAACCAGGGGGAAATGCTAGAATTTGTCAAGTGTCCTTAAGGTTTTTATGTTTTGTTCTGTTTACAAAATAAGTCTCTTTTAAAGTTAAATGTGTCTAAATTTTACAGAAAAAATAAAATTAAAATATACCATCTTACTTTTTTTATAGTACTTTAGATCATTGACCTTTATTTAAGTAAGGTTTTATTTTTTCTTTTCTTTGTTTTTATTGTTGACACTATTACAGATGTCCCCCGTTTTAGCCTCTTTACCCTCCTCCACCCAGCACCTGCCCCTTACCTTGGGCCTTCACCACACTGTTGTCTGTGTCCATGAGCTATACTAGTACATATATGCATGTATATTCTTTGGCTAATCTCTTCCATTTATTTTTAAAGTCTCCAAGGTGAACTCAATGAAGATGGATTGAGAATTTTGCCAGCTGTCTCAGTGAACGTTTTCATACAGCCCAGTCCGTGTGACATTTAAACTCTGCTGAAAATGTTAATCTGAATCTTTGAATTTATTGTATTGATCCTTAAGCCAAGTCTAATTATAAAGCAGTCATAGTTTCTTATTTTTCTACTATTATATGTCCCTATATTATTTGTTATTTAATACTGATCTCTGACCTTCAGAAGAAAGAAGAACCAACAATGTTTAATGACTAACCATCCTATCTAATAAAAGAGAAACATGGTAATTAGCTGTACGGCCGCTACCCTTCCTATTGGCTAATCAGTGAGATATGCAAATTAACTGCCAACCAAGATGGCCGCCGGCAGCCAGGCAGCTGACGCGAACAGGGAGGCTTACTTGCTTCAGTGATGGAGGAAGCCAAGCTTCCCCACCTGCCTTGCCAGCCTCTCAGCTGCACTCTAAGCAACATTGTAACAAATATAGAAGCTAAACAAAACCCCTGGCTTCAGCCAGCAGGACCGCAACATTGTTTCAAATACAGAAGGTAAACAAAGGCCAGAAACCTGCTTTCAGCAGCAGAGGTCTCATAGCTGGAGCTGAGCCTCAGAGCTAAAGCTGGCCCAGAATTTAAAAAAAAAGGAAAAAAGGACAGGTTGGGAGCTTCAGTCACCTGCCAGCCTGAAAACGGCCCTCAGCCCCTCACCCAGACTGGCCAGGCACCCCAGTGGGGACCCCCACCCTAAAGGGGGTGTGACCAGATGCAAACAGCGATCATCCCCTCACCTAGGCTGGCCAGGCACCCAAGCGAGACCCCCACCCTGAAGGGGGTGTGACCAGATGCAAACAGCCATCATCCCCTCACCCAGGCTAGCCAGGCACCCCAGTGGGGACCACCACCCTGATCCAGGACACCCTTCAGGGCAAACCAGCCAGCCCTCACCCATGCACCAGGCCTCTATCCTATATAGTAAAAGGGTAATATGCCTCCCAGCACTGGGAACAGCGGAGCCGCGAGGCCTCCCGGCACCCGGATCAGCATGACAGGGGGCAGCGACCAAACCCCCTGATCGCCTTGTGGCTCTGTGTGTGACACGGGGCAGGGCCACAACCTCCCTATCCACCCTGCTCTGTGCATGACAAGGGGGAGCTCCCCAACCCCCGATCGCCCTGTGGCTCTGTGTGTGACAGGGTGCGGCGCCCCAACCCCCTGATCGCACTGCGGCTCTGTGTGTGACAGGGTGCGGCGCCCCAACCCCCCCCCCCCCCATCGGCCCTGCCCTGAGTGTGACAGTGGCGGCGCCCCAACCCCCTGATCCTCCCTGCTCTGTGTGTGACAGGGGGCGGTGCCCCAACTCCCCTATCGGCCCTGCTCTGTGAGTGACAGGGGGGAGCTCCTCAACCCCCTGATCGGCCCTGCTGTGTGTGACAGGGTACGGAGCCCCAACCCCCCTGATGGGCCCTGCTCTGTGCGTGATAGGGGGCAGCGCCCCAACCCCCTGATCGGTCCTGCTCTATGTGTGACAGGGGATGGCGCCGCAACCTCCCTATCGACCCTGCCTTGAGTGTGACAGGGGGCGGTGCCCCAACCCCCCAATCAGCCCTACCCTGAGTGTGACTAGGGGTGGCATCACAACCTCCCGATCCGCCCTGCTCTGTGCATGACAGGGGGCAGCGCCCCAACTCCCCAATCAGCCCTGCTCTGTTCCCGACCAGGGGCTGCACCTAGGGATTGAGCCTGCCCTCTGCCACCCAGGAGCAGGCCTAAGCCAGCAGGTCATTATCTCCCGAGCGGTCCCAGACTGCGAGAGGGCACAGGCCGGGCTGAGAGACCCCCTCCCCCCCCCCCCCCCAGTGCACAAATTTTTGTGCACCAGGCCTCTAGTCTACTAATAAAAGGGCAATATGCTAATTAGACCAGGAGACCTTCCGGGAGACTTTCCAAACGTCCTTCCAGACAAAGCCATGGTGTCGGGGCCAAGGCAGAGGCGGTTAGGGGCAATCAGGCCAGCAGGGGAGGGCAGTTGGTCGTGAGCAGGTCAGCAGGTGGGGGCAGTTAGGGGTGAGCAGGCCGGCAGGAGAGGCAGTTGGGGGCAATCAGGCCAGCAGTGGGGGCAGTTGGGGGCAAGAAAGCTGGCAGGGTGGGGGCAGTTGGGGGCGATTAGGCTGGTGGGGGGGCAGTTAGGAGCGAGCAGGCCAGCAGTGGGGCAGTTGGGGACAAGCAGGTCAGCAGAGGGGGCAGTTGGGGGTGATCAGGCTGGAAGGGGGGGAAGTTCGGGGTGATCAGGCCAGCAGGCACAGAGGTTAGGTGTGATCAGGCAGACAGGCAGGTGAACGGTTAGGAGCCAGCAGTCCCTGATTGCAAGAGGGATATCCGACTGCCGGTTTAGGCCTGAGGGGTCCCAGATTGGAGAGGGTGCAGGCTGGGCTGAAGGACACACACCCCCCATGCACAAATTTTGTGCACTGGGCACTAGTCTAATCTATAATAATAAAAGCATAATATGCTAATTAGACTGGACATCCTTCTGGACGACCTTCTGGATGAAGCTGGGGCTGTGAGGGAAGCTTGGGTCCTGGGTGCCTGCTGGCGGCCGGAGAGAAGCCCAGGTCCCAGGTACCAGAGGAAAGCCAGTGCTGGCAGCTGAGGGAAGGAAGGCCTACTCTTGCACAAATTTCATGCATCGGGCCTCTGGTCTATATAATACTAGTAAAAGTCTAAGTGACTGTTACGGCGGAATGATCAGTCGCTATGATGCGCACTAACCACCAGGGGCAGATGCTCAATGTAGGAGCTGTCCCCGGAGGTCAGTGTGCTCCCACAGCAGGAGCAGCAACTCAACCAGAAGCCGGGCTCACAGCTGGCAAGTGCAGTGGCGGTGGCGGGAGCCTCTCCCGCCTCTGCAGCAGTGCTAAGGAGCAGCAAGCTGCGTGGTAAGGAGTGAGAAGGCGGGCTACAAGAAGATAGGGACCCCGGATTACGAGAGGGATGTCTGACTCCCGGCTTAAGCCAAGAGTCAGACATCCGCCGAGGGGTCCTGGACTGAAGGAGGTGCAGGCCAGTCTGAAGGACCCTCCCCACCCAGTGCTGCAATTTCGTGCACTGGGCTTCTAGTAGTATGATAGTTTCAAAACATATTCACATAATTTATACAGTCATCATAATGCCATGAGGTCAATATTGCCTAACCTCACCTATTAGTCTCATATCTGAATTCCTGTCTTTCCCTTACAATTGGAGTCTTTCCTTCACCTTAGAACACACTTTACCTTTGTTGTCACTTTACCTCTTCCATTTCTTCGTGTTTCTAAGTTAAAGTTTACATCCCATCCCATGTCATATTTTGGACATATGCAATCCAGGAATCAGTCACCTGGGTTTCAATGGTGCCCCACTATAGTCAGACCTTCACTGTTCCATGAGTAAGCTGGTGGGCTCCGGTTGCTCTGGTCCAAGGGATTAAAAAGAGTTGACTCTCTTTCTTTCCCAATGCTGGCCATCTGGGTTTTTACGCTTTGCCTTTAAATCACTTATGAGCAAACACACTTCCCTCCTGAGATAATTAATTTTTCCCTACTACGATGACTTTAACCTTCCTTAGTCTCACATTTTACAACACATCTGACCTTGTTATGCTAATGGTACTTCTTTCATGTAGTATTTTCAAGACAAATGAAGAAAGCTCTTGCTTGAGCCATCTAACATGAAATAATATCATTAAATAAAGTCACCTTTCCCTTGAGTGGGCAGATTTGTTACTGGCAGATCCTAATTTTTTTAAAAAATATATTTTATTGGTTTTTTACAGAGAGGAAGGGAGAGGAATAGAGAGTTAGAAACATCGATGAGAGAGAAACATCGATCAGCTGCCTCCTGCACGCCCCCTTCTGGGGATGTGCCGGCAACCAAGGTACATGCCCTTGAGCGGAATCGAACCTGGGACCCTTGAGTCCGCAGGCTGACGCTCTATCCACTGAGCCAAACGGTTAGGGCCAGATCCTGATTTTATGTCTGTAGATATCAAGTACAGCTTTCCACCTTGCATGGAACAGAGACCTTATCCCTGTTGTTCACATGGGCATCAAGTCCACCCACCTCAATTATCTGGAATGGCAATACCTTTCTGTTCCCTAGGGTGGCCAACATAAACTTGTTTTTATAATCTTGAGTTTCCAATGCCCTTTCCTTTTTGACTCTTAGATACTGACCTTATATTATTTCAAATTCAATAATGCATTATGAAGAAAAATGGAAATATCTTATATTTTTACTTTTTCCAAAACTAATGTCAGTTTATCTAGTCTGACATGTTGCCCTGTTCTTTATATTCTGGAAAAAATGGTCTCTTTCTGTTCTTATGTTAGAGCAAAACATGCAGACACACACAAGGGAATAAATATTGGGTGTGATAGTTCTGGCATTTTTCTGGCCATTTCAATATTAAATCCTTAAACTTAAGTGAAGCTTTAAAGTTCAGATGATATACCCCAAAGTTGGCTCCGTTCACAACACTTAGTATTTACAGACATTTTTAATCTAATGGTTTAAGCTGTGTTACAGTAGATTTCTCAGAGCTTGATGGCAGTGTGGCTAATCAAAGTTGTGGAGCTAATGCACTGACCCATCCATAGGATGATTATCAGAGATTTACGGCTGCCACAGAGCAGCAAAAACATGCTAATTTGCATAAGGAATTTGAAACACATGGAAATTTAAAATGGTTCAACAGGAGTCTATTACTGCTATCTTAATTTTTTGCCTCTTTGCATGGCAGTACCCCAAATTGATCAATGCACATTTTCTCATCGTTTTAAAAAAAAAAAAATTCTAATTCTAATTAACAGCACACTCTCCATTTCCTTTTTAATTCCTGAATATGCCACAGAATTACAGAATTTCAAAGGCAAATTGTCATTTATTTCCAAATATGATCCCTTTAATTATTCTATTTTTTTAAAATATATTTTATTGATATTTTACAGAGAGGAAGGGAGAGAGATAGATAGTTAGAAACATCAATGGGAGAGAAATATCGACCAGCTGCCTCCTGCACATCTCCCACGGGGGATGTGCCCGAAACCCAGGTACATGCCCTTGACCAGAATCAAACCCGGGACCTTTCAGTCCGCAGGCCGACGCTCTATCCACTGAGCCAAACCGGTTTTGGCCCCTTTAATTATTCTAAAAAGAATAGTCAACTTCAAGATAGACAATAATAAGAAGAAACTGCAGTTTAATTGGTAGACTGTAACATAGAAATAAGAGTTACTAGGTGAGAGCTTCAGGTTGTAAATTACCGGATTGGATAGGATTGTAAATCCAGGCACAATGGGAACTGGGGACAAAAAGGGGCCACAAACTAAATCTGACAAGCTGAGGGAAGGCCTGCATGGTGGCCTTGCAAACTCAGAGACCTAAGTAACCACAAAAGATGGTCTAAAATTAAAACATTTTAAACTAAAAAGCAGTTTATGGTGGGTAGTCATGTCCTAGGCTGGTATCTTTCCTGACAAAAGTCAATCTTTACCTTAACTGAACCTGTCTATTGTCTTTTTTGCATGTATGATAACATACTGTTGGAATGTCAAAGTAATTTTCCTTTTACTGTTCCCTCAAAGCACAGGCACCACTCTGTGGAGACCACATTCCCTCTTTGTTATTGAGTTAATTGTTAACTGTTAACTATCCTACACCCACCTAAGTAAAATAAAGTATGTGTCTATCATTTTACTTTGTATCCAATTCCAGAGGTTTCCCCCACTTTGCTTTCTCCCTAATCTATCACCAAGGGATTTCATGTAGCCCACTTACATCTCCTCTTTTGATTGAAATGTACAAAACAAGGTGCAAAACTGCCATTCTCCGGAGCATTATCTCAATCTGTTTCCCAGCATTTGTTTACAGTTTGGCTCAAATAAACTCACAAAATCTTTCCCCAGGTTTGAATGTTTCTGATGTTAATAGAATGCAAACCCATTCCTTGGCCATAAACTAAGTTCCCCTTTCTCATTAGCTATGGTAAATATACCAGTAAATGCAACAAATATGGGAAATTGTTTTGATCTTTAGAAAATAATGACTATTTACATGAATTTCAGTTTTTAGTTTTTGATGACTTTTTGATGACTCTAAAACATAATAGCAACTCTAAGTACAGGTATACATTTGCCTGAATATATCACATCGGAGTAAATGAAATATATAAGATCACCTTCCATGCCTAGCATCTGGTAACATGGTTCTTATGTGGCAAAGCCAATATCAGAAGAAGAAATGAAGTTGGTGAGGCTAAGGAAGGAAGGAGAGTCAGGACTCCTGGGCCAGTGACCAAAAGGACGAGCAGCGTGAAGATTCAGAGAAGCTGAGAATACAGTAGCATCTCCTCTCCTCACCTTCTGAGTACAAGGGTGGGCCCAAGAGAACCAAGTGGACTCCCTGAATGTGCAGTCGGAGTTGACTGGCGCAAGGCAAAGAGCTGGTGAAGGAAATGAAGTTCTTTCATCTCTCTGAGGTAATGACAGAAATTGCATTGCTAAATAAAGCAAACCCTCCCCCTCCCACGGCTGTGCTCCAAGACCGAACACTTGAAGAGCTCTCTGGTTGCCGCCTTTGTGATGAATTTGGCTTTCATATCAATTACCAATGCTTGGGCTAACAGGCTCAAATGTAATTAAACTTAAAATCAAACTTTGATCCTCCAGCATTTAGTGCTGTTTCCAAGGCCTGAATTTCAGGCATTAGTGTAAAATGGAAGTGTAGTGTTAATTACCTGTATATTATGTGGTCAAAAGGGATCACTGTTGAGTTTCTACTTTAATCATGGAGATCCCATTTGATACTCAGATGAAAGAGAGGTAACGATTACCCAGGGCAAATTTAAAACTGATTTTATAACCCTGCTCATTTGAACACTCAGTCCCCAGTTTCTTTGCATTTTTTGATCTCCTCCTAATGTTAATTTTTATACTGAATCACAAGCTGCTATGCTTTGGTTGTTCCAGCTGAAGCAAAAATGATGCTCTGTTGCAATATCTCAAAACTCAAGAATTGTAATTTGTTGTGTAAAATTGTGTTTTAAATGACAGTGAGTTCTTTATAGGAGAATTAATGAAAGGTATTGCTATGACTCTGTAAAAAAGTTCTCAGAGTGGAATTTCAGGTTTTCTTGACTGGAATGTGGAGAGAAATAGATAATTGAGAAGAGTCATAGGCAAAGGTCACAGCATGTGTGTGCATGTGGGTGTGTTGTATGCCGGATGTTGTTTACTTTGAAAATAATACCCCACAGCGATATGAGGCCATTTCAATTAGATATAATTATGGCTATAATTAGGTCATTAAGGGGCATTACTGAAAAGGAGGACTACTTCTGCATCAATGAATATATCTAACCAAGGAACTGTCAGTCAAAAAAAGTAGTGACCATCTAGGGTGAATAGTTAGAGTTACTTCAGAAAGATGTACTTTAAGAAGAAAGTGGTATTTTACATTCCCTATGTTATAAATATATTCTAAAAGCTATGTTAGCCATTTCATGTTGATATTATTTTTATCTGTATGGTAAACAAATAAGTCAACTTGTTATTCATTAAACTATAAGGCTCCAGAATCCTTCACTATTAATAATTAATACAGTTTGCCATGCAGCTTAATCTTTGCTGTTTAATTACAAGGACCTTCTTATACCAGAGAGTCAAAGAAATCCAGGTGCCGAGTTGAATTTACTCGGCTGCAATTTTTAAGATTGCTTCATGATCTGCAAAGTGACATCTGGGTATTACTCTGATGCATCCTCAATTGCTTGTGTTAGAATTATCCTTAGGTATTCTGATGTTATTTAGACCTTAATAATTTTCAAGCAAAGAAAAAAAACCTTCCATAAATACATTCTCTCTCCCACATATAAGAGATTGAAAATATTTGAATAAAATTCTTTTAAAAAAATATATTTTATTGATTTTTTACAGAGAGGAAGGGAGAGGAAGAGAGAGTTAGAAACATCGATGAGGGAGAAACATTGATCAGCTGCCTCCTGCACATTCCCTACTGGGTATGTGCCTGCAACCAAGGTACATGCCCTTGAGCAGAATCGAACCTGGGACTCTTGAGTCCGCAGGCCGATGCTCCATCCACTGAGCCAAACCGGTTAGGGCTTGGATAAAATTCTTGGCATGATTTACAATCTACTGAACCCTGCTGTTCCAGTCCCACATACCAACACTCTTCTTGGCACATAGTAAGTGTTCAGCAAATATTGTTGAATGAAGCAAGGCAAGATAATGAAAGAGCATAGTGTCAAACTGACCCAGCCTCACATATTTTAGCTATATGACTTTAAGCCAGATATTTAACCTCTCTGGGCTTCAAATTCATCCTCTTTTAATAATACCTACCTGACAAGGCTGCTGTGAAAATGAAATAAGACACCATAAATAAAGCACATGGGATATTGCCCCCGACATTGTAAGGGTTCAATAAATATTAATTCCTGTCATCAGATGTCTTTGCAATGCTGTGCATGTTGGTAAGGGAGCAGCTGCATCTCAGACAGCATGATAGTTCTGGAGTGGTTTAACCTCATTTATTTAATTAAAGGTAAATATGTGAGTTACAAAAATAACCACTGTGTAACATTACAATAAAAATGATAGGTTAGTATATATGGAATAAATTCACTGAGCCATTATCAGTATAAACTTATTTGATCCAAAATTGAAGTGAAATAAGAAATGAGGAATGTCTAAGATTTGGGTTGTTAATGCTGGACAAATACTTTTTTAAATATATTTTATTGATTTTTTACAGAGAGGAAGGGAGAGGATAGAGAGTTAGAAATATCGATGAGAGAGAAACATCGATCAGCTGCCTCCTGCACACCTCCTACTGGGGATGTGCCTGTAACCAAGGTACATTCCCTTGACCGGAATCGAACCTGGGACCTTTCAGTCCGCAGGCAGACGCTCTATCCACTGAGCCAAACCGGTTAGGGCTGGACAAATATTTTTGAATTAATATTTTGTCTTGGGTGGTATCACAGGGAACAATTGGCCATGCAAAACAGATCCGACTCCAACTGGCTAACGCAAAGGAAGACTGTTGTCCAAGTGGACAGCACAATATTAGGGAACATGCACAGGAATTCAGGTAAACCACCACACGCCCTGGACCTGTCAGGAAACAGGCCATTCACATTATTTGTCTCTCTAGGTTTCCCCTCACTCTATAGTCATTTCACCATTGGGAACTCAGCTTTTACTCATTCCTCAGACTGGGCTGCTCCAATCCCAACTTCCCATGGCTCCCTTTTTTCAGTTATCCAACAGTGACTGACTAAAGCAATATCAGTTCCAGGTTTGGGGTGAAACACTTTGACATATGGGCTCTTTCTGGCCAGCTGATCATCCCAAATGGTTCTCAGAAAGTTGTAAAAGAGAGGATTTAAGCAAAGGTTGAGCATGACAGGCAAACAAATTAATCTCCTGAATCAGTCTAAAAACCACAATAAATATGTCAAATCTATAGTCTTTATTCTAAACACTGTCCAGAGCTTTCCATATAGTATTCATTTAATTTCTCAGCAATGCTGTGCAGGAACAATAGTTGGTATCTGATCCAGGTGGGGAAAGTGAAATACTAAAATATGATGCAGTGTTCCCAGGACCACAGGGCCAGAAGGGGCAGAGCTGGGCATCTAGCCCCAGGTTTTGGCTTCAGAGTCTGTGAACAGCTCTGCTAGTCTGCTTCTCCATGGAACTGCTTTACTACTTGTAAACAAGTTTGACTTTAGAGCTCTGGGCATTGTCATCAAAAGCAACATTTCTAGGATTCCAAGGACAGAACAGTGTCTTCCTGAATCCAGATCCCATGGGTAACAACTACTGACTCAAAGCATCTAATTGGAATAAAGACAAAACCACCTGTTTCGTGTGTTATCAATGGATGGGAGTTCCAGCCTGTGTATCATCAACAGTAAAGTACATGAAATGTTGAAGGAATGCCCTCTTTGTGTCACTCATTCATCAACAAATGTATCTCTATTTTTTTCCGTGAATCATCTCTGAGGCAAGCCACAATTTTTCCTGCAAAGCTATCATAGGTTTAAACTCTGAAGAAAAAGAGTACTAGCTATCAATCTTATCGACATCTTGAGTCAATTGCCTAACAGTAGTATGAAAATATTTGCAGATGTATCATGTAGTTTAATGTAATTTGTCTGGCCAATGTTCACATAGTGAGGAGCTAACTGCCGTCATGGGAAGCACATAGTTTGATTACTTCCTTTCTTTTAAAATATATCCATCACCGAATGGTACTTCAAATAGTACTTTTAAATAAGAAAAGCTCTCCAGGATATAGCAAACATCAAATCCTTGTTATTGTAGACTTAAAATATAAGTTGTGGTGTCTCAGGTAATTAACTTGCTAAAATATGGTTGTAATAAGTCCACTGTGTAAAACAGAGGGGATATTTATACTTGCTAATGATTTCTCCATAAGCTGTAACAAAATATTTTTAAAAGACAGTTAAAAATGAATCTTCGCAATATTTGAGAGGCATATTACAAAACCCCCTTCTAACAGATGTGCCTGTGACAATAAAGAGAAATAAGCTTCCAAATATTCGTGGGCATGTTTGCCCAGCGTCCTAACGTAGTGTCCAATAATGTGAGCTAGAGATCAGGCGCTTGGGAAGTAGAATAATTGACTGACTGCGATTAAAGGCTGTGCCAAAGTTTTTGACGCCTTCTTGAGGCACCACAACAAAACACATATAACAATGGTTGGTCACAACGCTAACACTAACAATTAACTTTCATGAACTAACTGAAATTTGCAACCTTCTGGTTTCAATTTTACAGTTCAGTTCTGCCAGATGGAGTAGGGAGAAAATAACATACATAATTAAGATCAATGAAGTAATATCAACTCTAACCACTAGGAAAAAAAATTCAAGCAAGCAAGAAAAAGAAATCAGAATCATATGCTTTCCCACATCTGCAGCCAAAGTTAAAGATCTACATGTCAGAACTTAGAAGCCTTAAAAAATAAATCTTGCTATGATGCAAAAGCTTTAAATAAATCACTTAGGTCAGGATAATACAAAAGAATGATATATAAGACTATAAACAATTAGCTATCAAGGAAAGAGTCAAACTCGCTGGGTTTTTAAAAAGGTAAATAGTTGTGTGGCTGTTTATGATGATAATTAGAGGAATTGCAATGATAAAACTGAAAAAGGACAAGTGTGCTACCTCGAGCAAGAATAGATATTCTGGCCAATAGAAAGAAGATACAGTATAGTGAGGAGCACAGTGGCTGGCACATAGTAGGCCTTCAATTATTCTTAATTAGCAGATTGTTAAGCCCATACAAGACCCTACTTTGCAACAGCATTTAATCCCTGATAAAGCATCACAAAGTAATGGGCAACAGCCAACCAGGAAACAATAGGGATAATCAAATTACCACATTATTTCTTGAAATATGTCAGACAATAAATTAAACCCAGATAAGGGAAATAAAACTATAGCTATGAATAAATTTTATTTTTTGGTGGAATAGGACTTATTTTATTATTATTTTTTAAGTTAAAAGGGAACATACATCTTATTCAGCCTACTAATTGAACATAGATTTTTTTTTTATGCCTTCTCCTGAAATTCCATTGAAATTGGAAAATATTTTTTAAAACTCTTAACCATCAGGCAAATGTCAGATGCTGATAAAACTAAAAAATTTATGGGAAATGTGCCATTAATGGGAACAGGTGAACTGCCAACCACATGCAAAGAAATCTCAAACTGATCCAAGTGAGTTTGAAAGTAAAGACCCAGGAATAATCCCCCCAAAAGAGAAATATGCTACATTATTTGTAAACATTAAAGAAACCAGCACTATTGAGGAAAAGATGAAGCTAGAAATGAGAAAAAAAGATGAGAATATAGAACTAAGATAGGAAGTAGGTGAAAATCTTTAAATTATAAATAACTTCAGTAAGTCAAGAAGTTACATACACATACTCATATATGTATGTACATAAATATACACATATACATATCCTATATAATAAAGAGCTAATATGCAAATGGTCCTTATGCCCTCACACTGTCACGCTGTAATGGCTCAGACACTCAACACTGGGGAGAGAGGAATGGGGACCAGCCAGGCACAAATGAGCTCATGAGAAAGGAATGGGACCAGCCAGGCAATAATGAGCTCGCAAGAGAGGAATGGGGACCAGCCAGGCTGTGGCCTGGGAGAGGAACAAGCCGCTTGCCCTGTGGTCCTGGGTACCTGCGGCTACAGCCCAGGTGAGGCCGCCTGCCCACAGTCCCCTGCAGCTGCAGTCAGCCCGGGCAAAGCCAGTGTGGGTCCTAGTTGCCTCCAGCTGGCCACAAGGAGAGAAGCCCAGGTCCTGGGTGCCTGTGACTGGATGGAGGAGGGAATTTTGGGTCCCATGTGCAGGGCGAAGCAGAGGCAGTTAGGGGTAACCAGGACAGCAGGGGAGCAGTTAGGGGTGATCAGGCCAGTAGGGGAGCAGTTAGGGATGATCAGGCAGGCAGGCAGAGGTGGTTAGGGGTGATCAGGCAGGCAGGCAAAGGGGCTAGGGGTGATTAGGAAGGCAGGAAGGCAGGCAGGCAAGCAGTTAGGAGCCAGCGGTCCCGGATTGTGAGAGGCAGTCGGACATCCCCCGAGGGGTCCCGGATTGGAGAGGGTGCAGGCTGGGCTGAGGGACGCCCCCCCCCCCCCCCCGCACAAATTTCATGCACCAGGCCTCTAGTTTATGATATAAAACTATTAGCTTTGGGAAAAACTAAAAATACTTCATGGAGTAATTTGAAAAGTTTCATTTCCTACTTAGAAAAGAGCAAAATATTTCAATTTGATGACATAAAAAATTGTCAAGATATCCTTCCAAAATATATCCTCAAAAATAAGACATAAAAGTATCTCTAAGACCTTCCGAAGAAAAGAATGGTGAAGGACTGAACATTCAAGAACATAATAATAACATGTACCCTTGGGTAATAACATGTACCCTTGGGTTGAAGAAAAGCATGTCTTCATACATGCAGGGCCCACTCTTCAAATAAGATAAATAAAAAAACATAAAATAAAAATCAGACCTAGACACAATCACACTCTCTCTCAGATACCTCATCATAGATGAAATTTCAGAACTTAAAGGAATAGATATACCTTTAAAACTTTAAGATGACAGAAAAAAGACTATATGAAAATGTATGTGTGTACATACTATACTAATATTCATAGTATAGTATCTAGACTTCTGAATACCTACACTATTTGTAAATCAAAAAATTACCAAAGACTTAAATATGGTCACAGTACCTATGGGCAAAAAATCTGTAAACATAGGTAGTCTGATTGTAGCAGTCATTGATTATTCCTAGATAAACAGTGTAGTGGAATGTATAGTGTTGCCTTCCAAATTCATGTCTATACAGAAATTTAAGATGTGATCTTATTTGGAAATAGGGTCACTGCAGATGCAGTTCTTTAAGATGAGGTCATACTGGAGTAGAGTGGGTCCTAAATCTAGAGAAGACAGAGACACCAGAGAGGGGAAACCATGTGAAGACGGGGGAGACTAGAAGGGTGCATCTACCAAAGCATGCCAAGGACTGCTGGCCACCAGCACACACTGGGTGAAAGGTGAAATGGAACTGAGTCTCCCTCAGGGCCTCCAAAAGGAGGCCTGCTGATATCTTGAATTTGGACTTCTAGCCTTCAGAACTATCTAATATATAAAAGCCTAAGTGACTGGACGACCAGATGACCGTTCAGTAGCTATGACACGCACCCACCACCAGGGGCAGATGCTCAACACAGGCACTGCCCCCTGCTGGTCAGTGCACTCCCACAGCCAACCTCCTATGGCCAGCCAACCTCCCGTGATCCCTCTCCTTGGCCAGCTGGGTGGTCAGTGTGCTCTCACAACCAACCTCCTGTGGCCAACCAACCTCCCGCACTACCTCCCACCAGCCGGCTGGCCCCAATCAGCCCCAACTGGAACTGGGCGAGACAGCCTCAATCGTCCTGATCACCAGCCAGGCCAAGGGACCCCACCTGTGCACTAATTGGTTCATCAGGCCTCTAGTGATATAATAAATTGATTTGGTTTAAGCCACTACATTTGTGGTAATTTGTTACAACAGCCCTAAGAAACTAGTATAAACATAAATCCTTCTTTTCATATGTGTATACAAATTTAAACTTGGCTCAATAACAGGCCAAGGCTGAGAATCCTTGCCCTAGAGCAATCATAGGCCTCAAATAAATTAGTCAAAACATTTTCTGATCTTGTACAAGGATCATTAAATCTCATGTTATTACATAGAGTGAATACCTATTGCTAAAAGAAATCACCAACATTTTTCTACGAGATGATTACTTATTATAAATTATTGTCATATTATCCTTCCCATAGTACCATCCACCTGTGTGATATTCTTAAAACAACAACTTAATGTAGCAAACTGTGTGTTTTTTACTTCCTGCCTATTCTAGGCATGAACATAAACAGTTATAAAACTCTTATACCAAATCCTGGCTTCTTGTTTTTTGTTTCTGGGTCTTACCTTTAAAATGAAAAAGAATGCCAGGTTGGTAAGCAATGTCTAGTCTCTTGTAGATTCTTCCCGCCCCCCCCCCCCCTCATTTTATTTTTTACTGGGAGCCAAATAAATTCAAATGGCAAAATTGTGGTTCTTTCTAGGGTCTGTCAAATGATTAAAACAAAAGAGCAAATGTATACACTAATAGCTGGTATGTTTTTAGAATAATGTACTCCTCTGAGATGTTATAGAAACAAAGAGGTCTCTCAGTCGCCTCAGGTACTCTATAAAAACATACAGCAAATGTGAAATATGTGGTGTCTCGGTGTTACCCAAAAAATTACTGTTATTCAGTCAAGGCTCACAGTGGATACTATGAAAATATTTTTAAGATACCACAGAAACAATTTAGAAAGACTATAAAAATGCTTTAGTAGGTCACACACTAAACAGGCCGTGTTGACTTCTTTCAAATTATAATACCCAATAATAAAAATGTAATAGTTCCAGAGAGAAATTAAAATGTTCTACTAGGGGATCTAATCCCTATTCAAGGAGGGGAAGTTAAGCATATGCATAAAACTTGATTCATTCTCATTCATTCATCTCCTTCCCTCCCTCCCTCATACCTCCTTCTCTCCTTAGCTGAGATACTGGAGAGCTTCTAATGAAACATGACTTTCAGCAGCTCTGATTTAGGGAAGCTCAGCTGCAGTCTCTCCAATTCATGGTGATAGACCAGCATGGCAACTGTGATTAGCTTTGGGGTATGTATTTGAAAATTTCTATGTCACCCAAGGCGTTTAGAAGGAACTATCTGATGCTGGTCAAAGCTCATCAATGATCCAAATTTCCTTTTTACTCTTACAAAAGTTCTACAGGGGAAACAGGTTCCTTCAAAGTCTAATGTTTCCTTTTAGAATTTATCACCCACAAACCAGGCTACAGTTAAAAAAGCAATGCCTTACTAATCAGAGAATAAATTATGAGCTTAAGGAGAAATTGCGGTGCAGAACCTACCAGGGAAATAGCATAATCCAAGTAAAAACCCACTGGAAAGGATCCAAGTCTCGTAAAAAGAAAACCTTGGGCAACTCCTTTTGGACAATGTTCAGTCTCATTAGAAAACACTGTCAACAAAGTAAGGCTGAAAAGCCATGTAAACAGTGATTACTTCAATTCACTTGGCAAACTAAAGACCTTCGGAAAATGCAGTTCTTTAATTCAGAAACAACTGCAATAAAGAACTTGATCCAAATAGACATATTGACCAATCTATTCCAGAACTAATGCTTAAGGAAGGAGTGCTGAATGTCACTGGTGTGAATCACAATGAGATACTTAAAACATACGAGCTCATTGGGATCTGTTTCATAAAAAATAACATTGAAGACGGGTAAGAATTATGGTTTCAATCTGAAAAACAAACCCTTGCCAGCCAAAGCGTGAAAACAGTATGTTTTTTTTTAAAAAAATCCATTCCGAGTACATAATTTTCCACCCAAAACATGACAGATGGGCTTTACTCAAATAAGTGATTGCACTTGGTAAGATAATAGTTGAAATGCTATTTCTTCTGGCCCATGCACAGTTCTACAGCTCCACTTATCAAAGGGTTTCACCTTCGTGGGACATGAGGGTGAATTGACTAAGTATCATTATGTTTCCAAGAAATACACAATACCGCTAAGGACTTTATATGGACACATAAAGCCATTAAATTGAAGGTTTATGGTAGTCATAGATGGCGACATTTCTAGGTCAGCCCAAATTTCCATTGTTAAGTCTTACCATGCTCTGGTTAAAGCTGTAAAACATAAGATGCATATTGGGAAAAAGGGAAAGTCAGAGATTTTAGTCCAGTCCCTGTTTTTCCCTTCACATCTGGTTCCTTATCAGCTGTGAAAGCTGCTGAAAAGTACCCAAGATTTTGCTGTAGGTCTGAACCGCAGGGGTGGAATTGGCAGTAGTAAAACCAAAAAGATTGAGCAACTAAAAGATAATACAGATTGTCTCCTGTTGCGTCTGTTTTCAAATTACTGTGTTTAAATGAACTTCTTTTTTAGCAAAATGTCTGCAGTCTCTCTTCTCCTGGCCTCCAGTGACCTTAACCCTATTCTTTATCTCCTTAACGTCTCAAAGCACCTGCAACTTTGTTCTCTCAAAAGCTTCACGTGAATAGGCATAACAAATTTTTTGGATGCAGTTTAATCAGGATTTTGGACTATTGGAGCAACAAAATGTAATTTTACATTATACCCTCTCTTGGTGCATTTATTCAAATAAAAACAATTAAGAAAAAGGGGGATTAAAAGGCAATCTGTAAATCTGGTGCATTTCTTCTCTAGAAGAGGAGTGAGAATACTGGATATCACTGGCTTTTCACATTGCCTGTGATATCGGTTTCAGCTTGTTACAGTCAGTTTTGAGAGAGTAGTGGGATTCTTTCCCACATGTGTATCAAAGGAAGCAAGACGCCTTCGAGGAGAAAAGCAGCACATAGGGAAGAGGAAATGCTTGACCATAGTATTGTTTCTTCTACGTCAAACAGCATGAAAATGAAAATATCTGTCCATTTTGAGCAATGGAGGTTGAATAATTACAATAACCTTTGAGGCTCCTATTTTAGGAACTTTTGTTTCTGTATGTATACCCTGACTCATATCATTATTACTTCTGTGTATGAAACACAAACGGAGAGGGTACAGACAACCATTATTTAATAACCAGAGGCCCAGTGCACAAAATTTGTGCACTGGTAGGGTCCCTAGCAGCGGCTGACTGCCAGCCGGGGCCTCCCTCCTTTCCCCTGGCTGGCCCTGCCCCCTGGTTGAACTCCTGGACAACTCCTGGTCTAGGGGACAATCTGCATACTACACTTTTATTATATAGGATAACCGCCAATAACTTATCATTTGTTATTAACTTTAAGATAAAAAATACTGCAGATATATTGAAGTCTTCTGCATATTTTTTTCCTCTCCCCCGTCTTTTCTTTCATTCTTAGTATTAACCACTAATGTGAAAGTGATATATATTTATTTGACCATTATCTAATCATCTTTGACATTTATATAATGACTAGAGGCTCAGTGCATGAAATTCATACATAGGTGCAGTCTCTAGCCCTGTCCATGGGCCAGGGCACAGCGTGGGCCTCTGGGCTGCCCAGTGGCTCTGCATGGAAGCCAGGCAGGCAGCATGCTCTCTCCCAGCTGGCCTTGCAGACCAGCTCCTGTGCGAACTCATGGGGAGCCCAACCGGCCCCTGTAGTCAGCAGCTGCCACCTGGCTGACCTGGAAGAGGCTGTGCAAATGTGAGGCGGGCTCCTTGCAAGCTCCTGGAACCTGAGTGCGGGGGCTTCCCTGGTGCACGGGTCCTGGCATCCCGGGGTAGGGTAGCAGAGGAAGTGAGAGCAAGCTCTTCCCACCACACATCTGTCCCTCTCACCCCCACCCCTAGGTAACAGGCAAGAGGTTGCAGCCCCTCTCCCGGCACCCCAGGAAGTTGGTCGCTGCCACCCACCCCAAGTTCCCCGTCCCAGCCCAGGGCCCAGCCCCAATCGAGCCATCAGATCCTGCTGGCTGCTGGTTGCTGTCTGTGGGGTGATTGGCTGGGGCTGGGCCCCTCAATTGGCTGTCTCAGCACCCGGGAGCCAGGTGGTGACCCCAACCCCACCCCCCACCGCTGCTCGTTGCCATCTGTGGGGCAATCAGTGGGGCAAGTGGGCCCCTGCTCGCACCTGCCTTGGCCTGGTGCTGTCTGCTCACCTGATCTACCATCCTGCTGGGCCCATTGGGGCCGGCAGCTCCTCCACTGCCACCCACTGCCAGCACCACATTTCTGATGCCTGCCATGGTCTGTGCTGCCCCCTGGTGGTCAGCACACGTCATAGTGAGTGGTCAAACTCCCAGTCAAGGGGACAATTTGCATATTGGGCCTTTATTATATAGGATACTAGAGGCCCGGTGCACAAAAATTTGTGCACTCAGGGGGGTCTCTCAGCCCAACCTGTGCCCTCTCACAGTCTGGGACCCCTCGGGGATGTCCACCTGCTGGCTTAGGCCCGCTCCCTGGAGGATCGGGCCTACGCGGGCAGTCAGACATCCCTCTGGCAGCCCAGGAGCCCTTGGGGGATGTCCACTTGCCAGCAGGGAGCAGGCCTAAGCTGCAGTCGGACATCCTTAGCACTGCTGAGGAGGCAGGAGAGGCTCACACCACCACCGCTGTACTGGCAGCCATCAGCCTGGCTTGTGGCTGAGCAGAGCTCCCCTTATGGCAGCACACTGACCACCAAGGGACAGCTCCTACATTGAGCATCTGCCCCCTGGTGGTCAGTGTGTGTCATAGCGACCAGTCATTCCTAGTTGTCTGCTGTTAGGGTCAGTTTGCATATTACCCTTTTATTATATAGGATTGTTTTGTGTGTTCTAGTGTTATACATACATGGTATCCTGGATGTGCTGTATTATGATTTACTTGTAATTTCACATTGAAATGAGAGCTTGTCACTCCTCCAGTCTCCATGCTGTCATTCTAGAAACCAGGGTCCATCTAGGACAGCGGCTCTCAACCTGTGGGTCGTGACCCTTTTGGGGGTCGAATGACCCTTTCACAGGGGTCACCTAAGACCATCCTTCATATCAGATATTTACATTACGATTCATAATAGTAGCAACATTACGGTTATGAAGTAGCAACGAAAATAATTTTATGGTTGGGTCACAACATGGGGAACTGTATTTAAAGGGCCAGAAGGTTAAGAACCACTGATCTAGGACATACGAGGCTCCCACAGGATTTTGAGTTCACTCTCTAGTCTGCTCCCTTCCATCTTCCTCTTACTCACTGTGCTCTAGCCAGACCAGCCTACTGACATTTGTATTTTCTGTTTCCTTGCCTGGAATGCGTTTAAAACAGATTCATAGCACTTTTCAGTGCCTATTGTACATTGAGTGATTAGCTGACTGACTGACTGACTGCTTGCAAGCCTACAAGAATATAAGGCCCACGGAAGATGAAACTTCTTTGGGGGTCATGCTCTATATCTAAAGCCTAGAACAATGCCTGGCCCAATAATAGGGAACGAGTAAGTGATACATAATTCCAGTTCATTTATTTCAATTGAATCATATTCCATGAAATAATAAATGCATATTTGCAACATATATAAATAAATACAATGTATTTATTGATTGGTCTACTATTGAATATTATGTTGTTTCTAAATTTTTGTTATTACAAACAAAACCACAGTGAACATATATGTGTTACATAAATGTGAGTGGTTATACAAGGTATAGGACTAGGAACAAAATTGCTGTATCTTCTGAAAGAAACATCATCAGCCCTGTGTAGCCTAAGGTAAGAATCCATTTTACTTTTTTTTGTAACCACAGCCAAACATTCTAGCATTATTAAGTAATTGGTCTCTGCCAACTGATTTACCTCCATAAGTATGTGGGCATGTTTCTAAGCTTTCTGTTTTTCATCATTCATCAATTTTTTATTATTGCACAATATTTATACTATTTTAATAGCTTTGGCTTAGTATTTGGAAGGGCAGTTACCCCTTGCTTACACAGGCCTAATTCTTTTACAAAATTGCCTTTTGCTATTTTTATTTCCTTACTTAGAATTTTTATTAAAGTTGCAGGGAATTTATGGAATAATTTTGGAAGAATTGACATAACAAAGATATTGAGTAATTTGCTAAAATAAATAGGCTTGTCTCTTCTATTTAGGTCATTTATGTGCTTTAATAATTTAAAAATTATTTTCTATACAGGCTGTATTAGTTTCCTGTGGCTGCCGTAAATATTACCACAAATTCTGTGGCTTAAAACAACAGAAATGCATTCTCTTACAGCTCTGGCAGTGTGAAGTTCAAAGTCAATATGTTTGCAGGGCTGCACTAGCCCTCTAGGGGGGAATCCATTCAGTACCTTCTGTCTTTCAGCTTCAGGAGGTTGTAGGAATTCCTTGATTTGTGGCCTTGTGACCACAACATTGCAACCCCTGCCTCCATTGTCATATCGCCTTCTCCTCTGTGTGTCTCTTATACAGACACTTATCACCGGATTAAGGCCCACTTGTTAATTCAGAATAATCACTTCATCTCTATATCCTTAATTAGTACATCTTTTTTCCAAATTAGGTAATATTCACGTGTTCCAGAGATTAGCCATGGATATTTTTCTGGGGAAGAGGGTGTCATGTAGGTCTGTATATACACATATGTGTGTGTATTTATACACACATGCATCTCTCTCTCTCTCTCTCTCTCTCTCTCTTTCTATATATATATATATATATATATATATTGCTTAGATATACTCATATAAGCCTCACAATAATAATCTGAGGTACCATTATGGTACATGCTTTATAGATGTGAAAACAGAGACTTATCACAATGTATTTCAGGATTATCTTCATTTTTACTTAATAGAGCAAATTTGCTCCTATCTAGTTTCATTTTTCCCTCTCCTTTTCCTGATATTATATGCATAGTTATAACTTGTTTCAACCTCATGTTTCTTAAAGAAATGAAGAGAAGAGACTAGAGATACACGTGCTGTCTTTTATATTTGCCCACCTTTTACCATTCCTATTTCTAATGCTCTTCATATCTTCCTGGAGATTTAGTTGCCTGTTTGCTGTCATTTCCTTTCATCCTAAAGGACTTCCCTTAGTGTTTCTCATAGGACAGGCCTACTCTCAATGAACATAAATTCTCTCAGATTTTGTCTGTTTGGGAATGTCTTTATTTTCAAAGAATAGTTTTGCTGGATTTAAAATTCTTGGTTAACTGTTTTGAAAATGTCATTTCACTGTCTTCTGTTGTCCAGTTTTTCAGATGAGAAGTCAGCTAAACTTCTGACTTTGTTCCTTGCATGTGAGGAGTTAGGTTACCTTGTTGTTTTCAAGATTCGTTTGTCTTTAGTTTTCAGATTTGATTATTATGTATCTAAGTATGGATCTCTGTCTGAGGTTTGTTGAGCTCCATAAGTCACCTGATTTTCATCAATTTTGTGCCATATTTCTTTAGTTCACCCCCCTTTCTTTCCTCACTGTCCTTTTGAGATACCTTACATAATAATGGATATGCTTGGCATTGCTTCATAGATCCCTAAAACTCCTCAATTTTGTTTCCTGTCTATTGTTCTAATTGTATAATTTCTATTATTCATCTTCAAGTTCACAAATTCATTTTTCTGCCATCTCAAATCTACAGCTGAGTAGCTCTCATAAATTTTTATTATGATTACTGTTTTTTTTATTCTAGTATTTCCTTTTGGTTCTTATTTATTTATTTATTCATTCATTTTTTAATCTATTTATTATTGATTTTAAAGAGAGGAAAGGAAAGAGAAATAAAGAGAGAGACATCAAGGTAGAATGAAACATTGATCTGTTATCTTCCACATGTGCCCAGACTGGGGATCAAACCCAAAACCTGGGTATGTGCCCTGACCAGGAATCGAACCTGCCACCTTCTGGTGTATAGGATGACATCCAACCAATTGAGCCACACCAGCCGGGCTCTTTCTTATGCTTTGAAATTTCTCTACTGAGATTTAATATTTGTTAAGTCGTCATATTTTCCCCCTTAATTCTTTGAACACAGTTTTCTTTAGTTCTTTAAACATATTTAGTATGCTTAAACATATTTTAACAAAGAGTACTTTGAAGTCTTTGTCTAAGTGTAACACCTGGGCCCACTCAAAATAAAGTTCTATTGACCACTTTTCTTTCTGAGTCCGGATTACACTTTTCTATTTCTTTGCATGTTGTACAATTTCTGCATTAATACTCATCAGCTTATATAAGACCTTCTATCAATTACAGGTTCCAGTATATTTTTCAAAGTTTTTGTTTTGTTTTTCATAACATGCCTCGATTTAAATTTCAGAACCTGCCTTCCAGGTAGTGTTTACCTCCTATGTCTTCAGTCAATTTATTCTTATTTTTAATTTTAGACCATTCTTCTCTATGTGCTCTATGTCTGCACAGCTTAGTGGTTGACCAGTGATTTGAGTGGAAGTTGTGCTCAAACACCTTGAGTCACTAAAGTTCCTACCCACTGCTGGTCTGTCTGAGCCAGGGTTGGAGAGCACATTCAGAATTGAGCTATTTTTCAGGTCTCTTTGGCTTTCTTTTTAAAATATATATATATTTTTTTTATTGATTACAGAGAGGAAGGGAGAGGGAGAGATAGAAACATCAATGATGAGAGAGAATCACTGATCAGCTGCTCCTGCACACTCCCCAGTGGGGATAGAGCCTGCAACCCAGGCATGTGCCCTTGACCTGAACTGAACCGGGACCCTTTAATTCACAGGCTGACGCTCTATCCAGTGAGCCAAATTGGCTAGGGCTCTTTGGCTTTTGTTTTCTGCCAGGCTCTCTTGGGTCTCTCTGCACATGTTGTTTCCTAGGCATGCAGGGGTATGAGGAGAGCTAATAGCTCATCTATGGTTCTCTCACCTGTGGGAGCTCCCTTAAATTCTTCCTTGTTCTGCTGCTCACCCTAACTGAGAGCACAACTTCAGGCTGATAAAGACACTGGTTTCCTCATTTATTTCCTGTCTGTCACATTCAGCTGGCAATGTTACAGGGTTTGGATTTCCATACAAAATTAGATATACCCTCTCCAGAAGTAAAGCTGCTGGGTTTTGTATCCAGACACATGTTGGTAAAACCCTTATTCTCACTAACTGGGCTATCTGTTAGGGGGTGGAAAGCCTCGGACAAGAAGTCCATAAACTTCTGGTGTTCTTACCCAAAGATCTAGCTGTCTTTTAAATTTCTGTCTGCCTTTGGTCACTTTCCAGAGTCCTGAAATGATTGCTTGTGACAAATTGACCAATTTATATTCATTTTTTAGGGAAATAATTTTCTGACATTTTCATACATCATAGAAAGTAATCACAGACAACAGAATAATTTTAAATTATTTTTGATGCTCAATTCCATATAGATAGATATATAAATTTACATATAGATAGATATATAAATATTTCTATATATTATACGTTTATAGATGGATCTACATATATAATCATATATATCATATTCATAAACAGAACATAAGAAAGTTTTGTGTCACTATTAATATATTTTAAAAAATGAGCTCAGAAAAAGTATGCTCTACATTATATCTAAGTTGAGGAAGTGGTGTAGCCAAATATGAAATAAGGTCTGAATGCAAATGCTATCCTTTTTACAACATATCATGTTTCTTTAAATCAAAATCCCAAGTAGAGACATGCCTTAAACCAAGGTCTTAGTGTGATTCAATGGAGTAGATGGAGATAACCCAACTAGGAGACAAAAATTTTACCTCTTATAATAATACCAATCTAATTTCTATGACCCAAGGACAAATGTAGAATCTTGTAGAAAAGGGCTAGTAATCTCTCCTTTGCATATATGCCGATAACCAGGTCACTTCATTTGTCCTCTCTCTCTTCTTCCCTTATACCTCAAAAACATCAGAACCATAGGCAAATTCAAAACCAGGTCTCATAAGTAAAAAATTTAGTTTTAATTCAGGAGAGAGAAAAAAAAGTCACTTGCACCAATGGCTTCACTAGTAATTACTAAAGATAAATGTAAACTTGCCAATAGGTTCTAGAGTTCAACAAAAATACTGGATGGGTGGGTAGATGAGTGGATGGATAGATGGATGGATAAGTAGATAGATGAGATAGATAGATAGATAGATAGATAGATAGATAGATAGATAGTTAGATAGATAGATAAACAGATAGATGAGAGATGAGTGAGCCATGAGATGGAAAATTTATATACATATGCTTATCTGAATTTAGGATATGAATATAGCCAATAAAATGCTGAACTAAACTTTCTTTTTGTTTTCATTTTTTTGTACCTTTTGCAAAGCACTCCCTTCTTATAGTGAATTGTCACTCTTTCAGAATTTTTCATAAGTACCTATTTTCATAACAACTAAGAAATTAGGAAATATGTGCCTTTAGACTTACCAGTAATGTTGCATAAGGAATGCATTATTTACCATCAGTGTATAAGATGCAAAGCATCAAGAATTTAGGGTGTCAGATAGCTTAAGTGTTGGGAGAAAAGAAAGATGATTTGTCCAAAGTTCAGTCCCTAAACTCTAGCTTAGGTTTGAAGCAACACAGAGGCAGCCTACTCCACCCCTGATGTTTTGCTTCTACACATCTAACCCTGTATTGATTTACATGGACTCAAAACCCCTGTTCCTGATCATCCTATATAATAAAAGCCTAGCTGGCATTGCGCAATGCTCTCACGCGATGTCGTCACAAGATGGCCGCCATGATGTCGCCACAAGATGGCCGACAGGGGAGGGCAGTTGTGGGTAATCAGGCCAGCAGGGGAGGGCAGTTGGGGGTGAACAGGCCAGCAGGGGAGGGCAGTTGAGGGCAATCAGGCTGGCAGGGGAGGGCAATTGGGGCGATCAAGTCGGCAAGGGAGCAGTTAGGAGTCAATCAGGTCAGCAGGGGAGTGGTTAGGGGATGATCAGGTTGGCAGGCAGAAGCGGTTAGGAGCAATCAGGCAGGCAGGCAGGCAAGTGGTTAGGAGCCAGCAGTCCTGGATTGTGAGAGGGATGTCAGACTGCCGGTTTAAACCAGCAGTCAGACATCCCCTGAGGGGTCTCAGATTGGAGAGGGTGCAGGTCGGGTTGAGGGACACCCCCCTCCTCCGTGCATGAATTTCATGCACTGGGACTCTAGTGAAAAGTAGATTTTAGTTCTGCAGACATCTTGTATCTTATTTTGCATCAGATATGCAAGCTGCAGTGTGAGTTCTGATGTCAGTTTAATGGTGAGATGAGTCCCTGATTAACATGCCTGCTCCCCAACTTAACATATTTTTGGTGTATTTTTATCTTTCATTAGAAAACCAAAAGTATTTTCAATTGCTGTTGTTGTGAATGAGACAAAGGTGCAAATTATGAAAGCTGATGGGTTCCAAGGCATATGAGCCCCATGGATAACATACTGTGCGGATACAGAGATAGATGGAGGGTAGCGCAGGTGGTGGACACACACTGAACTCCTGAGATGTTAGCTGTTTTTCCTACCACTGATAAGCCATTTTTTAGGCTTTACATTTTCTGCAAGCACTGCCTGCAGTAAATCTTATACTAAAAACAAAAGTATTAATTCTTCTCTCACTGCTCCATGTCATTGATCTCTAATAAACAACCTGCATGTGAATACTGTATGTGTGGTCTCACATGGAGTGTGAGAACCATGTCCCTTTATTAGCTTCCATGACAGTTACTATGAATGAGAATTTGACATTAATTTTTAATTTATATTACAGGACAGTTGATACAAAATTTTCTTAAATACTGAAATTTGAGAGTTCTTCGCACCTACTCTTTTAGTTGGGAAATATAATTTTTGGCATGACTTATGTCTCTCATTTGCATTAGAAATATTTTTTGGAAGAGGGTATGGGGGGATAAATGGTGATGGAGAAAAAAATAAAAAAAATATTTTACATTCATGAATGACATTTTCATCATTTATCAGAATATCAGAATTACTTGGGTATATTCATACAAATGTGTGTTTATATGTATGTGTATAATAATGTAACACATGGATAATTTATTAGATAACATATATTAGATAGACACTGAGAACAATAACAAATAAATTGTATGCACTTTGAGGATAGGGTTAGAGCTGGGTTTTTATTTTTATTTTTTTTATCTAGCTACTACCTAGCACAGTTCCTGCACAAAGCAGACCCTCAATAAACATTGGTGTAAATAATGATGAATAAGCACATAAACACACACACATACACATATTCACTACAGATAGAGATATAAAGTATATGTCACCATGGGTTTAGATCTTTGAAAACACATTTTATTATTCTAATTTAGAAAAAATAGTCTAATGCTAACAAACTATGTGCTTTTTTTTTTAAATCTAGATCATAGCAGCAAAAAGCAGACAATGAAGTTACTGAAAACAACCCACCATCATGTACTTAAACCTACTTTTAAATTATTACTAGGTAAGTACCATGTTATTTCATCTTTATCCATGGATGGATGAAACTGTGATAGAATCAGTGAGCTAGAAATAGAAATAAATTCTTCTTGATATCTATCTTGATGTAAAGGATTTTTGACTCGATTTAAAAAAAAAAAACCCAGCTTGCAAACATCTTTCAGCTATAGGCAGAGTTGGAAAAATTCCCAAGAGCATAAGGTTAACTCCTAAGGTGCCAATCCTATAATAAGAGGGTTAACATGACAGGTTATTTTTCTTGCTTTCTTCAATTATCCATCCTTTGAATCATTCATTTATTCATTCTTCCTCTAGAGTCATTAGTTGTTCAATGATTAATTTATTTAGCCAATATGTATTGGGCACCTATTACCATAGACACTACTGATTCAGAAGTGAATAAGCTAGAGTCCTTGCCCTCAAGAAGCTTCTAGTTATGAGAAATATATTTATAAACATGCAATTATAGCTCAAAGTGCAAATGCAACATCAGTGATATGCAATCTAAAATCAATCCCAATAAGCAAACTAACCCAGCATTTGGGGTAAAGTTTTAGGGGTAAGAGACAAGGGTAGAGGCCAGAAAAGCACTCCCTGAGGTTATTCAACTCTATTAAGGAGAGCAATCCCTTTGAAAGAGCCTGCTTAAGCAGAGGTTAAAACTAATTCTGTTTTCTTGAAGAGATCAGTTATCTTTCCCAAACTCCACTTTCCACATCAGTAAACTGCCAGAGTTGAACATGATTCTGAATTTCCTTCTATTATAACATCCTATCATTCTAGAACAGCAGGAGAAACAAACAAACAAACAAACAAACCCATCACCAACCCACATCTGATAAGTCTTCAAGTTGTCACTACAGTTTTACAGTCACAGGTGGCTGGAGCAGTGATGCTCCCTAAGCTGGAGTTCCCAAGGTATTTGGGCAATTTTAAAGAGGTGGCACACTATACACACATTGTAAAAAATCATAACAACAAGCGCAGCCAAATTCAAATGATTGGGGTGGTGGTGGTGGTGGAACATAATAAAAATGCACTTAGAGGGAAACCTTGCTGCCAGGGCAAAGGTTAGCCTCACAGCAAGGTGTCTTTCATGGTGTGGCCCAAAGCGCTGTGCCAAGGCTACAGGTGTGCACTGTGGGAATGATGACAGTTCCAAAGCAATGCAAGGCTCATCCCAGAGCGCACTTATCCATCTGGTAGGCTGTAGCATATCCTTTTCATTAGTGCTTCCTCAGAGCACAAGCTTTTTTAATCTCTCCAAGAGCCCCTGCAGGAGCACCAGCAATGAAAATTAGGAGACAAAGAAATTAACAAGGCCTATGCTCCCTAAATTGGAATCTCAATCTTTCTCTCTTATGCACAACATTAATTCAATATTAGTGTAAGGAGTTATATACATGTATATGTGTATATTAGCTATCAATAATCTATCTATCTATTAGTATCCTTATAAAAATCTTTCAAGGTCTATTTTTTACTTCCTTTCTACCACTGGTGTTTTTTTTTTAAGAGGTTCATTCTGTATTGAGATAATTTTATTTGGCTTCAAATCAAGTTTCAAAAATTACTACATTTCATAACTTGAAAACTAAGCTAATTTTGAGTGCACAATGAATCAAGGTGATGCCACATAGCTCACTTTAATAAAGCACCTGAGGACAAACTAAGGTGCAGTAAATCAGAGAGCTATGTGTTTTAGTTCGTCAATACTTGCACTTTCTAGAATGTTAAGGACAGATACCAGAAAAAATTTTCTTTCTTTCTTTTCTAAATAGAATAATAATTTTTAAGTAGGGCTGGGTTGTTTGTATCATTCAATTACATACTTGCAAAATTCTCCATTTTCCTACAGCTAGATGAATGTAGACATATAATTACTTTATTGCTACAAATTAAAATATCAATGGATTTCATATTTTATAAAAATATATTTTAGAATAACTGAATATTGGATTCCTTTTTGATGTTTGACAATGACCTTAAACTTTACAGATATCTGCCTTTAAGCATTACTGGCATTTAAAGAACAGATTTATTTTTTGCTAATGAGATATCTCCTTTTATGTGAGTACAGTACCTAGTTGTTCATTTTTTACTTTTCCTCTAAGGTCAAATGTAGGATCAATTTAAAATTTTATAAGTCCCTGTCTAAAACTCTGTCCTACCATAACCATGATGATCTACAAGGCTGCTTCCATTTCTCATATCAATATATGAGAGTTCTATTAGAATTTTAGGTGACAAATTGCTTGCAGCATGAAGCTGCAAAAAACAAATTAGAGAACTCCATAGCAGTACTGTTAGGGCATTTTCACTACCTATCAAACAGCAGAGTTTAAAATCAATTGGATTATATAAAATGCATTTTTCAGCTCCAACTCATGTTTCTCCTTTCCATGAAAAATAAGAAAATTGAATGCAACATGGATATAAAACAAGACTAAGAATAAAAAATTTTTTAAGTATTGAAGAATTGAAGACCTAATGTTTAAAATCTAACATGTCAGAAATTTCTTAGTGCTGTAAGTTCTGCCAATGTTAAAAACATAAGAAATGCCTCCCTCTTAGAAATGGGATGGAAATTTAGGGAAAAATTAGTCATAGTTTCTTAGTACACTAACTAGGTTCTATTATAAGTAATATACTCTTCACAGCAGCATTAACTCTGCAAGGAAAAGGTTTGCCCTTCTCTGTTTCTTTCAGTGACTTCCTGAAGATTAAGTACCTGAACTTTTACTATTTTTGTTCTTCCTACCCATCCACCTCACCTCATTGTTGCTTAGGTTCTAACAACCTCATGGATTATCCAGACAAGTCCAGCTCTAACCTCCCTCCTTATTACTAGTTTCACCTCTCTATTTACCTGCTGTTCATGATATCCTAGATGCCCTATTTTACCTTAAATTCAACATATTTGACATCAATATAATTACGTTGTATAAGTACTTCCTCCAAGAGAGCCGATGCTTCTCTGCTGGACTATTATGCCTCCAGTCCCCCAGCAATAGCTAGGAGTCATGCTTGACCCCATTTTATTCCCTCCCCACATTAATTATTTGCTTTATTGATATTTTTAGTGTAAAGTCCAGCTCTCTTTCCTTTGTTTTCCAATACCAATCTCTTTTGGTAGACTTTCCTCATCTCTTATATACATTATCGTTTTTTAAAATTTATACCTGTTTTACCCCCTCCAACCCATCCTACATATTAATCACGTTTCTTGCTGCAAAAAAAATAGTATATTGTTCCCGTTGCTCTCTTGACCCAAAGTCACTAATGTTTCTCCATTTCCTAGATGATAAAGCTAATTATACTAATTACCTGGTCTACAGGTCTCTTAAAAACACATTTCCAGGCTTCCTTACAATCTCGTCTCTGCAGTTCTGTTAGTTATCCCCTGAACATGCTATATAGCAGGAGCCTCAGTTGTACTATTTTCACTTCCTTAAATCATTTTTCCTTATTTCTCATAAGGCCCCATCTCCTGCAGCCCTTTATAATGACTTCTCTCAAATGGCCCTGTGATTCCTTATTCTTAGCTCCTGAACCAGTTTCTGTCACATGTCTTCAGCACATAGAAGATCAATAATAATATAGCTGATCTGTCTTTCTGGGAAGTCCTCTTTTTTCTATTACCTAACATGATATTCTGTGCTGTACATACAATAGTCTTAGCAAATATCTCTTTGGTCTTGCTGAAGATGATTATAAGGATGATACTATGTAAATACATGGCTGTCACTAGAAATAATTTCATGGTAAATAGTCTTGGGCCCCTCCCATGTCACGTTCATCATTCATTCATATTTGACTTGAACCTAAGTTGAACTTTACATAATTTAAGATTTAGGTAACCAGAGGGAAGAAGGAAGAATATTATTAAGAAATAGAACAACGCATTTAAAGGTATGGGGGAGTGGGCAGTGGCTGGTGAGTAAAAAATTGAGCATGATATAAGTAGAGAATATTGTTCACTAGGGAGTCTGGCCAGATTGGAATTGTGTAATAAATACAATAAATGTAGAGGTCCAAGATTAGAAACAACTCAAATGTTCACCAAGTAAAAATAATAATTATATATTCATATAATCGAACCTATGTAGCCATGTAAAAGAATAAACAAAACAACATAAATAAATCTCACAGGCAAAATTATACATATTGTGTGACTTCACTTATGTTAAATTAAAATATAGAAAAAAAATTTAATCTATTGCTGGAAGATAAAATAATCTTCAGAGCATAATGGCTGGGGGGAGGCATAAAAATTCTTCTGATATTCTGGGAATATTCTATGTTTTGATCTACATAGTGGTTATAAACATATATAAAAAAACATTGAGCCATACACTTAAGTTTTTTCTCTTCACTGTTAGCTAGAATTTAATTTTAAAAAGCAAAAAAAAAGAGAATGTAGTAAAAATGTAAGCTCTATACCAATAAAATATCAGTGCCATTTCTTGCTATTTTAAATAGAATTCAAACGTTAGCAAAAAAAAACCAAACAAAAAAACCCAAACCCACATAAAGTCAAGTAAAGCTCTTTTATAGATTCAATGCACACAAATGAATGTAAGGATGAAAACTCCATTGTGAGGCTAGAGTTCTAGGTGAACTTGCCTTTCTACCAGGAGCACAAGTATGGTGATAGCCAGAGGGGACGGGGGTGGGGGGGGGGGGTGTAGAAAGAGATGGAAGAGGAAAAAAAGGAGGATAAATAGGGACAGAAAGAGACTTTGGGTAATGGACACACAAGGCAGTATATAGATGATGTTTTGTTGAGTTGTACATTTGAAACCTATATGGTTTTATTAACCAACTAGTGGCCCGTTGCACAAAATTCATGCACGGAGGGGGAAGGTTCCCTCAGCCCAGCCTGTACCCTCTCTAATTGGGTCCCCTTGGGGGATGTCCGGTTCCCAGCAGTTGGACATCCCTCTCGAAATCTGAGACTGCTGGCTCCTAACTGCTCACCTGCCTGCCTGCCTGATCACCCCTAACCTCTCTGCCTGTCTGCCTGATCACCCCTAACTGCCTCTGCCTGCCTGTCTCATTGCCCCTAACTGCTCTCCCCTGCCAGCCTGATCTCACTTTCAACTGCCCTCCCCTGCCAGCCTGATCTTGCCCCCAACTGCTCTCCCATGCTGGCCTGATCGCCCCCAACTTCCCTCCCCTGCCGGCCTGATCTCGCCCCCAATGGCCCTCCCCTGCCAGCCTGATCGCCCCTAACTGCCTCTGCCTGCCTGATCATCCCTAATTGCTCTCCCCCTGCCAGCCTGATCTCACTCCCAACTGCTCTCCTCTGCCAGCCAATTTGGTTCTGATTGGTCAGTTTCTATGCCAGTCAGTGTCAAAAGCTCCACCTCCTAAGCAGCTATTAACTCCTCACAACTGACCCAGATATGGTTCTGACTGGTCGGTTTCTATGCCAGTCAGCATCAAAAGCTCTGCCTCCTAGGAAGCCATTGGCTCCTCACAGTTGACCCAGATATGGTTCTAACTGGTCAGTTTCTATGCCAGTCAGCGTCAAAAGCTCTGCCTCCTATGCAGCCATTGGCTCCTCACACTTCACTCAGATTTGGTTCTGATTGGTCTATGCCAGTCAGCGTCTCTAGGGCTATCAACAGGGCCTGATCAAAAAGGCAGAGCTGATCAGCAGCCCTGGTGGAGGCCTGGAGAGAAACAGAAGTGCGGCTGCTGGTGAAGCCTGGAGAGAAAGAGAGAGGCAACTGCTGATCAACAGCTGCCACAGAGGCTGCGGATCAGATCCTGCCTCTCTCTCTGCAGGCCTCTCTCCGGGCTTGATTCACAGCCCCCTCAGCAGTCAGTGCTGACTGCAGGACTGACTTCTGGTTGGTTGACCCTCGGTTGTGTCGGACCCAGGGTTTTTATATATTAGGATGTCACCTGAATAAATTCAACAAAAAATAAAGTAAATACTAAAATGAGATCCAGACACATAAACCTCATGAAATTTAATTATGCTACAGTTATGGTAAATTAGGATCACTAATATTCCAGTTATTTAAATATTTGATGATATAGTCTGTTTTTAAAAATCACTTTTTATTTTTTAATTACAGTTGACTTCATTATTATATTAGTTTCAGGAGTACATCCTAGTGATTAGACATTACATAACTTACTAAGTGATCATCATGATAAATCTCATATCCATCTGAAATCATACATAGTTATTAGAAGAGTACTGAATATATTCCCTATGCTGTTCTTTACATCCCTATGACTTATTCTGAAACAACCAATTTTCACTTCTTAATCTCTTCACCTTTTTTCAGTTTTTTATATCACCCCATCATCCTCATAACACTCAATAAATGGTAGCTATTATTTCCTGCAAATACTGTGCAATACAAATGAGTATATTAACTCATTTACCTCTCAGAGCTACTCTATAAGTTTGGTACTACTATCTGTATTTTAAAGATGAGGTAACTGAAGTTTAGAAGTTGAGTAATTTTCCCATTAACACAAATAGTAAGTGGCAGGGCCAATATTCAAAACAGGTTTGTCTGAGGGCAAAGTTTGTGTCTCATTAATTATTGTACTCTTCTGTGTGAAGATACTTGGAAATTAAAAGTCAATGCAGACATTCTGTCTTTGGGAATAAATGTTGGAATAACAGTTCCCATCTCAGCCCTTTTTCATATAATGAAATAAAGAAGAAAATATAGAATAAAACTTCACTTATATTTATATGAGAAAAGAACATGTAGTTAATGTGTAACAGCTAAAAACAGAAATTTAACCACAGACCTTTAATGAAAGAAAATTTAAACAGTGAACTTCAGAAAATTGCCCACTGAAGGAAATTTGAAAAGATGAACTTTAGAAAAAAGAAATAGCTCCCCAAAAGAAGGTCTGAAAGACAAGAAAAAAACAGCAAAATTTTGTTTAAAATGTGAGTAAATATTTAAAAAATAGGTGTCCTCCCAAACTGTATACATACTTTAACAGCTATAGTTCAATTTTGAAAAGGAAATGTGTTCTTTTCAAATATATTTTTATTGATTTCAGAGAAGAAGGGAGAGGGAGACAGAGGTGGAAACATCAATGATGAGAGAGAATCATTGATCAGCTGCCTCCTCCGGCACGCCCCCTGCTGGGGATTGAGCCTACAATCCAGGCTTGTGCCCTTGACCAGAATTGAACCTGGGACCCTTTAGTCTGCAGACCGACACTCTATCCACTGAGCCAAACCAGACAGGGCTGAAATGTATTTTAATAAACATTGTCATTACAATTATTAAAAGTATGTGTATACATTTTTGGGGACACCCTATATATTTATCAGAAGTAATTATGTTGAATGAGAATAAAGATAAAAGATAAAATAAAGACCCTGGACAATAATCATCCATAATGAAGTGGGGGTAAACAGAGTTAAAACATTCTATAATCATAATATTGTTGGGAGGAGAGGGTACAATATTAAATAGTATTAGAATTATAAAGTACTATAATTTAAAAGGCTAAACTAAAGGAGTAGAGGAAGAGTGCAAAACTTCCAAAGGGAGAAAATAAAACCTAAGAGAAGAGGAAAAACGGTTTAGGAAAAATAAAATAGATAGGAAACACAAAATGATAGGAGAAAAATGAGATAAATATATTAATATTCATATAAATATACATGGGCTAAAATTATTAATTGGAGAGGATGAGCCTAGAGCTCAGCCAGAGGTTGAAAGCATAGGGTCTTCTCCTATTTTTCCTGTGCTTGCACCCAGCCCTGAGCATGCAGGTGGCTCTCTCTATTTCCTACTGTTTTTAAATTGCCTTTTTTTTCTTTTTCTTTTTTCTTTTTGCATTTGTTGGATGCTGTAACCTTAGACTATTTTGCTGCAGTTTGACAAAGTTGTTTTTGATAGTTTGGGCTCGGTTTTTCAGAGTGTTTGTATACCAGTAGGGACAAGCCCTTGGAGTTATCTACTCTGCCATTTTACCAGCGTCCCAGAAGCATTATTTTGAATGCTATATTTTCATGGAAATAGTTAAGTTGCTCTATGATAGAGTTTTCTTGTGTGTCCAGAACTGAATAGCATAATATTCTCCAATTACATGTATTTATATATAAAAACCTTTATTACATGCCTGTATCATCATAAAAATATTTGCCAAATTACTCAAATAGAAGAGTGAAATAAGAAGGTAACTAGCTGTCTTGCTATCAAAAGTAAGGCAGTCTAGTATATTGGAAATAACCCAGATCTGAAAACTCAGAAACCCTGGTTTTTAGTTGTAGTTCATAAGCTGTGTGGCTGCCGTGAACGAAAAGAGGCCACATGCTAACCTGACTAGCTCAGGAAAGGCCTGTGTGGCAGCCTTGCAAACTCTAGAGACCTAAAGTAACCACAAAGGATGGTCTGAAATTAAAACTTTTTAACTGAGAGCTGTTTATGGCAGATAGTAATGTCCTAGGCTAGATTCGTCCCTGATAAAAGTCAATTTTTACCTTAACTAAGCCTGTCTGTTGATTTTTGCATTTATGATAATTTATCATTGGAATGTCAGGGTAACTTGTAACTTCCCTTTTTCTAGACTCCTCCGGGCACAAGCAATGCCCCAAGGCGCCAGGAGGGAAACCACAAATTCCTTCACAGTTATTGTTATCATGTTAATTGTTGACTGTTAACTATCCTGTACCCACCTAAGTAAAAGAAACATGTGTCTATCATTTTATTTTTTATCCAATCCCAGAGATTTCCCTCCCCTTTGCTTTCTCCCGCCTCCCTAATCTATCACCAATGGGTTTCGTGTAACCCACTTACATCTCCTCCTTTGATTGTAATGTATAAAACAAGGTGCAAAACTGCCATTCTCTGGAGCATTATCCCAATATGTTGAGATTCTGCTTCCCTGCAACAGTTTGGCTCAAATAAACACAAAAACTCTTTACAGGTTTGAAAATTTCTTATGTTTACATTATAAATTAGCTCTTTTCTTTCTAGATTTTTCTACCTGTAAAATAAAGTTACCAGATGAGCTGATCTGTGAAGTTTTATCAGTCCTAAATTTCCATGGAGTGTCAGAAGAGAGGATGTAATTTATAGTTTTTAGCTGAATATACTTCACAATATATGATTTAAGTGGAGACTGAACAAACTTACATATAAATACAATGCAGCAGTTTGGGGAGAAAAGTTCACACTGCATGTCTGTGTCTTCCTAAGCCTGCTTCAGAAACTGGTTGAAGGCTTAATTTTGCCTTGAGTCCACTCAACATATTGTCTAATAGTTTGCAATGAATATTTAATTTGCAGTGTCAATAGTAATTAAAACAGGTCAAGTTTTGCATTCGTAAATATAAAAATATAAATAGTGAATTCTGAAATATTTAAAGAGGTCAATGATTTGTTATGGAGAGCACACTGACACATGTAGCAAGGGGCCTAATTAAAATATATTGACATACAATTAAAAATAATAAAATGACTAATCACTTTCAAATTTTTCTTATTTAAATTTGAACATTTTATTCAGTTTCCTAAAGACCAAAATGATGCTTCTCAGATTTCTACAGACATGTAAAATCCTGTTTTTCTTTTATACGTATAATTTATCAAGTAAACGTATAGGCTTAGAAACTGAGATCTGATTCCAAAATATTCCTCATGGAAACAAGAGTTACAAGCATAATGGCAATCTACCAGTAGCATTTAAGTTATAGAGCATAGTGAGAAAACTTTATTTTCAGCACATTTTTTGAGCATACTTGGCTCTTGTATGGGTAAGATTACACCTAAATGGACAGAAATAAGTAAGCACTTTCATTCCACATCAGTTTTGCTCACAATTGATATTAAGAATAAATAGCATCTAAAAGTCTCCAAGTGTCAATACTCTAATATAAAGTAAGCACTTGATTGGTCAATGCAAATTTAGCCAAATTTGAGGCACAAAAGATAATGATAGAGATGGCTAAGATAAGAGCAGCCAGTTTCTTAGAATTCCTACTATTGACAAGATTTATACTAAGTGCTATAGATATGTTTGTATTGAAACCTCACAAAACCATGCAAGGTGGGTAAGATCACCACCATTTTACAGATGAAGAAACTAAGATTCAATGAGGCAAACTGCATTGTGTGAACGTTAGCACAGTTTGACCGGAATTAGAGGATAAAATGCAGGAAGGACCAGTTTGCACCTGAGACCTCAATGGCTGTTTGGGTTTTACAAAGTGACCTTTTTGGAGTCCCCCCCATCTATAAAATGAGAGCAGCAGCATTTACACTGTGGATTTGTTCTAAAATTTCACTAGAATTTCCATGAATCATCTGATATATAAGAGGTACTAAGTAAATGATAGTAATGATTATTGGAGCAGTAGAGAGAGCATTCAATCCCAGGTCTATTTACTCCCAAATCGTTTCCTTCAGTATACCATTTTGCTTTTTCATTTATAAACAACAAACAAACAACTCCCCTCCCCCAGTTTTGCTGCAGCATTACAAGGTCACACAGGTGGTGAAGAGATGACTAGACTTGCCACTGGCAAACGTGTACTCTTTTTTTTATCTAAAATAACTATATGCTCGGATACTCGCTGAACTTCTCCAAAATGCTAACCCGTGTTCTATAAAAAGAGGCCATAGTAGGATTTTCCTTGGTCACCTAACAAGGTTATTTAGGTGTGAAATAAATTGAAGAAATAGTGAAACATAAGGTATATTATAACATTACAGTACATAGTATGTAAAATAAGGAATTATTATGATTATAAAATTATAATTATAGTATTTTAAATTCAATTTATGAAAATTTCACATTAGAATTTTAGTATCTCCAATGCACATTGGAGAATTTGCAGTCAAACTCTAACCCACCACTTAGAATTTGACCGACTAAATATGAACTAACCAAATAAGATAACTAAAATAGAAAGCATTTCTTTCACTAAGTGATCATTTTTAAATGTACTTAACTAAAGCTAATAGCCACATTTATTGAGTACTTATATGTGCAGGCCCTGTTCTAAATATTTTATGTGTATTTGCTCATTTATTCCTATGCACATATTCTTCTAAAAACCTCAGTGTTCAGTCTTCTCTTATAAAATATTAATGAAAGTTGGTTAAGAGTTACATATCGTAGCATGCATTTATTAGCTGGTTGCATTTGAGTAGATAATTTAAGAAATCAAAGAATTGGCCTTGATTTATTAATCAGATTGAGGTTACTTTATAATTTGACTTCAAAGAGCCACCTTTCTTCCTATGAGCCAAGATCCTTTTCACTCTCATTCTAGCGTCTGTCAAGATAGATGCTGACAGGTCACAGAGAGGTTTTCTAAACGTATGAAGCATCTATTTGAGAGCTCAGCCAATGTCCCCACTGTCAATTTATTTTAATGACAACTTTCTGGCTGAGTGACAATGAATGCCCAATCACAACTATATTTTTCTTCAGGATAGCAACCACAGGCTTAAAATTTTGAGTCACTTAAAGAATAACAGATTTTCAAATTTTTATCAAAATTTATATTATCAGAGTGAAGATATTAATATTGGCTATCAAACATGATTTTTATAAGTTACAAAGCAGTTTGAAAAAATCTAAATGCATTTCTCCCATAATAGAGGATAGGCTTACTTATTTATATTTCTACAAGTTCTTGAAGGTCATATGGCCAGGATTGAATCTGCTCTAGTCCAAGGACAGGGTATGACTTAGTACATTTTTAATGGGGGGAAGAATGGGAAATCTTTTCTCATTATGCCAACTAAGGCTATACTGTCTCCATTCTTGTCTTATTTATTTCCTCTTGTTGCCATTTGTTCTCTCATTCATGTTTTAGATTTTTATTATGTGTAAGATACATCTCAATATTGAGAGGTTCAAATGAGAAAGAATTGAATGGCCTGCCTCTTAAAGATCTGGTGAGGCATGGAAACAATTGGTTGTACTAGTCACTGTGCTCTCTTCATGGTATGATTATTTCTAATATGAGTTCAATTTTCAGAATTCCAATCACCTAGAAACCATGGTATAGCAACATTTAATTATTTTGCCTCATTAATAGAATACATCAACCACTCTTGTGGCTCTTAATATATTATCATGTCTTCAATACTTACTTACTTACGTATGCTAATTCATCTATTAGACTGCAAGCACCAGCTGATTCATTTTTTGTATTTTCTAAAACAATTATCCCAATGTGCATTGGAGATACAATAAAAGGATTTACTCAATGAAAGAACAAAACTGAAAATGACCGAATCTTATGTTAAATCTGTTGTTAGTAATAGGATATTTCTTATTCCTACTATTTATTTTTTCAAAGATCATTAATTTTTTAAAGCATATAAGTGGAAATTTTAATTTAACAAATTTTCCTAACATCAGGCTCTAAGTATTACATATTTTTCAAATTTGAGTTTATGATCTAATTATTATTAGTAACTAATTGATTAAAAAACACATGTTACAAATTTGGTAAACAGATAATTATGCTTAAGAGTAAAAAATTATTTACAATGCATCTACTATTGAGATGAGTTGGGGGAGTTGTATACCTAGGTAATAGAAGACTTTCTTTAATATTTTTAGTAGTTCCTTTGTTTGTTAACATGCAATATGACTCAGAATGGATAACAGGTATACCTTTCTTTTTGTAGTTTTGTTTCTTTATTCCCTTTGAAGTATACTACTTGAGTTTTTAAAACCAAGTTCATGCACAAAAAGCTAATAAAAACCGTGTGGATAATTTTTTAGATGAGACAAGCATGGTAAAAAATAATAAATAAATCTGGTTGATATTGGGGATTAAAATTAGACATCTTTTTATGTATATTAAAAAGTAGATTCCCCCCCTCCAAAAAAAAATAGCAATTTATTTATTTTCTCATCTATCCTATTTGATAAAAGCCAAATATGCTAAGTGTCTGGTCGTTCGGTCATCCGTTCAGCCAATCAAATAGTAGTATGCTAATGATATGCTAAGGCAGATCAACCGCTCACTATGACATGCACTGACCACCAGGGAGCAGACAGTCGACTGGGTCGACCAGTTGCTATGACGTGCACTGACCACCTGGGAGTAGACACTCCAACCAATAGGTTAGCTTGCTGCTGGGGTCTGGCTGATTAGGACTGAGCAAGACTGGCTGGACATGCCCTGGAGCCCTCCTGTGGTCCCTCCCCAGCTGGCCAACCTCTTGCGTCCCTCCCCGGCCCCAATTGTGCACCGGTGGGGTCCCTCAGCCTGGCCTGCACCCTCTTGCATTTCGGGACCCCTCAGGGGGATGTCGGAGAGCCAGTTTCAGCTCAATCCTGCAGGCCAGGCCGAGGGACCCCATTGCTGCATGAATTCTATATAATAAAAGCCCAGTGACCAAAATGGTGGAATGACCAGAACAACCAGAGACCAGAAAGACCACAGCCCCTCACCCTGGCCAGCAGCCCCCCAGCGAGCGGTTAGGGATGATCAGGCAGGCAGGTGAGCAGTTAGGGGCAATCAGGCAGGCAGGCAAGGGGTTAGGAGGGGCGATCAGGCAGGCAGAGGCAGTTAGAGGTGATCAGGCAGGCAGAAGTGGTTAGGGGTGATCTGACAGGCAGGCAGAGGTGGTTAGGGACGATCAGGCAGGCAAAGGCGGTTAGGGGCGATCAGGCAGGCAGGTGAACAGTTAGGGGCAAATGTCCCGGATTGCGAGAGGGATGTCCAACTGCCGGTTTAGGCCCAATCTGCAGGGATTCCTGTGGGATGGGGCCTAAATCAGCAGTTGGACATCCCCGGAGGATCCTGGATTTCGAGAGGGTGCAGGCAGGGCCCTCAGGACCCCTCCTGTGCATGAATTTCATGCACTGGGCCTCTAGTATATATATATAAAAGCCTAAACAACCATTATGACAGGTCAATCAGTCACTATGATGTGCACTGACCACCAGGGGGCAGATGCTCAATGGAAGAGCTGCCCCTGGTGGTCAGTGCACTCCCACAGCCAACTTCCTGTGGCCCCTCGACCTCCCAGCTGTCCACAGCCCCTCCCTGCTGGGCCAGCCAACCTTCTGCAGTTCCTCCGCCCCTGTTGGCCCACTTCCCAGGGTCCCTCCCCCCCCATGGGCTGGCCCCCCAATAGGCCTCAATCACTGGCCAGGCAGGGACCCCATCTGTGCACGAATTCATGCACTGGGCCTCTAGTTCTTTATAAAATGAGAATTATTTTTTCATACAATTAATATGGCATTGAGCTGTGCTGCCTTGGGGAAGAGTGATGCGGGTAAAATAAATCTGTTTTTCTTATGCTCTCCAATATGTCCAAAGTAATATTTATTTTGCTCCAATGGTGTGCTAGAACTTCTCATTGGGGAACCAAAACCTCCACAAAGGCCCTCTCTTCTGTGGGTGACTGTCTGAGACCTATTCTCCACAGGCGCCCAGACTGTGACCAACATGGGCCAGAGCTGGTTTGCAGCTGCTGTAGAGTCCCCAGCTGTGTCCAAAGTTAACAAGCACAGGGGTGGACAAGACTCCTCCTGAGCCCCTAGCATATGTAGCTGGACCCCCCAGCTCCCCAAAAGGCACTATTGTCCATGGAAGGACACCATGCTGTTGAGGGGGGAGATATGAGCAAGGTACACTCTATTTGGCCATGTTGTTGATGCCACTATATGAAGGTTCATTCATTTTTTTTAAAGACACCATTGATGCCCTAGCTGGTTTGGCTCAGTGGGTAGTGTCTCAGCCTGCAGACTGAAGGGCCCCGGGTTTGATACTGGTTAAGGGCACGTGCCCAAGTGTGGGCTTGATCCCCAGTAGGGGGCACGCAGGAGGCAGCAGATCAATGAGTCTCTCTCATCATTGGTGTTTCTATCTCTCTCTCCCTCTCTGAAATCAATAAAAATATATTTTAAAAAATAAAAAGAGAGACACCGTTGGCCCATAAAAACATGGACAGAAGAATGATTTGTGTGCAAGTGGTGAAATATGTCCCCGAGAGTACAGGGGTGCTCAGCCAGGGTCTCAGGAAGGGGTGAGCCCTAAGATCTTGGGCCCTCAGCTTCTCAAGATTGGGAATGAAAGAAGCCCATGAATGAGGTGATTTGGTAACTTACTTCATTTAATCCCTCAAAATTCTGTGAGGGAAGTGTTATCTCAGTGTGCACAGATTGAAACTCTGAGATTCCTGCAGCCTGCGCCTTGCCCAAGGTTATGAAGTTAAGGGGGTAGAAGATTTTAGGATAGAAACTTGGGTTTATTTGACACTAAGCCATGGATTTTTGTCCCCCACCACTCCACCATCCGGAAAAGCTGTGTGTTTATGACTTGGCTGGGGTAGAATGAGCTCTAGGGGATTAATGTCTTTTGCCTATCAAGATGGAACATTAACAAAAAAAAAAGAAGAAGGAAAATCAAGCAGGAAAGCACCATGTTGGGGAGCTGTGGCTTCCTCTTCAATCTGAGTTCTATACCTAGTGGTCGCTCAGTTTATCTGTACAGCGCAGTCTCTTTTCTGGTGCCCTGCCCTGGGCAACTGACATTGGGTCTACTAGTACTAGTATGTATCAGCCTCTTCAGGTTCTTAACAGCTCTCCTGTGTCTGGGGTTTCTAATTCCAAGCACATGCATAAGCCATTCATTCAGACTGGAGTTTTAAACCACATCAAAACAAGATATACTTTTTACTTCTTAATATTTAAAATCCGATGGAATTCAACCTTTCTCCCTACTTTTATTTGTAGAACTTCACAAATACCATCAGAGAAGCTTCCACGGAGGCAACCAATGTCAGAGTTACTTCTACAAAATGAGCAGAAATGTAATTTACAGCCATTTCTTAACAACTTCAAGGAGATTTCCCAACTTAAACAGTGAGAATAATTGGATTGCAGAGAATTATGGCCTACTACATCGTGACAACTTTTGACAAGCATTTTTCCCATCTAGTACAGAATCTTAGCTTTTAAAGTATAGAAATAGAATTTTTGAAAAATACTGTGATGTCCAACATACGCAGAACTAACAGGAAACTTAGTGGAAAGAGTTTTGTGCCATTTCACAGCACATTACAACTCCCAAAGAGGGAAAAACAGATATGGCCATCAAAATTATGCACATGCATGCCCTGTGACCGCACACAATGGGAACAGAAAGGAAGACACACAGTTGAAGCAGGCTGAAGAAATTGCAAACATGCATCTTGAAATTAATGATCACCTACTATGTTTTGCCTTATTCTGCTAAGTCTAACCTTTGTTGCTTAAAGCAATGTGTGTTTCTGCTTTCTCACTTCTTTAAATAGCACTTGCAGTGAGTGATAAAATAACAACACAGGGCTCAGTGTGAACAGACAAGAGAATCATTTAAACAAATGGATTTGTAAAACATGATTGTTTTAAGCCTGTCCGTGTCAGGCCTGCAATTTGAATTAAACATAAGGTGACTTCTTTCACTGAATCAATAATTGCAAATAGCAGTGCTCGCAACCACGTTTTATTTCACAGACAAAAATGGTTCTTAACAGATTTCTGAAGGCTATGCTTCAGCCACCTGCTGTTAAAGTTATTTGCTTATTTTATTTTTGCAAAAATTTTTCCCCTGCAATATTAAAACAGATAGACCTGAAGTCAGCTCACTTGGAGCTGGAGTGCAGGGATGTTTAAAGGGCAATTTTCTTAATGGAGGCCATCACTTCCTGCATCCTTCCTACTGGCAAATCAGAACAGAAGAGCATGGGGTTTCCAGAAGCTACGTGCCTAAAATTCTGACCAGTGTCAGCTGACTTGTTATCAGAGGCAATTTCTACCACTTTTGTAGAGTCTTCTAGTGGTCCATATGAACTTAGGACTTCTAAAATGTTGGTTTTATAGGCAACTTATGGAATCTTTTAAATAGATTCAATAGTGGTCCTGATTAGTGAGTAATTAAGAAACTAGATGACATTTCCTCTTGATTGAGGCTGTTTGAGATAAGAAGCAGCTAGAGGACCCAGCTAAGCTGTGCCCAGGCTCCTGGCCCATGGGAACTGCGAAATAATACATATGTGTTGTCCCAAGTCACTAAAATTACGGTAATTTATTCTACATCAATAGAAAACAAATACACTTCTATACAAGTGCCTAACTATCCTTATATTGTCCATCTTCAGCCCCATCTCCCCTCCCCTCCACACATACATCACACAACAGAACCCAATTTAAATGCCTACATGATATTTTTCAAAGGAGTTACTTTAATAAGTGTTGGAACTTTGGACGGTACCAGCACCTTCCAAAGATGTAAAATTTAAGAATAGATGCTACATGAGCCTTAAGAAGTCCTCCACATTTAGAGAAAACAGTAAGGGGCAAATTCTAGCTCTTCTTCCTTTTAAGGAAGTGTACTGATGCTGGAAATAAAAAAGGAAGATATAGACGAATCTCTTCATTTGAATGACAAGTGCTGAAGTGAAGAAAGATATGGACAGGGGGGCAAGTTATTTTGCCGAAACAGCAGTCAGTGGCCATGCCAAACGTGGGAATAATAGGGCTGTTCTGTGACCTAGTTTATGCCTCATTCTGCAGATATTTCTTGACATGCAAGACCACAAGACCAGGAAGGACATGAGGCCCACCATATAACTCAACTTCAGGTTGAACCCAAATGGAAAGCTGGTACACAGCCTTCACAAAAGCAGTGAAGAAACCACCATATCAGAAGTGAATTTCCCCATGTGGGATGATCCATAATCCCAGATCCTCCTAAATTTATTTAAGTCTGATGGCTTACCCATGTTCCAATTAAAGTTTTGAAAGAAAATGACAGTAGCATCTGGGTGATTTTTGAAAGGATCCCAGGATCCATGCCTACTAATTTGGGATGAAAACTACATCTCATTCACCTTTTAAGAGTAAAGGACCATGGGGTCAGAAGACTAGCTAGGTAGCTAGATGGTTGCATTCTTATGGTGGCTGATGCAACCCTACTCAGTAGGCCTCTCCATAGCTCTTTGTTCTTATCTACTATTAAAGGCCCGGTGCATGAAAATCATGCACTGAGGGGGTGGGGGGAGTTCCTCAGCCCGGCCTGCGCTCTCTCACAGTCTGGGATCCTTCAGGCAATGTCCACCTGCTGGCTTAGGCCTGCTCCCCCTGGGTATAGGGCCTAAATTAGCAGACAGACATCTGTCTCACAGTCCGGGGCTCTTGCAGTCAGGGACCCCTCGCTCCTTACCTCCTGCCTGCAGCGGAGGCGGGAGAGGCTCCTGACACTACCACTGCACTCATCAGCCGTGAGCCTGGCTTCTGGGTGAGCAGAGCTCCCCCTGTGGGAGCGCACTGACCACCAGGGGGCAGCTAATGCGTAGAGCGTTGGCCCCCTGGTGGTCAGTGCGTGTCATAGTGACTGGTTGTTCTGCCATATGGTCAATTTGCATATTAATATTTTATTATATAGGATTACCCCCTTTGCCCCTCCTGCTCCGGATTCACTAGCCTCTGCTATCATAGGAACATGTTAGACACAGTCTCATCCTGGGCCTTTCCCATGCAGTTCTCTCTGTCTGGATTATTCTTCCTGTCTTTTAATGCTTTCAAGGTTTTGCTCCAATTTCACTTTCTTGGTGAGGCCAATCCTCAAGCCTATGACTCTCCAACTCACCTACTTTACTCTTCTCTAAAGAACTAACTACCTTCTGACTTATTACACGCTTATTATGCTTACTATCTTTCTTCAGCCACAGAATATAAGCTCCCAGAGTACAAAAAGTCTGTCTTTTTTGTTATTGGTGTTCCCAGTGTCATAGAAGGTACTTAATAAATATTTGTTGAATGAAATAATACCTTAGGATTGTTTTTAAAAAGTAGACCATACAGTCCATGTCCAGAAAAAGCAGAAAAAAATGAAACCATGTTATGGAGGAAGTGTTTGACAATATCCTTTGGAAATATACATTTTAAGAACAAACATTCCACAAATAGTAGAGACCATGACATCCCAACATAAAACATATATGTATCACTGGTGTTCCTGAGGCAAAAACAAATAGGAAAAAAGACAACAATAAAATGTGATAGAAGAAAATGTTACTACATGGGGACATACCTATGGAAACTGCCATTGGTACATAACTCAAAAGTTAAAAATCAGTTTATTCACAAAATGAGAAACTTTGACTTCATTTCAGACGTTTTCCCACAATACAAAATCCAATATGGTTCAAAGTCTTTAGAATTTTAATGAGAAAAAATTACTGACAAAATTTACATGCTGAGCTAATTTGTTGTTCATATGACTTGGCATTTGAAGGAAAATTATCAGATAGGAAAGTCCTCATTAATATTTACCATCTACTCATTAACAATTTATTCAAAAATTTATTAAATTAGTGAAAATTTGTTCCATAAAGAATTCAAAGTAATGGGGTATTGCAAAATAGAAGGATTGGGCGAAAGCACTGAAACCATTTAAATGCAGAGTTAAATACAGTGTAAAGAAATGCAGTCAACGTGGTTATCAAATATAGTTCAAGTGTTGCAAATATTTCTTTAAAGAAAAAACACAGAAAGTATACTTTAACAATAATAATTACACAACAAACTTAAAATTGGATCAATAAAAGACGAAGACAATAAGCAGTTAAACTAATGTTATCTGTAAAAGATAATATTAATGCTAGTGTTATTATCTTTAAAGGGGTATAATTCATGTATGTGTTTAACTGTGGGAATTAAATATTTCATCTCATTTGTTGCAGTAATGCTTAATAAACAAAGATAGCTAAAAGAATTAAAAATATGATGAAACTGTTCCAAATAATTAAATAACATTAAGTTAAAGAAAACACAGTTTATATTGCATAATACATAAATCTAAGAAATCAACTGTGGATACATATTAAAGTGAAAATTAAAATAAGATGAAATAATAAAATTAAACATATTAATTACGACAGTAATCCTGAATAGTTAAACAGGTAATATTATTTAATAAAATGGGAAAATTATGAGATTAAGATAAAAAAGCAATTAATCAAGTCCAATTGTTTGCATGGGATTTTAAAAAAAGATAATTTAAAAACGGTGTTGCAGAAAGCTTGAAAATAAAATAATTACCATAGGTAGTACATAAAAGTCAAAACCAAACTAGAAGTTGACATATTACTTCCAGAAAAAAAAAACACCCACATCCAGATTGTTTTACTAGTATATTCTGCCAAACATTTGAGAAAGAAATAATCCAATTCTACACAAACTCTTCCAAAAAAACAAGAGGAGGAAGTACTTACCAATTCATTTTATGAGGCCAACATTACCCTTATAACAACAAAGCCGTTACAAGAAAACTACAGATGATGATCCCTCATGAAAATAAACATAAAAGTTCCACAAAGTACCAGCAAATTGAATCCAGCAATATAAGATGTTGAGATATAAATGAAAAACTTTAAGCAATGCAGAAAAGGAAAAATGCTAATACAGAAAAGTAGACTTAAAGTTTTTTAAACTGACAAGTTGGTTTTTATATAGTAAATATACCCAAAAGCTTATTATTTGGGACATAAGTAATAAAAGAAGACAAATCAGGCAAAAATAGAGAGAAAAATTATAACTTCAAAAATTAATGTTACCAAAGAGGAAATGAACATAAATTTTCAAAAATAATTTGTATGTCTCCATAAACATACATGTAAATATATCAACGAAATTCATAACATACAACCAAAACTAAACAATTAGAAAAATGAAAATAATTATGCTAAATTTTAAAGATATAATTAATAAAAAATCTTTCTAAAATAGTATCAATATCAATTTTAAAATAAATGATTGCTAACTTCATATAACATAGATATAGGGAAATACTGGAAGTTTTAAATCATTCTTAAAATCAAACATAACTAGAATATAAAAAATTTATATTACCAAAAAATAGAAAACTGCAAACCATCTATACTAATAGAAGAGTAATATGCTAATTAGACTGGGTGACCAGACATCTTCCGGATGTCTGACTTCCTTCCGGACAGTTGGGAGGTGACCAGGCTGACAAGGGGGCATTTGGGGGGCTGCCAGGCTGGCAGCGGGGCAGTTGGGGGGCAGCCAGGCCAGCAGGAGGGCAGTTAGGGGCGATCAGGCAGGCAGGCAGGTGAGCAGTTAGGAGCCAGTGGTCCCGGATTGCAAGAGGGATGTCCGACTGCCGGTTTAGGCCTGATCCCAAGATTCTCTAGTTCTAATATAAATAAGAGTAAAATACTAGCAGAGTTTACCAAGAATATTGCTATATGTACCCATGACCAAAAAGATATGTTTATAGCAATGCAAGAATAATTTGACATAGTAAACCTAAAACTAGAATTCACTACATCATTAGGTAAAGAAGAAAATAACATTTTCTTTTACGGAACATAGAAAATAATCTTGAAGAAGTAGAAGAAAAAAGACTGTGAATCCCAGGAAAATTCCCAACACTACCATAGTTCATTTGAAGGGCAAATGTGTAAGATTGGCTAAAAAAGTTTTGTAGGCAGTGCATTTAAAGTAGGACTTAGCAGAAATTTAAAAATAATTTTTATTTAAGTATCATAAAGCAATACCAAATAGTGATGCATTAATTTATGAATAGCCATATCCATTAAATAAAAAAAATTTTATAAAATGATTTTAGAACTGGGAAAGAGAATAAGGATTATTTTATATATATGGACCTCTAGGTTTATAAACACACAAATAAAATAATGAACTCTTGGATACAGAGAACAGATTGACACTGTCAGAGGGGAAGGGGATTGGGGGCTGGGTGACAAGGGTGAAGCAAAGAAAAAAAAGAAATACTCATGGACACAAACAACCATATGGTGATTACCAGAAGGAAGGGAGTGGGGGTTAATAAAGTTAGAAGAGCATAAAGGGGGAATAAACAGTGATGGAAGACTTGACTTGGGGCAGTGAGCACACAATACAATATATATTGTACAATTATTGTACAATTGTATTGTATTGATGATGTATTGTACAACTGTACACCTGAAACCTGTATAATTTTATTAACCAACTAGAGGCCTGGTGCACAAAAATTTGTGCACTGGGGTGGGGGGGGTTCCCCCAGCCCGGCCTGTGCCCTCTCGCAGTCTGGGACCCCTCGGGAGATAACAACCTGCTGGCTTAGGCCTGCTCCCGGGTGGCAGAGGGCAGGCCCAATCCCTAGGTGCAGCCCCTGGTCAGGCAAAGAGCAGGGCCGATTGGGGAGTTGGGTCGCCGCCCCGTCATGCACAGAGCAGGGCGGATCAGGAGGTTGTGATGCCACCCTCAGTCACGCTCAGGGTAGGGCTGATTGGGGGGGTTGGGGCACCACTCCCTGTCATGCACAGAGCAGGGCCGATCAGGGGGTTGGGGCGCTGTCCCCTGTCACTCACAGAGCAGGGCCCATCAGGGGGGTTGGGGCTCCGTACCCTGTCACACACAGAGCAGGGTCGATCAGGGGGTTGGGGAGCTCCCCCCTGTCACTCACAGAGCAGGGCCCATCAGGGGGTTGAGGAGCTCCCCCTTGTCACTCACAGAGTAGGGCCAATAGGGGAGCTGGGGCACCGGCCCCTGTCACACACAGAGCAGGGAGGATCAGGGGGTTGGGGCACTGCTCCCTGTCACACTCAGGGCAGGGCCAATGGGGAGGTTCTGGCTCTACCCTGTCCAACACAGAGCAAGGCCCGTGGAGGGGGGTTGGGGCGCCACCCTCTATCACCCACAGAGCAGGGCCAATCAGGGGGTTGGGGTGCCGCCACTGTCACACTCAGGGCAGGGCTGATGGAGAGGTTATGGCTCTACCCTGTCACACACAGAGCAGGGCCCGTGGGGGAGGAGGGGTTGGGGTGCCACACCCTGTCACACACAGAGCAGGGCCGATCAGGGGGTTGGTGCGCTGCACCCTGTCAAACACAGAGCCGCAGGGTAATCAGGGGATTGGGGAGCTCCCCCATATCAGGCACAGAGCAGGGCTGATCAGGGGGTTGGGGCGCCTTCCCCTGTCACGAACAGAGCAGGGCGGATAGAGAGGTTGTCGGCCCGCCCCCTGTCACTCACAGAGCCGCAGGGCGATCAGGGGGTTTGGGCACTGCCCCCTGTCACCCTGATCCCGGTGCCGGGAGCCTCACTGCTCCGCTGATCCTGGTGCCAGGAGGCATATTACCCTTTTACTATATAGGATAGAGGCCTGGTGCATGGGTAGGGGCTGGCTGGTTTGCCCTGAAGGGTGTCCTGGATCAGGTTGGGGGTCCCCACTGGGGTGCCTGGCCAGTCTGGGTGAGGGGCTGAGGGCTGTTTTCTGGAAGCGGGTGACTCAAGCTCCCAATCGCTCCTTTTTTTCTTTTTCTTTTTTTTATTCTGGGCCAGCTTTAGCTCTGAGGCCTCGCTGCTGAAAACATCGATACAATGTTGCGGTCTGGCTGGCTGAACCTGGCTGAATGAAAGCCGGTTTCTGGGGTTTTGTTTAGCTTCTTATTTGCAACCTAGTACATAGTTGCTTAGAGTTGCAGCTGAGAGGCCGACAAGTGAGGCAGGGAACGTTGGAGTCCGGAGTCACTAGTGCAAGCAAGCCTCCCTGCTCGCTTCAGTGCATGGCTGTCGGCCGCCATCTTGGCTGACAGTTAATTTGCATAAGGATATGCTGATTAGCCAATGGGAAGGGTAGCGGTCGTACGCTAATTAGCATGTTTCTCTTTTATTAGTGTAGATGGATGTCACCCCAATAAATTAAAAAAAAATAAAAGTAAAATAATAAACTCTTGAGCCCTGCTTAATGATTTTTAAAAGTATAATTCTTACATATTAAATGTTTTAAGTAAAATATGAAACCATAAAAGAGAAAATACATATGACCTTATAAATAAATTTAAAGGCAGAAACATAATTTCTAATGAAAACAAGCTTAAAATTAAGAACCTTTTTATTTACTTAATTGTATTAAATACCTAAATATATAAATTATAATTTGATGTAAATATTTACATCCTTTGGCAAAATATGGCAAAATGGAGTTCATTCAAATATGAAGAGAAAGAAGACATGAATCCAAATAGTAAAAAAACACTTGTAAGTATATTGACAGGAAATTCACAGAAGAAATACAAACTGTAAATTAATATTTGAAGAACATTTATACTTAGTAGCACTCAAAGTGAGGTGAGATTAGACAGCTTCTTGCATATTTATAAGAGAGACAATCTTCCATACTTCCACCACCCTATCACAAACTGCAGATATTACTATTTGCCTGTGACTAAATTTTTAATATGTGTAGCAAGGATATTTGCACATGGCTTTTGAAAATTTATAAGTTATATGTACTGCAACTTCCTTTATTAATGCATTTTTCCCTCTCAAAAACAATAGTATCAGTAATAATTACTTATGGGAAGGTTAAAGCAGAGAACAATGTATAGAATTTTACAATAGAATGTGATTTTGTGTATGTTTTCCTGATAATTTTGTGAAATCTACTTAATATCTATCTTGAGATATATACTTTGAAATGTGCTTTAAAATTAATTCCTTTACATTTGTCTTGCAATTATCATACCTATTAAAATAAAGTACTAACTTTAACTTAATCAGGGTCACGTGATCATGTCTTGACATGATCACATATGATGACTTCAGAAATATTTCTATTGTTAGTATTATTTTTTTAAAAACTCTACTAAATACTCATGAAATATTCCTAAAACCAAACCATTAATTTTACATGCCATAAACATATTTATGTGTGAATTTGATTCACACATCAATTTAAAAAACCAAGGCAGCATATCTGTCCCATTGACCAAAGGAGAATAGAAAATTGCCTGAAGAGAATTACTGCTTCTGTGTTCACATGAACCAGAGCTGCTTCTACTTATTAGATTGGTGCCAAGCACTTTTCTAAACGCTTCACGCTCTTAGGCTTGATCTGAGACCATTAGCTAGCATGGCCAGGCTTTCTGTACCAAGTCTTTAAGAAACAGCTGCTTGAATATTAGCATAAAAGAAGAAGAAATAGACTAATTCAATAACACAGCATTCAAAGATTGTTTTCTAACTGCATTCCTGCCATCTGGAAAAATTTTCTACATAAACCAATCTAGAGTAGCCAAAAGGAATTCTGTCACATACTTTGGTTGACTTTATTCTTAACTTTGTTTATTATTGAATATTTTCTTATTTATGTTCTATTGGACTAAAAACATCAGCTTTAAAAAGGACCCTTATTAATGTCCTGTTTAAGATTAAGCAGTGCTTAGCACATGACTGAGGCTCAGCTATTATATATTCAATATATGACTGTCAGTTATAGTATGGAAATAATATCCATTTACATATCATAAACCATAAGCAGATCAGAGCATTTGAAAATTGAGCCACTATGACACAAGTTGCAAACTGGAATTTAATAGATTGTTAGGTTGAATGCAGCTCAAATTGCTAAATTGTTTCACTCTCCATTTAATAAAATGGGAGATAATTTGGCTACTTATTGGTATATTTCATATGGTATTAGCCACACTGTCAGCCAACCGGATCCAAACTTGATTCTACTGTCTTAAAACAAATCTTCACTCCTTACAGTTTCTATTTCTGGTCAAAAATTTCCAGTGAAATACAGAGATCTTACTTCACTTGCAATGCTCCACAAAACAACACTCTATGAAAAAATAACTTTAGGAAACCCATAAAATAAAGTTTTCTATTAAAGACACTCAATTCAGATATAACATATCACAGGTCTTGAGAGCCCCCAAATAAGGTAATTTTAAATTTTTTTAACCTCCAATTATCCCAAATTATTTGAACATTAAATATTTTATGTCAGATGGATTCTATATCTATTGGGGTAATCACTGCATAATTCTATAAATGTCTAATCGCTATGTGGTACACCTGCAACTAATATAATATTGTATGTCAAATGTAATTGAAAAATAAATAAAAGACAGAAATAAACCTTTTAGTTTTCTTTGAAAAGGCTGTGTGTGTGTCTGTGTGTTAATCCTGAACCTGATTTTTAATTAAGGAGATTGGAAGAGAGAGGAAAACACAGAGAGAAACATCTATTGGTTGCCTCCTGCACTCGCCCCACCTCAGGCCAGGGAGGAGCCTGCAACCAAGGTAAGTACCCTTGACCTGAATCTAACCTGAGACCCTTCAGTCCGCAGACCAAAGATCTATCCGCTGAACCAAACCAGCTAGGGCTGGAAAGGCTCTTAAAACTCCAGAGAGCTGGTCCATACCCTTTGGTATTCTAGGCAATTTTTTATTCTTTCACAGAATTTTTACATACAAAATTATAGTAATACCACAGGCAGGTCAGAACCATTTGAAATTTTGAAAAAGTAAGTTGTTTTATTTATGTTAATAAATAATATACAAAAATAGTATATTTAATAAAGATATGTGTCTGTACAAATGTAATTGAAATATGTCTTTTTACAAATGTAACTTTCTAAATATTAAAATACATTATTCCATAGGGAAACTTTCAATAAATTTCATAAAGCAAAACAAAACAGCTCAAAATGTATAATTAATATGAAGTAAGACTATAAATTAGTGACAAAAATTTTGAAGAGAAAAAGACTTTGACCTGAAATTTAAGAAAAAAATCCTCTTTAAAAATTCTTAAACCAGCCGAAACCGGTTTGGCTCAGTGGATAGAGCGTCGGCCTGCGGACTGAAAGGTCCCAGGTTCGATTCCTGTCAAGGGCATGTACCTGGGTTGCGGGCACATCCCCGGTGGGGGATGTGCAGGAGGCAGCTGATCGATGTTTCTAACTCTCTATCTCTCTCCCTTCCTCTCTGTAAAAAATCAATAAAATATATTTAAAAAAAAATTCTTAAACCAAAATAAAAATTACATAATATTGATAATGGATAAAATTGTGCAAGAAAATCCAGAGCCTTAGGCTAAGTAAAAAATATGTAAAAAAAGAAAAAGCAATTGGATATTTATTTCACACCAAAAAATGTATAAGCAAAAGAAAGTGAGCGGAAAGAGAGAAGTAATAAATATATAAGTAAAAATTAATAAATAAAAATAATAATTTTAATGGATATATTCAGAAGATTTTTCTTTGGAAAACATCAATAAATAGATAAGCTTAATTTAAAAATTCAGAAAAAAAGCACAAAATCACAAGATTAAGATTGGAAATGAGAATAGATAAAGAGGAAATTAAAATAATCATTAGAGACTGTCTCAACTCTTGAAATATATTTTAAAACCTGAATAAAGTGCATGATTGTCTAGAAATACAGAAAATATTAGAAAAAGGACAAGAATGATCAGATTAAAACAATAGATGTCTTTTGTTAAAAATTCTAGGTTTGCAGGTATGTTATAGATTTCCTGATATAATTTGGGTGATTCAAAGTTTTAAAAATTTAGAAAATAAATATGAGCTCAATAATACATGTTCAATTGATAAATTAGTACAGAACACAGTTACATCAAAATGCATTTTAGAGCCATAATTTAACTACTCTAGCTAATTGTGTTAAGCCTACAAAAGCAAGCATGGAACATAGGAGAGAAATAACTTGAAAGTAATAACATTGGGGAATTAGTGATGTGTTATTTAAAAGATGAAATGCCACTTAACAAAGACTGCTATTTTCAGTTTCCTGACTTCACCTTACTCTTCTTCTCTCTTCACTTCTCTACATTTGGCATCTATTTTAGCACCTATCACTCTACTATAATCATGTGTTTATATGTATGTCTTAGTCACTGTCCCTTGAAGTCAGTGATTACCTTATTTTATTCTGCATTCCAAGGGCCTGCCACAAAGTTCAGCTCATTATAAGGATTCAAAGACTCTTGAATTCATTCGTTCAACAAACACTTTTTGAGTTTGACTGGTTAATATGAGTTAATACAGTTAATAACTGTAGCATGGTCCTCAAGCACACATTTAAGTGCAGCTCTCCTAAATTCAAAGTTGTGTGATCAGATAGTTCTTTTTTGCAGCTCTTCCTGTACCAAGTGAGAAGCCTTGGGAACCATGGTCACTTGTCAATCTCCAGACAAATGGAGCTCAGAATTGTTTGGGGAAGGATGTCCATCAAAATTCCAAAATAATTAGAAGACTATCACATCTGGAGTGAAGTGCTGGCCACATTCAAGAAAGGGGTTAGTGACAGAGTTGAACACGAGACACATGCTAGGAAGAGGAGCCTGGTCTAAACCACTGACAAATCGCCTCCAAGAAACGGCCAATACTTCTGCAGGTAATAACAGTATGGACTCAGATGGAATTCCCCAAGATTGGAGATGCTTGTTTTTCAGCATAGGGTTTGTCTTTCTGCATAACTAATATCTCTTTTAAAAATAAAACTCCCTATTGGTATGTCTCCCTCAGGCCATCAGGAAGAGGGATGTTCCTAGGCGTCTAACTGGCTTTCTCAGGTGAGGAGTCTCAGGGGGTGGAGGTGTGGTGACCAGTGCAATGATAATGTAAGTCCCTCAGCTCTTCAGATACCATTTCTACAGTCCAAAGACTGGTGACAATGTGAGGGAATGCATTGCCTGGATTGTGCACAGACTGAATAAGTTGCTCCAAGTCTGCAGCCTAGACTATGAAGAATAGCACCAATGCATCAAACTTCCTTATCCAATTGGTCCAATGTCCTGCCTAATTGGGACTCTCTAACTGTAAGAGAGCTCCATGTGATTCATCAGAAAAGGAGACAAAGCTACAGAAAATATTCTTACCAAAGTTCTGCTTTAAGCCAGAGCTGTGCCCAGGGAGCACAGGGAAGCCACCAGGAGGCTGATGCCCCTTGTGAACACAATGGCTTTTCCAAAGATCTAGTCCAGCCTCAATTCTGTCCATCCTTGAGTTTATCAAGAAGTTCCTCATGCAAATTTTAAAAAATATTATATATAGTATTTTTATTATTTTATTCAACTCACCCTAATAGAATTCCTGAGATTTAAAATTATTTTTAAGTAAAAATTATGTGAATATAGACATTTTTTACAATTGATCACAGTTCTGACATGAAAAAATTACTCACTAAATGTTTGTTGAATGAATGACTTAATTTGGTGTTAAATCAGCTGAGCCCTTCACACAGCCTTTAAATAGTAAACAAAAATAAATTTCTCTAAACCTGCCTGATATTTAAATCCTGTATCTGTTTGTTTGCATGAGAGAAAAAGAAGATAATGAGTATGACATTTGTTATCCCCAAATAAGCTAGATTTGTAGGGCATTTTGCCCAGAGATTTTTTGATTTCATTTTGGAAATTAAGCTCAAGGTAGCTGACACCAGGAGGCACCACTGAGGGTAGCATATAAACCTAACTTTCCTAGCTTTTTTCCACACAAGGTTAGCTGAGAGAGACATGAAAATATACAATCCAGCCAGGGATTAGAATAATTTTCCTTTAGAAAGTAAGCTCTCTGCCGAAACCGGTTTGGCTCAGTGGATAGAGCATTGGCCTGCGGACTGAAAGGTCCCAGGTTCGATTCCGGTCAAGGGCATGTACCTGGGTTGTGGGCACATCCCCAGTGGGAGATGTGCAGGAGGCAGCTGATCGATGTTTCTTTCTCATCGATGTTTCCAACTCTCTATCTCTCTCCCTTCCTCTCTGTAAAAAATCAATAAAATATATTAAAAAAAAAGAAAGTAAGCTCTCTACCAAAATGTCAAAATAAAAGTCTCTAAACCTTCAATACCTACGTGTACACCTTACAGTAAAAATATCATTTGAAGCAAAATGAGAAGGAAAACTAACATCAGAGTTGAAATAGCTGTCATGTTAAACTCGCTTAAGAGCTGTCTGGAGTATGTCATAAACCAAGATCACATGGGCTCCTGGGACCTCCACATTTGTTCTTGTCTACATTCTGCTTTCCACCCATCCCTGCCCGGACCTACACTGGTTCCTCGCTCTATTTTTAGGACTCCAGGGTATCTGATGTGTGTGGAGGTTTATCAGTTCAGCCTCCTCTAAATTTCTATAAATCCAGGATTCTGTTCACCCAACCAGGTGCCAGCGAGGCTTTTGCTTGGCAGCTCATCTCATTTCCATGCAGGCTTTATCTCCTGCAGGGCTCCAATTAGTCCCTGTGCTGGTGAAGATGTTCAGAGTCACTTGACACATTCAGAATCCAAACTCCTCTCTGTGTTGACTTCCACCTGGCAGAAACTTAGCAAGGGATCCGTAAAGACCACACCACCAAATGCCTTTCCTTTTTGGGGGACTTCCTCTTCCTTAGGGCTTCAGAGACTGGATAAGTCAGTGTTTCTTTCAATGTGCAATTAATTATTTACCTCTCTTCTCTTTATTAACCTCTTCTGCCTGATCAATGCTACGACTGGGCTATTGAACATTCAGAAAATGACAGTGTCATTACTTTTTACTCTAGAACTTTCATTTTTTTCTCTTTGTTGAATTTATTGGGATGATACTGGTTAACAAAATGATACTGGTTTCAGGTGCACAATTCTATAACACATCATCTGTATATTGTATTGTGTGTTCACCATGACAAATCAAGTCTCCTTCCATCACAATTTATCCCCCAATACTCTACTTCACCTCCTTCCCCTCCGGTAATCACCCCACTGTTGCCCATGTCCATGAGTTTTTTCTCTTTTTTTCCCCTTTTTTGCTCAATCCTCCACCATCACCCCAAACAGCCCCCTCCCTGACAGCTGTCAGCCTGCTCTCTATCTCTGAGTATGTCTCTATTTTGCTCATTAGTTCATTTTGTTCATTAGGTTCCACATATGAGTGAAATCATACCATTAGACATTCTACCATTTGTTTATTTTTAACATTTAACATTTCAAACAAACATGTGTTTTTATGTAATGTTTTTCTCCCTGAGGGGGAGGGCTTCATCTCATGGTCCAGTAAAAGAGCTCATATTCAAAGAACATGTTGGTACTCCATAACACAGAACCCTTAAGCTTAGCGACACTCACTCACCTTACCCTGAATCATGCTGCAAGTCTGCTATCCTGTTATTCCAGTTCTCTGTCTTTCCTATTACACAAGATTTAACCTCTCCATAGTTTCTTTACTAGTTTTCGCTTGAAGAAAAATAAGTGCTTAAGCTATCCAGTAGACAATTGGCCTGCCTTGTGTTGCATTAGTTGTCCAGGCTACTAGTAGCAAGTACAGAAGCAAGTGCAAGAGGGAGGAAAGACATCCTCTGGCTAAGTTTCAAGAGGTGTTGGTTCTAGTCCTGACTTTCTTGTGCCCTAAGGTTTGGTGTTGGACCATTTACTTTATAATCTTGATGTCATTTCCTGACAGAATGTTAAATTAGGTTATCTTTAAGGAGATTCTCAATCACAACATCCTATCAAACTTTATTTGACATATACTTTATAGTGAAATCCAACTACTTAAGTGACATTAACTTTTTAAATACTATGATATGATCTAGTGTGAGTAGGGGGAGAGCTTTATTTCTATGCCTTTACACCTAAAGCACTTGACTTCTCCTTAGTCCACTAGGGAAATACATATAGTAAGCATTCAACAAATACATGCTGGCAAAATGAGGAAAGAGGAGGAAAAGAGATGAGAGAGAACTGAAAAAGAGTAAGAAAACAAGAAAACTTTCTCTTTAAGATCAACCATCTCCTATTCACCTAAATTGTAAGGGCAGAATAAACTATGATCTGTCCCTGGAAATTAACACCCTTTACAATCTGTTTTCATTGGCACAGAAAAGCACCCACACTCTTCACCCCAGTATTTCTTTTCTCTCTTTAAATTATGGGGGTAATGTTTCTTTCCAATACCGTTCTCCTCTGTGCTCTTAAGCACTGCACTTACTCAGAATAATTGACTACGTGACATCTTGAGATAGGAGTGATGTTAGGTCAGCAATCTAAGTCACATATCAAACTAAGATGGTATTATGGGACACATCACATTTTAATCAGTCGGCGTTTAGATAAACACAGGAATATTGATAGCATTTATGATTTGTCTAGCAGCCTGTGGTGGGACTGAGCAACAACACTTTGAAATATAGTCAGTGGATGTTAATTAACGGTAAATCGTAATGGAACTCCTGTGGTATTATTACATGATGTCTGTGTGAATTCTCTAATAATTTATAATGCTTGATGTGATCCCACAGCGTGTGACAAGATGTATGATTATCTGTAGCTCTGCTTGATCTGCAGCATAAATTGACTTTGGAGGCAATGGGATCCATGGCTAATACACACCCCGTATAGGAGTCTCCCTGCTAAGAGGCATTTCTGCTCTTCCAGAATCAAGATATGGCATCAAGTGCTCAACTGAAACATAATTGTATAGTGACTAAACACTATCTCTCAGGAAATACATAATTTTTTCACAGGGACTTATAATTGGAAAGTAGTTTCTTAATTACTAGTTCATGGCTTCCTGGTTCAGATGCCATGGTTCTGAGCCCCTGATGCTCTAATCTTAGACTAATTGCATCCTTGAAATCTAATTGTCCTGTTCCCCACCTGACAGCCACATGTTTTTGCAACTGCTTCCTGGGAGGTGTAAGAGGGAAGGGGAAAGGAGGCACTTATAATAGCAGACTAACAAATTTAAGGATACTTAGCCCCACTCCCCAAATTCCTCAAAGCCTGAAATCTCAAGAGGGAAAGAAGCAGCCACATGTTAATGATATGTTTCCTCTATGTTATTAAAGCCCTCCCACCATTGTAATGTTAGGTGACTGAAAAATGAGTCAAAAAATGCTAAGAAATGCTAATTGGATTCAACTGGCCTTCCCCCCCCCTCTAATTTTTACCCACAAATTAGCTCTTGTTAATCTCCTTGTAAATATCAGTTGCAAAAATATGAAAAGCAAATGAACAGTATTCCAGCAAATGATGTATTTTCTTCCCCCAGAACTGTCTTTCCATTTCCCTGTCCCTTATCCTACACTGAAATTGGTGCTAGTGAGTGAGACACAAAGAATTTTGGCTGGTGGGAAGGACTTCATTTGCCTCTTTCTATGCAAAACCAACAGACCCTTAGCCTGTGGGGGGAAATGCATGTTTCTTCCTTTTGAAAATATCACAGAAGCAGCTGCTCCTTGGCTATTTTGGGTGGATTTTCTGAGAACAGCTTGTATTGTATATGGTGGATGGTTGGCAAGAGCCTGGCTATGGGAGGGGAATAAGTAAGACCTGAAACCAGGGTGAGCTCCAGTAACTGACAAATGGGTGTTGGGGATGGAGAAAAAGGCCATGCCCTTAAATAGAAAGAAATGGGTGGGAAGACCCAATGATCCCAATGGCAACATTGTTAGCCTTTTTATGTATCTAAATCAAGCTCCACACTGACAATCTGGTAACACAATTTTATGTAAGAAAAGACATCCATTAGTAGTGAAGACAGCAGAAAGAATAAGAAAGACTAAAAGAGGAGAAATTCAAATGCAAATGCAATTCCAAGCTGCAGCAAGGCAAGGGGTGCCGGGTTCCGGCCTCCTTGCCTCTGCACTGGGTCTGACGACAGCTCGGCAGAGCCGGAGCCTACACACACCTTAGTTCCACACTGGCCTGCACATCGTATCTCTGGTTACAGGCTGAAGAGTTTTAGATCCCTGCTCTGAGTCATAGTGTCTAATCCTTGTGTGCGGTAAAGAAACACAGTTAACCTGGAGCCTGAGTTAGTAGTCAGGGTGTCATCAGAAGAGCATCAGTACCTGAAGTCCAGCAGATAAAACAGAGCCTCTCAGAACCCAGGTTCTTAGTCATCAGAAAGGTTCAAAGCAGCAGTTACTTTGAGACATCAGGCTCTAGAAAACACGCTCATGACAACCTGATGTGTTATTCCCCCAATTCTATGTGCTTTTATTCAAACACCTAATCTCCAAATCGCAAGTCTTTTATAATCTCAACATCTCAAATCTAACTCTAACCTGGATTCTCCCATGAAAAGGTATCTGTGTTAATCACAGTTTCACCCGCTTTTGTTTCAAATATTTAGAACGTAACAACTCTTCTGATTGATTCATACCGGAATTCTATTTTTGATCTTCATTTCTAACTAACTCCTCATCCCTGCCCTTAACTGTAGCTCTGACCACATGTAGATATTTCATTTAAAAAAACCACCAATTGATGAGTCATATGAGGCAAATAAAAATTCCAGTTTTCTGAACATTTTGAAACATAAACTGTACCTGAAAATAATGCATTTATGAACACTAGAAGAATTGTTCTCGGTGACCCTTTCATAACCTCTAGTGCTTTTGGAAATCTAAAAGTGTTTATGTTATCACAATGATCAAATTCATTCTGAACTTTAATGACGAGGGTCAGGGATGCCAGATGTCCTGAAGTGCACTCACAGTCCTACATGATTGAAGATTCACTTTGCACTATGTAAGACTGTCAGATACCCCACAGGACATTCTTAGAGATGAAATGCCATTTATAACTTCCTAAATCTATAGCATAACTCTATTTTAAGTATATACATAAGATATTTTTTTGCATGGGCTTAGTATACATTGACTATTCTAGAAATGCAACTACTGTGTAAATGAGAAAAGACTGTACTTTCTTTGGACCTTTACCAGGAGTTGATTACCATTCTGTAAAACCACAACAACATGGAAATGCCATTCATAAAATCTGAGTTGCAATACATGTCAGTGCACCCACTTCAGACCACATCTGCGGCAGTCACACTTATGGTGATTCCACATGTAGGTGCCAACACTGACCACTTCATGACCATCTTGGAAATATAGATTTCCCTTCTTTAAAAGGAATCTCACTAGATCAATTACAGATGTATCCCTAATTGCTGTTTAGTTCATTTGGGTGAGGTTTTTCTTGTTATCATGTAACTGCCTCAAGACGAGGGTCTGTGTCTTGGACCTCCATGAGCAAAGCATGCTCATTCTCAGAACCCTTTACTTTCTCAACTTGGACCGAGGTTTACTGAGTTCTTTGGCACTCTAACTCCACAGTCAGGTTTTGACACTTTTCTCTTGTTCTTTCTTCTCCCTTCTCAAGGTCTGACTGACTTGAATAATTTAACCCTCTCTGTGTCTCTGAGTTAACCTTGGTACTCCCCCTCCTCCTAAAGAGTCCCCTTCTCAGTCAGTACAGGCACACCTAATTTTATTGTGCTTTATTTTGCAGGAATTATGTTTTTCACAAATTGATGGTTTGTGACAACCGTGCCTGGAACAAGTCTATTTGTGCCATTTTTCCAACAGGCTCAGATGATGGTTATTTTTTTTTAGCAATAAAGTATTTTTTAATTAAGATCATGCATTGCTTTTTTCAGACATAATGCTATTGCACACTTAATATAGTATAATGTAAACAAATCTTTGATATGCATTAGGAAACTGATGAATTCATGTAACTCTTGTTATTGTGATGTTCCCCTTATTAAGATGGCTTAGAGCCAAACCCACAATATCTCTGATGTATGCCTGTATATAATTCCTGCTCTTAGATGATAAAATTATCCAAATCCAAATAAAATGGTCTTTCTTTTCCTCAGTGGTATGGATATATTAATACAAAGACTCAAAAGTCTGGTCCTTACAGGTTCCTATAACCAAAATGCATATATGTATCAGACATCACAGCCATGAAAATCATCCAATTGCCTTTCTCTGACTGAATTGATTTAAGTCACTTGTTATATTTGACTTTATGTAGAATTTTCTACAGAGATGAAACAGAATTGATCATTGGCAAACTTTTCTTATTCTCTTTGTACTTATATTAATCACTACCAATCAATAAATTGACATTCTTATTTTTTTTGACATTCTTATTTCTATGTAAATCTTTTGTGAGCTGAGTTGACCGACTCCATTCCCTGGGTCCATTCAGAAATGCAAATATCCTATCTAATCTGCCAGATTTTAAGAAGACTTCCAAAAAATTAAGGAAAAGTGAGTCCCTATACTCAAACTGGGTTAGTGTAAATGGAATTTATGATATTTTGTGGTAGTGCTGTTGGCATGCTATTTAATTAGTATATAGGTGGGCCATCACTTATCAGGTTTAAGAGACCATGAGGATATAGGAGGGAATATATACTTTGAATATGTGACTTTAACAATTGTGGAATAGGAGGCATTCACAAGAGTCCATGTGGATGTTTCATATTTCACTCAACTAGCTTCATGACCTTCAGCATGATATAGTCTTTTGATGAGGAACAAAATACAAAAGAACATCTCATAGTATACACACTACTTATTTTTTTAAAAGAGAAAAAAATAAACTAGACTCTATACTATTTCAAGTCCAAAAGGGAATTCCCATTTTCAGCAATGTCAGAAATCTGACAGCCTGACATGCATAATGAAATTCAGTCAATACTATGAAGGAATAAAATGCTGAGAGAATGGAAAGGAAATCATAGATTGTGTTACCCAGAAGAATGTACATTGTCAGAATAAGAGCTATACAAATGGGTAAATATTAGGAGATAAAATCTAATAAGGAATCAAGTAATAAAATACATTTGGAGATGCATAATTCTTTGGAATTATAAATATCTCCAATAATTATACAAAGAAATCCTAAAAAGTGAAAATTATGTGAACTGTGCCTTCAGAAATATTACATAAAATAATTGCTATATGCAGTGTCATTAAATAAGCTGTTACAATTTTGTTAATAGACTTTATTTTTTAGAGTAGTTTTAGGTTCAAAGAAAAACTGAGCAGAAGGTACAGAGATTCCAGTATACTTCCTGCCTCAACATGCATAGGCTCCCCTATTATTAATGATTTTTAGAATGTGTGTGTTGGGAGGTTGTAATAAAAGAAGTCACAAGTGTCTACAAAACTTGGAAACAAGTGAAACCTACTAATACCTAGGACTAGCCATCAGTATGAAATAACACGAGAGGTTTTCTGAAGAGGTCTATGAAAACAAGAACTCAAACAGAAAATGACCAAAGCATAATGTGATCACAACTAAGGAACCTGAAAAAAATTCCCTTCACTTTTTACAGTTTTTCTTCATACAAAGTATAGGATATGCACGTTGGGAAGTCTAGGCATAGAGGATGCCCCATAACCAGGAGTGATCAATTTGCCTGTGACACAGACTGAGAGAGCAGGCCCAAATGAGCACTCCAGCTCTGATGAGTGAACAGCCATCAAAACCATCACGGTCCTCCCAGTACCTTGTTTCTTTGGCTCCAGGTTGAACATATATACTTCTGTCTACAATTGAGTTCAGAAAGAATAAACAGCCCACTTGGATCTTTTGGTTTTTTTTTTCATGATATGTTAATTATCTGCATTCTGTTTAAAGAAAGAAACACTCTTTTTCATCCATCCAAATTCTAAGTGAACACTGTCTATAGTCATAATAACATCAGACTTCAGGTATGCATTTGAAAAACAAGTCCTTAAACTGTACATCTATTGTGACAAAGCAATCACAACAAGGAATGTGAAGATTAAAGTGACATTTTTAACATCCACACATAGTTGTAAACCATGTGAAAAGTTTAAAAATGTTTATTTTATAAGAATTTAGAGTATAAATAAAAGGAGTGCAAGAAGTGCATGATTAAATGAAAAGTTAACTACATAAGTGGTAAAAGACATAAAGTAGGATTTAACATTTCAGACTGAACTTGGAGAGACCAAAGGGAGACAAAAATTATTTTAAATATATATTTAGGCTTATAGTTTTTTCTTCTATTGAAGAGATCTAGAAAGAGCATCATTTCCACCTTTTAACAACAAAAAAGCGACAGATTGCACATTCTCAACTTTTTTTGAACCCATCAGAAAGCTGAGGTTGCAAGGTGAAAAACTAGCTTAAAATCCCAGAAAATATGGGTGCGTATGGGTAGGGAGAAATCAGAAGCACCTGTTTATCAGGGCAGATGCAGCCAGACACTGTAACAAAGAATTCAACTAGACTTGTTCACAAATGCATGGCTGCCATGTATGGGCTGACATGAGTGGGAAGACTGGGAGAATGCAGATAGAGGGAGAATTTGCATCCACTAATGGCTCTTCTCACTGAACCTCCCTGAATGAGTTCTGAGGATGTGTCCCTCATGGGGCAGGAGAACAGCAGCTGGGTAGAGGAGCACAAGTTCCCACTCAAATCCTTCTCTCTTCTTTCAGAAGAGTGGCTCCTATTTAGTTTGAATTTTTTAATTAAAAAATATTCAAAATTTATTTTTAAAAGGTGACATTTATTGCTGAGATTTACAAGAAAAACAGTGCTAAATATATACATTAGTCTTATGATTTGCAAAGCTCTTATATGTATACTAAAGGCCCAGTGCATGAAATTCATGCACTGGTTGGGGGGGTCCCTCAGCCAGCCTGGGAGAAGGGAGCAGGCCTAAATCACAGTCTGGCCTCCCTCTGCAGGCTGATCAGGGGGAGGTGCAACCCCCATCACCCCACTGCTGCTGCCACTGCCGGCCGCCAAGGTGTTTTCATCGATATGGACTCCAGTCCCTTCACCACGAAAAAATGACAACTTTCTTTAGGCATTTTCAAGATGTCTCTTTCATAGGATATGACATTTATTTCTTTTTCTTTTTCTTTTTTTATCCTCACCTGAGAATATTTTTCCATTGATTTTTAGAGAGTGTGGAAGAGAGAAGGAAAGACAGAGAGAAACATCAATGTGAGAGGGACGCTTTGATTGGTTGCCTCCTGCATGAGCCCTGACCTGGACCCCGGCCAGGGAGGAGCCTGCAACCTAGGTACATGCCCTTGATCAGAATTGAACCCAGACCCTGTGGTCCACAGGCCAAGGCTCTATCCACTGAGTCAAACCGGCTAGGGCAGGATATGACATTTCTTAGCCCCTCCCGCAGAGGACCTTCATTTTTTCCTCCAGGAGTGAGGTGGAAAAACCCTAGATCACCTTCTTGGATTCTTATTATTGAAGCTATCAAGAACACTGAGAGTGGCATACAGGGAGCTTAGCCAATGAACTGTAAGAAAAGGTGTTTTCTCTGCAGCTCACGTGTAGAGGCAGGCCTACTGGGGGGCTGTTTCCCAGTAGCTGCGGCCTGGGCACACCCCCCTGCCTCTCGGCTCCTGCTCCCAGGCCTGTTGGGGTGCCTTGCCTCACCATGCAGCAGTCCCCTCCCCCGATCTGCGCACAGCCTATAAAGAGGTAATATGCAAATTTGTCCAGTCATGGCTGTTACGATGTCCCAGACAAATTTGCATATTACCTCTTTATATATAGAGATTTTCTCATTCAATTCTCACAATAGTTCTGTGGATTAAGTATTAGTTTCCTCATTTATAAATTGGAATGAGGAAGCCGACAGCAGCTAAATACCCTTTTTCTTTTTCTATATTTAGTATATGGTAAAATCAGACTAAAATAAGAGTTTTCAACATCAAAATCAGTGTTCAATATAGTTTATTTTGTTTCTTCTATTCTATTGTATATTTAAGAGATAAAATTTTTATTGACAAATCCTATAGAAGCTACTTTGGATAGTGTAAGGTTTAATCCTATTATTATAGGTAAGAGCTTAGAGATTTGAAACTGCCTTTTATGCATACAAAAGCATTGTATAGGTAGAAAATCCCAGTGACACTGCAAAAATGTTTTTAGAACTAAAATTGAGTTTAGCAAGGTCATTGCACACAAGGCCAAAATACAATAACTATATGGTCTACTATTATGGCAGGACCATTGGGAGTATCTACTAAATGGAGTGGTTGTTTGTCATGGTCTCTCAGCTTTTCCTTATCTGAACCTAACTATCTCCCAGATTTGGGAGATCTCTCAGAATTGTTCAATTTAGGGTTCCCCATTTTTCTCCCAGCCTCCTAAATGTGAAGCTTAAGATTTAGTAAATAAACTCAAGGTAACTGTGAAATTTCTTGAAGCACTTCTCTGTTTAGCCTTTCCCTTTGTGATATCCTGTCCATTTTTCTGGCTATTTCAGCTGCCCAAACTTGTATCTCAGTGCCCCAAACTTGTATCTCAGTCTCCACAACTCATCAAACCTCAGGGCTCTGCTTAAGATCCCCACACTTGAAATGGATTCAGTAAATGCTTTGAGATAGAAAACTGGGATGATTGTCCTGGCCCGCCTCATTTTTCCCTTCTCTTAGAGATTATGACTCTTCACTTCTTGCTGTCCAGTGTTGAAAGCAGTTATTTCTTATTTTGCCCATTTTTCTAGTTGTTTATGGCAGGAGGTAAAATCTAATCCTGATTTCTTCATCACAGCTAGAAGCGAAAGCATGAATTTTATCATCTAATCTAATAATAGACAAACATGGTAATTGACCGTACCTTCGCTATGCTTCCCATTGGCTAATCAGGATGATATGTAAATTAACTGCCAACAAAGATGGCGGTTAATTTGCATACATAGGCACAATGCTGGGAGGCGAAAGGGGAAGGATGGAAGAAGCCACCTGCAGCTGATGGTGATCTGCCCCCCGGCCCATGATCAGAGAACCAGGGCCGCCATTGCCCGGCCGGTGATCAGAGAAGCCGGGCGGGGCAGGGAAGAGGCAGATGCCAACAGCCGCCTCTTCCCTGCCCCCCCCCCCCCCCCCGCCTCAGCCGGTGATCAGAAACCCAGGCGACAGGCAAAAGCCGGGTGGCAGGGCAAAGGCAGAGAATCGGGGCCGCCTATGCCCGGCGTGAACTATGCAGCTGGGAGAGGGGCATCAGGCCGCTGGGAGCAGGGCGGGAACTTTCTGGGGTTTGCGTCAGGCAGCCGGGACCTGGGCGCAAACTATGCAGCCAGGAGAGGGGCGCTGGGCCGCTGGGAGCGGGGCAGGAACTTCCCGGGGTTTGCATCAGGCAGCCGGGAGCGGGGCACGAACTATGCAGCCGGGAGAGGGGTGCCGGGCTGCTGGGAACAGGAACTATGCAGCCAGGAGAGGGGCACTGGGCTGCTGGGAGCAGGGTGGGAACTTCCCAGGGTGGGTGTCAGGCTGATGGGAGTGGGGCCGGAACTTCAGCCGCATTGCCATGGCAACGCGGCAGAAGTTCCCGCCCCATAGCTGCTTGCTCATTCACTTACTCGCTCATTCATTCACTCATTCACTTACTCACTCATTATTCACTCACTCACTCAGCAAAGCCTCTCAGATCCCTGGCACCAGGCCAGGCACTGAAGGTGAAGCAGGATAAGACAGAGCTATGTCCTCAAGATGTTAGCAATTCAGTAGGGCGAAGCAGGCACATGAACGAGGCAGTTGTATGCACAAATACACTGTACTGGGTTCGGTGAGGGCTGTAACTAACGCCGACTTTGTTCTCTTGATAAAATGGGGCCCCGGGAGCCAGGCTGCCCCAAGCCTGTAGGCCTGTGCCTAGGCCAGGAGCGGCCGGGGTCCCAGAACATGACAGAGGGTGCAGGTTGGGCTGAGGGGTCTGGCCCCACCCCTCACTCCCCCACCCCCGAGTGCACAAATTTTTGTGCACCGGGCTACTAGTATTAAAATAAACAGATTCATTATACTTTAGTGCTATATTTACATTAATAGTAAAATGCAATATAAGATGTCGAAGACATTTAATAGCCATGGTTATTACAGTTTATTCTTCATTCTTATTTGAGCTAATGGAATGGAAAGTTTGAGATACTGATTCTGCTGATTAGTTTAGCCTTTGGCCTTCCAAGCAAGGAAATGAAAAGGTGGTACACAGGTAGATAGGGTGTTTTAATATATATATATATTTAATATTGAAAGTTTCAAATGTACAGAAACTATAGGAGGATAATACAAAGAGCAACTGTTTCCCTGTACTAGTTTTTTATGCTGTGTCACCAACTACTACAAATGTGGAAGGGTAAAACAACATACATGCGTTATCTCACAATTTCTGTCATGAGATGAGACATAGCTACACTCGGTATGTTGCTCAGTCTCTCCATCAAGGTGTCAGGTAATGTTCCTCCCTGGAGTTTGGGATCATCTTCCACACTCACATGGCTGTTGGTAGAATTCGTTTCTTGCAGCTTGAAGCACTGAGGTACCCATTTTCTTCCTGGCTGTCAGCTTCAGGACATTCAGCTCCTAGAGGTCACTTGCCATTTCTTGCCAGGTGGCCTCTTCTCAGATCTTCCCCTAATGCAGCAGCTTAATTCTTCAAAGCCAACAGAAGGGTGTCTGACATCTAGATTCTCATTTAAAGGGCCCACCTGTTTAGATCAGACCCGCTTAGGATAGCCCCCTTTGATTAACTTAAGACAGCTTATTTGAGATTTTAGTTGCATCTGCAATGTCTCTTTACCTTTTCCAGATAGTGTAATCTAATCACAGTGATAGCATGTAGTCACAGGTCCACACTCAAGAAGCAGGGAGTATACAGGATGTGCCCAATAGGGGTCATCTCAGAATCACCTGTCAGAATGTTCTTTACACAGCTGCCCTATAATAACATTTTGCCACATTCACATTTGCTTTAATTCTGTTTGTGTGTGTAAATACACACTAGGTGAGAGGATGCTGCATATATATTTTCCCTTTACCATACAAAACTTTAGTGTACACTGACCAAGAGCAGTAATATTCTCCTCCATATCTATAGTACACTTTTCAAAGAATTTAACATTGATATATAATTTATGACTTTCATAGAATCTGTAATTCATATTCCAATGCAATCAACTGACTCAATAACAGCCTTTACAACAATTTTTGTGGAATTATGACTGGATTTAATTGTCCTGTCTCTTTAGTTTCCCATGGCCTGAAAGAGTCCCTCAGCCTTTCTTTGAATTTTAATCCATTATTTTTGAAGAATACAGGACAAGGGTTGACAAACTACATCCTACAGGCTAAATCCAGTTCCTGACTGTTTTATATATGGCACCACAGAACTAATAATGACCTCTATATTTTTAAAGGGTTTTAAAGCAAAACACAGAAATGATGGTATAAAAACCATATGATAAACACCTCTCCCCAAAGAACATAAAATATTTACTATTTGGCCTTTTATCAAAACAGTTGGCAGATACGTGTTCTAGAACATATCTCACTTTGGGTTTCTTTAGTTTCCTTATGAATATGTGCAGGTAATGTATTGTGTGATATATTCTTTTTAACATATATCTCGAGGCAAATCGCATCTGTTTACCCCTTATTGGTGCTGTTAATTTTGATTTTTTGGATGAATCTGGTTTCTTAACTCTATAGTTACTATTTTTTCTTTGTGTAATTAATAAGTAATTTGTGGGACTAAATGTATTATAAAAAATTCCCTTAGATATAGCATCTATTGACAATTCTTATATGAATCAACTTTTACTATGATAGTTGTAAAATGGTGATTTTCTAACTATATCATCCTATAGACATTTATTAGTTGGCATTCTATCTATAAGGAAGCACTTTATTTTTCCTTTATTTATTTGCTCACGTATTTATCTATTGTCAGTCAGTATAGCTTAACTATCTCTTCTCTCACTCTGCAATAACCTCACTCAGCTACAAAGAAAACTTTTGTAAAAAAAAAAAAAAAAAAAAAAAAAAAAAAGGCAGAAGAAAGAAAACCTCACTTGTGGCAATGCTAATTCGAATACCAGAGTGTTAAGGAACTGATCTTTATTTTGATTGAAATTCTGCCACTACTTCATATCATTTTCATGATTATAAAAATATAACCCCAGTTTTGTAGCAAGATAATTAAAACATTTAATTTTCAGTCAAAATGTGCTTAAACTGGATGCCTCAAAAAGCTCACTGATATTTAAGTCTTACTGAAATACCCATCCTGTTCTGGAAGATCTTGACAGCTGGATAACAGTGGTACCAACCTAAACAACAAGCATTTTCTTTGGTGACAGCAGTTAGGAAAATTATATGAATTATGGTTAAGTTAAACACCAGTATTTTCAAAGGCAGATTCATCATTTTTGCTTTAACAGTAGTATCACTGTGCAACTACATGAGGGGATAGCTGTGAGCCTCGTTGATAGGGAAGGCTGAAGTAGAATATTTACTCAGGGAAAATGGCTCTGGAGGGCAGCTCAGGCACATTCAAGGTCGCTGTGATTTACCCACAAGTATTAATAGACCTCTTAAGATGTTCAAGCTCTGGCTAAGAAAATTCATTGGGCACAAGTAGAGGAGGAATTAAGTTATTTAAAAAAGGTTTGTGATGCAATGGGGAAAACATTTTATTTAAATGAATATTCATGTAAAGGTTTTTAAAGCTCTGGACTAAAATTTAGCATGTTTCTCCAAAATCTAGGTTTGGTTTGAAGTAATGAAATTAGGCTGACTCATTTTTTATGCTTCTCCATCTGTCCTTTTCTTAGACCTGACTGCCGGTAGCTTGGGCTCATCCCTGGAAGCCTGCAATCCTGGGAGATGAACTTGGCAGTCATTAGCACATAGTTTTGGATGACAAAGACACAGTGAATCATTTAAGATGGAAATATGATGTGAGGACAGAAGCTGACCCAGAAGTGAACCCCAAAGGCTGCAGCTTTTGCTAAAGATGATGTTAGGAAGGGAACCTACAAAGGAGCTGCCAAAAAGGTAGTAAGGGAAACAGGAGATATGTGGCAAACACACTGAACTATGAGAGAGAGAGAGAGAGAGAGAGAGAGAGATCCATAGAGATAACATAGACAGCTTTAGTTAAATTTCCAAGAACAGTTTTAGTGAAGTGTTGGAGGCTGAAACAAAACTGAAGCATTTGAAGAGTGAAATCTTTATGAGAAAATTAAGAATATATGGAGATGGATCGCTGCTCTGTGGAGTATGATTTTTAAGAAAATCTTAAAGGGAGAGAGGCTATAAAAGGAAAGAGGAATTTAAAAATGGCGGCAGAGTAAATGTATGCTGCACGGACATGCTCCCAAGAATAAGCTGGAATTAAAAGTGAAATATGGGAAGGCTTCCTGAATAATCAATGGAAAAATCACAGGAGAGAACCTTGATACCCGAGCTGAGGACTGGTAGGAAGGGTGGAGGCACAAAAGGGCTGGCTGGGTGCTCACAGACAGCAACTGAAGTCCCGTAGAGATATCTCAGCGATGGGGGGTTGCCACTGAGAACTCTGGGATCTAATTCCCAAGCTGGGCTCCCCAGAAGAGAGCACCAAATCTGAGGAGTGTACCCACATAACATTTGGGGAGCCTAAATCTAAGGAATGTACCCACATAACATCTAGCTAGTCATTCCCTCACGCAGCAGAGGACATCTTTCCCAAATAGACATTTGCCTTGCCTGGGGGGAAGACAGTTGATACACCCTGTTGGAAAACACCTTGCCCTGAGGCCACTTAAGAAATTAAAAGTAACAATTAGCCTCCAGCAGAAACAACTGCCCCACCCTGTTGAAAAAAACTCACTACAACTGAGGAAGATTGCCTGGAGGCAATTCAAGTTGAAATCCTATTAGTCTGTAGACAGAGGCATCTCTAGAGGCTCTGAGTCTTTTGCCTGATCCAATTAGTCAGAAACAGCCTTTAACACTGTCCTGCACTTGAGATTGAGAGGTGTAGAGGATCTACCTAAAACAGTCACAAAACCCAAACAGACAACCAAAATGAGGAAACAAATGAACAACACCCGAATGAAAGAACTAGCAAATTCTCCAGAAGAAGAGATACTAGTAAATGAAGCAGAGGTAAGAAATTTATCTGAAACAGAATTCAGAGGAATGATGGTAAAAATGCTTAACAGTATGAAAAAAAATGTAGTAACTATGAAAAAAGAACAGTCTGAGATAAAGAATGATATAACACAAATAAAGAACACATTGGAAGGAATACACAGCAGATTAGGGAAAGCTGAGGACTGAATCAGTGAATTAGAAGACAGAGTTGAAATATCACTCAATCAGAGAACCAAAAAGAAAAAACAATTAAAAACAGGAAGACAGCTTAAGGGAGCTGTGGGACAACGTGAAACCTAACAATTTTAGAATAGCAGATGTGCCAGAAGAGGCAGAAAGGGAGAAAGGAATAGAGAAGGTGTTTGAAGAAATAATGGCAGAAAACTTCTCTAACCTGATAAAGAAAAAAGTCACACAAGTTCAGGGGGTACAGAGAACCCCAAACAAGAAGAACCTAAACAGACCCACACCCAGACACATCATAATTAAAATGCCAAAAATTAAAGACAAAGAGAGAATCTTAAAGGCAGTAAGAGAAAAGAAAACTGTTACCTACACCTGATTTCTCATCAGAAACTTTACAGGCCAGAAGGGAATGGCATGAAGTACTCAAGGTAATGGACAGCAAGGATCTGAGACCAAGATTACTATATCCAGCAAGGCTATCATTCAAAATAGACAGTCAAATAAAGGGCTTCCCAGACAAAAAAGGGCTAAAGGAGTTCATCACCACCAAGCCAGAATTACAAAAAATGCTAAAGGGATTGCTGTAAGGGATTGCTGAGAAGAAACACAGAGAGAAACCTAGCCATACAGAATTAAAATGTCTATAAATAAGTACCTCTCAATAATAACCCTAAGTGTAAATGGATTAAATGCTCCCATCAAAAGGCGTAGGGTAGTTGAATGGATACAAAAACATGTTCCAACTAAATGTTGTCTACCAGAGACCCATCTCAAAACAAAGGACACACATAGAATGAAAGTGAAGGGGTGGAAAAAAATTTTCAATGCAAATGGAAAAGAAAAAATAGCTGGAGTAGCAATACTCATATCTGACAAAATAGACTTTTAAATGAAGGCCATCACAAGAGACAACAAAGGTCACTATGTATCACTATGGGATCGATCCAACAATAGGATGTAACCCTGGTAAACATATATGCACCCAATATAGGTGCACCTAAATATATAAAAAAACTTCTAGAGGACTTTAATGGAGAGATTGACAACAATACAGTCATAGTCAGGGACTTTAACAGCCCTCTGACTTCACTGGGAAGATCTTCCAGAGAAAAACTTAACAAGAAAACAGAGACTCTAAAGGACACACTGGATCAGATGGATTTAATGGACATTTATAGAACATTTCACCCCAACGCAGCAGAATATACATTCTTCTCAAGTGCACATGGATCATTCACAAAGATAGACCACATGTTAGGACACAAAAGTCTCTAAAAGTTCAAGAAGCTTGAAATCATATCAAGCATCTTCTCAGATCACAGTGTAACGAATTTAGAAATCAAATACAGTAAAAATACCCCCAAAACATTCAAACACATGGAGGCTAAATAGCATGTTATTAAACACTGAAAGGGTTACCAACAAGATCAAGAAAGAAACCAAAAACTTCCTGGAAACAAATGAAAATGAACACACAACAACCTCAAATCTCTGGGACACAGAAAAGCAGTCCTGAGAGGGAAGTTCATAGTACTACAGGCATACCTCAGAAACAAAAAAAACCAGTAATAAACTATTTAACCTTACAACTTAAAGAACTGAAAAGAGAACAACAAGAAATGCCCAGAGTAAGAAGGAAGAAAATAAAGATTAGAACAGAAATAAATAACATAGAGACTAAAAAAACAATACAAAAAAATCAATGAAACCGAGTTGGTTCTTTGAAAGGATAAACAAAATTGATAAACCATTAGCCAGACTCATCAAGAAACAAAGAGAGAGGACCCAAATAAATAAAATCAGAAATGAAAATGGAGAAATAACCACGGACACCAGTGGTTTGTACAAATACAAAGGGTTGTAAGAAAATACTATGAACAACTATATGCCAACCAGTTGGACAATGTGGATGAAATAGACAAATCCCTAGAAAAATATAATCTCCCAAAACTGAATCAGAAAGAATCAAAAAACCTGAATAGGCCAATAACAACCAATGAAATAGAAGCAGTAATCAAAAAACTCCCACCAAACTCTGGACAGCTTCACAAGGGAATTTTTCCAAACATTCAAAGAAGAACTAACATCTATACTCTTCAAACTATTTCAGAAAATCCAAGAGGAAGAAAAACTTCCAAACATTTTATGAGGCCAACATTATCCTAATTCCAAAACTAGATAAAGACACTTCAAAGAAAGAGAATTACAGGCCAATATCCCTGATGAACATAGATGCTAAAATTCTCAACAAAATATTATCAAATTGCATCCAGCAATATATTAAAAAGATCATACACCATGATCAAGTGGGATTTATTTCAGGAGTGCAAGGCTGGTACAATATTCACAAATCAATAGGCATGATACATCACATAAACAAACTGAAAGACAAAAATCACATGATCATATCAATAGACACAGAAAAAGCATTTGACAAAATCCAACACTTATTTTTTATAAAAACTCTGAGCAAAGTTGGACTAGAGGGAGCATATCTCAAAATGATAAAGGCCATATATGACAAACCTACAGCCAACATCATACTCAATAGACATAAACTAAAACCATTTCCCTTAAGACAGGGATGCCCACTTTCACCACTCCTGTTCGACATAGTACTGGAAGTGCTAGCCATAGCAATCAGACAAGAAGAAGAAATAAAAGGCATCCAAATTGGAAAAGAAGAAGTAAAACTGTCATTATTCACAGATGACATGATATTGTACATAGAAAACCCTAAAGACTCCATCAAAAGACTACTAGACCTAAAAAATGAATTTGGCAATGGAGCAGGATACAAAATTAACACCCAGAAATCTATGGCTTTTTTTATACACCAATAATAAACTCTCAGAAAGAGAAACTAAACAATCCCCTTTACCATTGAAATAAAAATAAATTAAGATACCTAGAAATAAACTTAACTAAGGAGGTAAAAAACTTATACTCAGAAAACTACAGGACATTGAAAAAAGAGATAGAGGAAGACATAAACAAATGGGAGAATATACTGTGTTCATGGATTGGTAGATCAACATCATTAAAATGTCCATACTACCCAAAGCAATCTATAAATTCAATGCAATCCCAATTAAGATACCAATGGAATATTTGACAGACCTAGAACAAACTCTCCAAAAATTCATCTGGAATGAAAAAAGACCCCGAATAGCTGCAGCAATCTTGAGAAAGAAAAAACAAATTTTGAGGGATCATAATACCAGATATCCAGCTATCTCACAAAGCCACTGTTCTCAAAACTGCCTGGCATTGGCACAAGAACAGACATATAGACCAGTGGAACCAAACAGAAAACCCAGAAATCGACCCAAGCCATTATGCTCAATTAACCCTTTGAGTGCCAACCAATATCCTAGGAACTATGCTAAAATTGCCAAGGCATTTTTGCTGATTTTACAGCAGTTTCGGAAAAAAATTATGAATCGCAAGTAAATGAAGTTACATACTCAATATCTTCCACAAAATCGTCATCTTCATAGCAAGAATTGACATATTTAGCAATATCATCATCACTAATAAAAGCAGACTTAGAACTGGACACTGCAGGAGGAGCGCGATAGCGCTCCCGGCACTTTTGGCGAAAGACAGGAGTAGCGCGATTGCGCTCCCCGGCACTAAAGAGGTTAATATTTGACAAAGGAGGCAAGAGCATATAATGGAGTCAAGAGAGTTTCTTCAATAAATGGTGTTGGGAAAATTGGACAGATACAAGCAAAAAAAAATGAAACTAGATCACCAACTTACATCATACATAAAAATAAACTCAAAATGGATAAAGGACTTAAATGTAAGACAGGAGACCATAAAAATCTTAGAAGAATCCACAGGCATCAAAATATCAGACATATGTTGGGGCGTAATCTTGACCGATACAGCTCCTAGAGCAATGAAAACTATAAAGAAAATAAACAATTGGGACTACATCAAAATAAAAGGCTTCTGCACAGCAAAAGAAACCATTAACAAAACAACAAGAAAGCCCACTGCATGGGAGAACATATTTGCCAATGTTATCTCCGATAAGGGTGTAATCTCCAAAATTTATAGGGAACTCATACAACCTAACAAAAGGAAGATAAACAACCTAATAAAAGAAATGGGTAAAGGACCTAAATAGACACTTTTTGAAAGAGGACATAAAGAAGGCCAAGAGATAAATGAAAACATGCTCAAAGTCATTAATCATCCAAGAGATGCAAATCAAAACGACAATGAGGTACCATCTCACACCTGTCAGAATGGAGATCATCAACAAATCAACAAACGACAAGTGCTGGCAAGGATACAGAGAAAAAGAAACTCTCGCGCACTGCTGGTGGGAAAGCTGACTGGTGCAGCCACTGTGGGAAACAGTATGGAGTTTCCTCAAAAAATTAAATATGGAACTGCCATTTGACCCAGTGATCCCACTTCTAGGAATATATCCCAAGAAACTAGAAACACCAATCAGAAAGGATATATGCACCCCTATGTTCATAGCAGCACAATTTACAATAACTAAGATTTGGAAACAGCCTCTAAGTGCCCACCAGCAGATGAGTGGATTAAAAAACTGTGGTGCATCTACACAATGGAATACTACGCTGCTGTAAAAAAGAAGGAAAGTTTACCTTTTGCAAAGGCATGGATGGACCTGGAGAGCATCAAGCTAAGCAAAATAAGCCAGTCAGAGAAAGATAAATATCACATGATCTCACTCATTTGTGGAATATAATGAACAACATAAACTGCTGAACAAAAATAGAGCCAGTGGGGGAAAAATATTTTAGAATATAATAGAAGTAATCTTGTTATTTGCAGATTTTTAATATTTCCCACAATTTTTGTGATATCACACTATGTTAGTACAGTTTTGGTAATATTATTATACTTAAAATCCCTTTTTCTTGAAATATTAATGTTTATTGCATGTAATATTATTATATTTAAGATCATTTTTCTTGAGTAACATGTTTATTGCATGTAACATTATTATATTTACAATAATTTTTCTTGAGATATTAATGTTTATTGCATGTATTACTATATTTAAGATCGTTTTTCTTAAAATGTTTATTGCCTGTAAAAAAAAAAAAAGAATACCTGTATACACAACTTTCAGGGGATCCAAGGGGAGGTTGGATCCAAGGGTAGGTTGGATCCAAGCAAATGGAAGTAGAATGTAAGAGATATTAGATTAGAACACATTGATATGATGAGGGCAAGTTCAGGTCAGGTTTAGTTTTTACATGAGAGATAGTTGCAATATATTAAAGTAGGCTGCAGATCCCACACTGAGGAATTTATTAGGCTTTATTCTGTGGGTGATGTGGCATCTTCTGCATCCTCCTCCCACCTCCAGCAACACTGTAGTCAGTATTGATGATGTGCTGATAATTGCTCAGGCAGCCTCACTGTGGGGCCCCAGTGATATGAGGCATGGTTATGAATGCATAATTAAGTAGACGTGTTGCTGCATATAAAATGTATACTTCAGAATATCATAGGTCAAAACACAATGTACACACTTTAGTATGGTGAAAGGTTATAGTAATGTGGAGGATAGTTTGGAATTTCATGTAATTTTCCCATCTTCTTGTAGAGGGTTTGTTTTGCTCTTTGACCTTATGTGGAGTTTTGTTTTCCTCCTCCAATTACTCCATATATAATAGATCCATGAAGCTTGCTACCCATGGATCCAAAAAGGAAAATGGATATAGCCAAAGCAGTGAAGTTAGTCAAGCCCTCACCAGGCCTTCAGACTTTTTATTCCCAGTCTTTTAAAAGAGAACTCTTTGTTTCCATATTAATAGAAAAGCTTGGAGGATTGTGCAAAGAATCAATGTTGAATTGGGGTGGGGAGGTGTTATTTATATTATTTAAAGAAAAGGTCTAACCCACAGGAAGAAGAAAATTCCTCTGGGACTGTAAATGAGGTAGTCTAAAAGGAGTGGATGGACAAGCAGGTTTGAGATAGAAGAGTCATGGTTACTGCTATGGATTGAAATACCAACTAGGATGGAATGAAAACATCCAGATAAGTTTGGGTGAATCTGAGGATCTCAGACTGATGTCTCTCTACCCAGGCGCAGCCTGGGAAGACTGTATTTCAGAGGAGTTCTAAATTTGAAGCATTACATACACATGCTATGGAAATAAAAGAGGAGAAATGGCTGATGAAGGTCCTGGAAGCAGCCTTACCTCTGGATTTGTGCGAGAGCAGTGATCTGAACACCAGAGTATGCTTATTCCCGAGACTACACATATGTTTTCCAAGGGTAATAAGTTTTGAAGGTTTATGTTAAGTACAGTTAATTTGCACGTGTTCAACTTCCAAATGTGCTCCTTCCAAATTGCACTTGCCTGGAAACTGACAAAGAACTCATCCCTTCTCCTTTTACAATAGTTCTTCCATTTTACAAAACAAGACCATATTCTTTGGTATGTTGCCCCAATTGTAAAAACTTATGGGACACAATAAAAGGGACAATATGAATGATTGGTATTTTTGTTGAGAGAGTAAATGCGTCAAATAACTGAGTTAAAAAGGTTATTTTGTAAATCAGGTAGTTATTCAGTCTTTATGTTCAAAAATGCAGGTGGGATCTAGAGTTGCCAACTGTTAAATCATTAAAAGTACTCTTTAATATACATCACATTGTGAAATTTGGCATATAACCAGGGAAGACATAAACAATTGAATGACATTGCTATAATACAGCAGTCGGCAAACTGCAGCTCGAGAGCCACATGTGGCTCTTTGGCCCCTTGAGTGTGGCCACGAAGTTTCAATCGCACTGTACGTGCACGCCTGCACGTGGTATTTTGTGGAAGAGCCACACTCAAGGGGCCGCAGTTTGCAGACCACTGCTATAATAAAACCACTGTCATTCTCAAATACTTATGTATGTGGACAAGATTTCTGAACACTTACATCTGTAAATTTATTTCATTCAATAAAATGTAATATTCATCCATAAATTCTTAAAATAATTAAAAATATCTTCATCTTTCTTATATGGAATGGATTTTCAATAAAATTTTACCATTTTAATAGATATTCATTAAATTTTATAATATATTGGATTCTTTAGATTAACTGGGTACTTATAATAACGGTGTTGATAAACACAAAGAAACATTATTTTTTATCATTTACACCTAATGCTCACAGAAATAAAAAAATTAATATTTTTATAGAAAAGTATAGAGGGGTGGCTCAGTCAGATTTTACTACATTAATGCTTCAAAAAAATAACACCAAATCTCAGTCTCACACAATGATTGTATCTTATTTGCTCATTCATCTGGAGAAGCTGGAGTTGGCTTTGTGACTCTGCCTATCTTGGGCTGGTCTTGCTCACACACCTGTGTGTTTCACTGTTGACTGATTAGGAGACACTCAGCTCTGCTTCAGGTATGCTTCATCTTCCAGTCACTCAAGAGCTTCATAAACGTCTGCTCGAGTCACATTCCCAGCATCACATTGGCCAAAGCAAATCACAGAATCAACTTGAGTCAGACTGGGAAGACAGTACAAAGTTACCTGGCAAAGGATGGCTGAAGCATTAGTTCTAGTTTTGCAACCTACCACAGGGTGATAATCAAAAGACTTCCAAGCATTAAAATAGACAAGAACAAATTCTGAAGGGAAAATGAAAAAGAGATATAAACTAGAGGTAAAGGACCAAGAAGAATTTATGAGTTTTAAAGAAGAGTTTGTTCAATGTTTGTAATATAGATGATGGAGAGTATCAATCATTATGAATTCAGTTACACTGGATGCATTTTTTAAAGGTGATATAGCAGTTCTATTTTAAAATGTCAATATTTACAACATACTAAACTTCTACCCTTTGCAACTATTTAAATTTATGATGAAACTAAACTAAAAATGTGTGAGTAGTGATTAAATAGACTTTCAAAATTATTTTGGTAATAGGTAAACAAAATAAATTAAATTCCACTGATAATGGCTTTGCAGAACCCAAGCCTGAGTCTGCTCAGAGTTCATCATGTCTGGGCTCCTCACAACAAGAGGCAAAAATATCAGCAAGGCCCGACGTTCTTTTTTTGGTAAACACTTAGATATGAGATTTCTGTGTCATGTGCAAAGTCCCTAGATTAACTCAAACTTTCCTAGGCCTGAGGGCATAGCTAGAAATCCTAAATTAGACTTTAGGTCTGGGTAAACAACTCATGGATCATTACAGCCTTAAGGACTGAGATGGGAAGTGAATTACCTGGCCTTAACGACCAGCAGCAGAGGAAGATTCATAGAAGGAAGTCTCATCATGAGACCATTCTTTAAGATTAAGAACTATAACAAGTATCATTTGGCAAATCATACACCAAATTCCTGGCCATTTCACTTCAGCAAAAACAGTACGGAGAGGCACTGAGCAAACAAGCTGGATCACATTACAGTGGAGACAATGAGATCCCAGGCCGATGGCTGGAAACCAGAAGCAACAGCATCTCAATCAGAAGAAAGAATGGCAAGCAGATACAAAGCCAGCTCTCAGGTGCCAGGAGGCTTTGCCAGACTTTCCCTGCACCCAGCAGCGTCGTGGGAAGGAGGAGGGGAAGGAAGATTCCTTGAGAAAAAGGTTACCTTCTGAGTTATGACCCAAAGAGACTATTAAAGGAGAAGAGACTGAGATGTTTTAATTTAAAAGATTGAATGGTTTCTGACAACCACATGAATGTGTGCTTCAGAGCAAGATGTAATCCATTATTGGAAAATTCATGCTCTAGACTTTGTACATGTAAGTTGCAGTCTCCTAACATTGACTTGGCTACAAATAACAGTAAAATTGAAGAATACAGAAACCTCTGAATGTTATAAAATGCCAAACAAAATTTAGTCTATTTTAGATAATGATACAGAGATTTTAAGAGTACTTGTATAGTATTTTTTCATATCCATGAAAACAATTAAATATTTGATACAAATAAAAGAATATGTGTATTAACTCAAGGAAATAGTATCAATATAAGGTGATTTAGAAAAAATGTATGGACTTGGGGGTAAAAAATCATCCATCCATATAAGAAATTTCTTATCAAGTCATTATAATCTATTATACCTAGGTTGTGGACTTATTTCATCTATTCATTTTATGAATGCTTAGTGTCTAGCTTTGATGGAAAAACTAAATTATGCACATATTGAAATTTAGTCTTGCCTGCCTGAAGCAAGCAAATTAACTAAATGATTTCTCAATTTTCCTTCCAAGGCCTATGATTTAATGAAGTTGTGTGAAAGATGACTAAACAGAAAATGCATGATAATGCTATCAACCTTGAGTGTTTTTCTTTAGAGATGTGGTGGCTTCAGAGCCTTGATAGGAAGGGGAGTGTGACCTTTTATTGAAGGACTGAGACTCATTACATGTATTCATGAGGTATCTACCAAAACCCATTACAGCAATTGCTTAGGCCTCCTTATTGTGAGGTCAGAAAAAACAGGACAGCGTATTTTCTAGGGCTGGCTTCAAGAAGGGACCCAGAAATGGATACGCTGGGATAAATGACTAATGGGTCTGTGTCAGTCACAATCCAGTCAAGAGACAGAAATCCTAATAGCTCTTCTAATAGAGAGGATATAATATGTAGAATTAAATTTGTATAAAGAATTGCTAACTATATTAACTGAAAAAGGCAAAACAAAACCAAAACCACTGAGCCGTGATGAAGGCAGCACCTGCCTGAAGCAGCTATCACACCCACGCTAAGATGATATCTTTAAGAGGGGCTCTGGGGGACTGAAAATCATATCTCTCAAGGTCTGGCTGGTGCCCGTGTTCCTAAGTCTGTCTTTGCAAATGTTACATACATTCCAAAAAGGGGTTAATTTCTGCTTCTCCAGAGAACTGCTGCTATTGGATGAAGAAGTAAGACTGGGAGAGTTGGGGAGATGATTAAGGGTACAAACTTGCAACCAGTAGATAAATAAGGCCTGGAGATCTAATGCACAGCACAGTGATTATAAGAACTAGAGGCTCAGTGCACAAAATTCGTGCATGGGGGGGGGGTCCCCTCAGCCCAGCCTTCACCCTCTCCAATCCGGGACCCCTTGGGGGATGTCCGACCAGCAGTCGGACATCCTTTTCACAATGCTGGACCACTGGCTCCTAATCACTCACCTGCCTACCTGCCTGGTCGCCCCTAACTGTCACCCCCTCACCAGCCTGATCGCCCCTCACTGCCTCTGCATGCCGGCCTGATTGCCCCTAACTGCCCCTGCTGCCGACTGGATCACCCCTAACTGCCCCCCGCTGCTGGCCAGGTTGCCCCCAATGCCCCCCCCCCCCCCCCCCCCCCGCCCCGCCGGCCTGGTTGTCCCATGCAGCCTGCTGTTCAGTTGTTTCATCATCCCTCACTAACCCCCCTGCCAGCCTGGTCACCCCATGCAGCCTGCTGTTCAGTTGTTTGGTCATCCCTCATTAACCTCCCTGCCGGCCTGGTCCTAGGCAACCATCTTGTGAGGGTGTGACGGTCAATTTGTATATTACCTCTTTATTATAAAAGATAATACTCTATTATAAACTTCAAAGTTGCTAATAGACTAGATAATTCTGTGACATGATAGGGTGTTAGCTCACCCAGAGGTAATCATATAGCAATATATAAATGTATCAGATAAACAGTTGTATACTTTAAATTTACACAATTATTATATGCCAATTATATCTCAATAAAAATACATTTTTAAAAAATGAAGCAAGAAACAAATGGAACAAGTCCATTCCCCCTCCATCTCCCTCTTCAGTTTTGAATTCTCTCTCTAGCACCCCTAATGGCAGAGTCTTGCAAAGAGATAATTGTAAAGCAGAAATGTGGTTTTCAGAGTCCCAGCTTCAGCAAGATGAAGCTGAGCACAGAAAAGTGAGTTTGAGGCTAAAAACCAATAGCTTGATAATTAGAATAGGCCAATAAAATGTAGATAGCAGTTTGTCAAGTCTATAGAAAACAAATGCATGGAAGTGTACATCCAAAAGATCAAAGACAAAAATATCAAAAAATGATTTAAAGAGTAAATCCTAACAGTGATAGGTCAAATACAATATCTTTATATTTCATCAGAAAAAGATGCTGATATTGAGGGGTGAAAATTTTGATGGTTTCATTTCAAAATATACTTGGGGCTCAGACTTGCTCTTTTGCAGGGGGAGGTAAGAGTGATGTTGATGCCACTTTAGCCTTGGCTCTCTGAAATTGTCCAACTCAAGAGACTTTTTTTAGCACTAAAGAGCAGTACAGACAGAGAACCATGCTGATTGTTCAGGTAGGACCTAGAGAGCAAAACCATCATTATTGAGTCTCTCGGTTGACAACCCAATCCCAAAACTTAATCCAAGTGTTACGTCTGACTCCTGCAGAGCTGTGCTGTGAAGCCATCTGTGATTGCTCTCCTAGAAATAACGTGGCACCTGTGTGAAAACACAAGAGGGTCTGTACCCTGGGATTTTGTGTTGTGTATGTTTTCCTTTGCCATCCAGTTGATAATTCTCTCTCACTTTCCTGTATTGTTCATACCACAAACCACATGCTTAAAAAGGTTATAATCAAAATGAACATCCAAACAATGAATAAGATCATTGCTTTAAGAATATACAAAGATGTTCTTTCCAGATTTATGAAGATATTAAAAGTTACATAGTTAACCTTTCCTAAAATCATAGACCTAAAGTATGACAGAATTATAGAACCCCAATACATTGACCCTTAATCCATAGTAATTTTCATTATATAATGTCACCTCCCTAATATCAATATAAACAACTTTAGTGGCACCATAAAGAATGCTTGGTATGGACTAGAATTATTTTTAAGAATAGGACACAAGCCAAATTGGATGTTGCCAACACATGGGTCATTTCCATTTCCATTTGGCCCCATATGAAAGGCCTGCGAAGTCTGCTGTTGTGATCCCCAGAACCATGTGCTTCACACTGATTCAATTAATAAAACTGACTTAGAAGGAGGTATATTATCCAATGCCTTTTTCAGGGTACAGAGAGAGTAGGAGAACTTTTAATTCATTTAACAAAACTATCTCCAGGTTTTAGAGTGCCAAGCATGTATGAGGTGCTGAATTAATAAGATGAAGAGGATGTGATCCTGTTACCAAGGAATTCAGATTCTCACTGAGTCACATCAGATAAAGATGACCTGTAAAGTATTAACTGTTACATTGAGATAGACACAAAATGCCATGAATGGAGACAGAGGACATGAGATATTTGTCATCCTTACACAGGGACCAACTCATCTGTTAATGTTTTCCAGTTGTAATGCATACCAAGTCAATATGTCTACCCCATAACTAGGCTCCATAGAACAACTCCCAAGTTATTAGGAATACTTTTCTTTAGTTCAATAACAGCTACTGTAACTTCTAAGACAAGAAGCAAACTTTTACAGACACAGTAGGGTTCACACACAGATCTCAGAATTAGTTTGGGTGAACCACTTACAATAAAGCTGCCCTTCCTTTACAAGACTTCTCCAAAGTGTTTCGTAGCACAAAATATATGGCAACCAGGTGGGCGTTTTCGTGTATGTGTGAGAGAAGAATCAATGTGGGCTTCTAAGGCCCTGGCAAAATGCAGTGATATGACAAGTTACAGGAGAAAGGAGGCTCAAACAAAGAAAATAAGGGAGAAAATGGGAACAAGTGACTTGTCAGAAAATCCATTTTATCTTATGTACTATTGTTTTTCTTCTATATGCCAGAGACCTAGAGGCATGCCACAAGCAAACGGATGGTGGAGAGAAAAAAAATCTATCTATCTATCTATCTATCTATCTATCTATCTATCTATCTGTCTATCTATTTATCTACCTACCTACCTATCATCTAAAATAGAGAAATACACCTTAACGGGTCAACCGGACAGGAGAAGGTTGCACGCACAGTGTTGGGGGCGGAGTGGCAGGGGCCTCCACGCGTTTGCGCTGGGGGAGGGCCTGATCAGCAGCGGCGTGGCTGATTCAAGGGCCAGAGAGGGAGGCAGGGCCAGACCGGAGGGTGGTCGGTACCTCGCGATTTCGAATTGCGCACTGGGCTCCTAATATATATATATATATATATATATATATATATACACATATACACACACACACACACACACACACACATATATATACATACATATATATATATATATACACACACACACACATATATATATACATACATATATATATATACACACATATACATACACACACACATATAGGAGGGGGCAAGAGTAGTTTACAGTTGTTCATATGGAAAAATGATACAATAATTAATAAATAATAATACAGGAATAAACTCTATGTTTGACATACAACTGTACTGGTAAACCTGTTTTTGCTCCACCGTGTGTGTGTGTGTGTGTGTGTGCGTGTGTGTGTGTATAATAGTCATAGAATTAGCAAGCATATCTAAGTAAATCTCTAAGACCCATCAAATAGATATTCTCAATATATATTTAAAGTATGATAGTCTTCATTACTTCTAGATTTCTTTCCCCTCTCTCTCTCTCTCTCTCTCTCTCTCTCTCAGTACACAGCAGCCAGAAGGCAGACAATTCTGCATTTTGGGATTCCAGAAGAACAGCAAGAATAAGCCTATGTTCATTTGATATCAGCATTTCAGACCAGAGCCTCTGTTTTTCAAGAATCAAAAACAAGACTATTTCTACCAGGTTACATCTGAGTCAAAAAAACAGCAACAGATTTTAAGGAAGAGAGAAACTGGACAACAGTCTAAGATCTCTTGGGGAGTCAACCTACACAGACCCTCATCACATAAAATTGCCATGCTCCTCACCATAAGGAAGTCTTGAAACTGCTGCTAATCTCAGGATAGTCACAAACACACCAGGTCAAATCCTTGGCAATTGCCTTCTTGATTCCTGCTTTCACTAAGCTTTTAAAGAATTTATTTATTACTTGGGCCATGTGGTGATAAATGGAGTTCTTTCAGTGCATCCTCTCTAATTAATTGGTTTGCTTTCTGTGCTATTATTGGAGACACAAGTATATCTATTAGCCCTTGGGGAGTTCCCTTGCATGCAGCCTTTGAAAAAGAGGTCTGTTTCACAGCCCTGGAAGGTGCTGGCTCCCTAATGATGTTTGGGCTTCAATAGGAAGTAGAAGACCTTCCCAGGAAATCAGATTTTTCTCCAGCCCAAAAGGGAAAATAAATATCTGCAGGACTGTGCTTCTCTTGAAGTGGCTATAGTTTCAAAGCAATACAACATAACCCCTCTTTCTGACATGCATTTTGTCAGACTGAGGTTGAGCAGTTAGGTTGCTAATTAAGTTAACAAGTGCTGTGTGCAGCTTAATTTGGCAACAAGCTATCCTACAGACTGTTCAATAAGAAAAGCAGCATTTAGGAAATGATTCTGGTTTTAAGCTTGGAATTAAGCTAAAACTATAATGACTCTTATGAAGGGACAGCTGATATATGTGTTCAAAAGGCAGAAAAGGAGGATATACGGTGTTTTGCATTGGATGAGCACACCTTTCATTTACAGATTTACTGCTCAGCACAGTTGAAATGGGGGTAATTACCTGTGTGCATTTTTAATTCATCAGAATTCAAGTAAAACGTGTTTCTCTGCCCAATTTCCTCCTTGTAACTGGAATTTTGCCCAAGTGCAAACTGACTTTTAGTGATGAATTTCCATTGCAGTGGGTTAAATGTGGGTATGACTTATCTTCCTGTTATCTTCTGTTGATTTGCTTCACCTCCAGTTTCTAGGGGCTAAAAAATAATTCACTGGTTCATTTATTCAATAAATATTTACTGAGCACCTATAATGTGCCAGACATTGCACTAAGCTCTATGGACTCAGAAAAAAAAGATATGCCTAAAGTGGGATCTTGGTACAGATTCCAAAAGAATAATCTTGTGTTTATCCCATCAAAGAAAACCATAGTTGGGGGATAAATGTACCAGACTAAGATGCCAGAGACCAGGACTTAGGTGTATAATGTATAAAAATACCTAAACGCATTCACTAACCAAGGAAAGAAAATGAAATAAGCAAGTTGTCTAATCTCTCTGGGCCTCATTAGTTCACTTATAAAATGGAAAACTGACCAATTTGTTAAGGTTCCCTTCAGTAGAATTATTTTCCTTTTATTTTTTAACTTTTTGTGTTGAGGTATATAACATCATGTAAGTTTCAGGTGTACAATACTATCATTTGACATCTGTATATACTACAAAGTGGAAGGTAATAAAAAAACTAGTTACTATCCATCACCATATAGTTGATCCCCTTCACCCATTTTGGCCACCTCCCCCAACCCCCTTCTCCTTTGATAACTACCAATCTAAGCAGATTTCTTGAACAATCCAAATTCTCTCATGACTTACCCTCAACTAAATGCTATTTCCTTAACCTGGAGTTCATTTTCCTTCCTGCCTCCATTTTTATATCTTAAAAGACTACTCAATAAAGTCTGTAGTCTAGTTAGTTGTATTATGTCAGTGTCAATTTCCTAGTTTTGATTAATGTACTAGTTATATAAGATGGCACCATTGGGGGAAACTGGGAGATGAGTACATGGGATCTCTCCATGTTGTTTTTGCAACTTCTTAAGAGTCTGTAATTATTTAAATATATATAAAAAATTAAAAACCCACAAAATTTACAACCTACCACAAAAATAAAATTGAAATCCATCTACTCTCCCCTTTCCTCTGTAACATTCTGCCTATATTATAATTAGTTACAAATCTACCTGCCTCTCTTGATTTTAAACTGAGAGATAAAACTGCGCACATTTATCTTTGTATCCTCCATAGACTGTAGAATAGTTGCCTTTCTAACCCAGGTCCATTTAATTAAATTCAACAAACTAGGTTCAAAACACTGATTAAAACATCTCCTTACATCTTTTATCTCATCAGGAAAGCTCTGTCTTACATCCTCTTTTCCCTTTAGCACCATTCAACAGAATCTGTATGCAGAACATGTGGAGGCATACTGTTCACATACTCATTCTCTCAAGATGCCTACCAGGAAAATGTGACTGGCAGAAACACTCACCTGGATACCAAGGACAAAGAGAGTTAATTAACCAGTGATGGCAGAATGTAGTACATAAATAAAGGACCATGACAGAAAGAGGGGTTATGTTATACAAACATGCAGGTCTGCAATATCTTGTTCTGGATTTGGTTTGCAAATGGACGACAATTAAAATAAAGTACACTTCTATCTGGTTCTGAAGATGCCTTCCCTAAGGCTTTTTGAGGATTTATAATTCCAACATTAAATCATACATATGTAATGTGGCTACCTGGAGATTAACACAACAAGGAGGGGCTCCAAGAGGTCATTGCTACCCTCTTATAAAATGTACTTGTAAAAGTTGGTAGCATTTGGAATCAGTCAACTATAGCTAGTAAGAGAAAGATTGTTGTGCCTATGTATTTTACTACTTATTAAATATAGGTCATTGAAAATTATTAAAATGTAATTTCAATGGAATTAAATTCAAAAATTAAGTCAATGGCAACCACTATTTGAGAACATAGATAAGCTTTTGAAAGAAAAAAATATTCAGAATAGAAAATTGCAAAAGGTAATAAGATTTTTTAATTGTTTATACTGTATAATTTAAAATGGTACTTGTATTTAATTTTGCCTCTAGGAAATTGATGAAATGTCTTGAAATATTTCAGTCATGTATAAAGAATTAGAATGCAATTTCTAATGGTTATTCATTTTCCCCAAAAATGTTCAGAATAAGTATAAGTTCCAATTTATCAATAATTTAAATGAAAACTCTAAAAAATTACTACTTTATCTACTTGGATGACAGTTAAATTTTATACTCATTTTGTCTTAGCAATATTTCCTCCATATGCCTTTGATCTGAACATACAGTGGTGATACTTAGACATATACATAAAAGTTGCTCGCCACTAATTAGACCAATATAACAAACGTGACCAAACAAGTAAATATAATTAAATCCACTCATTTTTTTTTCTATTTTGAGCTGTTTTATAGACCTTAACAAAATTAAGGAGCTAGCATACTGGACATATTAAAACAGAAATGTGGATTCAGCTGTGTAAATTAAGATTAATATTAATCATATCAGAAAGCTAAATAACTAAAATAGGATGGCTATTTGTATATCAATATTAATAGACAACACAGGACATAGTATGGACTCTCACTATACGTAGCTATTTACATAGGAGGCACTGGTTGTCTGAAAAGCTGCCTTCAAAGTCATAAGCTATGTGATTGCTATGGTAGGCAGGTTAGTAACCTCCCTCAATACCACCACCACCAAGATGCTCATGCCCTAATCCCCAGAACCTATGAATATATTGTTACATGGCAAGAGGGAATTAATGCAGCAGACAAAATTGAGCTTGCTAATGAGCTGATTGAAAAAATAGGAAGTTACCCAGGATTACCTCGGTGGGCCCAATACAATCACAATGATCCTTAAAAGTAGAAGAATCAGTGTCAGAATGATGTGAAAGACTTAACCAGCCATTAATGGCTTTTAAGATGGAGGAAGGGATGCAGGTGTGTTCTAGAAGCTAAAAAGGGCAAGAAAATGTATTGTCTCTAGAGCCTCCAGAAAGAACACAATTTTGCTGATACTTTGAGTTCAGCCAGTGGATCCCACTTCAGACTTCTGACTTTTAGACCTGTAAGATAATACATCTGTGTAATTTTAAACCACTAATTGTGGGACAATTTTTCATAGCAGCAATAAAAAACTAATACAACTGTACTTCCAGTTTCTGGTTCTGCATGTAAGGAGCTGGAAGTTGCCGGGACATTCTAACAACAACGAAAAACCTGAACAAACTGAAATACATCTTATGATGACGTTTCATTCAATAATGAACCACATAAACAACAGTGGTCCCATCAGATTATAATGAAGCTAGATTTTCTGTAAGAAATGAAAGAAAAATTTGATATTTCTCTGAAGGGAGAAGTATCAGCGGGGCTTGAAATAGATTCCCTCTCACTCACAGCACAATTCTGAGTGCATATATTGCAACCGGATCAGCCACCCACTGACCTATTTCAGAGGAGTGGTCCCTCCAGTGCTACACAGTCAGAGGGTGCTATAGCCCTCCAAGATCTAGATGGATGGTCTTCAGAGTACATTGCTGTAAATTCTTTGTTGAGGAACTAAGATTCTGTACAAGGACACAGGTCCACAGAGCTACCTTAGCAGTTATGACATGTCACTGCCACTTTACTAAAAGCGTTGTGTGGCCACCTTTCTCTCCTTCCTGAAATCACTATTGTGGTGATCTACACCTTCCCCAGCCAGTTACTTCTCAATATTTCCAATTAATCTAGTCCACATCCCTGTTCATGGAGTGGCATTGGCAACTTCGATGTTCTATTTCTGACCCTGTGGGAAAGAAGCAAGGGAAGGGCTTGTCTGACAATATTTACAAAATCTACAGTGGTGCATAGTAATGTCTTAGGCTTCACAGTCACTCACCACTCACTCACTGACTCACCCAGAGCAAGTCAACTCCTGCAAGATCCATTCATGATAAATGCCCTATACAGGTCACCATTCTTTTTAATCTTTTATACCATATTTATACTGTATCTTTTCTATATTTAGATACACAAATACTTATCATTGTGTTATAATTGTCTACATATTAAGTACTATAACATGCTGTATAGGTTTGTGGCCTAACAGCAATAGGCTACACCTATAGCCTAAGTGTATAATAGGCTGTATACCATCTAAGGTTTGTGTAAGTGCATTCTCTGATGTTCACACAACAAAATCACCTAACACATTTCTCAGACTGTATCCTGTCATTAAGCAGAGAGTAACACTTTATTGAGACAGAGACTTAAAAATGAAAACTGCCTGCTACAGAAAAAACCTGAATTGTAATTGACATCTTGCCACAGCTTGGTGCAGAAAACTCTGAGAGTTAAAAACCCAGGGAGACCCAGTCATAGGGAGGCCCCCACAAGTTTGTAAGATTTACCTCCAGGAACTTGACTAGGTTCCTATAGTATATATATATATCTAAGGAAAATTCCATTTTCCTTCCATGAGGGAAAGAGAGGGAAGCTGAACTATTTTGAAATATAGCATAGCACTCTGTTCTTCTAAACAAGGCCTGGCCTCAGGAGAAACGAGATAAGTAAAGCCTAACCTGCTGGGATATTATCAAAGCACAGTACCAGGCAAAGAACACAATTTAAAAAAACAAAGCAAGCCTCAAACTGAGATATGCAGGGAGGCTGGAATTATCAGACCAGAAATTTATAACACTATGATTAATATGTTTAAGGACTCTAATGGAAAAAGCAGACAGCAAGCAAGGAAGATGAGCAATGTAATCAGAAAAATGTAAATTCTAAGAAGGAACCAAAAACAAATGCTTAGATATAAAAAACACCATAATATCTATATAATAAAGAGGTAATATGCAAATTGGTCCTAACAGCATCACAGTAATGACCAATTTGCATATGAACAGGCCAGCAGGAGGCTGCCCGCACAGCAGGGGGGGCTTTCTGTGTCCGGGCATCTGCAGTGGTGGAAGTCAGACCTGGGTCCAGGGCAGGAGTCAGGCCTGGGTTCTGGGCGCCTTCAGTGGCTGGAGTCAGGCTTGGGTCCCAGGTGACCTCGAAGCAGCGGCAGTCAGTCAGGCCTGGGTCCATCACCAGTTAGAAGGAATCTCAGGGTGAGGACCATCACCTCAGCCAGAACTCAAGATGGTCACCTGGCTTGGCCTGGCCCCTCCTCTGAAGCAGCCCCTTTCCTCCATGTTCACCGCAGAGGACAGACAGGGATGCCTAAGAGGCTGGGGCCATGGTGCCCCATCCCTACCCTACTCTCCTGGCTTCCTCCACCTGTGACCCCACAGGAGGGTATGTATGAGAGCCCTTCCCCTGCTACTTCTCACACTGTCTCCCCCAATCCCTCAGCACACAGGCATATCGGCTTTCAAACTTGCCCTATTCACTTCATCTCACCCCCTTCCAGGGCCTCTGCTCTGGATGGGGCATTTGGGGGCTTCTGCTCTGGATGGGGCCTTTGGAATCCAGGGCTCTGGGGTTTTACAACAGAGCTGGGGTGGGAAAGGGTAAACAGCACCAGATAGCTGATATGGCACCCACCTCTGCCTCAGCTTGACCAATCAGTTCAGCCTCAGAATGTGGCACTCAGAGGGGATCCCTGCTTCCCCAGCAATGGCTCTAGGGCCTCAGCCCCAGTGCCAACCTCCTCTCCCCCTTGGACCTCCCCACAGCTGGTGCTTGCTGCAGCTCCGTGTGCCTTATTTAACCACCCCTTCCTTCCCTGTTCCTACAAAGGAGGCTGCATCTTTGTATGTTATATTAATATAAACGTTGTAATGTTTTGGCAAAACAAAACAAAACAAAAAAACAATGACCAAAAGAATGCCGCAGTCAACATCCGTCCAGAGTCTGGCTCAGGAGAACGAGAGAAGGGAGATTTCCATAAGTTGGCTGATGCCAAGATATTTCTGAGTGACTGCCTGGAGTGTGACCGCAGAGGAAGGAGTCCAAGTTTCTCAGCAGAACACCAAGGACTTCCTCTGTGTTCTGAACCTTTGCTTTGGTTTTCAGAATTCCCTGCTCCCCATCTGTTGGCTCCCTCCCTCTGCGGGGCGCTGTCATTGTCACATGTGTGCAACTGGAATATTGTATCTTGAGAGGATTGCCCCAATGTACATATCCTTTTATCTAACGATAAAAATTCCCAAAGAATAAGAATGGAGACAGACTACTGTCCTTTAGGCTTAAAAAACCCCGGAAGTGTCCTGCGAAAAGCTGAGACTTGGTTCTGTTCACGCACTTCAGAGAGATTGGATGAGGAAATGGCCTGGTTTGACCCTGACTTTACCCACTTATGTTACTCTTGAAGGTGTCTTTGCCACAATGTGAACAAACTGCCACCTTTTGGAATAGGGGCTCATATGAAAGTCTGCATTCCCAACTTTTCTTGAAACAGATCTATGTTCTGCAGCTGTGGCCACCTGATCCTGAGATCAGGTCCTGTTGATCAGGTCCTGTCGCTGGGAATTAGGGGGCACTTGAGTGGAGGTCCTCCCCACCGCCATGCCCTTTTACATTCAGGGATTGAGCTGAACTCACTTTGGGGGAGGCCTGGCAAGAGTGACAGGTTTCACAGATAGAAGGATAAAGAGTTCTTTGCCTGGGTGGGGTCAGGCAGATGAAGGTCAGCCAGCCCACCCCACAGTTGGGTGAGATAGTGTCTTCTGTGTCCACCTCTCACCCTGTGGGCCTGGCCACTCCCCTCAGCTCCTGGCAGCTCATGCTGCTCACCCTAAGTGAGAAGAAAGAGAGCAGTTGGCCCACAGACAACCACACAGAAAGATATGGCTCACAGCTGGCGAGTGCAGTGGCAGTGGCTGGAGCCTCTCTTGCCTCCATGGCAGTGCTAAGGAGCAGGGAGCTGAGTGGTAAGAAGCAGTGAGCAGGCAGGCAGTAAGGAGCGAGGGGTCCCAGAATGTGAGAGGGATTTCAAACCCATGGGGAACGGGCCTAAGCCAGCAGGCGGACATCCCCTGAGGGGTCCTGGACTGCGAGAGGGTGCAGGCTGGGCTGAGGGACTCACCCTCTCAGTGCATGAATTTCATGCACCGGGACTCTAGTAAATGAATAATTCATTTGATAGTAAAAAACTCTCAGTAAACTAGGAATAGAAGGGAACTTCCCCAACTTGATAAATAACCACACACACAAAAATTATAATTAATGGCATACTTAACAGTGAGAAACTTGAAGCTTTCCCACACAGCTCAGGTACAAGGCAAGGATGTGCCTTCTCACCATTCCTTTTCAACATCATACTGAAATTTTTAGCTAATGCAATAGGAAAAGAAAAGAAAACAAATATTGGGAAGGAAGAAATAAAACCATCTTTCTTCACAGATGACATAATTTTCTATGTAGAAATCTGAAAGAATTGACCCAAAACTCCTGGAATTAATAAAGGTTATAGCAAGGTTGCAAGAAACAAGAATGAACAAGTGGGATTTGACATTAAGGACACAATACCAATTACATTAGCACCACCCAAAATAAAATATGTAGGTATACACTGAGTGGCCAGATTATTATGACCACCTGACATTGTAGGCAAATTAGCTATAATTTTGCACTCAAGTTGCTAGAGGGCCAGACCATTATAAATAGGGGAGAAGGTTGTTTTCCACAACAGAAGTGATTTTTTTCTGAAGAAAATGGGTAAAAAAAGTGATTAACAGTCTTTGAACGTGGGATATATATATTTACACTGAGTGTCCAGATTATTATGACCACCCCATCAGTACTTTGTTGGGCCACCTTTTGCCTTCAATACTGCGGTGATTCTTCTTGGCATTGACTCCACGAGATGTTGAAAGATGATGCGAGGAATCTGACACCATGCCTGATGAATAGCACTGACCAGTTCTGTGAGATTTGATGGTTGTGGAACCAGCTGCCTGATGGCTCTTTTAACTTCGTCCCACAAATGCTCAATTGGATTGAGATCTGGTGATTGTGGGGGCCACCTAAGCAAGGTAAAGTCTCCCTCATGTTCTTGAAACCACTCCTGCACAATAGGAGCACCGTGGCATGGCGCATTGTCTTGGAAGAAGCCATCTCCATTGGGATATGCCATCAACATGATAGGATGAACCTGATCAGCAATGATACTTAGGTATGTTGTGCTATTCAGACGTTGTTCCACACAAATTAAAGGGCCCAAATCATGCCAGGAAAACATGCCCCAAACCATAACACTGCCCCCACCAGCTTGAAGGGTTGTACTCATGCATGTGGGGAGCATGCTTTCATGCTGTTTCCGCCAGATCTCACTCTGCCATCTGCATGATGCAACTGGAAACGTGATTCATTGGACCACATGACTTTTTTCCAATGCTCGACTGTCCAATCCTTGTGTTCCTGTGCGAATCGGAGACATTTTATCTTGGCAACTGCAGACAGCAAAGGTGTTCAAACAGGCCTTCGGCTTTCATAACCCATACAATGCAGTGTATGGCTAATTTGCCTACAAATGTCAGGTGGTCATAATAATTTGGCCACTCAGTATATATATATATCTCCCATATTCAAAGGCTGTTAAATCGCATTATTTACCCATATTTTCAGAAAAAAATCACTTTTACCGTCGTGGTAAACAACCTGCTTCCCTATTTATAATGATCTGGCCCTCTAGCAACTTCAGTGCAAAATTATAGCTAATTTGCCTACAAATGTCAGGTGGTCATAATAATCTGGCCACTCAGTGTATATTTAACAGAAAATGTAAAAGATCTATAGGAGGAAAACTACAAAACTTTGAGGAACAAAATCAAATACTAAATAAATGAAGAGACAGTCCTTGTTCATTGATAGAAATCATATCAAGTTCTTCTCAACTTGATTCAATGCAATCTCAGGAAGTTATTTTGTGGATACTGACAAATTGATGCTGAAGTTTATATGAAGAGGCAAAAGACCTAGAGTAGCTACCACAATATTGAAGAGGAACAACAAAGTTGAAGGACTGACACTACCTGAATTCAAGACTTACTATAAAACTACAGTAATCAAGGCAGTGTGGTATTGGCAAAACAACAGACAAATAGATTTACTGAATAGATAGTCCAGAAATAGACCCACTTTAATACAGTCAACTGGTCTTTAACAAAGTTAAAGGCAATGTGATGAAGCAAAGATATTCTCATCAGCAAATGGTGCTGGAACAACTGAATATCCACATGCAAAAATATCAAGGTAAATACAGAACATATACCCTTTACAAAAATTAACTCAAATGGAATACAAACCTTAATGTAAAACACAAAACTATAACATTTTCCTTAAAATATTCTATACTAGAGGCCTGGTGCATGAAATTCATGCGGGGGCGGGGGGGAGGGGTGTCCCTCAGCCCAGCCTGTACCCTCTCCAATCTGGGACCCCTCAGGGGATGTCCAGCAGTCAAACATCCCTCTCACAATCTGGGAATGCTGGCTCCCAACCACTCGCCTGCCTGCCTGCATGATTGCCCCTAACTACTTCTGCCTGCCAGCCTGATCACCCCCTAACCACTCCCTTGCCAGCCTGATCGATGCCTAACTGTTCCCCTGCCAGCCCGATTGCCTCCAACTGCCCTCCCCTGCCAGCCTGATCACCCCAAACTGCCCTCCCCTACAGGTCTGATCGCCCCCAACAGCCCTTCCCTGCAGGTCTGGTGGGATCGGGCCTAAATCGGCAGTTGGACATCCCTTGAAGGGTCCCAGATTGGAGAGGGTGTAGGCTGGGCTGAGGGACATGCCCCCCCTCCTCCCAGTACACGAATTTTGTGCACCGGGCCTCTAGTATCTATTAAAAGGACATCATGATGTAGATATCTTTTAAGGCTTATTATTTCTCTTAATCTTAGATCAATTAGGGTCCTCCATATTGTTGTGTGTCTGCCTAATTCATTAGTTTTGAATACTGCATAATATTCCATTTTTAGGCTACAGTATATCTAAAAAAAATCATATGGAGCTTCTAATAAGATTTTGTCTTGACAACTAATCCCTTAATCCTTCAGAATTTTCTTGTACAGTGGGGCTTTGACTTACGAGTGTCCCAACTAATGAGTTTTTCGAGATATGAGCCGTCTCTCGGCCGATTTTTTGCTTTGAGTTGTGAGCTAAAATTTGGGTTACGAGCCAGCTTCAGATACCCCACCGCTAATTGGCGCAGCAAACGTCACAGTGAACGCCACAACATCAGCCCAGCAAACTGATTTGTCAAATTGATTTGACATACGAGTAATGTGAGTTACGAGCTCCGTCACAGAATGAATTAAATGCGTAAGTCAAGGCCCAACTGTATATTACACAAAAAAGAGCTCCAAATTCATCTTTTTCCATATGTTTTACATTATTGTCCAGTTTCTTTTATTTGCCAGTCCCTCATTTTTCCACTCATCTGAAATGCCCCATTTATAATACTCCAAAATTCCATCGATGTGTAAGTCTGTTTCTTGGTTCTCTATTCCACTGATCAATTGGTCTGTTTCTGCACCAATGTAATACTGACTCACTTTTATTAACTTCTTAGTAAATCCCGGTATCTGATAAGATAACTTCTTCCTGTCTTCAAAAATAGTCTAGCTAGTTTTGGTCCTTTACTCTTCCATGAAAAAGTTAGTATCTTCTTATTAAATCAATAAATAGATTTGATTGTAAATGTATTAGAAACTTGTCTATTTAAGTGAAAATTTATAGTTTTACATATCCTGTGTTCTTATTCATGATCATGATAATTCTTTAAGGTTAATTGTGATTAAATTACTTTTTATAATTTTCCTACAGATTTCTTGTACATTTTTGTTATATTTTTAAATTAAATTCATTGTGATGACATTGGTTAATAAAATTATATAGGTTTTAAATGTACAATTCTAAGATACATCATCTGTATATTGCATTGTGTGACAACCACCAAAATGAGTAATATTTTCTGATGCTACCATAAATATATTTTCTTTAATTGTTTCTGAGTACTATGTTCCTGGTATATAAAAACTCAACTGACTTAATTTTAATCCTCCCCCGAGGATATTTTTTTCATTCATTTTTTTTTTTTAAGAGAGAGTGGAAGGGAGAGGGAGAGACTGAGAGAAACACCAATGTGAAGAGACACATCGATTGGTTGCCTCCCATATGCCCCTGACAAGGGCCAGGAGCCTACAACTGAGGTATGTGCCCTTAATGGAATCTAACCCAGGACCCTTCAGTCTGCAGGTTGACACTCTATCCACTGAGTCAAACTGGCTAGGGCTCAACTAAGTTAATTTTATATCTAATATTCTTGGGGAAATTTTTCTATAATTTCTAATGATTTTTAGAATTTTTTGGCTCTTCATGAAAACAACCTTATCACATATAAATAATTTTAAATTTCCTACATTTCACTCTTTAGTCCTCTAATTCCTTTTTCTTTTCTCATTACACTGCCTCGGATTGCCATTAGAAGTTGTGATGGGGACATTTTATCTCATTCCTTATTTTAAAAATAATGTTTGGACAGTTTTAACTTGAGACTGATGTTCGCTTTTATTTATTATTGATACTATTTATCAGGTTAGAAAAGTTTCCTTTTATTGCTAATTTACTAAAAATTTTGTGTTGAATGAGTAATTTTATCAGGCATCTTTTCCATTTAATGGGATTATCTAAATTTTTCATTTTGATTTATTAATGTAATAAATGACATTTGTGGATTATCTGATAGAAAATATTCTTGTGTATCTGAGATAAAATATTCTATTCATGGTATATTTTTATACATATTTGCATTTAACCTGCTATGTTAACATTTTTGTGCCAATATATTAAAAAATGAAATGACCTGAGCTTTTCCCTTTTGATATTTTAAAATGGGTTGTACTAGCCTCATTGAATGAGCTGAGAAATGTTTCTTCTTTTTCTATTATGAAATTTTGGAGGAAAAAACACACACATAGATGTATGCATTTTTATTTTTAGAATTGAACAGAAAATCTATTATAGTGGTTACCTTGAGGAAGAGGGATAAAGATTTGGGGAATAGAGCATGATGATAAGGGAGAAGGAGACTTCTATTTTCATTGTAATTTCCCCAGGCTGTTTGGTTTATTCATCACATTCATATATTATATTGTATCTTAAAGAAAACATGTTGAGGAATGGATTTATTCTATTCACCACAAATATAAAGTATAAACTCATCCTATCAACCCCTTTATAACAACATTAGAGTTAGCCACCAGGGTACACACACAGAGCCCAAGTTAAACACCTAGTACTGACTTTGCAGTTCAGATTTTACTAAACTTCCTGTGTCTTATCTCTCCCATCAGAGATGTTTGATGTCTTACTGCCCAGAATCCAATGTTCATAATCCTAGTAACTAACTCCAGTTTTCATCTAGAGCAACGGTTCTCAACCTGTGGGTCGTGACCCCTTTGGCGGTTGAACAACCCTTTCACAGGGATCGCCTAAGACCATCCTGTATATCAGATGTTTACATTACGATTCATAACAGTAGCAACATTAAAGTTATGAAGTAGCAACGAAAATAATTTTATGGTTGGGTCCCAACATGAGGAACTGTATTTAAAGGGCCAGAAGGTTGAGAACCACTGATCTAGAGGAACCCTATCCTCTTCTACTATCAATACTTATGACCATTCCAACTTTGGAAATGGCTCACAATGCCCAGTCCCAGGCCAACCAGCTGTTTGATGAGCATGGAAGAGTAAAGGACCAAAACTACATTCAGCTGTTTGATGATCTCTGTCTATCCAATCACAGTGAGTCTCAATATTCCTGTTGGAAATGATGGGCCAAAGAAAGACTAATGTTTCCTGGGTGTGAAGAATGTAAGGCCTAGAACTTCCTCTTGTGTGCACACCCTTGGGTGCACAGAGGAAGACAGCTGGGGAATGGGCAGAGAGGAGGAGCCAGGCTCTGGGGACAACACAGAAGTCCCTGAATCAGTCCGTTCCTGAAGCTCCAGACCCAGCCAGTGATTATTCTCTTACCTGAACAAACAGGTCTCTCTTCTGTTTGAGTCAGAGTGAATCTAGCCTTATTCACTTACTACATCAAGTTCCTTGACTGGTAGCACCCTCCTACGGAATAGGAGGGATCTGCCAAGCGATGTCCATCCCTGGAAGAAAGAAAGGTACATACATGCAAAGCAGTGCTTACACATGCAGCAAAAACATAAAAATAAACAGATCAACAGTCTGCATTCCAGAAACTGTTGCCTTGTATAGCTTTGATTATTGCATCTATAGTGGAAACTTCTGAGGTATGTGGGACCTTAAATGGCAGAGATAAGTGAGCCAGGCAGAAACTTCTTGAGACCTGTTGGAATCCGGACATTGCCACTGATTGTCCTTGGGGGATTAATAAAACTTTTTTGGAACTCAGTTTCCCCAGGTTTCTGAGAGGCATAATAAGGTTTCCTAGCAGGTTTCTGTAAGAGTTGCATGAGATCAGAACGGCTTGACATAACACTAGATGTTCAGTGAGTCACAGAACACTGCGGTTTTCCTTTTATTAACAAAAGTAGTATGTATTACCTCAAAAACTTTATATATATTAAAATGGTCCAAAGCTTTACTAGCTTGGGGTATCTTGCATCACAAGTTGGACCTGATTTCTTTCTCTGTGTGGTATTTTTCCCTTTCACTATTTCCTCCCTCTTCCAGAATAGAGAGAGACCCAAAGAGTATGTCTACCTGCCCTTGAGACCGCTGCCTGGGCTCTTGCCCTCCCACTGTGGGGCCCTGTCTTCAGACCAAGTGCTCCTTTACCTGGGTCCCTGTGTGAACAACTACCGCCAGGAGACTCGACTCCGAGCTGCCCTGTGGGCCTCTCAGGGTTGGTACTGTCACAGAGATGTACTCTTCCTCTGTGCCCACACTTGTCACCAGTTATTCGCTTTGTTTGTCTGTGGGACTTCACTGCTGTTTGTGAGGTTTGGCTCATTGCCCTTCCAGGACCTGTTAGAAGTGTCACCCTTGACACATCTCACATTTGTTTCCAGCTGCCCTGCCTCTGTGCCACAGACAGGTGCTCTGCTCCTCTTTCCCACGCCCACGTGGATTAACTCCCTGCCACAGCTCTGGATAATGCCTACAGGGCCATTTCCTCTAAGCCCCTACTCCAAGATTCAATTCGTGATATATCAGCATGCAGTCTTAACAAAAGAAGCTTACCTTAGTCTCAGTCACTAAAACAGCTCTAGGAAATATTTTTCTATATGTGTATTTCCATTCTGCATTACAGTTTTCTCCTCTAATACAGTATGTGGCTATAAAGTAGTGGGTACAAATGCAGTCCAATTTATTTTTCAAGAAATAAGTATGGATTTTATGTTTTATTATAAATTGCTGCTAGTGTAAAAATTTACCTCTTATAATAGCATACTTTATTATTTTTGAAGTTGCCACAGTGATCTTTTTTTCATTTTATATAGTTGATAACTTTATTTTGCAATTGACAGAAATAATTTCAAACTAGGATATACCATCTCCACAAAAAAAATAAATTGTATTTTTATGTGACTAAAGAGAAAAATAGGCCTCAGATAAAAGTGGAATAGTAGAAAGGATCATGTTTCAATTTGATAGTCTTTTTTCTGTCCATGATACAACATTTGACTTGTAACCTTCCTTTTATGTGTGCCATCTGCATACTGTTATAATACAGGAAATGTGAGATGAATCCAGATCGTTTGGGCCCATAATAGTAATTATGAACATAACATCCACGTAGAATGAGCCTGGTCTGAGGCACTGGACTAGAAGTCATGTAATTTCTATCTCCCGGTCACTATTAATTTGTTATGTCCTTCAGCAAATCATTTAACCTTTCTATGCCTCAGACTTTTCAATGAAATAGAATAATACCTATTCCCATCACAGGCATTTGTAGAAAAAAAAATTCAGAATTAAAATGTCTTGGCATTTATATAAAAGGGCTTTAAAAAAATAATTCCTGGGCAGTAATTTGCAAACAAGCCCTATCTACCTCAGCCACCATCTTTATATATGCAGATGCCTTGTTAACCTCAACAGAAGGAGCAGCACAGAACTCTCCCCAGCTAATGTAATAATAAGAGCATCTATCAGGCCCTGACCACATGTCAGGTGCTGCTCTAAGTGCTTTGCATATATCACCTCTGTTAATCCTCACACTCATTCTATGAGGCAGACACTCTTGTTAGTTCAGTTGAGGGAAGTCAGTTAGGCAGTTGAGGGGAAGTAGGCAGCAGGATATATTGCCCAGGGTTATACAGCTGACACCCGATGGAGTCATGTTAAACTGTGACATCTGATCCAGATAATGGATGTTAGCCACCTCCTGAGGTACGAGGAGCAAGTGTGTTTGGGAAAATAAAAAAACCAGTGTAGCTGTAATAAGAGCAGCAAGAAGGGAACAGCAGGGGTGAGGTGAAGAGATGGAAAGGGAATACCATGTACAGCAATGAGGAGCCACTGCTGGGACTTAAGTGGACACATGGCCAGAAACAGTGGTGACAATGAACATAAGGCTAGGCCTTGAAAGAGCCAACATTCTAGTGAGGGAAACAAGTATTTTCAAATGTAATTGCAGGGAGTACAAATTGTCATAAAAATTTTGATGGGCAAATAGATACTATCTCTAAATCTAAAATAACATTTGCAAGCAGCAACCCTTCATATTCCATAGAAGTCCTTGCATATGTACAGTGATGTTAATATTATTGAAAATCAGAATCAGTCTAAATGTCTATCAAAAGGATATCAAATTCATACAATGTAATATAACCATAAAATGAAATATAATGCAGCTATTATAAAAGAATAAGATGAATCTGCATCTATTATTACCCTGTAAAGATGTTTTAAAACAGCAAACTTTGGGGTTCTAGGTATAGTTCTATCCACATTTTCTTAAATAAGTATATATATATATATATATATATGCTTTATATTTTAATCACTCTTATTTTGTAGTATTTTATTAAAATTATTCATTAAAATGTAATATTTATCAGTAAAGATACTCCAATAAATAATAAATGTATAGGAAATATTTTAGGGGGTGAATGCATTTTTACCATGAAACAACAGAAAAAGATATTTTGCAAAGCATAGATAAGTCAAACGGACAGACAAAAAATTAGATGCTTGCTATTTTTGGTCAGAATGCTCCTCTATTAAAAATTGATGCCAACAAGCAATAGTATAACCAACTTAAGTTTACATGGGTAGAGAACAAATTCCATTTCCAACACTTTACATACTTTGTTATTACTTTATTCGTTTATTTATTATCAATATAAAATAAAATATTTGCAGGTAGTAATGTTTCTATTTGTTTTTGACCCTCAAAGCCTTAGAACAATGATTTGTCCATTGTGAGCATCTAAGAAATAACTGTTCAACATTAACATTCTCCTAAAAGCTAACATCTGATTCCTTAAACTCAGGATATCTGCCTAGAAAACGGAAAAATGTTTTGAGGCCATTATGGAAGTTAAACGGAAACAGGTATTGGGGTTCTTAAAACAGTGGTGAAAATGAACATAAAGCTAGGTCTTCAAAGAGCCAACATTCTAGTGGGGGAAACAGGTATTTTCAAAGACACGTTTAAGAATCCCAATTTGCCATGTAGAGAGAACAATCAAACTTACTGCTAACAAAAATGATAGTAGCTGCAACTCAATCTGATCTCTGATATTCCTCCAGGCAGCACAGAGACTTCCTTTAAGGATGATGTCACAGCCGAATAAGAGCTCATCAAGAACCTGGAATGCCCATTAAAATAATTTCAAATGCTCTCTGCTGAAGCCAGCACAGCATCGTTTAATTACACAGAATTTCTGATTGCTTATCATCATCCTTTTTCTCATTCAGCTCTTCACCCCTTGTACTTTTCCTCTATGGAGAATCCCCATCAATCTGAATAGCAGTTTTGTCACAGAATATATGAACTAGTGAAAGAAAGAAGAGGATTAGATAGAGCCTGAAAAAGAAATTAAACGGCGAGCAGGTCTTTTCTCTGAAATTCCTGTAACGTCTCATTCACTAACTTTTTATCTGATAGATTTACAAACTTTAAATCTCACTTCTCTTAACTGGTAACAAATATTAATATGCCTTAGTTGAATGAGACTTATAAATATTATGGAATTAAAAAGTAATGTCCCATAGACATTGGTTAAAAGGAATTTAGAAACACACTGAAAAACAATATTATAGCCTTCTTTATATATAATGGAATGAGAAGAAATATTATATTTCCATAGGAAATATGTCTTATGTTTTGACATGCAAGATAGTAACTTCAGTGTGGAACAATAACGTAACTTATTCTATGGGGATAACCTTGATTTATGAGATTTAAGACTTCTCTATCAAAACCAGAGGAAAGCTATTAAGTCAATACTCATCCACTCTGATTTTAGTCTTTCAGATTCTATGAGGATTCCAATTTCAACAGTCTCAGCATGTTGAGATCAAATAATTCAGAGAGACAAAATATATATACTTAAATTATTCCTTTAAACAGCCACCCTCCAAAAGCATAATTGTTCTTTCAATTGAAAAAAGAGCAAAAAATGCATAAATCCTAATTTTCATTTTACTCTTTCTGTGATAAGGCGTAGGTTTCCTCCCCCTAAAAATATTAAGCATAACTATGGATAAGCCAATTCAGATAACTTTTCAAGGAAACACATTACCTCTGTTTCCAGTACAGTTCCATTGGAAGTCATTGACAATTGATACTTGAGAACCTGAAAGCATTTGCTGAATTGGAGCAGGTGCAGGTCTCCACAGACGGGAACAACAAAGCCCTCCTTGATGTAATTACACTAATTATTTGGTGATTGCTACTTCCTGATCAGGGATATATTCAGTCATAAAATAGTACTGTAGAATTACCAATGGATTATGTATGAAACTCATGGAGGAAGGGGAAGAGCACACAAGAAGACTCTTCAAGATTTTCAGTTGATGCAGGGTGAGTGACAGCTCCAGGTGGAGTTCTGTACAGGGCCGTGATTAATGCATTGTGTTTATTTAAAAGAAAATGGGGACATGGAGTACAGCAGAGTATTTCTAAAGACATTGTTCGTGGTGAGGATAAGCTAGCATAAACAATGTAGCCCTCATTATTTGCATATGCAACATTTAAAGGGTGAGATGCTGATGGACTGGACTGCAGTAATGGTAGTACTCAATTTTGCTGTAAGCCTGAAACAGCCATACAATATGAAGTCTGTTTTAAAAGTTAATTAATTAATATGGGGAAAATCAAATTATAAAACAAAATGTGTCTTATAACCACACTGTAAATCCACACACACAAAATCAAATTATAGACACCAAAATATAATATAGAGGTGATAGAATTAGAAATAAATTTTTTCTTTTTTTCCTAATTCTCAAGAATACTTTAATTATATTTTTTTAAAACAGGAAATGTATCAAATAAAAGTGGTTGCCACAAAACTATAATTAATGCCCTTTGCTGACTCGTTAGAACTGTTAAATATGGATAGATATGTATTCTCTCCCTTTCTCTGTTTCTTCTTTCTTGCTCCTCACTGCTTCTGCAGTATGACTGAGAACCAATGCAGCAAGCTTTTAAATATTTATAGAACTACCTATACTTTCTTGTTTCTCGAATTCCCCCAAAACAGAGACATTTCTAGAATTATGGGGAAGGGCTAAGAAGTGGCATGTTACTAAGTAAAGGGAAGTTCATTATCTTTCATTTTAGTCATGTAGCATTACCTGAAATAGTGATTCACTTTTTGCACAGTCCCATTAGATGAGTGTCATCATTTACAAGTGCTGGCACACAGAGATTTGGAGCACTATGTTGTTAGCCATAGTCTGTATCAAACAGTGGGTCTGCATTCTTCTTCTGCTCAACCAGTGGGATATTTATAACATTGTACTTTTGCAAATAGCTGCTCTCTTTCACATTTAGGAGCATAACACAAGCCAATATACACTGAGTGGCCAGATTATTATGACCACCTGACGTTTGTAGGCAAATTAGCTATAATTTCGTGCTGAAGTTGCTAGAGGGCCAAACTATTATAAATAGGGAAGCAGGTTGTTTATCACGACAGTAGAAGTGATTTTTTTTTCTGAAGACATGGGTAAACAACGTGATTTAACAGCCTTTGAACGTGGGATATATACATATATATATACATTAAGTGGTAAGATTATTATGACCACCTGACATTTGTAGGCAAATTAGCCATACACTGCATTGTATGGGATATGGAAGCCAAAGGCCTGTTTGAACACCTTTGCTGTCTGCAGTTGCCAAGATAAAATGTCTCCGATTCGCACAGGAACACAAGGATTGGACAGTCGAGCACTGGAAAAAAGTCATGTGGTCCAATGAATCACGTTTCCAGTTGCATCATGCAGATGGCAGAGTGAGATCTGGCGGAAACAGCATGAAAGCATGCACCCCACATGCATGAGTACAACCCTTCAAGCTGGTGGGGGCAGTGTTATGGTTTGGGGCATGTTTTCCTGGCATGATTTGGGCCCTTTAATTTGTGTGGAACAATGTCTGAATAGCACAACACACCTAAGTATCATTGCTGATCAGGTTCATCCTGTCATGTTGATGGCATATCCCAATGGAGATGGCTTCTTTCAAGACAATGCACCATGCCACGGTGCTCCTATTGTGCAGGAGTGGTTTCAAGAACATGAGGGAGACTTTACCTTGCTTAGGTGGCCCCCACAATCACCAGATCTCAATCCAATTGAGCATTTGTGGGACGAAGTTAAAAGAGCCATCAGGCAGCTGGTTCCACAACCATCAAATCTCACAGAACTGGTCAGTGCTATTCATCAGGCATGGTGTGAGATTCCTCGCATCACCTTTCAACATCTCGTGGAGTCAATGCCAAGAACTGCCACAGTATTGAAGGCAAAAGGTGGCCCAACCAAGTATTGATGGGGTGGTCATAATAATCTGGACACTCAGTGTATATATTATATATTTGAGGGCCACATATTAGGCATTTGTCTTTGAAATTCCTTTATGTCTTTGGCCAATACAGAGAGATTTTAATGCAACTAATTTGTTATCTAGTGCATTGGGGACTTTTGCTTTGTTTTATTTTATTTATCTTTGATTTGCACTAAAGAGTATCAAATTACCTGAATCTCTACCTGAATTTTCATGTAGAAAACTTTCCTCTCATATTCAGAGCCTCTCAATGGCATGCCACAGCAATGACCAACCAGTAAATCTAGATAAAGCTATCAATTATTTCCTCAAAGTCTTAAGGTTTTTGCATAGTCTCTATCCCATTACTTTTAAGGAAAGTCCACACTCACAATCTTGGTATCCTAAATTTTCTCCCTTCACAGAGTTCCTTTCCAATCAAATATCCCACTGCTGCATGGTGAGGAATTCCTTCTCATGAACAGCCATACTGTCTACTTTGTCCTCAGCATGACATCCACATTGCATCCTACATCTTTACTTTTGGACAGGTTCCTCCTGAAAGTCCCTTGGACCTCTTTGCTCAGTGTTGAGTGAAGTGTTCCTATGGAGATGGCACTGAAGCAGAGTCTTGATCCTAATTCCTGAATACATATTTCACTCCCCATTCCCAAAATGCAATGGGTCAAAGACAAAGATTAAGCTAGAGGCATTCTAGTAGTTGAGTTTTCATGCTCTGAGAAATGCATGAAAATGAACAACATTAATGTAAGACCTTTGAAAAAGATAGAATAGGGAATTCTAGGTCATAACCACTTTTCTTTCTCTGACATGAGTACCTTTGAGTATTAAAACCCCCTAAATTAATCTTACAAACTAACTGTATACCTTATTTTTCTTTTCCTGAAATAATTGTAGAAAGACCAAGATATTTTTTGTGATATGTTGCAACAGATAATTTAATAGAGATATACAACTATGTATAAGAAATATTTGATGTATACCCAGAGGGCATTATCCAGACATCCAGTCTGAAAAGAGAATCCATTAATAAACACAGTGAGTCTGGTTTATTCTCTAGTCAATTGGAGGGTGAATTGAATAAAGTACAATCAAGTCCCCTCCTGTGCTTTCTGCCAGGTTATCACTTGAATAAGACTTTGTGATAGAGTCTACCCAGTTGGGGAACCCACATGAAATCAGTGGCTACAATATCAGAGGAATGGACTCATTTCAGATACTTTAATTAGAATTAAATAGATTCTATAACTAAGGGCTTTCTATCAAAAGCATTGGCAAAGATCTACCTTTGATCTTGGAAATTAACTGTGTGTGTGCACACACACAAACACCAAGAAATAAAAAGGCTGTTTATAATTAACTAGAGGCCTGGTGCATGAAATTTGTGCATGGGAGGGTGTGTCCCTCAGCCAAGCCTGTACCCTCTCACAATCCGGGACCCCTCGGGGGATGTCCAACTGCTGGTTTAGGCCCAATCTGGCAGTCAGACATCCCTCTCACAATTCGGGACCGCTGGCTCCTAACTGATTGCCCCTAACCCCTCTGCCTGCCTGCCTGATCCTCCCTAACTGCTCGCCTGCCTACCTGATTGCCCCAACCACTCTGCCTACCTGCCTGATCGCCCCTAACCACTCGCCTGCTTTCCTGATCGCCCCTAACTGCCTCTGCCTCTGCCTCAGCGCTTGCCACAGCGGCTTTGTCTGGATGGATGTCCAGAATGATATCTGGAAGGTCATTCAGCTGTCCAGTCTAATTAGCATATTATACTTTCATTATTATAGATATGCAGGTTTAACATTAGCTTATAATCTTTCCTATAATTTTTCCTATCCAGGTATTTGCAATGCCCAGAGTCAGGTGGATCTAGGGTAGATTTCAGTCCATTTTTTTTCAATTCTATACTAACAACAACAATAATAATAATACATATTGATCACTTACTATATGCCAGGCACTATTCTATGCTTTAAGTACTTATAAGGAATTATCAAGTATTCTAAGCTCTAAGTATGAGTCTTTCTACTCATATAATTCTCATATCAATTCTCCATTTTATGGATGAGGAAATGGAGACACTTACTCTAAATCATTTTCAATAACCCAGAAACTCTTAGGTGCTCTTTGGTTCTCCCGGAAAATGCATGGGACCTTTCTCAGGCCTACCTATTACTAGACAAGACCTTGCAGCCTTTACTACCGCTGCCTTGCCATGCTCTTAGGCAGGAATACCAATGGGGGCTTACTGTAGCCTCTGGCTTCATCTGGGAAAAGTTCACACAGATCTGTCTAGCCCACTCTATCCTCCCATCATCAACATTGCATATAGTAATTACTCAATACATTTAGGCTGAACAAATAAAATAATTAACTAAATATATATTAATACAGGGTGAGTTTCAAGTTTCTGAATCCAAACTTCAGTTTTCCACATTCTGGGAACCACAGAAACCTGAAAAAGGTTAATACTAAGGCCACCACTGAGAAAGCAAGTATTTCAAAAGCAAATTTACCCAGCCCCCTTTTTTTCCTGGGATCAACTCATTAATCAGCACCAATGTATTATTATCTAATAACAATGGAAGCAAATCTAACCATTAAAATTTTCAAGGGTCATACTAACCCAAGACTCTCAGTTTCTATAATTGCTATCACTGATACAAAGAAGAGTAATCCTGAATGTTTTATGATTATAATCTACTTTAATTGAATTGGTTTCCTTACAACTGATTATGTGACTATGCTCACTGCTATTTGGTATGTCATGCGCAGCTTTTACATAAGCAAATAAAAACTATGCTAGCAGAAAAATCCTTCCGATGTCACTTTCTTAATAAAATAAAAGATATAAAAAAGCCAATAACTTAAGAGTACTGATAACATTGGAACTAGATTGATTTCACTTAGGAAGAAAAAATAGAAGTTTATATAAGCAATATAAAGTAGGAAAATTTACTACTATTAAATACTGATATTAAATATGCAACCTGGCCACAGTATAATTCTTAAAGTCTGAAAAGGCAAAAAAGAAAAGGTTGTTGTATTCTAGGAAGATATATTCTATCTTTAAAAATATAAAATAAAATAAGCACACTGCATTCTATAACAAAAATGTAAGTGAACAGAGCCAACCTCTCTACCCCAGTGGTATTTTGGAGAGCTGCAATGAAGACATGAGTTCTGTTAACATGGATGGCATGTGTCAGTCAATGTCTGTGCATGACAGTGGTATAGCAAAATGATAAAAATGTTAAAAAACAACATGAAGATGTAGCTCAAGAACTATAATATAGCATAGCAACTGTTTTAGGGCAAATGATCTCACTTCTGAGAAACGTATATTAACTAAATCATTTTTAAAAGCTCCAGTCGGAAATCCCTTTCACAATCCAAGACCGCTGGCTCCTAACCACTTACCTGCCTGCCCCCCTAATTGCCCTCCCACCAACCTGATCGCCCCCAACTGCCCCCCCTGCCCACCTGGTTGCCCTTAACTGCCCCCCCCCCCCCCCCCGGCCAGCATGGTCACCCCTTACTGCCTCCCCTGCAGGCCTGTCTCCCCCAACTGCTCCCTCTGCTGGCCTGGTCACCCCCAACTGTCCTCCCCTGCCAGCGCGGTCACCCCCAACTGCCCCCTCTGCTGGCCTGGTCGTCCCCAACTGCCCCTCCTGCCAACTTGGTCACCCCTCACGGCACCCCTGCCGGCCTGGTTGCCCCCAACTGCTCCCCCTGCTGGCCTGGTTGCCCCACACAGCCTGCTGTTCAGTTGTTTGGTCGCCCCTCACTGCCCTCCCGGCCAGCCTGGTTGCCCCACACAGCCTGCTGTTCAGTTGTTTGGTCATCTCTCACTAACCCCTGCTGGCCTGGTCACCCCACACAGCCTGCTGTTCAGTCGTTTGGTTGTCCCTCACTAACCCCCCTGCCAGCCTTGTCACCCTAATTTACCATGTTCAGTCGTCCATTTGGTTGTTTCAGATGGACGGCCCCTGGCTCTTTATAAATATAGATAAAAAAAAATTAATCCAGAAAAATTGTGAGAAGGATTCTACATAAACAGTACATTTGATTACAGCCATTAGAATAATAAAGGTTTCTTTTTTCCCCCCACAAAATAATCCTTTACTTCATTGACCTCCTATATCATCAAAAAGGAAGGAAACCTAGTTGGAATAAAAATTCCAAATAAAGGTAAAATTAACTCAAAACAAAAAATTTCATAATTTATGGTAAACATGAGGTATAGAAAGTCTTAGTCATTTTCTTTTAGGCTTAGTGCAGTCAGATAACCTAGAATTACCCTGCAAACTATTTGTACAAATAGAAAATGGAAAGACTGCTCAGGGGTAGCCCTGTGTACTTTGAAAATCATAGATGGTAATACTTAATTTGGAATAGCACACGTTGCCACGAAACATGTTAAACTGCCAGCATGTTATTGAACTGTGACACTGAATATTTCATTATCTGTCACACAATTTACCCTAATCTCCTTATACTTGTTTTGTCAAATGTGACTGTAGACATCCTTACATTTCTTGGCAAATGCTGAGAATGAATCATTACTAACACTGTAGCAAATACCTAAAGGGCACTGTGAGTTTATAGTTATAATAAAATGTTTTATCTAATGTAGCATTTTAGCACTTTCTGGCGTCCCTCTAATGCTCAAGTGACAATTGCACCATTGGGCTGTTTTATGAGGCGTTTGTTCACTTCCAGAGTAGATAAACTGGAAGAATGAAGTGAAGGTTAGCGATTTCATCTTCCTGGTAGAACTGGGTTATGACTTAGAAGTGTGTCAAAGAGTACATAACAGAATGTTATGCGTAGATTTCTTTTCTGAGTGTGTTTTCATTGACGTTCTGGTCAGTAAACATGGGCTACACAAACATGATCTATGTATATTTTTGCCCTGGCAGGTGTGGCTCACTTGGTTGAGCATCACCCTGTGCACCATAAGGTCTCTGGTTCAGTTCCTGGTCAGGGCACATGCCCAGGTTTCAGGTTCAGTCCCCTGGTTGGGGCACATATAGGAGCCAACCAATAGATGTCTTTCTGTCACATCAATGTTTCTTTCTCTCCCCCTCTCCCTTCTTTTTTCTCTAAAATCAATAAAAACATTATTAAAAAGCTGACTAAAAAAGTAATTGTGGTTCAGATGTTATCTAAATGAAGAATTATAGTTAAATAACTGCAAAATTAATATTGCTTAAAAATACAAGAAGAAATGTGCAGTTGAAAAACGAATCCCAAGTAAATTGCAAAGAGTATATAGCTTATTTACAATTGATAGTGTGTCAAATTTAACAATGTTAAGTGATGGATTTCCTTTCCTTTGTAGGTTTGTGTCCGTCTATAGTCCCTAATAAATAAATTATTGGACATATTAAATCATCCTGAGTTTTCCTTAGAATAAGCAGCGACTAGATTGAACACTTGTATAAACCACGTGCCAACATTTGAGTCATAGCATTGTTAGAATTTCACATAAATTGGCTCTTCACTAAAACTTCCACAATTCTCAGATGGAAATTTTAGAGAACAACAACATGATGAAGATAACATGTGAACCATAATTACTTTTTTAGTCAGCTTTTTAATAATGTTTTTATTGATTTTAGAGAAAAAAGAAGGGAGAGGGGGAGAGAAAGAAACATTGATGTGACAGAAAGACATCTATTGGTTGGCTCCTATATGTGCCCCAACCAGGGGACTGAACCTGAAACCTGGGCATGTGCCCTGACCAGGAACTGAACCAGAGACCTTATGGTGCACAGGGTGATGCTCAACCAAGTGAGCCACACCTGCCAGGGCAAAAATATACATAGATCATGTTTGTGTAGCCCATGTTTACTGACCAGAACGTCAGGGAAAATTTTATTACTGTTTTTTATTTCTCCAAATCAAAACTGCTAAGTTCCTGCCTACAAGACTCATGGGCATGTCCTGTTTCCTCCTTAATTAGCAACTCCACTCCCCTGCATTTTCTCCCAACACACTCCCAGCTCATATCTGTTTCAATGCATGAAAAAAGTTGGTTGGGTTTCCATAGTAAAGAGGCAGAGCATTGATGTCTAAATAACCTTCTTTGCTCACGTAGTCTCCGATATTGCTGGTAAATGTGGGCTTCCTGAGGCCCAGGGCTGCTGAAGGTCCATATTGTGAGGTTAGGGCTATTGCCCAGGCCTCTTGATTATTGTTAACAGACAACAATAGCTCAGCCTCTGAGCTCAAATTTTTCAAGTGTGCATCTTCCGGATTCCCAGGTGCCATTCCCTTATTCCTAGATCTTTCAATTTAGGTATCACATAGCCATTCCCTCAAGGCAGCAGACATTGAAAAACCCTGTCTTAGAATGATTCTGAATTCAGGCTCCTAGGACCTAGAGTTCCTTTTCTGCCAAGGGATTCATCTTTTTCTACCCATCACCAAACTCCCCATCACCAAAGGCAGTTGCTATTGTCTGTTCTTCCCCCCCACCCCACCTGAATCCCATTGTTGGTCTGTCCCTTTACATGTTGCTACTAGTATCATGGAGCTACCCTACCCCTTTTAATTGCTCATCACCAAGATCTCCATTGTTATTGGAAATACACTTTGTCATGAACTTTTCCATGCTCCATGCTCAGTTCTAAGTAAAGTCAGTGTCCTCAGGTAGAGTTATGTAGATCTCAATTCTGCCTCTCTCCCTGGACGCAGGCCCCTACAACACTGTGCCATTGCCGGGGGCACAGAAACCAGCCACATTCTCACAGAGCAACATTTCTACTCCACAAATGAACCCTGACAATGGGAGGATGGCAGCCACTCATCTTTGTGGCTTACCTCTCCCAGCATGGAAACTCCGATTATGAGCAGGCTGGAGTGGGGCAGTGGGAGCCCAGTATTCTCAACCTACTATGCCTGAGGTAGAGCTGCCACCCTAGCAATGAGAGCTGGGTGGTGGGCAGAAGAGAAGCCAGTCCTCTTGGCCATGCTTGCTTGGAATGGAGCTTCTACAACATGGAGCTGGTGTGGGAATGGAGAGATGAGTGATAACGATGGCCTACCCCCTGGGATTAAACTGTAGACCAGACTGGGAGATGTGGGGGGAGAGACTCTCCATCTTCATAGCCCACATTCCAGAGTAGAGCTGTGATAGCATGGGATAGGGGAGGGGAAAGATGAATGGGAGCAGGACCTTGCTCAAATGCAACAGATTCACACTGTTCTTACAGAGATTTCACACATTTTCTTATCTCCATTTGCTGTATGTCCTCATGACATTTTCCAGACAATTTCAATGGTTTTCACTCTTGTTTTTGTTTAATTGTTTTCATGTTCAATTGGGTCCACTGAGACCCTCACACAGTCACTTGGGCTGTCCTCACACACATTGTTTTTATGGTCCATATTACAATTTTACTTTTCTCTTTGACAAAAGAATTATATGAGAAAGAACTGTGTACTTTGTTTTGAAATTTACAAAAGATTAGATTTTTATTGTTTTACCTTTTAATTTCTCACATTGCTATTAAAATTCAGTTTTATTTTATTGTGATTTAAATAATGTCTTTTTTTTTCTGAAATTATCTTTAGATCTTTTCTGTTATCTAGTATATAATTATATTTGCTGTGTTTGGGGGGATAAAAACAAGAAACAAGTTGTCCAAGAAAGAATCAGTATGTCCAAATTGGAAGATTCTCACTGATAAACTGATCTTCATGCTTAGTTTCATCACAGACTAAGTTTAAGAAAATCTTAACATGGGTTAACTTTGCTATCAAATCCTCACCGGGAAGCAGGTCATCTATGAATGACACAGCATCAATTTTGTAGAAAATTTATGGTGTATTAAAGAGTGAAAGATAATTTTCTTTCTAGCCTTTATTATTATAACAGAGAAGCACAAAACCATGGAGGAGGATGAGAAGAAGGGAAAAGCCATGCATTGACATGTAGCCTTTTGTAACAGCTGAATGATCACAACTGAGAATAGAAATGTGTTTGAGCATCCATGTGTTATTATTTTCCTGTAATATACCAAAGGATATTACTTTCCAATGTGAACTGGTATTAAATATTTATATCCATTATATCTAGGGGGACATTTATATGCTATACTATGAAATGAGAAAGAGATAGATCAAGGTAGTTACAATGGTGTTAATAAGCATAAAATTATGTAAATATTTTCATTCAAAGAAGAAAAAGAAGAAGCATCTCACAGAGCACTCAAATACTGTTTATCCTTCCTTAATTTTGTGGGTTATGAAAATGCATGGCCTTTGTTGGGATGAGAATCATTGTGTCCTTGAGAAGAGCATGGCAAGAGAGACTGGCAGTATTTACCTCTGACTGTAACCAAAGTTCAGTGTACCATGTTTCGTTAAAGATGAAAAGTCACTGGAACTAGAAACTTCATTGGCCCAATTGCCAAGGAATAATATCCTCTTGAGCCAGAGGCATATAACTGAGATTAAGAAGGAGGGTGACCTGTTAATTGACAGAGTAACTCTGGATGTGAAAGAGGAATTCTCAAGATTATATTTTGTTGTCCATCTAAAATACAGCTGAAGAAAAATGATTGTCATTTTGTTTCAAATATCTCAAAATGAGAGCAATGAAAGTTGAAGGAATTGCTAATTCATATAGTGAATATTGGAAGGAAAAAGTCTGAAATAAAATTGGCAGCTACAAAACCAGGCAGAAGGACAGCAGTTCAGAGCCTAGATTTTGAAGGTTCAACTATCTGAGTTAGTATCATGACTTCATCCCTTATTCACAGTGTGCCACAATAAAAAAAGTTATAGAAATGTATTCATATAAATTTCTTTAAACAATTCTAGGAAAAGGCTAACTACTGATGAATCATAATTGTCAACATCATCCTCATCACTATCACTATAATACTTCATCCACTCCTACTAAGACTCTCTTCTTAATTAATCAATCAATCTAATTTTTAAAAGGAGAAGTTTAAAATATAAAGCAAGTATGTCCTAATAGAACTACATGTAAGGCAAAGATTTTACACTCATATTAGGGCAGAAGGATTACTATATCTATCCAGGATTCCTTCATAGTCATCATCTTGGAATCCATAACTTAGTCTAAACTTAAACACCTAGCCTTACAAAATGTCAGTGATAAATTATAATTAAATATCTCTTAAAATTAAACAGTCCATGGTATATTTGACCACCCTCAGAGGGAACCAATAGCAAAGAAGGAGGGAGGGAGAATCCTCATTTCTTGGTTAAGGTTTTTCTCCCTAAACATGAAATGCAACAATAACTAAGGCCTTAAAATATATTTTTAAATATCATCATGTGATACCCTAGAGTTGCCTATAGAAATATAAACAAACAAACAAGTATATAAAAGTTATTTAGGAATAAGTTTACTTGTCCTTAAAAACTAATATTACACATTCTATATGATTTTCTTCTTTCCACCAGTGCTTGTTCTGTCTAATGTTGGACACCATCCTTCCTTACCTTCCGATCCACTTAGAGAAAACAGGGTGATCTATTAAATCATGAAAACAGTACATGTGACAGGATTCTTACGGAACTCTCTGACTTAGTCTGTTTGTCCTGGCATTATCATTCTTAGGCTTCTAAGGGGTCAATGTGGAGACCAATTGGATTTTTGTTAAATCCCTTTTAAGATCTTCAGAGCCTGAAGAGGCCTAATAGAAAACTAGGGTCACCTGAGCTAAGCTGATTCAGGCACCTCCTTTAGGTTATGGAACTGCCCAGTTGCATATATTTCATCTTTATGATTGTCACTCCCTAGACTCAACTTAGTGTGACCTCTGTATCTAGATACAAAAATTGAAGCCATACTGAGACACCAAGATAAAACAGATAGGAACTTCCACCAAAAATAGAAGGTAAGGAAATTTTTGCAAACCTGTTCCTTATTTTTTTTCACCCATGTTTTCAAATCCAGCATAGGGAGAGGGCTAGTAGATTACAAAGAGGTATTTGGGGGAGATAGCTATTGCTTCCTTTTTCATATTCTATCAACCCCTTTGGGGAAAGGCTTTGGTAGATTTTGCATTCTCACCTTAGATCTACTGAGGAAGCAACAAAGAGACCAATGGAGAATGTGCCATTTGTCTCCTATTGTTATGGAGATACTGGATTGGGGCTGGGTCCTGCTGAGGAATCTAGCACAAGATAGAGGTTTAGAGCTACAGTGTTCTGCTGCTTTGAATGACCATGCAAATACAGAGGCTGGGAGTTAAGAGTGAGTATATGTTTCTCACTGACCATATGTGCAACGCATAGGAGGAGAGAGCTAGGAAGTCTAATGTGATATCTGAAAATTTGCATATTTAACATGTGTCATAGGTAATCCTAATGCAAATGTTCTGAGGCCCAACTATCTAAAATAATGTAAGCTGTAGGCATGTATAAATATGTGTGTGTGCATGTGTGTAAGAATCCATACTTTATACTTTTGCTTTCCTGTATTTTTAAATATCTTTCCTGAATCCATCCTTTAAGACTTGAAGGTCATTTACTTCTTAAGGATGTTTCTAATCTCTCCTTAATATGCCCTAGATGAATCTATTATCAGAATATCTTGTACCTCTTTTCATTATGGCATTTATTCCTTATATTGTCTAATTTATTTACATACCTACCTTCCAACCAGACTCTGAACTTTTTGGAGATAGCAACTCTACTTTATTCATCTAAATGTCTCTAGGGCCAAGCATAGTAAATGGTATATGATATATAAATAACTGTTTATTCAATGAAAAATTCAGCAAATAACCTTTTCCTTTTTGAAGTCTTTGAGATTCAAGAAATTTACATTCAGTACTATTTCTTCTATGTGAATATTCCCTTTCAGCATTTTTCCATTTCCTAATTCTCTAGGTCACCATGTTAGAATAAAGTATGATGGTAAGAACATTGCATGTGTACCAGGAGAAAGGGGCAAGCTATTGAAATATGAGGAGCCCTAATAAGATCAATCAAGCAGAAAAGAAACAGAATACTAAATCAAGAATGCATTCGTAACATCTAGCTCATTCACATAGGAATAAACTGTGAAAAGATAACAGGTAGGCAGTGTGCTTTATATCTCTGTCCACTCTGTATTCATATACTTTGAGGTTATAAATATGTTTATAACCATATCCATATTCATTCTCAGAATTTTATATGGATTAGAGAAGACTGAGTTGAGAATGGCTGAAATAAGAACTATGATTCAACATAAACATCAATTATATACAAGAATGACTATAGTGTACAGTTCCAATATGTATCTAAAATTCTTCTTACCAAAGGGCAGGTTAATGACAGAAAGTGGAAATAGTCAAGAAATTATCATTTCTGTTTACTGTATTCTGAATTGCTCTTATTTTAGAATCTAAATCCTATTGATCTGTCTCTGTTCTCTACACACTTTCCTATTTCATATGGTTTTGTATAGGGGTAATTGCTTCCTTATGTCAAGTTCCTTATTAAAGAAAATTCTTATTCAGTAAGTAATTGTCTGAAGTTGATATTTCTAGCCCATGTTTTCTGTTAATGTATTTTAAAGAGTTTGCCTACTCTGCTGGCTAAGCACCTGCCACCATATACTTTTAGCTCAATCATGAGGTCTTTTTCATTTACTTTGCTCTAGAACAGCGGTTCTCAACCTTTGGGTCACGACCCCTTTGGTGGTCGAACAACCCTTTCACAGTGGTCGCCTAAGACCATCCTGCATATCAGATATTTACATTACGATTCATAACAGTAGCAACATTACAGTTATGAAGTAGCAACGAAAATAATTTTATAGTTGGGTCACAACATGAGAAACTGTAAAGGGCCAGAAGGTTGGAGAACCACTGCCTAGAACAGGGGTGGGCAACCTTTTTGTGAGTGCGTGTCCAAACCAGCAAATCTCTGACTCAAATTCTTCTGCATGCCAACCCTAATTTTTTGAGAACATGTTACGCCTACTTGATATCTCTTAAGCTGTACATATGTGAAGAACCTTGAAGAAGCCCTAACCAGTGTTGTTCAGTGGATAGAGCATCGGCCTGCAGACTGAAGGGTCTGAGGTTCGATTCCAGTCAAGGACATGTACCTTGGTTGCCAACACATCCCCAGTAGGGGGTGTGCAGGAGGCAGCTGATCGATGTTTCTCTCTCATCGATGTTTCTAACTCTCTCCCTTCCTCTCTGTAAAAAATCAATAAAACATATTTTTAAAAAAAGAACCTTGAAGAAATAATAAAATTCATTCGAGTGACAAAAACACAGTATATGATGATGAAAAATACATTTATTTTTTAATGTATACATGTACACTGATAGTCCGACAGAAAACTTTATGACTCCATTTGATATTATCAGTGGGACTTTTGCTGCTGCATCACTGATGACAGAGATTTTACATCAGGTTTATATTTCGTGACCTTCAGAGATATGCACAAGCTACTACTTTCATCCGTCAGGCTACTCCTATTATGAGACTTAACAAAATTCATCACCGAGAACAAAGATTCACAAGTGTATGTGGATGAAACCAAAACACTGGTCGGGAGGCAGGGAGAAGCATAGAAATTGCTCTTCCCCTCTCTTGTCAATCCATGTCTATGGTCTTTAAGATAACTTGTTATGTAAAATTGTTTATTTATCTAAGATGCACCTACACTGAATTTATCTGAAAAATAAAAAAGTCGATATTAAGAAAAAAATTCTAAATGGAAGATTGTAAGAGAGGGTTTCACGTGCCAGCAAAAGTTACTGACGTGCCATGTTTGGCACGTGTGCCAGGGGTTGCCCACCCCTGACCTAGAACATTATTCCGCATCTATGTGTTTCTTGCCATTCTTCCCCATGCTCTGTGCTCTACCCACACAATAGAGACAAGAACTCACTTTCTTTTTGTTAGGAAACCTAAATTCCAGATACATAAAAAAACATGGCCACCACAGTATTTCTTATAAAAGTCGATTAAATGATAATTTCATGCCTAATAAATATGCAAACTATATCAGGCAAAGCAGATCTACTGATGTGATATTTGCCTTTTGAGATTAGCTAGCTGGCTTATTTGTTCTAACACCATAATTTGAAAGTTGTTAACCAGTAAAAAAAAATGTTTATATATAATTCACTGTAAAATGGGACACCAGCAACAGAATTATAGGGACACTACATAATCATAGCTGCCCCTTTCAGAAGGCAAATCAGGCAGTGATGTATAGCCAAGGTCAAAACATAAGACTCTAAAGGTCAAAAGACTAGGTTTAAAGGTCTGGAGTCAGAGAGGATGGAGATGACCATGGTATCCATGGAGGTGGAATTCACCAGCCATATGAACCTCCACTTCTAACACTCCTCAGGACAGCGTGATTTACAATGGCATGTTGAGTTCTCATGCTAGTCATAACGGTTATGACTTAGCAAATTTAGAAAGCCTAGCCAAGCACAGCCTCCCTCTTCTCTCTTGCCATGCTTCTATGATCTCATTTTAGGCTTCTCTTTACAAGAGTGCACTTACAATAATTCAAATCAGCAGGTAATCCACATGTAAAATAAAACATCTGAGTCTGAGATCTAAGATGATTTCTTTTTTAAAAGGGCAAAAAGGAAAACTCCACAGTCCTGTCAGCCCTCCGTTAATGAGCGCTGAGTTCACAGCTCCAGGTTCTGTAAACCTCATTTAGATATGGCAGCAAGAACTGGGCTGTATTAAAGGTCTGAAACATGAACAATAATTAAGAAGGCTCAGTGCCAACTCCTTTTCATCTTTAACTGCTGCTTACCGTTCATACACAACAAATACTAAAAGGTCATCAAAACTCATTTTATAATGAGTGCATTATTTGTGCTTCCAACATTTTTTCTTTAAAACAAAGGTAGCAATAAGGGCTGAGAACAGGATTTGGCCATAGGGAGCAGGAATAGCCTGAGGAGGCCCAAATGCAGGCTGCACAGTGGAGTGTATGCTCTGAAAATCTTTTTAGAATCACACCCTACACATCATTTAGAGGTAATGTTCTTACTAAGACGAATCAGGAGACAATGTTTATTATCTCCCACTTCAGCCACTTTCTACCTGTGAAAACTTGGAAAAGTATCTTCTTAGAGCCTTGATTTTCTCATCTATAAAATGGGAGGAGGGAAATGTCCAGTAATCTTTGCCCTAGTGTTTTCCTCCTAGGATTATTATGTTGATCAAGTGAATGAAACCATATGAAATTGTTTAAGAGAGTTATAGACTATACTAACAGGTAATGTGTAATATTCCTATTATTTAACCCTTCTCTAATTTTCATTTTTGTTCTCATAAAAAATGATTTTTATTCCCTTGTAGGGAATCTGTTTGAGAGTCTTCAGTAGAGGAGAGGACTTGGGCTGGTTCACCCACAAATTTCTTGTGATTAATGAAGAACATCTGTGAAATCTTCTACGTGGAAAGTTACTAGTGACTAAAGTGAACTGAGTATTATAAAGTTACAGGTTTGGGGGTTTTCTATAAAAATCCTATCTAATAATAGAGAAACATGGTAATTAGCCGTACCTCTGCTACCCTTCCCATTGGCTAATCAGGGCGATATGCAAATTAACTGCCAACCAAGATGGCGGCCGGCAGCCAGGCAGCTTGAAGCGAACAGGGAGGCTTGCTTGCTCCAGTGACAGAGGAAGCCAGGTTCCCCGCCTGTCTTGCTGACCTCTCAGCTGCAACTCTAAGCAACTATGTTGCAAATATAAAAACTAAACAAAACCCCAGAAACCTGCTTTAGTCAGCCGGGCTTCAGCCAGCAGGACTGCAACATTGTATCAAATACAGAAGGTAAACAAAGGCCAGAAATCTGCTTTCAGCAGCTGAGGCCTCAGAGCTGGAGCCAAGCCTCAGAGCTAAAGCTGGCCCAGAATAAAAAAAAAGAAAAAAAGGAGAGGTTGGGAGCTTCAGTCACCCACCAGCCTGAAAACGGCCCTCAGCCCCTCACCCAGACTGGCCAGGCACCCCAGTGGGGACCCCCACCCTGAAGGGTGTGTGACCAGCTGCAAACAGCCATCATCCCCTCATCCAGGCTGGCCAGGCACCCAAGCGGGACCCCCACCCTGATCCAGGACACCCTTCAGGGCAAACCAGCCGGCCCCCACCCGTGCACCAGGCCTCTATCCTATAAGAGTAAAAGGGTAATATGCCTCCCAGCACCGGGATCAGCGGAGCAGAGAGGCCTCCCGGCACCGGGATCAGTGTGACAGGGGGAAGCGCCCAAACCCCCTGATCGCCCTGTGGCTATGTGTGTGACAGGGGGCGGGGCCACAACCTCCCTATCTGCCCTGCTCTGTTCGTGACAGGGTGCGGTGCCCCAACCCCCTAATCAGCCCTGCTCTGTGCCTGATAGCGGGGAGCTCCCCAACCCCCTGATCGCCCTGCGGCTCTGTGTTTGACAGGGTGCGGCGCCCCATCCCCCTGATCGGCCCTGCTCTGTGTGTGACAGGGGGCGGGGCCACAACCTCCCTATTGGCCCTGCTCTGTGAGTGACAGGGGGGAGCTCCTCAACCCCTGATCAGCCCTGCTCTGTGCGTGATGGGGGGAGCTCCTCAACCCCCTGATCGGCCCTTCTCTGTGTGTGACAATGTACGGAGCCCGAACCCCCCTGATGGGCCCTGCTCTGTGCATGACAGGGGGCAGCGCCCCAACCCCCTGATCGGCCCTGCTCTGTGCGTGACAGGGGGTGGCGTCGCAACCTCCCTATTGACCCTGCCTTGAGTGTGACGGGGCGGTGCCTCAACCCCCCAATCGGCCCTACCCTGAGCGTGACTAGGGGTGGCATCACAACCTCCTGATCCGCCCTGCTCTGTGCATGACAGGGTCGGCGCCCCAACTCCCCAATCGGCCCTGCTCTGAGCCCGACCAGGGGCTGCACCTAGGGATTGGGCCTGCCCTCTGGCCCCCGGGAGCAGGCCTAAGCCAGCAGGTCATTATCTCCTGAGGGGTCCCAGACTGCGAGAGGGCACAGGCCGGGCTGAGGGTCCCCCCTCCCCCCCGAGTGCACAAATTTTTGAGCACCAGGCCTCTAGTGTCTATATAAAAGAAATAGAACTGAGTGACATAAAAATTGTTAAATGGTTTCTAATTTGAAGTTGAAATAAAATTCTAAATCTTCATACAACGATTGCCATCATCATTACAAACACTTAGAAAGGGCACTAATAACAATTCTACCACATGTAAATATTACCTATTATTATTAAATAATCATCATCATCTGTAGCATTAGTACTGCCACTCCTACAGGTAAGTATTAACTAAATACTTAATATGTAGAAAGCAACTGTCACAAGTTTTTCAGCTATTATCTCATTAAAACAGCAGAAAAATCCTAGGAAGTCTTTTACAGAAAGAACGTTAAGTGACTTCTTTCTTTGGTCAGTAAGTGGCAGCAACTGGACTCAATCTCACTGATGTTAAAGATAGGTATGTAACCTGCTGAGAAGTCTCCTACATGTAGAAAAGCATTGGTATCATGCTGTGGAGTGGCACTGGGTTCTCCAGGAATATAAAGTGGAGATCTGGTTTTGACTCTCTGGACATGTACACAACATAGTGAATTATACACAGGTTCTCTCAGCATCTGTGAAACAGGGACTAGAAAGTGGTCCCTGTAGGTAAAGAAATGGGCAGACCACAAATAAAGCCATGTCCAAGCTTCCAAAGTGCAGTTTAATTCTCTGAATGTAATATTTCTGTGTTAAAAATAAGTTTTCATTTCATTTTGACACCAAAAATAGTACTGAATGAAAAATCACATCCCAATAATGTTCTTACCATAATTACATTATTTTAGGGAGGAATTGTATGTTTCCCTTGATACACATTTGTATCTTCTTACTTTTTAGTGAAAATCTTAACAAACATATTATAAAATTCTGGCTTTAAAGGGAAGCAGAAAGATTTCCCAAATGGCCCTAAAACTTGCCTTGTGGCTGTTTTATTTGGTTAGGATACTTTTGGATTCTCTACCTCTTGTTGCACTATTAACATGCATATTTGGCTCACTCCTTCTAATGAAAATGGTGAGCCTTTGAAAGTCAAGCATCTTTGGCATAATAAGGACTGGTACATTTTAATTACTGTGCAATGTGAGCATTGATATATCTTCACAGCCATAAGCCTTACCATTGAAGTAGATGCTGATGGGATTATCAAGAGAAAGTTTTACAAAATCTAAATTTTTACAAAAACGATTTTATTGAAGGTTAACAAACACATCATAATTCCAAGGTTTGCTTTTAGCCAATTTGCCCCACTTAGTGAAAAAGCGTATCCCCTTTTTGGGGAATCTGTTCCACCTGAAATTCAGAAGTCATGCTCATCTAAAGTCCTTCATTTTAGAAGATGCTAAGACTATCTGCAGCTTTGCAAATATACACAGAGGATTCGGGCAGCTCTTTCCACTAGGGATAAGCTGTATTTTGGAAATAAATGCAGAAGCCTTCACTGACCCTTGATACAAACAAGTGAAAAAAGATTGTTCTTTGAAGTCAAGTGATATTTTCATGTATATTTTTACTCTGACTTGTAAGAAAGAGAACAGACATTGGCAATACAAAAGAGGCTGCATTTACATACTGCTTCCAGCAAATCCTGAGAATGAAAAATCGCCACAAGAATATAAAGCATGCACACCACTGTCCTATCATAAGCACTGCAATCAAGCTGACTGCTCAGCAACCCACAGAGAAGTCAAATATACACTTCAGAGAGACATCTTTGGTCATGCCTCCAAGCAGGCAAATGAACCAGACTGCTTGACATTTTCCATACACGTTCCACTTTGGTGTCTTTTCCAGTGTTTCTTTCTCTAGATAGACTTCGTTACATCCTCTTCTCGAGGAGTCCACATCTTACCCACAATGTAAGGACTGTCTCTTTTCCATATACTCCATCTAAGTCTTAATAAATAAACATATAATTAAACAAACTTTCTACTCAATAATTATAGCAATAACTGCTATGGTCTGAATGTTTGATCCTCTCAAAATTCATGTGTGGAAATCCTAATGCTAATGTGATGTTAAGAGGCGGGGCCTTTGGGAGGTGCTTAGGTCATGAGAGCGGAAACTTCATAAATGGAATAAATTATTTTATAAGAGACGTCACTAAGCTCCCTAGCCCCTTCCTCCATGTGAAGACACAAGAAGCCAGAAACCTGGAATAGGGTCCTCACCCAACTGTGCTGGCACCCTGATCTCAGACATCCAGCCTCCAGAACTGTGAGAGATTTCTGCTGTTCATCAGCTATCCAGTCTGTAGAATATTGTTATAGCAGTGCCCAAATGGAGTAAAGCAATAACTAAAACAATAGTACTAACAGAAGTTCATTTTTTAGTTTCTGGTATGTTCTGGCATTTTATATGTTATCTATAGCAATCCTCACAATTCCCTAAACCAGCAAGTTTATGATCCTCTTGTTACAGGAAAGGAAATTGAAGCCATAGAAAGTTAAGTAACTTGCCTTAGATCAAGTTGTATACAGCAGAATTAGGTCTGTCTGACTCCAAAACTCATGTTCCTTCAAGGGTGCCACACTGACTCTACACAGATAATTAATGTCTGAGTAAATAGACAAGGTCTCGAGCTGTACCTGGGCAAACCTCTTCTTAACTTGGAAATATCAAGTAGATTTGGGCCCTTTAGTCTTATTAAAGGGGTTTTTAAAAAATATTGCAAATTGCATACACTATTACTGCATTAACCAAATAGTTTATTATAATATATTACAAGTATATCTTATAAGTTAATGTTTCATGTTGCCCATCAATTCATAATCATACAAAAATTATTTGATCAGTGTCTTGATCCTGCTGTATTTAATATCTTCTTCAGTCCCTCTCTTGTCCTGTCTTGTCATGTGCTTACATGTGTGAATGGTCCTTTTCTACAATGGTTTCACATAGAATTATTTTAATTTTTATCTGAGCTTTGTTTTCATTTGTAAAATAACCTGTAGAGTTCTATTATCCCTCTCAATGACTACTTTCTCATTACCCGCCCCCTACATTTTATTCCTCCACGTCGTGCACATTTTTTCTATTCTTTTTTTCAAAAGAGAAGAAAGTGACACTTCCACTGCTGCTCCCACAGCTCTTGATGCCTCCACTGCATGTGCACATATTCCTCTCCATCTTGCATGGTTCATGCTTAGATGCTGGCTCAGCTGCAGCTGCCTGTCACCAAGTTTCCTCTGGTAGCCACTTTCCCCAGTTCTTTTACAATCTATTAGTTGAATCCAGGAAGCAGCACTAAAAGCATTCCCTTGGAGTGTGGAGTCAGTTCTGATGTTCACCTTTTAATCAACTCTGTGAACAATATAACTTTCTATTCATTTTCCCTTGAGAAATCATGTTATTTTAGAGAGAAACAATTGGTTTTCTGGCAGAGGACTTCTTGGACCATTCTTTCAAAAAATGAAACAAACCCAGATTCTTATTTGTGTCCTAATATTATCCCACAACGGTTCCCAAACTGTCCTGGAAATGCATTGATGAGTCATTTCTGAGGATGTAGCATTGATCTTTAACTCTTTGCTACCAAATTATGTGTTATGAAAAGTCATGTTAGCCAAACTTCAGGTAAATAAAAAAACTTCCTAAAATGTTAGGAAATTGCAAAGATGCTGATCTGAATACAATGGACTGAATATTAAGTTCATTTGAAATGCATTATCTATTAACCATCAATAAATACAGCCTGATTTATTACTACATAACCAATGTTCATAATGGAAAATGTGCTTATATCTTCAGGGATTTGAAAACTAAAACTGTGGTATGATAATAAACATACTACAAAAAACACACCATAAAAAAGAGCTAAGGAATAAACTCAATGAAATGAAAGAACAAATTTGACCTCCAATTCAGGTAATAGATTATTCAAGTATGTACTGTTAGAATAAACCACACAATACAAGTTTAGAGGAGATAATAGTAGATCTTATCATCTAGATCTTGGTTAAGCACAGAGATGTGATTATTACAGACAGACCTTCCATATTTCGGATGATTAAAAACAATTTTGAGGCTCAGTGAACAACATGAATAACTCCACAAAGGGGAATATTATTTTGAATACAATAAAGGATTCAATAAATTGTTCACTGGTTTTTGACAAAACATCATTTTTGATGATTAGTGGAGCATGAGCTATGCATGAAAAAGAAAAAACTTTACCCAATTCACCCAAAATATCATGTTCCCCAGACAGTTATTGCTTCATATCACTTTAAAGCAAAGAAAGTATTGTTTGAAAGATCCCTTTGTTTGAAAATTGCCATTCAACTTGTTAGAATGATCAATGTTAATTCTGAAAAAAAAAAAAAAAAAACAACCACCAAAAACCCACCTTTCTGAAAACAGGTTCACATTAAGAAGAAAATAATGCAGAATTTTGAAATCAGTTGTTTCAATTCCAAATATGTTAGTTGAGCAACAGTCTATAGTAGAGGACATTTTTTTTCTCCATTTGGAATATGTTAGTTTTCCTAATGATGATTTAACAAACAACACCTTATTCTGTGAGCAGAAAGTGTTTAATGCAGGGCTTTGCATAGCTTGACTTTTCTCAACTGCACTGTATTACACCTGAGTCATTTGAATTGCAGCTGGGAAAGAAGAAATCAGTTGGATTCCTCAATTAATTCTGTGTGTGCTTGGCTTCCCAAGGAAAACTAATGCTCTTCCAGCTTATCTATGTAAAGGCCAGTCAACACTCCACATTGTGCTCAACACTGCATGCTGAGAAAAATAGAACTTGTGAGTATTAATAAATAAGAAAACCCTATCAAACAGATGTCTGATAGTTTCAAAGAAACATTTTTGAGATATTAAAAGACTCCATGATATATTTTAAGAAACCTGATGGACTCACTCATTGTCAGTTGAATCCTGGATCTCACCTCTGCTGCTACAATCACGTGGTCTACAAATTCTCTGTTAAAAGCTATACTTTATATTTGAGAACCCAAAGGTCTAGAATAAATTTAAAAATTTAAAAATATTCTTAGAGCTGAGAAAATTTTCTTTTAAAACAAACACTAGGGAGGATTTTCTAGAATAAGGCAACATTTTAAATACCTGGAGGATGTAATAAAATTTTTAAATGTGCTTAACCCAAATCGTCTACACTTGTGAACATCAGATGCCACTGTGGAGGTTAGCTAGTTAAACATGAAAATTGTCATTATATACACATCAGAGAAAAGCTTTAAATAAATTTTCTCAGTGAAATTACTTAAATTTCAATCTTATTGTCATTGTCATTTTTTACTATACATTAAAAAATAAAAGTAGTATTTTACCAATGCTTAGAGTTCCTTTACCATAAGGTATTTCTGAATGAAAGAAAACATACTTTATAGTAATATAATTTGTCAAAAATTATTATTCTCTCCCTTTAAAAATAATAATCCTATGCAATCTACATTTCTCATTAATTTAACCAAAGGACCAAAGGTCAATAGGCAAATACTTGCTTTGAAAAAATCTGCCGTGTCAAAAATTATTGATTTTTTATTCCCATAACAAAAATACTCTCTAGATAATAAATTTTAAACACATTAACAAAAAAAAAAGGAATTAACCTATGAAAACTTACTTATCTTTTAAGTACATAGTTGCAAGGAAGCCATGAAATGCTTTCTCAATGAGAAGTCACCAGATTCATGACATAGTGAAGAATGACTTTAGAAAATTTCATGCCATAAATACTTTCCTACATGTGAATTTACCAAAAGTGGTCATCTATATAGATAAATCTTCCCTCTTTTATTATGCAGTACTTTTTTGAGGAGTCAGAACTCAAACAGAAAAGAAAGAGCGTTGGTATATGATTGGAACAACTGAAGATTTTCACAGATATAGGAAAACGGGGTCAAAGATCATAATAATGGGAAGAGGAAACAAGGAAACAAAACCCGTTCCGAACTCTGCTTCTACATAGGGAACCTTAAAATGTGATGATAAAGGGTGAAATATCTGACAATATATAGCTTCCTGGAGGTGAGTTAAAAATTCTCCAAGATTATCCTAATTCAGAATATAAGAAAAACAGTATTCCATTAAGAAATACAGTTTTAGTCCAATATGTCGTTACTTTAATTAGTAGGATATTTTATTTTACTTTCAAAGAAGGACAAATATATTTTCTGCTAGCAATACATTAACTAATTTATACTTAGAAATCTCTAGAAGAAACAAATTATAAAAAGCCTATTCAAGGAATATTTACTCTTTCATTGACCAAAGATAACAATATTGTTAAGGATATACTATATTTTTCCAGAGTAAAATACTAAACATATTATACAACTACTAGTGCCCTGGTGCATGGATTTGTGCACATTGAAAAGAAATTAATTAGAAGGTGGCCAGCAGGGTGGGACTGGGTGAGATGGGCCAGGCACGCCCTGGAGCCACCTCCCGAGGTCCCTCCTTGGCTGGCCACACCTGGGGCAGCGCAGCGGATCAAAGGGTATCTGCGGAGTGAGTGGGGTCCCTGTGGCAGGTGGGGTCCCTCAGCCTGGCCTGCGGGAATTGGGCCGAAACTGGCTCTCCGACATCCCCTGAGGGGTCCTGGACTGAGAGAGGGCAGTTCTCGGGTGACGCATCCCAGAATTGGGTTCCCTCCTCTTTGGTTCCAGGCTGTGTCACCCAAGAACTGCCGCTGCCAAGTCACCACAGCTTGGCAGCTCCTGCATTGAGCATCTGCCCCCTGATGGTCAGTGCTCATCATAGCTACCAGTTGGAGTGTCTGCCCCCTGGTGGTCCTTGCACGTCATAGCTACTGATCAGACAGTCGCTTAGCCTTTTATTTATATAGATATCACTTATGTATGTTTATTGTGCCCTATGAGTCTGCATTATGTTGCCTTAAATAGCTAAACATCTCAAAAACCTATTATAGAAGAGTCTTAACCCATTATCTAAATGAATCAAGCTCATTATTAATTGTTCCCATACTTTATTTGCAACAAATACGCAGATAGGCTTTGTAAAATATTTGTTAGCTCCTCACATGATTTCATGAAAATAGTTTCCAATAAAACATAGTGTATTGAGTTTCAAAAGCTGTCAGAAAAATATTCATAGGCACTAGAGGCATTAGATTATTTCTTCCCTTTAGCATTATCTTATGCCTAGCTAAGATGAAGAGATATTAGAATTGCTACTCCACCACAGTGTATTAGGTTTAAGTATTAACAGTGAAAGATCTGAGCTCTGACACATTCTGGGAAATCCATAAATCCTGCTCTAACAGTAAGTTGGTACATGAGGAAACTATAAATGCATGATTTTATACTATGTAGATTATTCAAATGAGAAATATATCAAGCTTACATAGGTCCATTCTTATGAGAAGCACAGCAGACATAAGAATATTTGGAGCCATATTCTCCCAGTGTATAAGATAGTCACTAAAGACCAATAAAGACTTTAGAAATTGCATTATCTAAGTGGGGTTATTAGGATGGCACTGAATACACTGCAGCCATAATATTCCAAGAGAGTTCCGTGATGTACTGAAACAGTTAATGCATCTGTTACATGTGTTTTTGTTTTGTTTTGTTTCAAACAAGATATATTTTATAAACCAGGAGAATCCAATAAACTCCTTATGTAACAACTTTTACATTACTCAAACCCTCTTCTAGAATGGTAGCTATTAACGGTACTATTTTTCTTGTCTTATATTCTCTATTTAATTTAATTAAAATTCACTAATGTTTCTTAAATTTTACTTTTAATTTTATAATCATTTTCAGTTATTCAAATAACTAGTCTCTATTTTTCTCTGTCTCTAAAATGACTGAGGACACATTTTTTAAAGCAGTAACATTAAATGTTATGAGACTAATACATGACAATACAAATATCTTATTTAAGAAGTTATACTTAACAGAGTCATTTCTATAGAATGGTATTTTCCTTAATATATATGTAGTGGGAAATTTAATTGCCTACAATGGTGTTGGCTAAAGTGAAATAGTAAACAAGGCCTGGCCCACAATCTGACTCTTGGCGAACGTGATAAAGCTGAAAAATGAATTTAACTAATCAATATCCCTAAGCTAAATAAAGAACAATTCTTAGAAACATTAGTCTTGACATTAATGAGGTATTTATCCCTAAGAATCTGACCAGGAATTTTTTTTAATACTTTCAATAACTGAATGGCCTTTGCTTTAGACATATTTTAAAAGATAAGCAGAGCATAAAGCAAAAGAAGAGCCTTTCTCCTGGTGTGTGTGTGTGTGTGTGTGTGTGTGTGCGCGCGCTCACAACAGTCATAAAGTTGTTAGAAATTGTCAGGTTGGATAACAAACTGAATTTGGCAATGAGTCTCTTTTTACTATGCTTGGACTTTTTTTTAGTTGAAGCAACTATGATTCATAAAAGAATCATTTTTGTGGAACTTATGAGATAAAAATGTCTAGAGAGAATGTAAAAACAGACACAGATAAACTTTATAAAGAACCTTAAAACTCATGAAAATATATTTTTGTTTGCCCTTGGTCATTTTTGGAAGATTCATCACTATGAAACTAATTTTCATATATGAGATAAAGTTATCTAAGTTCATTATTGTTTATTGCTGTAAGTCTAATAAAAAATACTGGCAAGTTTACTCTATAACACCTAATAATGTATTTTAATTTATTTTAAAATTGCATTTTACAAAGCAGTTTTTTTTTTCTGCAAAGTAGCCTAGAAACTTTATGCAAAGCTTATTTTATAACAGTTAAAAAAGCAGACTTAATTTCCCAGTTATACACCAAAACTGTAAACCTACTTTTGTCCACCCCTGTATACAAGCAACATAGCTATGTAATAATATATTCATATATAATTATTAATAACTATACAATGTATAATATAATCATATAACATAGTCCACTTTTATTCAGTTCACTAAAATATAGATTTCTAAGCCAAATGTAACATCCAGAAATAAGTTATTTTGCTAACTTTTATAATTTCAGGAAACACAGAAAACTTTAGCAATCTTGACTTTATGAAACAGAATAGATAATATTTTAAAGTTAGAACATCTTAATAGCCTCAGTTCACATGTATTATACTGATTTTAAAATATGCTCAAGGTCAGAAAGAGTTTATATGTTATGAAAGTCACACAGGTTGTGATAGATCCAGGAGTAGATGTAACATCAATCACTCATTTACTCTTCAAATGTGACCGTTAATGAATCAGACATTGGTCTCATGGAATGTACATTCTAACAAGGAAAGACAGAAAATAAAAGAGAGACAAAAAGAAAGCAAATTACATACTATGTTAAGTAGTGATAAGAGAAAGATCAAATGACAAAGAGAGGGGGGAAAAAGAAGAGAGATGCATAACTAGAAGCAAAATGTAGAGAAATCAAAGAAGAGTTTTTTTTTTTAAAAAACAACATTATAATTTTCTCAAAAATATTTGAAAAGCTATTATAACTACGAAATATGAACAGGATATTATGAAAAAGGATCAATTAGTGAAGAAGAAAGTATTATTAAAAGATTTTTAAAAGTCAAATAGGGAGAGAGAAATGAAAAATATGAGAAAAGCTAAGGCATATTGAGGCTCTAGTTCTAATTATTCAGTATCCTGTAAAATGGAAAAGAGGAAATGAGTAAGAGAAAATTATCAAAACCATTGCAAAGAATTTCTCAGAACTAAAAGATACCAGTTTTCATATCGAAAAGCCCTATTACACGATATGCACAATAAATTAAAATAGACCTACATGTAGAAACTTGTTTTTGAAATTGAATAAACCAATCATAAAGGTAAATTCTAAGAAAATATTCCAAATAGGAAAACATATTCAAGAAAATTTAGGAAAAAAATCACAGGACATCTACAAAGAATGTTAATACAACTAGCATCAGAATTCTCATCACCAGCACCAGATTCTAGAAAACAATATAAAAAGTCCTTTAAAAATTATTAACTAAATCTTGCTTGTAACATATAACATTGTATATCCAAACAACTATTAAATTTAATAAGGAAAGCAGAAAATTTTAATAAGGAATGCACAAAAACTCAGAAAATTTACCTCATAGATGCCCCTTCTTAGAAGATAAACTCCAAGTAAAAATGAATAAGCCAGAAAATGGATGTCTAGATGGCTCCAATGCAGGAGTGCAGTGAATGAAAATCTCAGCATGACAGCTATGCCATGGTCTAGAAAGGACCTTCAGGACTGACACAAAACAAACAAACAATAAAGCACCTCTGGGAGAAAGGCTTCTAGGGGGATAAGGGAATTAGTAACTAAAAGATATTATTGAGAACTCAGAAAAAAATTAAGCAGAAAAGGCAAATTGTGGAAGACAGAAAGTACAATTAGAAACTTGAGAACATAAAAAGAGATATGCAAGACATTCATGGTTCAAATACAAAATACAAAGCAAAATAAAAAATGTTACATTGTTTTAAGTATTTGATGATATGAAAGAAAGGAAAATATTACTGAGGATTTATGGCCTAATGGTTCTGATATTCAATATGTAGAGAAGGAAATGAAATCCCAACATACTACTTAGGCTGAACTTATACAATACTTATAAGGTCATTGAGGCAATTTGAAATCATACTTAAAAACACTATTTGACATTCCTCCCATCATTAGGTGAAATCTATGTCCCCTATCCTAGCCTTGATCCTGGGTCAAACATTGTGACTCCCACTAAACCAAGAGAATGAGGAAAATATGGCACTGAGTCATCTCTGAGGCTAGGATATAAAAGAGCACACAACTTTCTTCTCATTCTCTTTGGATACTTATCTTTGAGACTTGAGCCACCACATAAAGAGTCTAAGTATTATGAAGCTGCCATGCTGTGAGGAAGCCCAAGCCATATGGAGAGACTAAGTCTAGATGCTCTGACTGACAGTCTCAGCTGAGATCACAGCATCATCTAGCATTAACCTCTAGATATCTGTGTAGTAACATCTTTTAAATGACTCCACTTCTAGTCACCTAATTATTGAAATCACCAAAGAAACTCCATATGAAATCACTCAACTGAAACGTGTCAGTCTTTGAGTCTGTTAAACTGAGACCCCAGACATTTGCGGGGCAGAAACAAGTTGTCCCTACAGGGCGATGGCTGAATTTCTAACAATGGAAATAATTGAGATTAATAAAATTCTGTGAGATTAATAAAATTCTTTTTTTATGCTACTATGTTTTTGGACGGTTATATGCAGCAATGGGTAACTGGTACACTGTATCTGATTTAAGCTGATTAAATATATTTATAAAATTGAACTGGAGAATAATAGCAAAATATAACTATCAAACATTGGAAAAAGGAGAGAGGATAATGGACCAGTGTCAGTGAGCTAAAACTTTATTTTATACTAGAGGCCCGGTGAACGAAATTCATGCACTGGGCGGGTTTCCCTCAGCCCAGCCTGCACCCACTCCAATCTGAGACCCCTCAGGAGATGTCCAACTACCTAAACTAGCAGTCAGACATCCCTTTCACAATCTGGGACTGCTGGCTCCCAATTGCTCGCCTGCCTACCTGCCTGATTGGCCCTAACTGCTTCTGTCTGCCAGCGTGATCATCCCCTAACCACTCCCTTGCCAGCCTAATCTACGCCTAACTGCTCCCCTGTCGACCCAATTGCCCCCAACTGCCCTCCCCTGCTGGCCTGGTTGCCCCTAAATGACCTCCCCTGATGGCCTTATCGCCCACAACTGTCCTCCCTTGCCGGCCATCTTGTGGCTGTGGGCGCTGCCATCTTTGAGGGTAGGGCAGTCAATTAGCATATCCCCTCCTTATTGGCTGTGGGTGCCGCCATCTTTGCAACAGCACGAGGGTCAATTAGCATATTCCCTCTTTATTAGATAGGACTAGAGGCCCGGTGCATGACATTCATGCGCTGGGGGTGAGGGACCCTCAGCCCAGCCTACCCTCTTTCACAGTCCTTTCTGCCACTGCACTCACCAACCGTGAGCCTGGCTTCCTACTGAGTGGCGCTTCCCCTATGGGAGCACACTGACCACCAGGGGCAGCTCCTGCATTGAGCCTCTGCCCCCTGGTGGTCAGTGCACATCACAGCAATCAGTTGTCCAGTTATTTGGTCAATTTGCATATTAGCCTTTTATTATATAGGATATTTGGGAATTGTTAGATAAAGTTGACATAAAACATGTGGGCTATGGAAATTACCTAAAGGAAATCTAAAATAGAAGCAATTTTAAAAAGTCTCCCTCTGCAGAGTAATAACTGACTTTAATAAGACTCAAGAAATAGTTCATATTCATCATAAGTTCTTTTTTATTTTGTTACCAAGTATAATGTATTACTTGAATAAAAGTTATTTGAAAGATTACAAATTCTTGTTAGTTTTTCTAATTTTGATTCACAACCTCCAAATGCAAAAGAAAAATAAATTTAAAATTTTAATGCAGCAAGATGTTATATTTTTTTCTTATCAAATTATCCAACTAGAAAATTATTATCTTTATCAATATTTTGAAGGGTGCAATTAGGTCAATGTTCTTATATGCTGTTGATGCAAATGGTACTTTGTAAAAAGCAATCAGTTTTGGAAAAACCCATCCATATATTCATGCTTGCAAATAAATTTTCATGCTCAGAGATGTTCGTTTCAGCATTAACTATTTTGGAAAAGTTATCAGTGCTGAGCAGTCATGCTGCTTGTGGAACTGGTGGGGTAGAACTGATAAGATGCTTATTTGAATGTGGGTTGAGGAGATTCCTGGGACAATATGAATGCTCCTTTTACTGCTGATGTTCAAACAGATCTTAAGAGGCCCATTAAATTAATGGCATAGACTGCAAAATTATCATACATCAGGGGTAAGAAATTCCTTGAAAATAATTCCCATAACTGCACATCTGAACTCCTTGCATACAAAATAAATCAGAATTCATTTCAAGGCAGTGGACATAAAACAACTTTGTCAGAAATTACAGTACAGTTTCATGACTCTTTGAATAAAGAGTAAAACAAAGGGCAGATAGAATTTATTTTCTCACTTTTTCTCATGCTGCTCCTGACTTAGGGTCAGTGGAGGGTTTAGCTCTTCATTCTATAAACTGCACCAAGTTTTCATAGAGATTTGGCAATGAATGAGCATAATAGGCCAGGTATTCCCAGCAGAAATCAGTGTATTCATAAGCATATGTAAGACACACCTGAGGACACCTAGGAATATTTTGGGGAAATAAATAACTTCCTTGGTTCTACTCCAAATCTGTTCATGCAGGAAGTTAAACAGATATAAGCAAGAACAAGGGAAGTTTAAAGTGTGTATCAAAAATATTGAAAAGAATTTAAAACTATCACTCATTTGTGGAATATAATGAACAACATAAACTGATGAGCAAAAACAGATCCAGAGACAGAGAAGCATCAATCAGACCATCAAACCTCAGAGGGAAGGTAGGGAAGGGTGAGAGGAAGGGGGAGAGATCAACCAAAGGACTTTTATGCATGCATATAAGCATAACCAATGAACACAGACACTAGGGGGGTGAGGGCATGAGCAGGGGAGTGGGGGGGGCAATGGGGGATAAGGACACATATGCAATACCTTAATCAATAAAGAATAAAATAAAAAATAACTAAAAAATAATAATTAAAAAATCCTATCTTCCAGAGTGTTGTTAATTATGGTATAGTTCATTTTTAAATAGCAATGGTTGCCAAAAGTAAAATAAATGCTTATATAATACAGCAAAAAGAAACGAAAATGATCCTAAAGTTTATAGGGAGAGACAAAAGATATAGAATAGCTAAACAGAATTGAAAAAGAACAAAGCTGGAAAACTGATGCTACCTGACTTCAAGACTGACTAGGAAGCTACGGTAATCAACAAAGTATGGTACTAGTGAAAGAACAAATAGAACATAATAGAGAACCTAGAAATAGAAACACATAAATATAGTCAGCTGATCTTTGACAAACATTCAAAGGCAATACAATATGGAAAAGACAGTCTTTTCAACAAATGGAGTAGGAATAACTGGGCATCCACATCTAAAAAAAAAAAGATCTAGACAGACCTGACACTCTTCACAAAATTAACTCAAAATGGATAGTAAACTTAAATGTAAAACACAATACTATAAACTTTTTAGAAGATAACAAAGAAGAAAAACTACTGATCTTGGGAATGATGATGACTTTTTAAATACAACACCAAATATATGATTCATGACAAAAAGAATTGATAAGCTGGACTTAAGTTAAAAGCTTCTGATGTGCAATAAACAATATCAAGAGAATGAAAAGACAAGCTACAGACTAGAATCAAATATATGCAAAAGGCCCATATTTAATAAGGGCCTCTTTTCCAAAGTATACAGAGAAACTTTACATTCAACAATAAGAAAATAAACCACCTGATTAAAAATTGAACCAAAGACCCTAACAGATATAAAGAAGATATACAAATGGCAAATAAGCATATGAAAAGAAGCTCCAAATCATGTATCCTGAAGAAAATACAAATTAAAAACAAACAAAAAAATAGTTAGATACCATCACACACTCATTAGAATAACCAAAATTAAAATAAAAGTCAGCAATAGTAAATGCTGGCAATGCTGTGGAGCAACAGAAATTCTCATTTTCTGCTGGTGGGAATGCAAAATGGTAGGACCATTTTGAAGACAGTTTGGCAGTTTCTTACAAAATGAAATATACTTTTACCATACAATCCAGCCAACAATTGGGCTACTTGGTATTTACTCAAAGAAGTTGAAGACTTATTTATGTCCACACAAAAATCTGCACTTGGATATTTATAGCAGCTTTATTCAAATGCCAGGACATCAAAACACCCAGATGTCCTTCAGTGGGTAAGTGGACAACTCAGCTGTGGTGTATCCAGACAATGAAACATTACTTAGCACTAAATATAAATGAGCTCTCGGTCCATGAAGACAGAGAGGGACTTCAAATGCATATGACTAAGTGAAAGCATCCAATCCAAAATATCTACATACTGCATGATTATAACTATGTCACATTCTGGAAAAGGCAAACTATGGAGACAGTGAAAAGATCAGTGGTTGCCAGAGGGAGAGATGAATAGGTGGAGCACAAAGGATTTTCATGGCAGTGAAAATACTCCGTAGGATACTACGAAGTTGAATACATGTCTTATACATTTGTCCAAACCCACCAAGAGTAAAATACCAAGAGTGAACCTTAATGTAAACTAGGGGCTTTGAGTAATAATGATGCACCGACTGGCAAATGTCCCACTCCGTTGGAGAATGTTGATAATGGCAAAGGCTATTGTGATTCACTTCATGGTGCTTCACAGATTTTGTTTGTTTATTTTTCACAAATTGTAGGCGAGACCCTCCACTAGCAAAAAGATTAAGATTTGCTTTCTTGCAGTGATCTGGCGCTGGACCCACAATATCTTCAAGGTCATATTGGAGACAGGGGTATAAGGAAAATATTAAATTAAAATGAAAACTAAGTTAAATATGGCATGTGTAAAAGTGCAGTTTAATTCTTGGCCATTGCTCAAGCTAACATCACAGGTGAGCAGAGGTCCTCTACTCATCATGAAGACTGGAAATTACCAAACCAGAAAAATATCCAATTAGTCAATATTGTGAAAGGTGCAATTACGCCAGTATTCTCATATGTGGTTGCACCTTGGTAAAAAGCAATCTGTCATTAGAACAGAAAGAAAGTCTGAGCACTGGAGGATCAACATCGACAAGCAAATGCCCCGGCCCAGATGTGATACACATGCCTCCACTCAGAACTCATTGTCCTGGAACTAGTGACACAGATGCACACAACACAGGTAGGCCAGGCAGTATAATCCTGCCTTGTCCCCAGAAAGCTGACTGATAAGCAGGAAATATAAAGGAAAATTTTTATGTAAGTAAACTTTAAGGACCTTATCATTAGATTCGTTTGATATAATCCTTCCTCTCTTCTTCTGTCTTCTCTATTCTCCACTTATCTCCCTCCCACACCTCTTTGCTTCTCCCCTTTCTTCCTCCTTCCCTTCTTCCCTCCATTTCTATTATTACTATTGATAACATATAACCAGAAGATATTATGATTATTTATATAACAGAAACCTTTGCCTGTTTAATTAAATGAACTTCATGTTGACCCTATTTAGTGATTCTTCCCACTGTCAACTGAAGCTGCGTTCCATCATTCTTTAGTAGAGAAATGGGAGCTGAATGTCATTACTGACAGCAGAATGACATCCTCAAAGTGCAGTTAAAGTTCTCATGGTTGCTATGTGAGATTTTTAAAAAAGGGAATTTAAAAGATATATTATCGGACATGACAAAGTTATCCCTACCTCCCGTCTTCTGTCTCTATCTTTCATTCTACAAAGTACTGCAAAATTAATCTTCTTAAAGCACAGTTCTGATCATGTAATCACTGTATTGAAAATATTTCAACCATTCCACATTCCCTACAGAATAAAATTTTAATCAGGGAAGATAGATAAATGTATTTATGGTGGCAAAATATCAGAAGACATGAGGTATCAATAGTGTTGGAAAATAATATCATGGTTGATTCTTTGTTTAAATTTATTTTTCTATTATAATTGACTATATTAGTTTCAGGTGTACAACAAAGTGATTAGACATGTATACACCTTAACATTGTAGCAGAGATAGCTATATGGCTACCAGCAATTGCCAGTTTATATCTTGTTCTCTAGAAACTGCAAGTGCAGTTCTGGCTTTGGGCCCCTACATGGTCCTTGGCCAGAACCTGTTTCCCTGCACCTGGCATTGTTCCTAGGAGAAGGCACCTTAGCACTGTGACTAAGGGGGGAAGCATTAAAGAGGATTGAGGTTGGTTGATAGATGATATGTAGCATAAGCCAGCTAGACCCCTTACTGAGAAGCCTATGATGAGGCCCCTGGGATGCAACTATTTCTCATCACAGGTTTCCTAAAACAGCCCAAGATCACCCAGCTGGTGTGGCTCAGTGATTGAGCGCCGACCTAGGAATTAGGAAATCACTGTTCAATTCCATCAGGACATATGCCCTAGTTGTGGGTTCGATCCCCAGTAGGCCCTTTCAGGAGACAGCAGATCACTGATTCCCTCTCATCACTGATGTTTCTATCTCTTTCTCTGTCCTTCTCCCTTCCTCTCTGAAATCAATAAAAATATATTAAAAAACAAAAACACAACCTCTCAACATCCCAACAGATTGGGTTCTTCTGGGAATAGTGTTGGTGGCAGCAGCAGTGCCTTGGTCCTGATTCCACCATCTCTAGGCAGCCCAACATGCTCAGCACTTCCCAGTCCATTCTCTCTGTGCTCAGAGCATCCCAGTCCATCCTCTCCCTGCCCCTCAATTAGGAGCCACACTTATTCCCCTGCTCAGGCCCAAAGCCAGGTAGCCACTTAGTTCACCCCGTGGGCTCCAAGTGCACCCTGTTTGCCTTCCTTGGAAATCTCACACTCTACCTAGTACAAAGGCCAGACCTCTCTTTGAATAATTCTTTCCTACCTGACAGGCAATACCAATTCACTTTACAGAAATAGCAATTTCATTTATTCTCTTAAATTATTAATGAAAAATAGTATTTAAAAGCTTCCCTACCCTGGCTATTATACATGAGTATTTCTTGCTTTACTCTAATTTCATTGGTGTGTACAGGATTAATGAGGCACAGCTAACAGATTGATGTTCCTATTTATTAGTTTTTGTTCTTTTGCTAAACATGCCCTGTGTAATCTTTGATAATCGCTCAAGTTATTGAAAAAGAGTTTGCATGGCCTTAATATTATTTGCTTATTAATCTGTGACAAGCCATAAAATTTGATATTTTCACCATGACTACCTCGTGAAATTTGCTCACTTTGTCTATGATTAAAGTTGCAGCACATTTACAATGCCAACTTTTGGAAGTGTTTTGGGGGAGATACATGAATATCACCATTGTTTTCATTTGAGATATCCAAAAGACACTGAAAATGGTCTTCAACAACATAATCACATACCTCAGCTTTGATCTGAGGAACTGTGTCTAATGCTGACTCAATCCTGTCCCACTAATATGAAACACCAACATATCTGACACCTGCCAGTAAGAATCTTCTTGAAATAATGTCTGTGCTGGAAATACAAACTCTATCTCCAACTGATCCTAAAACTTCCATTAAAATAAATCATTTAACAGTGGCTTAAGAATATAAATCCTCAATTTGATCAAGCCTAGCTATATTTTGACTACCCAAGGAGTCAGGGCTACAGCACACCCAAACTTTTTATATATAGTTTTAAAACCACAAGGTGGGTAAAAACTGTTGTTTAGATGACAGTCTTTTGACTCAGCCATCCATCTGAGACAATCTGATGTGTTAACAAGGCATTAAAAGAAAATCGTAAAATGATGGCCCTCCAGCAGAAGGGTCACCTCTTAGATCTCCTTCTATTCTTTAGTGAGTCTGTATTTTCATTTTAATGTTTTTAATTTCTTATCCCTTATTTTTTTAACCTTATAATTTCAGTATGATGACCTTAGGAACCTCTGTGATATAAGATAGAAAACCTCTGCGGCCAATCACAAAGCTCTTGAGTTGGAGGTCCTCAACAACGAACTGCTGAGTTAGAGTTGGCTCATGTTGATGAAGAGCACTCCCAAGAGCTACCATGTTCCTTTCATTTTCTCACTGTAAATATCCAACTCGTGCGCCACATCCTCATGAAGCATCCCCCCTAGAAGATGCTTTTTTCAGTATCGACAGCATACAAATGAAAAAACTAGCAAGCAATTAAAGGCATACTGTGGCTTGTCATTACACTTATTTATTCATCTTCTACCTGCTCCCATTTAACTGTAAGCTTCACAAGAAAAAGTCTTTTCTGGAGACCCTTTCCACGGGAAGAGGAAACACAGTCATGGCTTCCTTCTCAGTGCATAGAAGAATGTCTGGCACAAAGAGAGAGCTCAATAAATATTTGTGACTCAATGTATAAGTGATGGATTAAAAAATAAGGGAGAATTTATGATGTCTATGGAGAGAAAACAAGCCTCATATGTCTTCATATCCTCAAAGCATCAAGAATAATACCTTAAGCTCAAGAATCTATAATAATAAGAGCATAATATGCTAATTAGACTGGATAGCTGAACAACCTTCCAGACGTCATTCCGGTTGTCCATCCAGACAAAGCTGCTGCAGCAGTGGCAGAAGCAGAGGCAGTTGGGGGCAATGAGGCAGGCAGGCAGAGTGGTTAGGGGTGATGAGGCAGGCAGGCAAGTGGATAGGGGCAATCAGGCAGACAGACAGAGTGGTTAGGGGAGATCAGACAGGCAGGCAAGTGGTTAGGGTGATCAGGCTGGCAGGCAGGCGAGCAGTTAGGAGCCAGCGGTCCTAGATTGCGAGTGGGATGTCCAACTGCCAGTTTCCTGTGGGATCGGGCCTAATTCGGCAGCCGGACATCCCCCTAGGGGTCCCGGATTGCGAGAGGGTGCAGGCCTGGCTGAAGGACCCCTCCTCCCCTCTACCCTGTGCATGAATTTCGTTCACCGGGCCTCTAGTCATTAGATAAATATTGGTTAGTTTATTAAAGAAATTCCTAAAGTAAATCCTTATAAAGGAGTTAGAATGAACTAGCTTTCTTAATATATAGTGATGACCTAGAAAACAACCCAATATATAATCATTACTTAGGAATTTGTACATACTGTAGTTAGCAAAGGGATCATGTTCCTGGAATTAGGAGCAGCTGCTTTTGGGAATGGTGCTGTTCATAAATTATAGTCAGTCCTCCAAAACCATAGCCATACCTATGTACCATTAACAATGTAAAAGAACTTCCATACCTCTCTTCCTCACCTTTGGAACTGCTCTTTTAAAACTTGCATTCTTCAAAACGTTTGCACTGTCTCACTGCAACAGGTCTAGCCACTTAGATCACGATGCTACAATAGTGAGCTCATTGGCTGAGAGCATTTACTCTACGGAATGTTAATAATTACATTTGGTTGAGTAAATAGCTAGACACGTTGGGAGACAGTTGGAAGACATGAATCTCTCACACTTGTAAGCAGGACACAGATTGCCATTTTCTTCTTGAATATCTTTACAATGATATTTATAGTGAAATGTAATATCAAATGCAATATTTACTGTAGGTTTGCCCTTTCTATTTATATAAGACAGGAATATGCCACTGTTCTAGACATTAGGCACATAGCAGTGAATGGAACCTTTGCTAGAGTTTCTAAACAGTATATGAAGAAATAAAAGAAAGAACAAAGAATGATTGTCATTATTCACAGATTATATGACTTGAAACACCTATGTACCTGTATTAATGTCCTAGGTCTACTATAACAATTACCACAAACTTAGTGATTTCAACCGACAGAAATTTATCCCCTCAAAGTCTGGAAGCCAGAAATGAAGTGTTGTAGGACCATATTCCCTCCAAAGGCTCCGGGGAAGAACCCTTCCTGAACTCTTCCAGCTTCTGGAGGGCTCTAGGAGTGCCTGGGCCTGGGCTGCATCACTCTGTGTCCATATTTAAAAGCCTTCTCTCCTGTATCTTCTCCCATTCTCTTATCTCATAGGAACACTTGCCATTGAATTTAGGGCCCAATCTAATCAAATACAAACTCATCATTGAGATCCTTAAGTATATTTACAAAAGCCCTTTTTCCAATTAAGGTCAGATTTACAAATTTTAGGTAGGCATACCTTTTGGAGGCTACCATTTAACTCACTACAGTGACAAACAACTAGTATCCACAATATATAAAGAAATTCCACAAATTAGTAAAATGAAGACAAAAACACAATTTAAAAATGTGCAAAATCAAAACAAAACAAAACAAAACAAAACAAAAAAAAGAAACCTCAATCAGGTATTTCACAAAAGGCATTTCACTCACCCAGTTAATATAATACGAAAAATGCTCAACTTTATTAGTGGTGTCCCCACCACAATATTTCATAGCCTATGGTAAGTGATGCATTCGTCTGAGTCACTGCTAGAGGAAGTTTTGCACCTGTCATTTTCACACTCGCTTCACCAGCAACTGGTTCAAAGTCTGGATGTCTGGACATAGTTATGTTGTTGACTGGAATATTGGATTATTTCATTCATGTAATCCCCTACCCTACCAGCAGTTTTAAGCATAGAAAGAGGGAGAGGAAAGAATATGTGAAGTCAGGAAGAAATATGCAGCCCCTGGGTATCTGAGCATCTGACAAAATAAGCATGAGGGCCAACAGAAAGGGAATATTTAATGGAGCACAGAAGTTTTAGGGCAATCGATGATAAAATCTACTATTTAACATTTCCTGAGGTTACCTGGGCTAAGAGGCCAATGTCCCATGCACAGAGTGGAAAAGGACTCCCAAGTGTAGAGCAAAAACCATTTTCTCTTCCAGATTTCTAAGGCACATCCTCCTTCATCTGGAACTGTCTCAGCTCCTAGCAGTGATGCTCTGCTGCCTTTGGCTTTATATCTACACGAAACCTGAATGAGAGAAGTCAAGCTGATGTCTTAGCTGTGCCATCAGCTGAAAGCTAAGTTGTGCGATTTGCTATAAAAATGAAGGTGTCCTGGCAGGTGTTCTCAGTGGTTAGAGCATCAACCCATGCACCAAAGAGCTGTGGGTTCAGTTCCTGATCAAGGGCATGTACCTGGGTTGCAGGTTCATCTCTGGTGCCCAACCAAGGCCATGTGCAGGGAAGCAACCAATTGATGTGTCTCTCTCACATCAATGGCTTTTTTCTCTCTCTCTCCCTCACCCTCTCTCCCTTCTACTCTCTCTAAAAAGCACTGGTAAAAATAGCCTCAGGTGAGGATTAACAAAACAAAAACAGAAAAAAAAAATAAAATAAATAAAGGCTATATGGGATAATATTTAAGGCCACCAACAGTTCTGACATTCCAGATTCTTACCTATCCCCTCAAAATGTAAGCCTGGGCCCAGTTGGCATGGCTCAGTGGTTGAGCATTGACCTAAGAACCAGGAGGTCATAGGTCTCATTCCCAGACAGGGCACATGTCCAGGATCCCCAGTGTGAGGCATGCAGGAGGCAGCTGATCAATGATTCTCTCTCCTCACTACTGTGTCTCTCTCCTCACTACTGTGTCTCTCTCTCTCTCTCTCTCTCTCTCTCTCTCTCTCTCTCTCTCTCTCTCCCTCTCCCTTCCTCTCTGAAATCAACAAAAATGTGTGTATTTTTTTTTAATGTAAGCCTGAGATCATGTGCCTGAAGTTCTTAAAGTCACAAGCATATGGCTCACATTCTCAGTTTTGGTTTGGAACCAAATAAGATTAAGGATTTCCCAAAAGTTAGATTCAAATAATGACATATGTGAAGGTACCTCATTCTCAGAAAATACTTGTGTTACAACTTTATGTGTTAAGTACACTTCTATCCATTTTGTGGCAGAGAAAGCCATGGTACAGGTGGATTATGTAACTTAGCCAAGAACTCAGAGGTATGTACTATTTCAGTGCTACTTTAGAATGTATAGTTTAATCTCCATGTATTTGGGAAATTTGCATTTATCGTTCTGTTACGGACTTCTTTCTAGTTTAATGTCAGTGTGACCTGAGAACAGACATTGTATGTTTTCCATTCTTTTAAATTTGTTAAGGTTTATCTTATGGCTCAGAATGTGGTCTATCTTGGTTAATGTTCCATGTAAGTATGAGAAGAATGCATGTTTTGCTACCATTGAATAAAGTAGTCTATTATGTCCAGTTGATTGATGGTGCTGCTGAGGTTGTTGCGTTTGACTCTGTCTTTACTCATTTTCTGTAGACGGGATTTGCCCATTTCTGAAGAGAAGTGTTGATGTCTCCAACTATAATAGTGGGTCCATTTACTTCTTATGCAGTTATCTCAGTTTTTGCCTCACATATTTCAATGCATATTTCAAAGTGGTTTCTCTTCCCTTCCCCCTTTCAGAAGCACAAGGAGATTTTTCTCCAGTGTTTCCTGTGAAAACCTGATGGAAATCAAGGAGAAATAATCATAAAAGTGTAGGGGCCTCCTAAGACTTGTTTCCTCTGGAGTTTATAGCTCTCAAACTTGCCCACACTGAATCTCCAGCAGCTCAACAATCATAGCTCAGCTTCTCCTACCCCAGCCCTGGTTCCCAGGGAGGTTTCTACTAAAGAGTTTCTGCTCCAGGAAGCTGTGATTCTCTGTATTAGCCTTCCTGTCTCTCCAATCTTCAGTGCAGCTGTTGTCCTATGATCTCTTTTCTGTTGTGAATATAAAAAGAGTTGTTGGTTTTTCAATTTTTCAGCTTTTTCTTATTGTTAGTCAACTTTGTCCTCTGACTTACCTTGAATGCTTATCTTTAATTTCTACAGTGTTTTAGAAAACAACACAAACCTTAGGTCCTAGAGTTCTTCAGGTTCTTAAACATTTTAGAGTCATATACTCTTGAGAATATCACAAACCCAAAGAACTAAGTTCTAGAATAATGAATAAACAACAAAAGCAACAATGATATTTAATGTAGTTTCAGGGGGTGGTTTATGAGTCCAAGGTTTTAACATTCTGTTCTAGACTTTTTGACCATTGAGCATTGCTAGATTAGTCTCAGAAAACATTCCTTTATCTAAATTTATGGAGAAAAATATGGATTTTCCAGATATTTGGATATACTTTCTCCCCACCCTCATATTGTATTTATTGCATTGGTCTCCTCTTCTTTAGTCCTCCCGGATACTCTACACATCTTTTTAAGTTGAATTGGTCACATCTATTTCCCTCAACAAAAATCCAAGGCCACTGCCATCTATACAAGCATGCTAAAGTCACTGCCATGTACAAGTATCACACTCCACATAAAATAGGACACAAAAGGAGAAAAAGATAAAAGGAGAAAAAATTACAATACATACTATTGTAGAAACCTACTCCAACACCAGAACATTCAAGAACTGATAAGAATTAGGGGCCACTAGTATCCACATTTTTCTTATTTTGAGACCCACCATTTATGCTTGTAGTAACAGCAGGTTTCTTTATTTACATCAATAATAATGATAAATAGAAAGAGTCATACTATTGACCTGAATAACACACAGTATTAAAAGGCAAATGACAACTGGAGCTCTTGGTTTTGTTTTTGTTTTTAAAATCTTAGGCTGGCCCTGACTGGTTTGGCTCAGTGGATAGAGCCGTCGGCCTAGGGACTAAAGGGTCCCAGGTTCAATTCTGGTCAAGGGCATGTACCTTGGTTGCGGGCATATCCCCAGTGGGGAGTGTGCAGGAGGCAGCTGATCGATGTTTCTCTCTCATCTATGCTTCTAACTCTCTATCCCTCTCCCTTCCTCTCTGTAAAAAAATCAATAAAATATATTTAAAAAATAAAAAATAAAAAAATAAAATCTTAGTCTGCATCAATTCCATACTGAGAAAAAATATATTTCTACAAGTGGAAAACAACGGAAGTCTGGCCATATTTATCAACCAGATAACTTTATTAAATCCCTGATGATAAAGATGAGATTGGGTTAATTTATTCAGTCATTGTACCTAATGTACAGTCAAGTCTGAAAACTTCACTATAAGAGGAACTTTTGCAATATTGAAAGAAGTTTCTAAAGGGAAAGATATATCTATGTAAAAATCCTCAGTCCAGTTGTCCCACATGCTTAAAAATGAGAGATTAACTTGCTGGGTCTTTACTGAAGGAAAATGCAGTTTTCCCTCCTTTGTCTGCTTTTACTAAAATCAGGATTTCTCTAAGTAATGGTTATCATAATATGGGTGAACACATCTGTGCTTACAGCTTATGACACCTCAGGGTATGTTTATCTCCACTCTGCTTTTATGGCTCACAGCACCCCAGAGTGCAGCAAGCTCCTAATGGCTCTACAAAGCAAAGCCAGTAATTTTTTACCACTTAAGACAGTTACTATTCCAAATGATGATTACAAGTTCGATGGGATTCTGTTCTTCCTCTACATTGCTTACCCCAGATTGTTTAATAATTATATGTAGTACCACAGTCCTGAGAGATATACTTTCTGTCCACATGGCCATTTTCATACAAGTGAATATACCTAAATGTTCATACTTCATATTCAAATTTATTAATTCAATCATTGTAGGTCAGGTGGCAAGATCTAAAGACAAAAGACAATAAAAAGCAATATTTCTCTCAAGGTCTCAGTGGAAATTACAATGATGCTTAAAATTTAACAACAAAAATGCATTATTAAGATAGGATAAAAGTACCAACTCAGATTAGTGTGTGAGACTGATAGCATCACAATTATTTCCTTTGTGTTTGAATTTTACTGTATAATTCTATGGTAAAATCTCAATGGACCACCACCTCATGAGAGTTCTTGTATAAAACTGTATTATATATATGTTATATATGAATATATGGGCATACATGTTATATATCTATATAACGGTATATATATATATGTCATATATATGTATATATAGGTATACATATGGGTAAATGTCTAAATATCTAAATATATATATATATATACACATATATATGTATATGTATGTTATACAAATAAGCCAGCACAATTATTATTTTCTTGGCAATAGTTTTACTTTAACAATAATACAGCAGGAGAATACTATAATGACATCTTATACAGTCAAAAAAATGTTATTTAGGATATTGACTTAGGTATGTCGCCAAATTCATTTCAATGAAAATGATGTCTCTAAGACAACCAACTTGAAACATTAAACCTTAGTGATTCAGGGCACAGAGTATTTGCATTTTTCTTTTCTAATTTATAACTTTAAAAAAGTTATCCAATTCTTCCAAAATCGCTATCTTTTCTTCCAGGGTAATTGAATTCACAACGTATTAAACTTCACATTCTTAAGCTAAAAAAAAAAAAGCCATTATAAATGCCCAGTCTGCATGTTTATTATCGTCTATAAGTACACACTGATGACCAATAAATGTAAATTATAAGCTAATGTGCATATTTTGAAAATATTAAAACCATGAAGTTTAAACAGCCATTGAGCTCAAATCCTTAGTTTTTCAGGTACTTTCTGCATAGTGCACACTGTAGGAATATGAATAGGTCTGAATAGCTGTGAATTTCCAGTAGGACACACAGGGTTTGCAGAGAATCAACTCCGTGGCCAGCTTAGAGTCAAATATGGTAATGAGCCACAAAAAACCAAACCAATGTTAGACTTCCCTGAAATTAACCACAGCATCTAGCACCGGGCATATATTAACGGTAAACATATAATTTTTAATCTGATTGGTTGAGGCATTCGTTGAATAATAGAAATTGACTGTGACTGAGAAAAGGTTAGCAAGTAAATGAACAGCAACAAATGAATAAATTTAACTGTTTTAAACCATTATGTTAGGATGGCTGAAAAGAAAGTTGTCCTTAGAATCAATGCCATCTCTAGAGATTTATAGGCCAAAGGAGCAAAAGTAGGAAAATATAAGAATAGCGAATAATCAAGGAGGGGCCAGAGACCATTACTTACTCATGGTAGAAACAATTTCATAGAAGAACCCCCCCCAAAATAATATCTACACTAATAAAAGAGAAACATGGTAATTAGCGTACGACCGCTACCCTTTTCATTGGCTAATCAGTGAGTATATGCAAATTAACTGTCAGCCAAGATGGTAGCCGGCAGCCAGGCAGCTGGAAGCGAACATGAGGCTTGCTTACTGCAGTGAAGGAGGACTCCAACGTTCCCCGCCTGCCACTGCCGGCCTCTGAGCTGGCAGTTTGAAACTTTGTAACAAATATAGAAGCTAAACAAAACCGCAGGGATCTCAGAGCTGGAGTTATACATTGTTTTGATTATAGAATGCAAACAAACCAGCAGCGGAAGCCTCAGCGCTAGAGCCAGAGCTAAAGCTGGCCCAGAATAAAAAAAAAAAAAAAAGAAAGAAAAAAAGGAGCGGTTGGGAGCTTCAGTCAATTACCAGCCTGAAAGCAGCCCTCAGCCTCTCACCCAGACTGGCCAGGCACCCCAGTGGGGACCCCCACCCTGAAGGGTGTGTGACCAGCTGCAAACAGCCATCATCCCTGTTGGGGTCCAGATGTAAGCTGGCAAGGTCCTTGCACCTGTAGGGGCTAGCAAGACTGGGACCCTTACCCACACAGTTTTCCCAGACTTGTTTGGATGGCGTTTATCAGTAGAATAAGAGCAATATTTGTAGAATGAGATCAGCCTTGCATAGCTTACCAAGAAGTCTGTAACTTTTTACTGAGATATGCTGTACTGAGAACTTGTCCTTCTGCTGTGTCTCTCCCTTAGAGATTAAGAGGAACAAAGAATACATTCCTCTTGACAGACCTCCTATTCAGTGTGTTGTGTATAAATAGTATTGTGTGGCTAATAAAGTTGCTTCAGTTCATCAAGAGAACTGGGGTCCTCCCGATCCCGCTTTCCTGTCTTTCTTTTCTCAATTCCCACCTCCCTGCCTCAGCCCGGCCCAACCCTGTCAGGCTGGCCCTGACAATCCCCTCATCCAGGCTGGCCAAGCAGCCCAGTGGGGACCCCCACCCTGATCCAGGACACCCTTCAGAGCAAACCAGCCTGCCCCCAGGCCTCTATCCTATATAGTAAAAGGGTAATATGCCTCCCAGCACCGGGATCAGCGGAGCAGCGAGGCCTCCTGGCACTGGATCAGCATGACAGGGGGCAGCGCCCAAACCCCCTGATCGCCCTGCGGCTCTGTGTGAGACAGGGTGTGGCGTCCCAACCCCCTGATCGGCCCTGCTCTGTGTGAGACAGGGTGTGGTGCCCCAACCCCCCGACCCCGCCACAGGCCCTGCCCTGAGTGTGACAGTGGCGGCGCCCCAACCCCCTAATCGGCCCTGCTCTGTGGGTGATAGAGGGCAGCGCCCCAACCCCCCCCCCCCCCCCCCGTGACGGGCCTGCTCTGTGTGTGATGGGGTAGAGCCATAACCTCCCCATTGGCCCTGCCCTGAGTGTGACAGTGGCAGCGCCCCAACCCCCTGATCAGCCCTGCTCTGTGGGTGATAGAGGGCGGTGCCCCAACCCCCTGATCCGCCCTGCTCTGTGTGTGATGGAGGGCGGTGCCCTAACTCCCCTATCGGCCCTACTCTGTGAGTGACACGGGGGAGCTCCTCAACCCCCTGATGGGCCCTGCTCTGTGAGTGACAGGGGGGAGCTCCCCAACCCCCTGATGGGCCCTGCTCTGTGCATGACAGGGGGGAGCTCCCAAACCCCCTGATTGGCCCTGCTCTGTGCGTGACAGTGGGTGGCGCTGCAACCTCCCCATCGACCCTGCCTTGAGTGTGACAGGCCCCCACTCCCCAATCGGCCCTGCTCTGAGCCTGACCAGGGCCTGCACCTAGGGATTGGGCCTGCCCTCTGCCACCCGGGAGCAGGCCTAAGCCAGCAGGTTGTTATCTCCCGAGGGGTCCCAGACTGCGAGAGGGCACAGGCCGGGCTGAGGGACCCCCCTTTTTCCCCCGAGTGCACAAATATTTGTGCACCGGGCCTCTAGTCTAACATAATATTCACCAAAGATATTTTTAATCTAATAGAGGGATCAAATAATAGTTAAGAAATTGAATATCTTTCAAAAAATAAAACAAAAAGCATGCCTGACTATTGCATTGTTGACAATCAACTAAAGTAGGACATTCTTAGCAGCTGTTAGGTGTTTTAGAATTGGAAGCAATGATGAGATGACCTATTTAAATCCTCTATATAGGTGACCATTTCTCAGATTTGATTTATATCCAGTGCTTGCTATCCATCTCCATGAGCTTTGATTCTTTTATCCCTGTTCTATCTTTTTAATTCTTCTTTTCTGACATAGATGCCTATGCTCCCTTATTTGACAAATACTAAATTTCAAAAAAAAAAAAAATGTAAGTCAGCAGAAAAGGAAGAAACAAACAAACCCAACAATTGCACAACACTTGAACTCACAAACTTTCCTATAGTTGATGCTAGAAAGAGAGAGAAAAGAAAAAGAAAAAAGAAAACAGAGTCAGACAGTTGGTAGGACTTATATATTTTCCACTTTGCTGACATATAATCTTACCGGTGGCCACACTGCTCTGTGGCCAGACCCAGTGGGAACAGAGCCCAAGTAGGGGGTTGCTGCCAGGGCTTCATGTAGGCTACAATCACACAGGCAGATTGAGACCCCAAGCAAAGTCTGTTCTTTCCCCAGAGGATTAATATCCCTGGGCAAACAGCCAAGTGGCTATCTGCAAGTGATATAAGAATGGGTAAAGTGCTCATTAAGAATTTGTCTGAACTGTTTTTTCCCAAATAGTACACAAGAGAATTTTTCAATAGTGTGAAGCCACAGATGGGTTATGTATCAATAGAGCCGAGTCGCTTAGTGGCACTTTGGGCAGAGCACTTCCCCTTTATGATCAATAAATTTCGTAGAAGTGGGTACTTTTACTTAGGGGACTTTTTCCAGTGAGAGAAATTCTATTCTTATCAGCTCCTTTTATGTATGTACATAAAGAGAGATGTTTGTGAGTCTATAAAAAGTACCCTAGATCTTGTTTGATAGACTGTGTCCTCCTTAGAGTGAATAGGCTTTCAAGTGGGTGACTGCATTTGCAAATGAATGACAGTATGTGTGCCAAATTTGCTCCCCAGCCACAGAAGTAACAGGATGAGAATTGTATTTCTGGAAGAGGATTTCAAAACAGGTCAGTTCTCATTTACTCCTCAGCGGGTGCTGCTAAAACACTAGAAAAAGTAAGACATGGCCATTAAACACAGCAGACAAAACAATGTGTACATCAATCAATGCCTAGAAATAGGCTTTGAAATGTTATTTATTACCCATTTTCATCAAATATGCATTACTTTAATGATCGGCATATTATGAAGACAGGCATTTTAGAGATAAATTATAGGATGGACTCAAAAAGATTGCTATCATCTTGGCAACGAAGGGTAGTTTAATTTTTTAAAATCATATAGTTGTTATGGAAAGAATCTGTATAAATCAAACATTTCAGAGACAAGATTTTTATCAGCCATGGCAACCCTCTCTAACTTTCCTCACAAAACCATATCAAGATACATAATAAAGTTAAATGTGAGATTGTTACAGTCAAAGCGTGCTTTGTTATTGAAGTTCTGCTCTACTTACTTAGATGATATTGGTGTGAATAGATATGAAAGAGACTTTCAACCCTGTTTTCAAAAGTATTTATAGATTGGCACCTGGAGAGTTGCAGTAGTGGTTCTTGAAAAGTCAATACAGAAATCTAGTGCATGATATTCTCTTCCTTCATTAGAGAAATTGGCAGCTGAGCGCAGCCCTCTGGTTGTCTGACACCAGTACAAGTCATGTTAACAAATAGTTCTCACCAGAGGCAGCCACAAGCAGCACAGCTTGAAACCCTCAGCACCACTTACAAGTGATGATATACTGTTGCTGCTTCTCTGTCCATTTAAATCCTTACTAAGCTCACAACTCTTCCAATGTCTTCTCTTCTACAACCACCTTTGTACTCAGCACTTTGTATGCCAAATTACATGTTTTTACATGTGCCAAGAATATTATCCTGTTCAGAGTCCCAATGTTTACATGCATTTTGTTCCACCAGCTAATAGTTAGAACTAATTGTTGGAAATTCATAGGTTTTGTGCCTTGGATTTGGATCTTTACACTCTTGCGCAGTCATGGAATTTCTGACCTCTGAGTGAGCAGAACGGACCCAAATGTAAGATTGGAAGATGCCTAACAGCTATCAAGAGTTGCTGTGGGGCATTTTTGGTGGAGAAGGGAAGCAGATATTGGAGGAAATGTTAAGACTGGACTAAAATCAAGAAAAGCAATTAAAGGAATTAGCACTTGACCTCCAGTTACCAAAGGAAGTGTGACAAAGGAACCAGCAAAGGAGAACAGGAGAAAAAGAATGACCAAGGGGCTCATTTAGAGGATGTCAGGCTTTGAAAAAGCTACACTTATGCATATCTCTCTATATAAAAGGCTAATATGTTAAGTGTCCCTCCAACCGTCCGACCGGTCACTATGACATGCACTGACCACCAGGGGGCAGATGCTCAATGCAGGAGCTGCTGTGATGCGCACTGGCCATTTACAAAGAAACAGCACCAGGGACCTGCCATCCACAAAGCAACACTCGGCTTCCCACAAGTGGGACACAGGCCCTGTCACCACCCCAGAGCGACACCCCACCAAATCACAGCCAATGCTGCCAAGACCCCATGGTGCAAAATGCGGCCCACAACCCAGCCCAACCCTGAAATGGTGGCTGTGGGCACCGGGTAATGATGTCACGTAGCAACGCCCAGCTTCCTCTCCCTAGCGACTACACTCCTTGAAGTTTGTTCAGCCCAGGAACATGACTTGCTTTATAGCCAGGTGCAAACATCTTACACTTTAACCAAATGTCTGTGAAGTGTTTTCATGTGCCTCATCTCATTTGATCCTCACAGAAGTCCTGGAGTAGGTAGATAGGAGACTTGGTAGAATCCTATTTTCTTTTCATTAGCCAGAAAATGGAGATTTAGAAAGCTTAGAAACTTGACCTGACTGAAAAGAAGTAAGAAATGGTGGATCTTGAAAATGACTTCAGGTTTTCTCACTGTGCAGAATATAGTCAAACACTGCTACAGTTAAATATTTCATCCTTTGTTTTCCCTGCGTGATCTACAATAATAATCTGCTTTGTGTTGATATTTACTGCGTGTTGCTGACAATTACGTGAAAGAGAAGCTGGGGTGCTTCACTGGGCTGGAAAAAGTTTAGCTAAATCAGAAAGCAGGTCTAATTAAGCAACTTTATGTATATATATAAAGCTCTCGCTGGCATCAATCACACACATGTGTTTCTATCTGTCATTGTTGATCATGAATTTGGTTGACACTTCTATTATAAAGAAAGGGCAAATAGCAATATTAATATATTTCTTCTAATTAATTTCCTTTCAGTGTGCATGAATTGGTGCACCAGGCCTCTAGTGTGAAATAAGGGAGAGCAGGACTTTTAGCAAAAACAAAGTTAGCAGTTTTTCTTTCTTGTTGTTATTTAGTAGACATGATTTATTCTGTAATCCTAGATATTTTGAGTCTAAGTATCTAGAATGATCCTAGTAACCATCACTTGATGAATGATCTGTAGACTAGTCTAACATCCATTTGCTATGCCTGGTGATGTCCTTTGTTCTATTTCCATCATAGTTTCCATTAAGCCTTCCAGGAAACCCAATGCAAATTGGAGGAATCACTGAAATTGGGTCATTAAGGTGACTTCTATTTAGAGGCAGTCTGACAGAATTATAAAGGAAAAGCCAAAACCCAAGATTAAAAAAATAAAAGAAGGAAAGTGATGTTTAGTTTTGGGGGAAAAGAGAGTCCCTTTCCCTTAAAAGGAAAGAGAAAGATGGCAAAGAGAGATAAAGTAAAAGCATCTAACCACTTAGAAGGCTGAGGAAGGATTAATATAAAATGAAGAGCCTATTCATTAATTAGGCATGGAGCTCAGAGGGTTCAAAACAAGTCTGTTAATATTGTAGCTAAATTTCAAAGCACCCCTATGACATAGAATAATTGAGTATGCATCTAAGGAATAACATGGGTAAGCATATATTATGACATAGCTACATTTACAGGGAAATAATTAATGAGTTTCATATGATGTAATTGGAGTAGTCAGACTCCTATCTTTACTCCCCATCTCATAAAGTCAAATGCACAGCAAAAACAGCAGCATTATCTTCCCAGGCAAAACTCCAAAGGCTATTCTCTAAAGGAAATAAAATCAATATTGGGCAATGTCAGATTCTGATGGTGAGCATCCTCTTCTCCTTTCCTCTCCTGCTGAATAAAATGCTATTGGTTTTGACTTTGGGTTGGAGAATGAGGTTGTAAGCCTGTCCCCTGGATCATGTAGTTCTACATATCAAAGTGGCTCTACCCAGAGCTCCTTTGAGAAAATATCTAGAAAAGCATCTTACCTTCCTGGCAGCACAGAAAACCTATCCTTCTCAAAAATGAATAGGGAATGCCAGGTATTTGAATAAAACTAGCAGTATACAAGAGAAATAACAAAAACAAATATTATAAGTGGTCTTACAGAAGGTTAAGAAAACAGAAATGGACTCTGAGAACCTTGAATATGTTCAAAGTGATCAAAGAAAGTATTACATTGATAAAACCAAAATATAAAGCTACAAACAAGAAATAACCAAAGAAGATGAAAAAGGTCTGAGATTAAACATATTATTATAAAATTTATAAATGAATGGGAAATAAGGTTGAGGATATCCCCCAGAATATAAAGTACAAAAGGATAAAGGGTCAGAAAATATGAGAGAGGAAATAGAAATTAAAGGCATATCCAGCTAACAGAGATTCTGAAAGGAGAGAGTAAGGAAGTGAAGAGCAGTGACACCAAAATAACAATAGCAAAGAGTTTTTCAGAGCTGAAAGAGGACATATCACCAGCTTGAAGACAAGTAAAAACAGAGCCACCAAATGAACAAAAGGAGACCCATGTTTAGTAAATGAAATTGCAAAGCATTAGGAATAAAAAGTAGAGCCCAAAGCTTCTTTATAGGATAAAGTAATTGCCTTCCAAGGAAAATGTGGCTTCAGATGTCTCATCAGCCCACTGGATACAAGATAACATTGGAGCAGCAATGATGGGAAAACAATATGAAGGTTCCTCAAAAAGTTATAAACAGACCTACCATATGATCCAGCAATTCCACTTCTGGGTATATACCCAAAGGAAATAAAAGCAGAATATTGAAAAATATATGCATTCCTATGTGTATTGCAGCATTATTCACAATAACCAAGATGTGGAAACAACCTAAGTATCCATCAAAAGAGAAATGGATCAAGATGATGTGGTGTATATACAATGGAATATTAATCAGCCAAGAAAAAAGGAGGAATGGATAAATAAACCTTGAGGACATTTTGCTAAGGAAGATAAGTCGACAGAGAAAGACAAATACTGTATGATATTACTTATATGTAAAATTCAAAAAAGCCAAACTCTTAAAAACAGAGAGTAAAATAATGGTCACCAGGGGCTGTGATGTGTCTTACAAAGAAAGTACATGCATTAAATAAGTTTTCTGAAGGCATGAGTTAGAGTATTGTTGGTTGTAAATTCAATGTTAATTAATTAACACTGTTGATTATATTGTTAATGAATCAATAAATATTTTAAATAACATATTATTTACATATTAAATATGGTGTCTTTAAACAGAAATACACATAAAACAAAGAAGATGAAGGGATTAACCCCAAAACATATAAAGTATACATAACACATAGACACAGACAACAGTGTGGTGATAGCCAGAGGGAGAGAGGGTTAGGAGGGTAGGTGGAGGTGGGAAAAGAGGGGATAATGGGGCAATGGGTGCATGATGCAGTGTGCAGATGAAGTTTTATTGAGTTGTACAGTTGAAACCTGTCTGGTTTTGTGAACCAATGTAACCTCAGTAAATTTCATTTAAATTTTTTTAAAAATAAAAAAACTTTGTAATCAGAGACTCACATGAACCTAATCCCATATTTCCTCTCGTAGCAATGGTTCAGTATTCACTACTGCAGTGTTCATGGTGGCTTTATAGAACATAACTAATAGGAATAATGAGAATCCACTGGATGGATGAAGGGATAGATGGATGGATAGACAGACAGATGGATAGAGATAGATAAATAATTGACTATGTAAGTATATATACATACACATGTGTATATGTACTAGTATATGTAAATATAAATACACATGTACAAACACACATACAGCAAGCAGAACAAAAAGTAATTAACAGCTACTGAATCTGAGGAAAAGGTATATGGAAATTTCTTTTTTAATTCTTCCAAATTTTACATTTAATGTGAAGTGTTATCAAAATTAAATTTTGTCAACATGCATAATGGAGAATAAATTATTACAAGACACTTGCTTACAAGAGACACAAATTGGTTTCTTTTCCCCTGGAAATTGGAAATCATATGGGAATGCACCCATCTGGATGGTATTCTATGGACAATTACAGAGAGAGAGATACTGATTTAATAAAATTCAGGCACCAGGAGAAATAAGCTGTTCATGCAGTGAAGACGAAGTAACCACAAGACACAAAAGAAAAGCAATGACTTTTTTAGTGGCTATGGGAGCTCAGGGAATATGTAGCGTGAACAAGACATGGTAAGGAGCAGGGTAGAATATGAACATTGGCCCTGAAGAGACTGTTTCTGTTGGGATCTACTAGAGGGAGGAGGATGCAGTCACAGGAAAAAGGCCACGTTCTCAGGAATAAGGACAACGAGTCTGGGCTTTTCTTTAAAGCACCCATAGTGTTAGCTCTGCCCTACTGACACAGTAAATGGACTCAGACTGGAGAATCTCTATTATGCTGAAGGGAGTTTTGCTCATTCCTCCTGTCCTTCCTGGATGGCAACCATTCAAGTACTGATGGCAAATAGGCAGTGCATTTTACTTTTAATTAAAATATGTTCCTTATATTATGAAGCCATTAGTTCCTGACATAATATTCTACCACTCATTTATAATATTAATGGATCTGGGCTCTTAACACTTTTAGTTATAATTTTAACATTAAGGCTCATATTTTTCAATAAGAAATAGCTATCCTTAAAAAATCCAGTTTCACAGTTACACACTATATAGTTTCTTTGATGTTAAACATCTGACTTAAAAATAAAGGAGCCCAATAGTGCTATTGTTTTCACTTTAGCTGATTATTTTAATAGAAATAGCTCAGATAATTTTAGACATAGGGATTTTCCCATCCAACTGGAGATAAAATAATAAACTAAAATAATAAAAGTTCATAAAGTCATTCATTCCACTTAAATTAAAACATAACAGTTTTCTCGAGACCATAGTGTTAATATTGTAATTAAATGAAAGATTTAGGACTCGATTTGATTAAACAAATGTTTGTTGACACTTACTATGTACCTAAATGTCCCTGTCTTCAATAAGCTCACACAAGGTATATACATAAATATATACAATCATAATTGTAATAAATTATATTACAGCTAGCAGAGATTGTAGTGAATATTAGGGGGAAATGAGTATTTATTGATAACCTATAATATGTTTACCACTATGCTCACTCATGCCATCTTTATAAAAACCTCATGATGTCGTATTTTATAGATATGTTTTGAGGCTCAGAGAAGTGACATCATCTGGCTGGTCATGGTAAGTAGCAGAGCTAAGATTCAAACCCCTATTTCCAATTTTAAAAAAATATATTCCATAAAAGTACAGCTGAAGGAGTAATCATTCCACTTTGATGACTTAAGTAATGCTTTCAAAAAGAAGTGGCATGGAGGCTTGTCTTTGGACATTACTGTAATGGCTGCTCAGGTCAGTGACTATGGAGATAGTAGATATTATTCTTAAAATAGAATCAGCTAGCCAGTATGCATTTGATGAACTATGGATAAATTTAAGTTGAGTCTGAGCTTCTAGCTCCAGTGGTATCATTCATTAAAGCAGGAATCGCAAAATAAAAACACGTTTGTGAAGAAAGATAACTCACTGAAATGACTGATTCACAACCAATTATAATATCAAGACATTATCTTTATCTGACTTTAATGGTAAAAGAGAAGATAACTGGACATAAGAGGAAAAGAAAAAAAATTATGTTTTTGTAGGCCAAAATATGTAGAAACCCTTGGGAATATTTGAAAACTCTATAATGAAATGTTCTACAACTAAAGGTGAAAAAAGCATTTTTCAACAACTCAATTATTTAGCTAAAATTGTTTTAGTTTTTGTTTGTTCATTTTTTCCCATTCCATGATAGTAAACCTGTCAGCAATTAATTAATGTCTTTTGAAGCTGCAGTCTTTATGAACTGCAAAAAACAAACAAACAAAAAACCATAGCAGAAACATTGAGCCTAATAATGTGCCCCTGGATTTCAAACCCATGATTGTTTAGGATGCCTACCATTGTCCCACTGGGATGTTTAAATTTCTGTGGATACTCTCAAAACAATCCCTTCTGACCCTGAGTTAACTTCTGAGGTTGGCTCTTGTCAAGGAGAGCTGTGGGTGACATGGAAACAGAGGCTTCCAACTAGGTTAATCCACTAGAGTCTGTGAAGCTGGAATCCCATTTGTTCCCAGGTGTCCTCCCACCTCCTGCTGCTCTAAGGGCCTCCCATTTGATCAGAGTATAACCAAGGAGGGAAAGTTTAAAAAAGAAAAAAAGAGGCATGTGAAACTTACTAAGGCAAAAATACTATTCAAAGTCAGTTTTGTGTTTTATTCAAACTGTAATTCTTCAATATACAGAAATAACAAATAATTTTTTGGGTGGGAGAATATATTATTGCCTCCCTCACAAAGAAGTGATCTCACCCAGTCAGGTCAAGACTTTCTATTCTGTCTTCCTGAAGCTTCCAGAAGACTCTTCTTGAGGTAATAAATTCTGTTGCTTTCCTGATCACTATGCTATTTTACAGCATATTTTCTTGTCATTTGAAAAATTCACTCTTCTAGGTTTCAAGAGATGCCTCTTAGATTTAATATTCCAGGAACTATCAAAGCTGGCACTCACCTGACACTTGAACTTCAACTACATGATCATATAAACTCTCTACCTACATCTCTTCAGGTCTGATGCTTAATTATTTTGCTTCCAGAAAGGACTCCACTACTTACCAGGTATGTGACTTTGAGCGAGCTGCAATAATTTCTCTGTGTCTCAATTCGTTTATCTTTAAATACATTTTAATAGTATCTCAGAGGATTATTACCCTAATATATAAAAACCCAGGGTCCATAACGACCGAAGGCTCCACTGACTGGAGGCCAGTTCTGCCGCTGCTGTGGGTGCAGCGACCCAGCACTAACTGCCGAGGTGGCTGTGGATCAATCCCGGAGAGAGGCCTGCAGAGAGAGAGGCAGGGTCTGATCCGCAGCCTCTGTGGCAGCCGTTGATCAGCAGTTGCCTCTCTCTTTCTCTCCAGGCTTCACCAGCAGCCACACCTCTGTTTCTCTCCAGGCCTCTGCAGGGGCTGATGATCAGCCCCGCCTCTCTGATCAGGCCCAGAGATAGGCCCAGAGATGCTGACTGGCATAGAAACCAACTAATCAGAACCAAATCTGGGTGAAGTGCAAGGAGCCAATGGCTGCATAGGAGGCGGGGCTTTTGACACTGACTGGCATAGAAACCAACCAATCAGAACCTAATCTGGGTGAACTGCGAAGGCAGAAACTAAGGTAAGGGCTGAGGAGAGGTTTTAAGGCCAACAGCTGTTTGGTGTAAGGTGTAAGAAAGTGGTTCAATTTTTTAATGACCGGTTTGCAGTATAGTGCATATGGCTGGTTATCAGTCCAGATATAGGAATTATGTATTTTTGTCTGCCAAGAGCATCTCCTCCTGCTAGAAAAGGCTTCCCCCCCACCACACACACACACACACACACACACACACACACACACACACACATTTAAGCAATCCTATCCTATATAATCTATCTATACTAATAAAAGGGTAATATGCTAATTAGACTTGGTCGACCGGCCATCTTCCAGACATCTGAATTCCTTCTGGACAAAGCCATGTGGTGGTGGGGGCCAAGGCAGAGAGGGCAGTTGGGGGCAAGATCAGGCAAGCAGGGGAGGGCCATTAGGGGCGAGATCAGGCCAGCAGGGGAGGACAGTTAGGGGTGATCAGGTAGGCAGGCAGAGGCAGTTAGGGGCAATGAGGCCGGATGGCAAAGAGATTAGGGGTGATCAGGCAGACAGGCAGAGGGGTTAGGGGCAATCAGGCAGGCAGGCAGGTGAGCAGTTAGGAACCAGTGGTCCGAGATTGTGAGAGGAATGTCCAACTGCTGGATCAGGCCTAAACCAGCAGTTGGACATCCCCCAAGGGGTCCCCAATTGGAGAGGGTGCAGGCTGGGCTGAGGGACCCTCCCCCCTTGCACAAATTTCATGCACGGGGCCACTAGTCTTACCTAATAATAGACAAAGATGTAAATTAACTGTCCCTCTGCTATGCTCACCAGCCAATCAGGAGAGTATTCAAATTAACCCAACATAGATGGCAGCTAATTTGCATGCGTAGGGGTGAAGTGGCAGAGCGAAGACTGAAGGCTCCGGCCAGAGCCAAGGCCTGGGTCCCGGGTGCCGGAGGAGAACCGGTACCGGCAGCCAGGGAATGGGAAGGCCTATTGCACGAATCTCTTCATGCAACAGGCCTCTAGTCCTATATAATAAAAGCCTAATATGCTAAGTGTCTGGTCGTCCGGTCATCCGCTCAACCAATCAAAGTGTATTATGTTAATGCTATGTTAAGGCCACACAACTGCTTGTTATGATGTGCACTGGCCATTAGGGAGCAGATGCTCTGACTGGTAGGTTAGCTTGCTGTTGGAGTCCAGTGAATCAGGACTGAGTGAGATGGGCTGGACATGCCCTGAAGCCCACCCACAGTCCCTCCCTGGCTGGCCAACCTCCCGCGTCCCTCCCCAGCCCTGATCCTGCACCCATGGGGTCCCTCGGCCTGGCCTGTGCCCTCTCGCAATCCAGGACCCCTTGGGGGATGGCAGAGAGCTGGTTTCAGCCCAATCCCACAGGCCAGGCCAAGGGACCGCACTGGTACACAAATTTATGCACCAGGCCTCTAGTATAAATTAAATTATTCAATGTATAAGACAGACTACTGCCCTATTTCTATGGTGAGGCTCAATAAATCTTAACTATTATTTTCATCACAGATATAGACAATGTCTCAACACACTGAACAGTTAATGATGCCTACCTATAAGGTGAAGAACTGGGGGGAAATATGAGAAGAGTGAACTTGAAATTACATCTAGCTAATAATAATAGCACCATCTTATATTTATATACCACTTACCATTTAGCAAACTGTTTAAAGAATTTTACATATATTAAATCATTTTGTTCTATAACTCTATAAGGTTTGTACTTCTATTGTCAAACCATTTTACAGACAAGGTAACTGAGGCAGAAGCAACTTAAATAACTTGCCCAATGTTGCACAGCTAAGTGGCATAGTTGGCATTATCCCAGGAAGTCTGCAGATAAATTCTACATCCTTAATCATGTAATACTAGAGTCCCGGTGCACAAAAATTTGTGCACTCGGGGGGTTCCCTCAGCCTGGCCTGTGCCCTCTCCCAGTCTGGGACCCCTTGGGGGATGTCTACCTGCTGGCTTAGGCCCGCTCCCCAGGGGATCGGGCCTAAGCTGGCAGTCAGACATCCCTCTGGCAGCCCAGGAGCTCTCGGGGGATGTCCACTTGCCATTGGGGAGCAGGCCTAAGCTGCAGTCGGACATCCTCAGCGCTGATGAGGAGGCGGGGGAGGCTCCCGCCACCACCACTGTGCTGGCAGCCATCAGCCTGGCTTGTGGCTGAGCAGAGCTCCCCCTGTGGGAGCGCACTGACCACCAGGGGGCAACTCCTGCATTGAGCGTCTGCCCCCAGGTGGTCAGTGTGTGTCATAGTGACCAGTCATTCCCAGTCGTTCTGCTGTTAGGGTCAATTTGCATACTTTTATTATATAGAATAGAGGCCTGGTGCACGGGTGGGGGCCAGCTGGTTTGCCCTGAAGGGTGTCCTTGATCAGGGTGGGGGTCCCACTGGGGTGCCTGGTCAGCCTGGGTGAGGGGCCTGAAGGTCGTTTTCAGGCTGGCCACACCCCCTTCAGGGCTGGGGTCCCCACGGGGGTGTGGCCAGCCTAGGTGAGGGGCTGAGGACTGTTTTTAGGCTGCCCACAGCCCCTTCAGGATGGGGGAGTCCCGCTGGGGTGCCTGGCCAGCCTGGGTGAGGGGCTGATGGCTGTTTTCAGGCTGGCCACGCCCCCAGGGCACCCAAGCTCCAGACCTCTCCTTTTTTTCGTTTTTTCTGGGATTTATTTATCTTCTATAATTGAAACTTTGTAGCCTTGAGTGGAGCTGAGGGCCAGCCAAGACAGGCGGGAAGCTTGGCTTCCTCCATTGCCAGGGGCAACTCAAGCCTCCTGCTTGGTCCAGCTCCGTGGCTGCTACCATCTTAGCTGGGTTAATTTGCATACTCACTCCTGATTGGCTTGTGGGCGTGGCTTGAGCATAGCGGAAGGACAGTTAATTTGCATGTTTCTCTTTTATTATATAGGATTGTATCCCATAATGATTGCTGAATAAATGTTATTATTTTATTAGTCTTATAATTGTGGCTGCTTCCCTTGTTGCTGACTCTCATCCTTTTAGAAAAAGCTATCTCTGGAGAATATAGGTGAGAAAGTGAAGCAAGTGCATCCTTCAGTAGCATCATGAACATTGAGAGAGCAGGAAACCAGGTCTCACTCAACAGCATTTCTGAAATTGGGAGGATTAGATATGGACAGGAAACCAAACTAAATTTAGCTCTGATTTTGATTAAGTATATAATCACACTTTCAGTGATACAATAGTTGTGAAAATCCTAACTTTTCAACAAATTGCTCTGAACTCTTGGGTAAAATTATGGAGAATAATTTTGGGGAAGAAAATGCAAAGACTATATAGATCAAAGCAGCAGAATGGTTGAATGGGAGGCATCAATGGGAAAAATCAAGGATACTTTATGAATTAAAAAAAAAAAGATCTAAACTCTTTTAAGGTAGAACATAACTACTGAAGTAGGACAAAGAGGCAGTAGAATGGAGGGCTTGGCAAACTATGGCCTACAGGTCAAATATGGCCTGAGACCTATTTTTGTATAGTCCTAGGACAGTGATGGCGAACCTATGACACGCGTGTCAGAGGTGACAAGCGAACTCATTTTTTTGGTTGATTTTTCTTTGTTAAATGGCATTTAAATATATAAAATAAATATCATAAATATAAGTCTTTGTTTTACTATGGTTGCAAATATCAAAAAATTTCTATATGTGACACGGCACCAGAGTTAAGTTAGGGTTTTTCAAAATGCTGACACGCCGAGCTCAAAAGGTTCGCCATCACTGTCGTAGGAGCTAACAATGATCTTTACTTTTTTGAATGGTTGGAAAAAAGGAATATAAGAATATAATTTGTAAGACATAAAAATTAAATAAAATTAAAATTTCAGTTTCCATAAGTAAGAGTTTATTGAAACACAGCCAACCCATTTGCTTATGTTTTGCCTGCATCAGCTTTCTCACTGCAACAGCAGAGGTGAGTAGTCCCAACAGTGACCATATGGCCACCAAGTCCAAATGTGTTCTATCTGGTCCTTGACAGAAAAAGTTTGTCAACCTCTGGCACAGTGCAGTGGAAAATAACTTAAGTTTCTGCCAAAAAACTTTAATTAGTGTCACGTGGATAAAAATTACTACATTTCTATTGCCTTAGGTGTCCTCACCTATAAAATGAGAGTTGGCATCAGTGACAGACTAACCCCTCGGGGACCACTGGAGTTGGCTAGGAGCGATCATCGATGGGCAGATGTCAACAGGAAAGGCCTTTGCCCTTCTTCAACTTGAAGCGCGATTTTTGCATCTGATTTTCTAAAGAATTTTGAAGAATGGAGTGCAGAGTATAAAAACAGAAACTCCAGATTTGACCAGCACTGAAAGGGCCTCTCTCATATGGATAGGCCTCTTTCTGAACTCCATCATTCCTACATTGTCCCCACTCCCATAAGCATGTGCTGTCGGGTGCTCACTTGTCAAAGCCTGTCTTGGACCAGAGCAGGTAGGTTCACTTTCTCTACTGTAAAGTCTCTATGTTCATCAGTGAAAAATTTTAAGCCCTTTCACTCAAAGCTTTGGGTTTATATATACCTTGCTCCTTGAAAATACAAAGAATAAGCCCTTGTCTAGATTACTCTGGGCTTTAAAATTCCTAAATGCATAAGAAAGAAACAATGGACAGTTTCTTGGATAGAAGGGGAAAAAAGGACAGGGACTAAAAAAAATTCAGCCCCTGAATTTTCATCCCTTTAGTCAAGAAAGACTTGAGCTACATGAAAGATTGCATGGACAAAGTGAGTTGGGGGAGAAAAATGCATGCATGATATTGAATAACCATTTTTAAATTTACATTGATCTTCTTACAGAAGCATCAAGTGACTAGTTGCTTGCTTCACTGCTATGAGGATCGCCATGCACAAATTCCACTTGTTTCTGAGGATATGAAAGGATGGAATATCCTCTGGCAGGTGGATATCCTTTTATTAAGGATGACAAAAGATTCTGAGATACATTCTCACCCTTTTAATGATTTTGCATTTAGGAAATCTATATATGTTATTTTTACAGTCTGATTTCTACTCAAAGATGGCAAAAAGGCAACTTTATGGTTCAAAGAGAAATGCTTAACATGGCTTATTAAAAATTTATAGCACTTCTCCAACATCAAATAACTCTCCAAATGCTATAGTTTGGTAGGCTAAGTGTAAATGAAATGGGAACACACTCAAAATATACCTGAATTTAAAAACCAAAAGAGAAAAAGACTCTAGGCAAAAAAGAAAAAAGTATCATGATCTTACAAAGCCTGACTCATTTAGAAAGTTATTAGAAACATTTTGCTAAACACACCACAGCTAGTATTTCTTGTCCCTTTGGAATTGTTCAGTGGGGGAAAAAGTGTCTGACTATGGAGAAAACACAATATTCTTGGTGCCATCATTTCAAATTGGAAAAGTCTTCTGTGTTTCCTGCCTGATGCTCCTGTGTGCTCTTGCTCTGAGTTGGGAAACACTAGCCACAATAGAAGCAGCTGCATTGCACTGAGGTATGAAATTATCCATAAGCATATTTGGTGGAAGAGTCTAAGTTTATTCATTGTCATCACTGAAGTAATTGCAAGGACAGAGTAGCAACTGAACAGATCTGGTGACATCTGTACAAAATACAAATTCTTTGTTTCTCTCTGTCGATATATATTCTGTAATAATATTTCTAATACAGTTTTTTATTACAAAATTTTAGCAAAGATGTAGAGCTTTAAGCGAGTTTAGAATATACTTTCAATGTCACCTCCTGTCTTACCCCATTTCCCATCCCAGTTCTCTGAAAAATAACCAGGATGCTCCCACATCAGGGGCCATCTCTTTTAAGCATTTCTCAGAAAATGGTATTACAGTAATTAGAATTGGGGCATAATTTAAAAGCAAGTGGAATAAAGCTATACAGATTTTAATAAACGGTTATGAAACTACTACCGTCATAACTCCACCAAGAGGCAGAGTTGAGTGGTCCACTGACGATGCAAGTGTGGGGTTGACCTGAAGTTCAATTTGGAAATGAGAACAATGGATCAGCCCCTTGAATGAAAATTACCCTTCTCTACAAAGCAAGAATAACTCTAGTGCAGTGAACTGATTTCCTCTCAGAGAGTTGGAGCAGCTTTGCTTCCCCTAGTGAGAGTTTATTACTTAATATCTTAAAAAACCTAAGTAAACAAACCAGGATTGAAACACACCTTCATCCTGACTCAGGCTCAACTTCCTGTTTTGCTTTTCTCACCTATGAAAATGGTAACTGCCCTGGTCTTCTTGAGAGCTTGTTTGGAGGTTCTAGCAGGGGAGCGCAGCTACTCATATACCCTTGACCGAAGACCGGTCCTCTCCTTGGGGTGAAGGTCGTCCTCTTCGGACTGAGCGCACAGCTTCGGGAGGGACGCACATGGATCGGTGAGGGAGGAGGGGGACACCCGCCTAGCCAGCCAGATCAGCCGAATCAACCCTGGCGATCAATGGGGTGACAGATGTCGCAGCCAGATCGCCCTCACATCCATGCCCTGGTCTTCTTGAATATGAAATGTTTAACCTGCTTTTATTTTGTGTTATATTTTTCTCTTGACACCTTTATTTAACTATATGCAAATATCTGTAAAGTGACTATCCAAAAGCTCAGCACAAGGTTCTTTATGCCTGACCATCAGCCCCCACAGCAGCCCAAGATGGAAACATTATTAATTTCATTTGGAAGAAAGAGACCATGCGAGGTTAAGCAACTTGCTTCTGTGGCCCAACTGGTGGGGGAATCAGTCTAACTTCAAAGCCTATACAGGTTCGTCTAAAATAGTCAGTTACACATGACCCCAAGGATACATTGAGGGGCTTCAGAGTTCTTCATATTTTAAGCTTTTTTATAAAAAAAAAAAAGTTTTGGAAAGTGTATAATTCTCCCTACACACTCGATAAATTTATGTATGTTTGAATTTTGATGATTATCTGAAAAGTTAATCCTATATAATAAAAGCCCAGTGACCAAATGGTGGAATGACCAGGATGACGGATCGATCAGTCACTATGATGTGCACTAACCACCAGGGTGCAGATGCTCAATGCAGGAACTGCCCCCTGGTGATCAGTGTGCTCCTATAGTGGGAGTGCTGCTTGGCTGACTGTGATGAGCAGCGCTCCCAAACAGCGCTCCCACAGCGGGCTGATCATCGCAGGCCACGCCCCCCACTAGTGCACGAATTCTGTGCACTAGGCCTCTAGTGTGTGTGTGTGTGTGTGTGTGTGTGTGTGTGTGTATATATATATATATATATATATATATATATATATAATATCATATCACCTAAACAAAATGCTCCAATGATTTCCCACTGCCATTCAAAGAGAATCTAGACTCCTTACCTCATTTTATGAGGCTCCTTATGATCTGGTCCCTACCCACTTCTCTTTCCTGGTCTCTTCCACCCTCCACCATGTCCTCACTCAGTAAGCTCCCAGAAGGCAGGTCCCTCCTCTGAAATGTTTTCTAGCGTACTTATAACAATGCCTCAGAAAACATAACAGTAATTCACAAAACAAATACTTTAGAATAATTGGACGCTTATGTTGACACTAGATAATACTTTTCTAATTGCTGAAAGTTTAGGGAAAGAAAAACAACAACAAAAAACAGACAGACCTAATAAGTAAATGATGTAATAAATCAAAGAAAGGCCAAACTGTGGCTTGTTGCACTGCCTGTATGAACGTTTCTCAGGAATTTAAATTAAAAAGGGTGGAAAATGTGGATCTTCCCACACACTCATAGTGGTATAGCATGGTGAACAAAGATTCTGCATTAGTCACAATGCAAATATTGCTTTAATATCCTCAAAATAGCATCATTAATCACATTAAGTTCAAGTTATTACTTGAATTTGTTTTTATATTTTTGTTTAACTTGAATTCAAATTATATTAAAATGAAATTTTATATCATACATACTTATGCTTATTTACATATATTGCTATATAATTTGATATGCATTTATATATTTAAATATATAAATATAAATTATAATTTATTTGTAAATTATAGATTTACCAGTTACAGAAGCATAATGAGCTTCCACCCTGTTTCTGACAAAATAAACTAGCAGCATTATTATACAAGCAACTTAAATGGATTCATATATTACTCAAGTCTGGGAAACACTATTTTATTCCATGCTGTCTAACAATTCACATCTCCAAACTATCCTTTGAAACCATTAGTTTTTAATTAAATATTAAGTATGAATTGTGACTAAAGTATCCAGCATATAAATGGCTGACAGAAAGGATTTCAGTGTGTCTCAAAGAGTTGATGTCATCCTTCACACAATTAATGATAGGCATTGTGGGAAGGAGAAAGTTGGCAAATTGGGTTAACTCAGTGGTTCTCACAGTGTGGTCACAAGACCAGCAGCACCTGGGAACTTACCAGAAATGCACATTCTTGGGCTCCATCCCATACCTACTGCACCCGGAAACTTAAGGGTAGGACCCAGCTAGCTGTGTCCTAACAAGCCTCCCACCTGATGCCCCTAACCTAGACATCACTGGAGAAGATAATGACTCAGGTAATATTAAGAATATGAAAAAGGCTTACTTTGTAATAGGTTTTTATTTTAATTTATAAAATGTGTTTCCCTTTCATATGCATCATATCTTTCTAGGTTTTTCTTTTTTCTTATTTTCTGTAGACCTCTTAAGGACAATGCAAGTTAAATGAACAAAATACCTTTTGTATTAACAGCTGTGTTTACAAGATTCCTAACCAAGCAGTAAACTTATCATCTAATTCAATTAAAAACAGAAGTGAAAAATGAAGGTACTCACTCCTCCTATTTGCCCCTGCCCACAGTGTAAGGAGAGTGAGCCTCACACATAATTCCAGTCAGATGGTCACAGTCTGAAAAGCCACTTCTGAAATGAGGACTGGGAAGAGATGCATAACTATGCAGGAACTTATACTTGAGTCTCTCACTGGACCCCCACACTGCCATCACTTCATTGGCTGTGCCTATAGAACTCTGATGTCTGAAATTCGCATGGAATAGGCATCTTTTTGTAATATGTTTTCATTGATTTCAGAGAGAGAAAAGGAGAAGGAGAGAGATAGAAACACCAATGATGAGAGAGAATCATGGACTGGCTGCCTCCTACTAGGGATCGAGCCTGCATACTGAGTATGTGCCTGGACCAGGAATTGAACTGTGACCTGGTTCACGAGCTGATGCTCAACCACTGAGCTACACCAGCTGGATGGAATAGGCACCTTAAAGCCAGGAGGCTTCCAAAGGGAATGAGCTGCATTCAACTTGTAAATCCGTTTACCTTGAATTTGTCTAGGAGAAAAATGGAAATGCAGTTTCCTCAAGAAAGATCCAAAGAAGGACAATTATCCCTCTTAAACATACCATTTAAAATAATTGTTTCCCCACAAAAAAATTTTCCTCATTGGCCCCTGAGTGTGTTCTTGAATTGTTTAGAACAACAATGGAGCATCTCCTCTCTACAGAAAGACACCACGTGATTCACAAGCACTCCAGGAAAACAAAATAATCCCCTCATTCATCTCAGAGGCTTCGCCCTGCAGGAGCAGGGGGCCTGGCAACTCTGCCGCCAGGGAGGCTTTCACACCAGGTGTCCTGACAAAATTATCAGCTGGGAGAGAAAAGTGGCTCCCCTTGTGCAGGAGTCACAACACAGCTAGGAATCTGAAGCATCCTCTCCAAGGAAGCTGCTTTGTGTGCAAGTTGTTGTGAAAAGGGAAGGAAGTTGAAGAGAAGAAAGAAAAATTGGATCCAAAAGAAAATGCATTGTCTCTTCCAGAGACACACTCTTATTGTGTGACATGCGTCCCTTTGTTTGGCTGTAACCCGTGTAACTATAAAAAGGCCCTGTGTCCTCTGATTCTAAGGAGGATTTATGAGCATGCAGGCTAGAGAGCAACCTTCCTGACTGATCTCAGAGCTGGCAGCAGTGGAAGAATCAGGGCCTATTTACTGAAACTGTGGTTAATGTGTTTATCTGTGCAAGGATCACTCCTTCCTTCCTCCATCTCCAAGACAACTTACCCAAGAGCCAGAAATTCATTGCAGGATTCATGAATTCAAAACCTATTATAAGTTCAAAAGGTTTTCTTTGAACCAAAATCTATAAGAGGTTCAATAATGGTAAAAAACCTACATTCTTCTCTGAGAAAAATGTTATAATAAACGAGATCATTGCTGGCTGTATTTGCAGGAGGTAAGGCGACCATCTGAGAAATAAAAACAAAATAGCCAACTGTGTCTTTTTAAAGGGTCAAAATACATTTTCAAAGAAAAAATGTCTGAAATTTCTGCCTTTTGATGGTTCATATGTAAACTCCGGAAAGAATGGTTTCTAAGAATCCTAAAATTTAAAAATCATTTTTGGTACATACTTTAAAGTCACCCATTTGGAGCCATCCTCCAAAAGTAAAAGTATCATCATCACTCACAGGAAGGAGCATAAGTTTGGGCCAGGCAGTTCAGAATTCAAATCCAAACTCTAATGATGTCTTTGCTGTACGTGTTTGGGTTAGCTACTATATATCTCAAGCTCTGGCTGATACAGCTGATATATATTTACTTAGTGCTTCCCATGTGCCATTTCTAGATTCTTGGCCAACTGAAAGGGAAAGCCTGGCTGGAGGTGAATGAGTGAGGGGAGAGGAAGTTAGAGAGCTAAGCAGAGCCAGGCCAAATAGTGCCCTGAGGCCACAATAGTCTTCAGCTTGTATGCTTCCTAAGAGAAAAGCCCTTGGATGGACTCCATCAGAGGGGGGGGGGGGGGCAGGCTTTGCTGCAGGTTTTAGCGGGGAACACTCTGTGTGCTCTGCAGAGGGGCAGAACACCAGTTAGGAGGCTTTGCAATCATCTAGATGAGTGATAATGTGGTCATGAACAAGGGCAAGTGGTCACTGGAAAAATTCTGAAGGTAAAGCAAGTATAATTTGCTGATGGATTCAATAATGGATAGGCGAGAAAAAGGGAAGGTGAAAAGCGCCAAGATTTTTGGTCTGAGCAAGTGGAAAAATAAAGTAATCATTAACTGAGACTGCAAAGAGCAGGTTAGGGTCAAGAAAAAGGTGGCATATCAAGAGCCCAGCTTTGACAGAGTAAATGTAAAATGCCTGTTAGATATGCTACGTAAAGACATAAGAAAGAGAGGATGTCCAAGGGCTCCACAATTAGAGACCAGAGTAAGGGTGGAGAGAGGGGGGGGGAGGGAGGGAGGGAGGGAGAGAGAGAGGGGGAGGGGGAGAGAGAGAGAGAGAGAGAGAGAGAGAGAATAGCTGCCAGATACCACTCATGGCCCACTGAGGTTAGTGGGCTATGAACATGGTGTAATTTTCTCCTGCAATGTTTGATTGTTCATGTGCTGGTGAAGAGTTACAGGTAGCCAAGGGAGTTGACCAAACAGGTACTACGCGATGAGGGCAGGGCAAGGGATACAAGTATGTAGGCCAGAGTGCCAGAGTGATTACAGTGATTGAGCACAGCATTTAAGCTGGGTAAAGAAGGATGCGAAGAGAGAAGGTAGGAAGGATTGTGAAAATGGGATAGGTTGATGGATTGAAGACAGGAGTAGATGCTTTAAGGAGGGATAATGTACAGATATGAAATTCAAACCTGCATATTTTTAGGGATGTCAATGGGAATCAAAGAGGACTCCTACCTTACCTTCAGATCTAGTGGCATGTGGTATGTGGGAAAGAAAACAGCTATGCCTTAACAGGGCCTCACAGTACATCACCAGGAAAAACCAGTTTCTATTAAGACAAGAGGGTGAAGAAAACAATCACAGAAGACATTTAAGATGTTGGGGATTTTCACAAGCTAATTGTGGAAGGGGTCAGCAGCTGAATAGATGGGAGATGCAGCTGGGGAAGTTGGTGCTTGGAGTCATGTGACTATTAGATATTAGATATTAGGTGTGAAAAACGACCTCAGGGGCCTGGACCTTAACGGATATGATCCAGCCATGATGAGATTAGCTCACATGGCCCCTGCCCTCCCCTCTGTTAAGGACATTTGTGTTGGGAGACATGGGAAAGAGAGGAGCACAGCCAGGAGCAGGGCAGGTTATCGGGCCTACCTGAGTCCACAAAGGTTATTTTACCCCTAATATCTTCCCCTAATAACTTCAATCTGCTAATTATAAACCTAGTTCTAATTACTGTCCACACATGAAAGTGATAAAACACTATTTATTAAAAATTATTCTAAAAATAAAATTTGCCTGAACTATGTGAACTCTCAGCAGTTTTAACTAACTTTTGCTCCCATTAGTTTAGCTGTACCTCTTCCATAAAAAGAATATTCCATTTACTACATAATTCTTTATCCCTATCTCTTGAATCTTAAGAATTTACTCTTTTCATAGAGCTGCAACATTATCTACTAGAGTTTTAGCAATTTATTAAAGGGAGGCACAGGTAGTTTCAGAAAAAGCATTCATGCCCCACTGGCTGAAGGATGTCATTTCCTTTGGTTTCTTCACATCTCATGTTTAATGCTCCTTTCTCTCCTCCTGGCCCCCTAGTGGAGTTGACATACTGCCTTCCCTTTTACTGTCCATTCCTGCTGCTTCCTCCTTCTGCCTGCTCAGTCCCCCAAACTGTCTTGCTCCTCAATAGAATAGTCTCAGTTAGGTTTTAGGAGAAATTTGATCACAGAGTAATTAGCTCTATCTAAGCAATGATTGATTGAAAGGTAAAAATAGGTACTTTCAGCAAAAGAGAGAAAAGAGTTTGTTAACTCAAATACACTTGTATTAGATAAAAATATGTATATCTTTTAACTGAGGAGCTGTGAGGAAGAACTACCTACCAGTGGCCTTCATCTACTCTTAACCTGTTCCTGTTTCCATTACTCCCCCTGTGTCCATCACAGCACGGGCACCACACATAATTGAAACTCAGAGGCATGACACATCAAGGCTCACCCCAAATCAGGAGTTAAGATATGCCATTCCATTTCTAAAACACTCTCTCCTCTATTAGAACCACTAGCCTCTGTTAGTTTTTTTTCCCCTACAAATGCTTCTTATTAGTGGAAAGGACACTTTTTTGTTTGTTTCTGAAAACAAGTGCCATCAAACATTTGGCCATATTAATCTCCCATCTGTAAAACACACTTTCCTGGGATTACCAGCAGGGTGTGTGTCCTCTCTGAATGTTTTCTGGGGAATGGGAATTTATTCAAGAAAATTAATTTGCAAACAGATACAGCTATTGTTGGATGAATGGATTTTCTCTTGGCACTTTGAGGTACAGCTCTACGGGTATCTGGGTTATTGGCACTCACTGAAGTTCTTAGACTGTCTGCCAGACCCATTCCTATAATGCTGTATGAAAATATATGTGACAATTCTGCAGCCCAGAATACAGCTTGGCATCTAGCTTCCAGCTCTATTTGAGTAGTGAAATGAATTTTGTAAACTCTTAGATTCATAGATGTGGCCATTCAGTTGCTTTGCTTATTTTTACTTATTAATATAATACTTTCACCATTTCCATTCCTTGCTTTGGATAGTCTCAGGGTTTTACCACATGGAAACAAAACTTCTTGAGATTCAACAATACATAACAATCCACTTAGAACTGACCCATTCTGGAAATCCTTTTTCTCTGAATAGAACAAAGTAGCTAGACTTTCCCCAGGAAAGCAATGTGTCGAAATGGATGGGTAGGTAGGGCCTCCAACTATCAGTTTAAAAAAAAAAAGTGGATATGAGGCTTGATGGCAATAATTTGCTTACATTTTTTGTTTTGTTTTTAATTGTATTCTTATTGCTTAATGTAGAATCAAAATTCAACTAAAGGGACCTGAGGTAATATTAACAAATGTTTATTCATCAATCTGTACAGAGAACTTTGATAGAAAATGGCATGTCCCAGAAAGCCTTCCATTACAGTGTAAAAATTCCCTTTCACAAAAAAATTCTCCTTCCCAAAATTTTCCACGCAGCCAATGATAAGTATTATGATTCCTTGATCATCAACTATCCAAGCACACTCAGATTTGGGATACCAGCGATCGTGGTTAGTTCCTGTAAAGATGTGATGATAAAGAGCCAGCAAGAACAGTCCTCGGTGACACAATGAAGACAGGAAATAAGAAATACGGTGTCTGTTTCCCAAACTGATTTTACAGGCATCCATTTACTGTAATGGCCCTGGGTACTCAATCAGTTTCACCATTTGTGAAAGAAGGAGATTAGAAACAAATTAACTTGAAGTTCTAATGTCATGTTTCACAGCTCCTAATATTTGAGTTTTAACTTGTTAGATATTCTCTTAAAATCCCCAAAATTAAATTTTAAATGTGATGACTAATTCACCAATTGTTTTATTTTCCTAAAGTGAACTTGCATGCATCTCAATCAAGTATCAAAGGCCTACAGAAAAGGATATTTTACCAAAGGAATACTCTTTCCATGGGCCTTTCCTCGTTCAGGAAGAGGCCATCTTTGTGCAGAATTCCTGGAGGAGAAGAAAAGAGGCTGACACTTCTAAGTAATAGTGTAAGTGGAAAGAACATGAGAGCCAAGTTGAATACAGAAAGGCTTGCTCACAGCAGAAGGCAAATTTGCTTTCCCCATTAACAGAAAACCTGTTAGAGATTTTTTAGGCAGGAGGGAAAAGAATTGTAGGGAAAGGAAATTGTTTTTCCTGGTTTTCCATCTGCTGGACTCCTGTTCATGGGAAAGAAAAATCATTGGGAGGAAAATGCAAGGCTCTAAAAAAGGAGCATTGACTTGGCTCCTGCCCTTTCCCTACGTGCAATTTTCCTGTGCTCTTTAAGAATATGTGTATTCTTGCCCCCTTTTATCACTTACATATTTTTTAAAAAACAAAAAACTCTAAGGAATTTAGAACTGGGCTATTGGTTTGCCCCTTATAAGGCAAAGTCTCAGATGCCTATAAAATAGCTGATGGAGAGCAGTTCTCTTCTTATCAGTGGGTTCCAACATACTATATTTCAAATGGCCCCTCCTGAGGGGAAAGACGCTGAAAGAGGGTGTAAATCAATATGACCTGCAACTCTTTAATAGTTAGAGCTCCTGCAATACTTAATGTTCCCATCCTCGTGGGAGAGCAGCTATTCTGATTCCTGTTAAAGGAAAAGCTGTAATACTCTCCACAAAATGGATTGGTTAGTCAATAGCCAGATGATTTGTCTGTTTACCCTGGACATGTTATATTCCTTCCCCAGTGGAGAATTATTCTTAAAATTCTAAATTAGTATTCTTTAATTATTATTTTTTTAAAATGAAGGTAAGTTTGTTTTCATTCTACACACTATGTGTGTGTGTGTGTGTGGGGGGGTTGTGTGTGTGAGTTCATCTACCAACTTTTATTTTCCAAAAAAATCTTCATTTGTGTTCTCATGTCTTAATTCTTAACACAATTCGTAAAATGGCCATTAAAATTGACCTTGCATAATGTGTATATACCCAGGAAAAATAAGCCTTAGTAAGATACTAGTTGTATTTTAGCTGTTTTTTTCCCATTTTGAGCAGCAGACTCTTGACCCTAATAGGAGGTGAGCTCTATACTTGTGCTGTCCAATTCAGTACCCACTAGCCACATGAGACAATTTAAAATTAAATTAATAAAAGTAAAATAAAATAGAAAATTTAGTTCCACGGTTGCCTAGCCACATTTCAATTGTTCAGCAGGCACATGTGGTTAGTGGCTGCCATACTGCACAGCACAAATGTACAGCATTTCCATCACTACAGAAAGTTCTATTGGACAGCACTGGCCCAGACCATTTGAGTGACTCTGTATGGCGATGCCTACAGAGGTTATTAAACTAAGCTTCCCAGAAAGGTATAAAACATTTTGAAGACAATTACTGATCTCATGCTCTGCAGAACAATGAATATATAATTTATTTTTGAGGCAGTCCTTGTTTTTTATTAAAATCTTGGGTACTTGGCATCTTAGGCAATGATATCTTTAATGGCCTTTCGTGGATGAGACAGTTTTTACATGTTGCTGACCAGTGAGTATTTACTTAGCCTTTCCCCACACCCAACAATTTAGGTTGCACTCTGTCTTCACAGTGGTTTGAGCCATCATTTAAATATTCTGCTAATTTCTACTCTAATATTTTATTTAAAATAATACTATATAATAAAAGGGTAATATGCAAATAAACCGAAGCAGAACAACTGAACAACCAATCAAAGCGTAATATGCTAATGATATGCTAAGATGCTCAACCACTTGCTATGACGTGCACTGACCACCAGGGGGCAGACAGTCAACTGGTCGACCAGTCGCTATGATGTGCACTGACCACCAGGGGGCAGATGCTTCGACCAGTAGGTTAGCTTGCTGCTGGGGTATGGCTGATCAGGACTGAGCGAGATGGGCTGGACACACCCTAGAGCCCTCCTTGGGTCCCTCCCCAGCCTGATCGTGCACCTGTGGGGTCTCTCAGCCTGGCCTGCACCCACTCAAAATCGAGGACCCCTTGGGGGATGTCGGAGAGCTGGTTTCAGCTCGATCTCACAGGCCACTCTCCTTGGGAGGGCGCCAGACGCAGGGCTCATGGCTGGGGAGCGCTGCTGTGACAGCGTGAGCCTCTCCAGATTGGGACTGGTTGGGCGTGAGCCCACCGCAGGCACAGTGGAGCCGGGATGAGCAGGAGCGGCAGGGAGGAGCTGCAGGTGGCGTTGGACTGCGGGTTTTGGCCTGATCCCTGCTGGCCACCCAGAGGGATCCCACCCATGCATGAATTCGTACACCAGGCCTCTAGTAAAAATATAAAATGATAATATGCATCCAAAGATGTGCATGTTGCATAACTGTAATATAACCATCAACAAGAACGTTAGATGCAGCCAAATTGGTAAACCTTTACTTCCAATGGTATAGTTCAAGAACAGAATGATGTAATTAGGCATGTGCAAAGTAGTGAGTATTAAGCTTCAGTTGGATGGTCGGTGAATCTAGATAGGACAAGCTGAGTGGAGGAACACAGAAAAGGTTAGTCTGGGGTACTGGCAGGAACATTCCCTTCCATCTGGTGATACCACTAACTACTGTGGCTGCACAAGAATAACTAGAGGATCTCTTGGCTCGCAGATCTTTGAAGCACAATCTGCTATCCAGAAATCAGTCCTATGGCCCCAAAGTTCAAGAAACTTGGAAATCTATATATTCTCATAGCCTATGAAGAGGAAATATGTGATGACTTATCACAATGGTTCTTCCATATCTCATTGGTCTATCCATACAGAAAATACCCTGGCATTTCACTTGATTTTTGGCTAATGGAACTCACTTGCCTCCTGCCCAAGAAAGAAAAACCCCTCTCATCACTGCATCCAGCTTAGAGACCAGGATCTCAGAATGATTGTTTTAGCCTCCATATGGTCGGGATGTGATGACTTTGTACCAGATAATCTTAGGGTTAAAAATGGAAGGTGTAGACTCCCTATCTCTTCTCCCAATATGAAACACTGGAGCAAAGACAGAATTCAGTTGAACGAGAAGAATGCAGCCACAAAGCAGTCATTGCTTCGTAGCAATTTAAATGTCCCTCTGGCAGAATTTGTGAAGTTCCTGCTCCCCAACCAGGGAACAGGAGAGGTTCCTAATGCAGGCCCTGATTCAGCTTTCTAGGGGAACATTCTGGGCCATTGTAGCTTCTGGCTCTTAGTCCAGAGGCTCTTCCTTAGTCAGTATCCTCCTTGGCAATATCTGAAGTGTGAGGGAGATGGGGAGAGGAAGCATGCTCTACTTAAGGGCTATTCATAGCCTTTGAAGTCTCTCTCCTGTTCATGGAAGCACCCAAGAGCTGTTTTAAGTTTGGAACAAAGGCTTTATTAGTAAAGGCTCATGGATTCTTTGTTAATATAATTCTCTTGGTAATTTGAAAGGCTTCTAATTCACTTGCCTTCAGCCAATTCCATGTGCCGGTAACTACAACCAAAATTCTTTCTAAACACAGTTGTCCATGTAATGGGTGCCTACCCTGAGGTTATATGAAACAATGAAATAATGAGCCACATCCTTACCTTGACTGGCTCCCTGAGTCATGTGATTCAGCTGCAGTTTTCATGGACCTTTGTCACTCAAAGCCCAGAGTCTCAGGAAGCTCTTTGTTTTGGTGTCTGCTTGCCAATTCAGGTAACACACAATGGTACAGCTTGCACACAGTAATTCTGTTTTCTGGATTCTTCCCCTAAAGCTGTAAGCTGAGAAGGTGCAAAGTCTCATATAGTAGATAATAACCTTTAAAATAGGTCTCATAACATGCACCATCTTTTTGGCATCCATATCTGTTTCTTTGCTGCTTGTTCTCCAAGTGTTAAGCACCTGCCCAATATTCCCAGTTAGTGTTAGAATAGCACCTTATTTCCAGTACCAGCCAGGCTTTGATCATCAAGTCCACAGGAACCTTTCTAGGAATTTCAGGTAGAAACAGTTTTATGGTAACACTGGAAAGGTGGTGAAATGCAGATCAGGAGGCCACCTCCAGCAAATCCTTAAGGCACCTGGGCAGAACCAACAACTATGACTCCCTCCTTGACAGGCCTGAGGGATCCATTTTGTCCCAACCCCATGTCTGCTCTATGCTGAGACATCATCCCTTGCTCAATGCTCTTACTGGATATACAGATGGATCTAAAGTCTTCTCTTGTTAGTTCTAGTAAGGCTGCTTAATGCTGCAGGTCTGTCTCTTTACACATTTCTCTGTCTGTGGTCTTCTCTCAGCTGCATTTACTCTGTAAACTCCACATTCCTCTGAACTGGTGGCTTTGCCTGGCCTGAGAACGGACCCCATTCGGCATGTCTTTTAGCAACAGTCCTAGGGCATGTCACAAGCGGTCAATATTATATGGATTACAATTTCAGTAATGGGTAGATGAACAGAATAAGTTCCCTTTGTTGATGATAGAAATTGTGAATTCAGAGAACTATTTTCTTCAAATTCTATATGGCTCCTGCTGGACTGTGGCTGATTAGAGGTCACAGCAATACAATCTCTAGAAATTCCAAGCACTTTTCAGGGAAAAGGGACTTATTACTAGAATAGGGAGAAAGCTGGTGATCCAGGCTCTCCTCTATGCCAGCCCTTCTCTGCTTTTCACAGAGGATCGAACAAGAGTGAAATATAATAGGGGTCTTCTTATAAAATTATTTTTTAAATGCCAGACAGCAGTATGGCACCAAAGGGCCCTATGCGATCTTTGCGTCCTATATCCTTAGAAGGTAACATGATACCCAGTTCTTTGTTCCACCAGCTTCAACATAATGGAGGCTTTAGAAGTTGCAGTTAAAATTCAAGTAAATTTCAATCATCAGTTTTCCTTTACCATCTTTCTCTGTATAAAGCTATAGCCCTTTCCACCTATTCGCAAACAAACCTAAAAGGAGCATCATAGTCATTTTATAGGCAGCCAAAATTTTACTAGGGGAATAAAAGACATGGAACGAACAATGAAACATCACCAGAGACCCCTAATGGTATTTGACAACCTGCCAGAAGACAGAATAGACACTAAGACAGAATCAAAGACCAGCCAACAGGCATGTTGATCTGCCACAGCTGTCCAAACCTCCCAGAAATGCATTGGAAATTAACACATAATTGCTGTTTTCTAATTTTTGTTTTTCCCAGAAGTAAATATGAGAAAGGACTTTTGTTACTACATTTATACTTTTTAAAAGCACACTAATTATCCTCCCTCCTCAAAATGCAAACCAACAAATTTTTAAGCATGAAAATAAGAAAAAGAAGGAAGCTATATAAGGGATTCTAAATAATGAAAATCACAGTGAGAAAGAAGGAGTTTTTTCCTTTTACCCTCTTCTACGATATGAGAGCAGAGGGACACTCAATGAAATTAGATGGCAGTAACTTTAGATCTAATAATAGGTAACACTTCATTAGCTGAGGGGGTATATGGAATTCTCTGCAGCAAGAGGTCATGAGATGAGCACAGAGGCTGGATTTTAAAATGGAGCAGATCATTTTACGTCCACTAACAGACTCCTGAGTGTGGCAAGTAAAGATAATGAAAAAGGTAATCTGATCACTGGCATCAGGATACAAACCAGTTGCTTCAATCAGCCTCCAAAAGAACTGCCTCCCTCTCTTACAGGGCATTTTATAACTGAACGAATGGGCCTGGTTCTATATACCTTCCTATGACCCAGGTGGGTTTAAGTCATTACTGGAGAGAAGGTTCTAGGCCAGGGTGGGCAAACTTTTTGACTCGAGGGCCACAATGGGTTCTTAAACTGGACCGGAGGGCTGGAACAAAAGCATGGATGGAGTGTTTGTGTGAACTAATATAAATTCAAAGTAAACATCATTATATAAAAAGATACGGTCTTTTTTTTTTTTAGTTTTATTCATTTCAAATGGGCCGTATCTGGCCCGGGGGCCGTAGTTTGCCCACGGCTGTTCTAGGCTCATTGATTCAATATTCAAATGCTTAGAGCACATTATAGTAGTCCACAATCCTGGGACTTATTCTTAAATGATGTGAAATATACATATCTTAAATTGTCTAATTGCAATGGGAGTCTTTATTCATCACCGGCCTTCCACAGTCATAAACAGCAAAGGAGCCATAACTAGAAATTTTGTATAAGTCACTTGGGCAAAATCTCAAAGCTACAATTACTCTGGTTTAGGTCTACACAGCTGAAAATTATAACACTGTAATATTATGCAAATCGACCTAATAATACCATCCTCTGGCTATAATAATTGCATCAACATTACTATGAAAAAGTGGGGGACAATAACTGTTTCTTTTGAATATCACATATCCTATATAATAAAAGGCTAATATGCAAATCGACCAAACATTGGAACGACCGGTTGCTAAGATGCACACTGACCATCAGGAAGCAGACGCTCAATGCAGGAGTTGACCCCTGGTGGTAAGTGCGCTCCCACAGGGGGAGCACCGCTCAGCTAGAAGTCCGGCTCACGGCTGGCGAGCACAGCTGTGGTGGCGGGAACCTCTCCCACCTCCACGGTAGTGCTAAGGATGTCCAACTGCTGGCTTAGTCCCGCTCCCCATGGAACATCCCCTGAGAGCTCCCGGACTGCGAGAGGGCACAGGCCGGGCTGAGGGATCCCCCACCCCACACCACCCGAGTGCATGAATTTCGTGCACTGGACCTCTAGTTTTATATAAATGCAAATCAGGCAATGCTAGGCATTGTTTGTGGGCAAAGGGTTGCAATGGGAATGAAGCAGCAAGGCCATGTTCAGGGAGCACACAGCATAGGGGAGAAGGCAGAGCTATAGTTTTTAAATGTTCCAAACACAGTGTTTCTCTTATTCGAGTCTTAGAGAAGTGAATGACTAACTCAGATGAAGTTGCTAACCCAGTTCTCTCTGCAGCAGCTGTGAGAGAGGGATAACTGTTCTTATCAATCAGTCTCCATTGGAAGCTGAGTTCATCACCTTAAATATCAAGAATTATAACACTGAGAATAATACCATCCTCTGGCTATAAAGGGATTCTTTCACCTAGCAAGCCAGGTTCTTCTAAATGCTTCTAAAAGCATCAAATACATGTTACTTGTGTAGACAATTCACACGACTTGCCCCACCCACTCCATATGCAGAAAACAGTAAAACAGTTTGTGTGGATAGATCCTAAATCTATTATTTTGCTTACTTATTAAATAAGCAAACATTTACACTGAGTGGTCATATTATTATGACCACCCCATCAGTACTTTGTTGGGCCACCTTTTGCCTTCAATACTGCGGTGATTCTTCTTGGCATTGACTCCACGAGATGTTGAAAGATGATGCGAGGAATCTGACACCATGCCTGATGAATAGCACTGTCCAGTTCTGTGAGATTTGATGGTTGTGGAACCAGCTGCCTGATGGCTCTTTTAACTTCATCCCACAAATGCTCAATTGGATTGAGATCTGGTGATTGTGGGGGCCACCTAAGCAAGGTAAAGTCTCCCTCATGTTCTTGAAACCACTCCTGCACAATACGAGCACCGTGGCATGGCGCATTGTCTTGTTGGAAGAAGCCAACTCCATTGGGATACGCCATCAACATGATAGGATGAACTTGATCAGCAATGATACTTAGGTGTGTTGTGCTATTCAGAAGTTGTTCCACACGAATTAAAGGGCCCAAATCATGCCAGGAAAACATGCCCCAAACCATAACACTGCCCCCACCAGCTTGAAGGGTTGTACTCATGCATGTGGGGTGCATGCTTTCATGCTGTTTCCGCCAAATTCTCACTCTGCCATCTGCATGATGCAACTGGAAATGCGATTCATTGGACCACATGACTTTTTTCCAATGCCCGACTGTCCAATCCTTGTGTTCCTGTGGGATCTGGAGATGTTTTATCTTGGTAACTGCAGACAGCAAAGGTGTTCGAACAGGCTTTCGGCTTCCATAACCCATACGACGCAGTGTACGGCTAATTTGCCTACAAATGTCAGGTGGTCATAATAATCTGGCCACTCAGTGTATATTCAAGAAGTGTAAGGTCCAGGGCAGGAGATAAGGCCAGAAATGGAACCAGGTTGTCAAAATGTAATAAGAATGAATACTATATGTTGAAGGCTTTCCATGCCAAGCCAGAAGGTTTGGAATTTATTCTATAGATAACAGATACCATTGACAATTTTGAGCTGGGTAATAGCATCATTAAATATGAGTTCTCAAAATAACCCTCATATGGTAGTATAGAACTATTTGAAGGGGAAGCAACAAGATTTGTTAAAAAGCTATTTCAATACCCAGGAAAAATGACGAGGATCCAAAATACAGTAATGTCAGTGAAAAAATAAACAGAAGACAATGTCTTCAAGAGAAATGGCACCTTCAGAATGTTGTGACTAACTTAATATGGGGAAAGTTCTTAGAGTAACTCCAACGGATCAGACAATGCCATGATTTGAGACATGAGAATGGTTCACTAGCCTATCTATATGTCAAAACCCCCATGAAGTTTCATAAAAATACAGATGTCCCTGACCCAGTCCTAGATATGATGACATGGTAGGGCTGGAATCAAAGCCAGGCACTTGTGTGCTTCACAAATCTCACAGGTGAGGTTGATGTAAAGCCATACTTAGAAGCATTGACATAGGGAATATAGGAAACCTGCAGATTTGGCTAGTGAAGGAAAAAGGTAACTTTCCTTTTGAAAATAATGCAATTTTTTTTACTTGTGAAAATAAAAGACCTAAAGGGGACTGGGTCTCTCTTATGTATGTGCCTTGCTCTGTATCTGGCACACGTGGTGTCTCATAAGTATTAATTTAATTGAAGGAGTGAACATCCGTGGCCAATCAAAACCATGGGAGTGGATTTATTTCCTGAGACACAACATGGCAGGATGGAAAAAAGACAAACTTTGCAAACTGAAGGTTCCAGTTCCAGCTCCAGCATTCCCTGGCTGGCGGCACTGAATAGGTTACTCAGTTTCTCTGAGATTTAGTTTCCTCAACTTTGAAATTGCTTCAATGCTTCTTGAGAGAACTAAGTTACATATATATATATATATATATATATATATATATATATAGCTATGTAGTATAATTGATAGATAAGTCACATCATATTGAGTATATAAATGGTAATTATTGATATGTTAATTATTATCCTTATATGGACTTTGAAGTGACAGATGATCTAGGAAAGTTTGTAAGTCAAAGAAGAGGGACAATAACCCTTAAGTTCATAAATAATAAAAGGGCAGACAGGAGAACAAAAAGTAATAAGAGTCCAAGAGAGTGAACTCCTTTGTTTAGGGGATTATGTATTCCCAAATATTCACTTGCTTGCAGTGGCCACACCCATTCTGACCACTATCTCTGTCCCCAGGTGTGACTGACAAGCAAGTATCTTTCCTATGTCAACCTAACTTCACTATTTTCCCTTTGTTAGATCCCTGGGGAGTGTGAAACTGCAGGTTCCTGGTAAAGCTGCACAAATGACATGCCTATAGTGTCTCACTTCCCCATTTGCTCCTTTCCTATTAATAATAGCTAGGTAATTACAATGGTGTCATTCAGACAATAGTATAATCTATATTATTTCCTGTCCCCACCTAGCACCATGCATAGTTATCACAAGATTATCCTATATAATAAAGAGCTAATATGCTAATTAGACCAAACAGCAGAACGACTGTCCAAACGACCTTCCAGAGGAAGCTGGGGCTGCGAGGGCTGGGGAAGCAGTAAGGGCAGCTGTGAGGGCTGAGGCAGCTGGGGCTGCAAGGGCCTACCCTTGCATGAATTTTGTGCATCGGGCCTCTAGTTAAATATATTCCCTATGTTGTACTTTCAAGTAACACATTTAAAGTAAATGAGATTACTGGTCACACAGAGAATTGGGAGAACCCAGTCATAGGGATTTCAAGTACTGTAAGGGCAGGAAAACTACGCACATTACAAAGGCAAAGACTGATGGAGTCTGTTATTCTTTAGAGATGAACAAGTGAATATGAAGAACACTTTGTGAGACCATGATAAGCATCCTTCCATGAATTTAAGAAATTAAGATAAAATAAAACTTGATTAATCTCTACTATTCTGAAAAATCTTTTCCCTGAGAGAAAATAAAGAAAAGATAACTCCAATGGGGTTTTATCAACTTCCTCATGCTTCCTGTTTGTTCTTATCAGTCTCTGTTGAGAGAGAGAAGAAAAGGCAAGTATTTGAAACCAGAGAATGCTGGATATAAATTTGAAAAGTATTGAGACTTTTCTTTAGTATGTTTAATTTTCTCAGGCTTCTTTGGAAACTTTTTGCAACTAGTTCCAATATAGGTATGGTAAAATGTATTCAGACTTAGGTAGTTACCAGAGATGAAAAGGTGCATTGAAACAAAGCATTTAAATAAAAAAAGAAAAATGAAACAATAGAAGGCTTTGAACTGTTTGCACAAACATTAAACATATCCACAAGATAGCCTGGCCTTTGCTAAACTCATTATGAGATGGTGTTTTGTTTCATGTTTAATGAAGTAGCCCTATAATATTTCAAGATATTCATTTTAATACAATCAGTATGCATTTTGCAAGCTCTTCCCGCCACTGGGGAGCTTTAAAAGTTTAGAAGGCACATCACAGAGCCAACTAGCTAGAAAGGTCAATCTCCTGCCTTTCTCAGCCCTCTTTGGTATTCACTGCTCCGGCTTTTTGTAGTCATCAGAGTAACAGCCCAACTCCATATGTCTGCAAATCACAGGGAACAGAGAGGTCCCATGGGAGTCCTTTCCTTAGACATGGGGGCACAGCCTTCCATCAGAGCAGGAACTAGACAAGAAATCTCTCCGCACATCCTTTCGTCTTTCCACTCTGACCTGTATTTCTATCCTGAATCCTGTTGAGAGATCCAAGAATCATGGAGCAAGTTCTCTATAATTGCATTTGTAAATTCTCCATCTGGAGAGTGTCTCTGATGCCAACTTTGATATTGTATTGGCATCCCAAAAAAACATGGGCAGCGAGTTCCACTTGAATGTCCGATTTTACCATGTCACAAAGAAATCCCAACACATCTAGCCCATCACTTAGGTTTGATAACCACAAGATGAAAAATTTAAATTCATACAGGAAGAAGATTGTGTTTTCTTAAAACCCAAATAAATTCATTTGTTTTCCATGAATCCCACTTATTAATATGAATCTGTGGCTTAAAAGAACAGTATATGTCCTGCAGCATTTAAGGTATTTCTAGAGATGCAGGGAGAAGAAAATCTGCTAGCTTGGTGGCGTTCCATGAGGCTAATTGCCTAGAGAATTGATGTAATAACGCAATGGCAACAGGCTGTGCTCGATATATTGCACTTTTAGTGCAGCAGGAAAACTGGAGCGGCAGCTTTTGCTCGTTTCTCAGCTTAAGGAATTACATTCTTCCTCAGTTGGTAACATTAATGATCAGAATATGTTGTCACAGAACTTTGGAATTTAATCTAGCCATGTGGATCTTTTGGAGGTGCTTTTTTGAGTGCTTTAAATCTTAATTCCTAAATGCATCTTCATATAACAGATGTTAAAATATGTACAGTACTAGTAATGGTATTTACCTGCCTGTATGTTTTCAACAGCCCCACTTACATGTATTAATGACACCTCCGTGCCTCCTAGACCTACGTTCTTTTCACTGGCTTCCCACACCATCTGGCCTGTGGTCAAGCCTATTCAGAACTGGACCTCGAACAGAAACTCTGGGAAACACCAGGTGAAGGAATGTGTGGGACTCATATCTTCTTCTTCTAACTTGTTTTCCTAATAAAATGCTTTGCTGTGATTCAAGTCTCTTCCTTGATCACAAGGGAAGGTTTTGAAAGACTGCCTATATAAATTTGTCAGGGTCCATATGCACTGCCTACTTGTTATTATCATCATTATTAAAGAGAAGATATGCAGTCCCATGGGACAAAGGTATAATCAAGGGGATAAAAGTGATAGCAGTAAGAGTAGGATATGTACTATGACTTTTACATGACTTCCTTCACTTTTCATCCTACAGACTTTGTCCGCCAAACTAATCTTCTCCCTTACTTTTCAACCTGGAATACGTGGTGCCCTATTACTGGGGCCTGCACCATGGTCTCACAGCTTCCTCATAACATCCTGGTCCATATTCCAGACTTTTCTAGGCCACTCTGCATTATCTCTGCCTGGAGCTGTGGGGCATTCCACAGCAAACTGGCATGGCCCAGCATGGAGCCAGCACAAAGTGCTCAGCACAGAACCCAGGAACATTCTGGAAATTCTACTCATTCTGCAATGATGCTCAATTATGAAAGCTTTGCTGCTGTTAATCCCAGTCTTCATTTCCTTAGTCAGACATGTATCTGATGGTTGTTTTGTCATTTGTCCTATTATTTCTAACACAAATGAAAAAAATATGGAAAACAAGAGTGGTAAAAACCTTGCTAAGAAAAAAATCCATTTTCAATTAGGAAACCTTTTAGAACAGCCATATGGCTGCCTTCAGTCCTTCCATCTCTATTTTGTCTACTCAACAAACATGACTTCCCAGGAGCTCAATGCATCCTAAAAGTGCCAAAGGAAAAAAGGATATGAAGATGCCTTCATAGTCTTTCTACCCCAGACCTAAAACTTAGCATCACTAATTTCCTCCCTTTAAGTTAAAAAGTCCTGGAGGCATTATCAATATTTACCTATTTCAGCCTAAACTTTCTGTAAACTTGATTCAGAGACTGTGTTCAGAAACTATAAAATAACTGAATAAAAGGAAGCAGAAGAATAACCAACACTCCCAGGTACCAGATGTTGGATGCCGTGCATATAAAGTAGCCAGGGGGTTTCTGGGTTCCATCCGTATGCTTTTAATTTATGCACACTCACCCCTAACCCTTGTTTTCAGGTGCTCAGAGACAGAATTCTTTGAGACAAAGAAATTTAAAGTTGTAGTCCTGACATACTCCTTTCCTTTATTTAGGCATCACTTCTTTGTTAACCAAAATGCATGTACACTATTCTGAAAGCAATTTCTCCCCAAAGAATTGTATCATTTGTAACATATTTACAGTATAAAAATGGTCTTTTGATTCAAGAGCTATAAAAGAGGAGTAAATAAACCCTTTAGTCTTTGGAATTTTCCCCTCCATATTCCCAATTCTAGTTTCTCATGTCTACCCCAAACAAAGCAAGTCCCTGAAGGCAAAGATTCCTGAGAAGATGTGGATATGGGCTGAAGATTTCTTGGGCTTATTTGTCAGCTATGTAGTTTGGTGTGAGCCATGTGATACACTGCTGCAATATATCAAGCTGCTAACTCTGAGGCTGAGTGTTAATCCAGGACTCAAATGAAAATTTTCCTGTAACCTCCTGATGTTCGTCTTCTGCCCCCCCCCCCCCCCCCCCCCCCGCAACATTCAGGTCCTGGATGTACGCACAGAAGCACAGAACAAGTTTCAGCCACAACACACAGGCTCCTGCTGATGATTACACCTTGTGTGTTAAGCCTGCTAAATTCTAATGCTCTAATTCCATAGCTGTGTCCCCAAACTATTAGGTAATCAACCCAAATGTCAGCTATCCAGGATTTACTAAAGCGGTCACCGGAAATGGTGCTTGGAGCAAAAATGATAGAGAGCACCAATCTCTCAAATGATTAAAACTAGCTTTCTCCTGTTATCTTTTATTAGTCTTGTCTTCTTTACTTTTGTCATGTTTTCACTGATGATAAGCATAGAAAGTGGGATATTCTTCATTGTATGCCTTACATTTTCACATGAATGAGTTGTTCAGTTGAAGGAATATATGTAATCACCGTGATAAAGGCAACAATACAAATAGAGGGCTCTGTTCTCTAGGAGAAAGAAAGAAAAACTCATTTGATGATGTCAACCTAAGATTTTTGAGAAATAACAGATTGTTATGGATCAGTTGGTGGCAGGGTAGTGAAAACATCAGTGTGTGTGTGTGTGTGTGTGTGTGTGCGCACTCACGCACATGGTGTTGTTGTTGTGTGTGTGTGTTTTAATGCAACATAAATGCTCTTTTTACTTCTTCCCTTTATGAATCCATGGCAATGACCTTAGAGCAGAAACAAGGAACCCACTGCAAGAGGACTGCTTGAGATGGCATGACTGATCAGCACTCCATCAACCCTCTATATCTTTTCAGATCATATCTAACAGTGAGCTTCTTCCCTTTCTCATGCCTTCTAATTTTGCTGTTTTATTACTGGCCTAATGACTAAATGCATTTATTTATTCACTGGATGATTTCTTCTTTTTTTTTTTCTATCTTTTCAACCCAACACACTTTTAACATCATTTCAAACACAGCAGCTTTGGGCTGTAATATGAGCAAAACTCTCAATGATAAATAGTGTCCTGTTTAACTGACTATATTGATGTTGCTAAGCAGTGAGGGTTCTCACAGATCAGTGCATAAATGGCACCTGATGATAAGCGTGGGGAAAGGCTTTGTGCATCACACTGTACCTGCTAATCCACTATACATGTTGTATTTAATGAATAACTAATGTGTACCAGTAAGAGATATAGAGTCAGGGCCAGACAACCCACTGGAAGAAGCAATACTTTAGTCGTGACTAGATCACCAGGAGAATGTTTATCGTCTCTAAAGCAGCTACAGAAAATTTACAAAAATTACCCAGGTATATCCACCCAACCCCATTTGCGAAAAAGCTGTCCTATTCCCTTCCTTAATCCCCATTCTCACCCACCTCACCTCCCCTCACCCCAAGGTGTACATTTTCAACATTATCAATAGGAAGTTCCTTGCCAAGGCAGAGAGAGTGAACAAAGATATGAAGGCATGCATCCTCGTCATACGAGTTGTAACTCGAATTTCATGTCCCCATAGAAACAACATGAGTACTTACAGGTACATATAGTTGAAATAGCACGCCTCATGTAACTCCTCCAGGAAATAGTGAGTGGCACAGGTTTGCTGGGGAACATGCAATTTTAACCTTCGAGAAATTTATTGTTTTAAATAGGAAACGAGGTTGTCAGTTCTGAAAACTAACAATGTAAAACTTTTTTTGGGGGGGAGCACTTGCTGACTGACTATATTTCAGGCACTGTAGTTAAAAAGGACAGGTATTATTATTCTCATTTCATAAATATGAAAATTGAAACTCAGAAAGGTTATGTAAATTGCCCAATTTACCACCTTTAAGTGCTGAAGCAGAGACTTGAATACTATAGTGTCTGTCGACAAACCACATTATTTTCAAACTCCTCTGGCTGATAATTTCAGCATGCAACTGGTTCACAGATTGGAAATTACCCACATTAAAAAAAAAGTGTGAACATGACTTTATTTTGCCGTTAACAAAATTAAAGCAAAAATTAAAGCAAAATTCATAATCCTGTCAACAGAGTAAGTCAAACTGGTTTCATTTTCCTGTATTCCTTTCAGGCTTGTTTGTGTTCAAATTTTGACTCAGCAGCTCAAAAACCACAACACCTTTGGCAAGTTATTTATTTTTTTGATACCTCAATTTCACATCTGTTAAAATGAAGGCAATGATAATACCCTCCCCATAGTACTATTGTGAGCATTCTCTGAGATAATGCGTGTAATATGCTTGGGATCATCCCTGGCATAGGATGCAAATTCAATCAGTATTATGTTATACTAGAGGCCTGATGCACGAAATTTGTTTCCGGGGGGGAGGGGGGTGAATCTCTCAGCCCGGCCTGCGCCCTCTCGCAATCCAGGACCCCTTGCTCCTAACTGCCTGCCTGCTTGCTCCTTACCGCCCAACTGCTTGCTCCTAACCTCCCATCTGCTCTCTCCATACCGCTTGGCTTGCTGCTCCTTAGCACTGCCACGGAGTCGGAAGAGGCTTTTGCCACCGCCACTGCACTCACCTCGCCAGCCATGAGCCTGGCTTCTGGCTGAGCAGTGCTCCCACTGCAGGAGCACACTGACCACCAGGGGGCAACTCCTGCATTGAGCACCTGCCCCCTAGTGGTCAGTGCAAGTCATAGCGACTGGTTGTTCTGGTCATTCTGCCGCAACTGTCATTGGGCTTATATATATATATAGATTAGAGGCCCGGTGCACAAAAATTTGTGCACTCGGGGGGGGGGGGGGGAGTCCCTCAGCCCGGCCTGTGCCCTCTCGCAGTCTAGGACCCCTAAGGAGATAACGACCTGCTGGCCTAGGCCTGTTCCCGGGTGGCAGAGGGCAGGCCCAATCCCTATGTGCAGCCCCTGGTCGGGCTCAGAGCAGGGTCGATTGGGGAGTTGGGGCGCCGCCCCCTGTCATGCACAGAGCAGGGCATTCGGGAGGTTGCGATGCCACCCTCAGTCATGATCAGGGTAGGGCCGATTGGGGGGTTGGGGCACCGCCCCTTGTTACACTCAAGGCAGAGTCGATGGGGAGGTTGCGGTGCCACCCCGTCACTCACAGAGCAGGGCCCATCAGGGGTTTGAGGAGCTCCCCCCTGTCACTCACAGAGTAGGGCCAATAGGGGAGTTGGGGCACCACCCCCTGTCACACACAGAGCAGGGCGGATCAGGGGGTTGGGGCGCCACACCCTGTCACACTCAGGGCAGGGCCAATGGGGAGGTTATGGCTCTACCCCGTCACACACAGAGCAGGGCCCATGCGGGGGGGAGGTTGGGGTGCCACACCCTGTCACACACAGAGCCGCAGGGCGATCAGGGGGTTGAGGAGCTCCCCCTTATCAGGCACAGAGCAGGGCTGATCAGGGGGTTGGGGCGCCTTCCCCTGTCACGAACAGAGCAGGGCGGATAGGGAGGTTGTGGCCCCGCCCCCTGTCACACACAGAGCCGCAGGGTGATCAGGGGGTTTGGGCGCTGCCCCCTGTCATGCTGATCCCAGTGCCGGGAGGCATATTACCCTTTTACTATATAGGATAGAGGCCTGGTGCACAAATGGGGGCCGGCTGGTTTGCCCTGAAGGGTGTCCTGGATCAGGGTGGGGTCCCGCTTGGGTGACTGGCCAGCCTGGATGAGGGGATGATGGCTGTTTGCAGCTGGCCACACACCCTTCAGGGTGGGGGTCCCCCTGGTGTGCCTGGCCAGTCTGGGTGAGGGGCTGAGGGCTGTTTTCAGGCTGGCAGGTGACTGAAGCTCCCAACCGCTCCTTTTTTTCTTTTTTTTTTTTTATTCTGGGCCAGCTTTAGCTCTGAGGCTTGGCTTCAGCTCTTAAGCCTCAGCTGCTGAAAGCAGATATCTGGTTTGTTTGGGTTCTATAATTGAAACAATGTTGTGGTCCTGCTGGCTGAAGCCCGGCTAGCTGAAAGCAGGTTTCTGGGGTTTTGTTTAGCTTCTATATTTGTAACAATGTTTCAAACTGAAAGCTCAGTGGCCGGCAGCGGCCGGCGGGGAACGTTGGAGTCCTCCATCACTGAAGCAAGCAAGCCTCCTGTTAGCTTCAAGCTGCCTGGCTGCCGGCCGCCATCTTGGCTGGCAGTTAATTTGCATATCACCCTGATTAGCCAATGGGAAGGGTAGCGGAGTGACACCAATTTGCATGTTTCTCTTTTATTAGTGTAGAATTCTTGTGATCATGCCAGATCCATCAGCCTATTTCTCCCTAATAGGGCAGTTGGGGCATGGGGGTGCCAGTAAGAACACATGTCCATGGGGCACTCCACACCTGAAGTCGACATCCGGACTTGTGAACACTGTTGGTCTCTGCTGATGGAAGGCTGACCTGGTTTGTTCCTTGGGTCTGTATTAGTTTCCTATTGCTGATGTAACAAATTACCACACATTCAGTGGCCTAAAATAATGTAACTATATAATTTTACAGTTCTGGAGGTCAGAGTCCTAAAAACAAGGTTTCAGTGGGGCTGTGCTCCTTCGGGGGGTTCTAGACAAGAATGTGTTTCCACTTTTCCAACTCTGGAAGCTGCCAACATTCCATGGCTCATCACTGCATCACTGCTCCAACCTCTGCTTCCATCTTCCCAACTCCTACTCTGACTCTGATACTCCTGACCCCCCTTTTCACCTTTACAAGGGTCGCTATGATTACACTGGACTCACCAGATAATTTCCACCTTAAGATCCTTAACTTTATCACAGCTGCAATGTCCTTTTCTGCCATATAAGTTAGCATATTTACAGGTCCTGGCATTAGGATATGGACATCTTTAGGAGGGTCATTATTCTGCATAACAAATACCCCTGACATCAATGTCCACTAAGTAGAGGTGCACATGTGACTTGTTCATTTGCTTGAACTCAGTATGACAACCCTCCCCTATGTATGTTTGACACACCTTAGTGCTCACCCTTGAGGTCTCAGTCACAGCTCCTGGGTAAATCCTGGCTGAACTGACCCTTCCATGGATTATGTGTCAAGATCGTCTCCCCCTCAAGACAAGCCTTTCATGGAAGGCTCTCATCTTAGCCACTTTCTTCTTCTCTCACAGTATCTACTGCACAGTCTCTCATTTTTGGACTCATGCCGTGCCAATGGGAGCGAGTGAGGGCTTAGCAGCTCTAATTCACAACTGTGTCTCTCTGCCAAAGCTGACTGTGCTGCCATGTTCATCCTGCTGGGTCTGCATTGTGGTGCCACAAGCTTACCAGGCAAGACAGATGTGCCTTTTCCCACCACCTAAAGTTCCACATGGAAAGTGGCAAATGGAAGGCTCCTTGCTTTTGGCTTCCCCATCACTGCATCTAATAGTATCATCCCCCAGCTGGGGGGTGGGGAGCAATGACAAGATGGCCTCCATACTTTACTTCCCTTAACTCCCTCTTGGTCTCCAACTTAATCATATGCACAAGAATGGGAGGGGCAGTGAACTGGCTTCCTTCCCTGTCCTTCGTTTTACTTCCCTTTCCTTCCTGAAGAGGCATTTTCCCTGCCTTAGACCCTAGAGCCCAATGGTAGGGAAAGCCTTTTGATAATGAAAAATCATAAAACACTATCTTTGTTACAGGGACCATTTTATATTCTATTTTCTTTTTTTTTTTTTTTGCTTTACCACACTAATCTTTTAGTTGGCTAAATAATATTTATAATTGTTATTTGTAACGACTACATAATATTCCTTCATAGAAAGAAACATTCTAAAGCATTGTAGTAGTGTGAGCAATAGGTAAATTTTGCAGGGTTGTCATGTTCTCTTTGAATTGTTTTCATAGGATAAATAAAAAACTCTTAATTGGAATTCTTGCATCAGGAGAACAAAAGTTTACAATTCTTAAACCACATTTTCACATTGATTTCCAAAAAAATGTCATTCCCATTTATACTGATAGCTACAATATGGGCCTGTGCACATTTCACAGTGTGTGTTTCAACATATAATATTATCATTTTTTAAGAAATGTGATGAATAATAGCAAATATGCATATGAAGTCTTATTCTAAGCCAGGCAGTATTTTATCAATTTCCATATATATATTAATACAAGCATAAAAATACATTAGATGCTCAGAGAATCCCTGCATTATATTTTATTCAATTTAACAGATGAAAACCGGAAGCAGAGAAATTAAGTAATCTTTCAGGTTCACACAATTAGAATGAGTTAATTTCGCTGATGCTCTAAATTTAACTTCTTTATAGTTTAGTTGAATATTTTTCCATATGCATGCTAATTATATCTCCTCTTAAGCAAATCTTACGGGAGTTTTACTGTGTGTATATTTTTTAAATTTAGCTTAAAAAGTACAGTTTTTAATGTAATATATGCTAAGCTTCTGGCTATTCTTTTTGTGATATTTTCACAGTCTATTAATAATAACTTTTTATATATTTAGTCTACCTGCTATGATAAAAATATAATTATTCATATAACCTTTGTCCTGGTGCTTTGTTTAAAAGAAGGAATACAAGAGGAAATTTTATAGACCAGTTTGTAAAAAAAAAAGAAAAGAAAAGAAAATAGCCTACTGGGATTTCTTAATACTCAAAATTACACATAATATCTAAAAGGACATTTCATCACATGTAATATTAACTTTAATTTATTTCACCTGGCATGCAATGAGCCATATTTCTTTCAGTGGCTAAGCTGTTGCCAGGTCCTAAATTAGGCTCTTATGTTAGCTGCATTAACTCCTCAGGAGAGGATTGCTGCAGAGTACAGACAGTGCATTCGGAATGGCAGTGAGGTTGTACTTGCTGGAGAGAGAGAGACCTCGGCCAGGGGAAGCCACTGCGCATGGTCACAGGAGGCCTGCCATGCTGACAGGTGGCCTGTCCCCTGGGCTGCGGGCAGGGGCTGCTCTCAGCTCAACTGTGACTGGCAATGAAGCTGGCTGGACAGTTGACTCATCAACTCAGTCCATACCTAAGAGCTAAATGGAGACAGGAAGCTTGACAAGGTCCTGATCTGTTCTTGGCAGGATGATAAAATGTGTAAAGTTTATTTATTCTACTACAAAGCCTCTCAGTTGTCTTTGCCTTCCCCCCATACCGTCAATTTCCCCATTTTTGCCAGCTAACTTCTACTATATCCACTTCTTACCTAACTCATCAAACTCAGATTCCAGAATTGATTTTAATACAACTTATCCAATCAAAATATTTACTAAGCACCAGGCAGTTGAAACTATAATAGCAATGAAAACACAGTCCCTGCCCTGAAAGAGCTTCCACTTGATACCTTAGTGTGAATTCAGTCTACCTGCTGCCTTCCCAAAAGTATTTGAAATTAACCTTTATTTCTTGTAAATTAAATTTCATGTATCAATAATTAGATGCTGGCAAAACTTAAGTGACAAAAGAGACTCCCTGGTGCCCTTTCAAATATCCATCTCTGTCTTCATTTCTCTTTCATCTTGTATCCCTAGACACATTTTCAATACCTACATTGAGACTTCAAAACTCCAATGTTTTCTAATTTGCTATGGAAAGAAAAGTGAATTGAATGTCAAATCCACCATACTACTTGTCCAATGAAAAAACCAATAACAAAATGCTTTTCCAATGTAAAATATGTGTTGCATAAAAATGAGGCATATCTAAATGAAAATAGAGACAGAACAACACTGTGGGAAATATATTTTGAAACATAATAGCTTATGGCTACAGACCATTCCAACCTTTATCTTCAGAAGGGAACAATTACTCACAGTCATGCAGTGTCTATGAATTATTACTCACCTGTATAAACGTGTAAATGTCACTGTAGCACTTAGTCATGTAATATCACTCTACTTTTAATAGAATATTTTAATGAACAAAATGAACTAACAAGCAAAGCAGAGACAGACCCATAGATACAAAGCAAGCTGGAAGCTATCTGAGGTGAGGTGGGGGAGTGGAGGGATTGAGCAAAAAAAAGAGAAAAAGGTCATGGTCACTGTGATAACAGAGTGGTGATTGCCAAGAGGAGGGGAGTGGGGGAAGGTGGAAGAGTGTAAGGGGAGATAAATGGTGATAGAAGCAGACTTAACTTGGGTTGGTAAACACACAATACAGATGATGTGTTGTAGAGTTGTGCACCTGAAACCTTTGTTTAATTTTCTTAACCAGTGTCATCCCAATAAATTCAATAAAAAGGAAAAAATAATAGAATATTTGTGTTGATATAGTTATTTTAAAAGATGTTATTTTATGCACTATAGAACCAGTTTTATTACAAGGAAAAAGGATGAAGAAAGGAGACATAAAAATATGAAAAACATGAAAGAGGACAGTAGAGCAGGAGAAAAGAAATAGGAAACAGATAACAAAACTCTACTGAGTAGTTAGTAAAGCTAGGTGTTTTCACATGAATTACCTCATTTAACAAATAAGCATTTTTTTCATTAGATTAACCTCTGTGTTATTCAGTATTCTCCAAAGAAGCAGAACCAGTAGAATATATGTATGTATATATGTGTATATAGAGAAAGGCAGAGACAGAGACAAAGAGACAGAGAGAGAGAGAGATTTATTTTAAGGAATGGGTTCATGTGATTGACAAGTCTGAAATCTGAAGGGCATGCCAGCAAGCTGAAAATCCAGCAAGTTTATCTTATCTAAAATGTTGAACCTGAAGGCTGGAAACTCAGGTAGAATTTCTAAGGCACAGTCTGGAAGTAAAACTTCTTCCTCTTCTGAGGACATCAGTGTTTCTTTTAAGGCCACCAACCAATTAGATGAAGTCCACCTGCATTAAGGAGGGTAGTATGCTTTACTCGGGGGTATAGATTAAAATGTTAATTACATATGGAAGGTACCTTCACAGAAGCATTTAGACTGGTCTTTGACTAAATGGTGGGGCACCATAGCTTAGCCAAATTGATGCATAAATTAACATCACATCCTTATTTTCAGGAATGGGAAAATGGAGGTTCAGAGATGCTAATAACTTATCCAGGGACACACAAGAATTGTGGCTTAAAGGAAAGGAGCAGTGTATAAGCTTTGGAAAAAATGTCTACATATGCATTCCAGCTGCAGAAATTATAAACTGTGGGAATTTGGGAAATTAACACACCTGTACCTTAGTTCTTCCATCTATATAAGGAATTATTTGGCATACTTTCTGTGGTTGTTTTAAAAACTCAAGGCAATGTGTTTGGATAGTATGCATGGAATATAATCAGGCCTCCAATATACATGTGCTTCTATTTTACCATCCGTCACAGGATGGAACCAGATTCAAATTCAAGGTTGGCTAGCTTCAGGCTAATTTGCTAATTAATAAAACTCATGTCCCAAAGTGATGAATGTGAAGCACTAATCTGTTTTACACAGAAGTGTCCATGCTGTGGATGAATGTCACTGCTTTAGGAAACACTGTAAGATAGCATCTCTTGGGTACCTGAAGCCTTCCAACAGGTTCCGAGAAGAACAGAGGGGCAGGGGGAAGAATATCTAATTTTTAAAAATCAGTGTAACAAAGTCAGTATCTTCAGAGGAGTTTAATCTAGTCTGGAAGAGAGACATGTGTTTGCATCACATGGAGTCCAGAACTGAGCAGTTAAAGGAGCATATTCAAGCTCTTCTATTGGGGCAGAACCACATTCAAACATCCCTTCATCAGAATGATTGACACCAATAGAAAAGAATAATGGGTTCATTATCATTTGCAATATTTTTGTGGAGACAGTTTCTCCAGGGATATATGAATGATCTCGGGAAGGTAAATATAATGTCCATGGCGTATAAAATTATTAGGCCATTCTATATGTTCATGAGACAATACTACTAACCTGGAGAAATTACAGTGGTTAATGACCAGCTCGCTGTAGCATGAATGCCTGCTTTTCACTTCGGGCTGTTAAATAGCAGACAGTAACTTGCTGGTCATAATCTGGTCTGTTGGGATGATTATTGGATAAGGCGTACTTTCCAGTATATATAGTTGGACACAAAGGTAAGTTTTGCACTAAGCAAGAGATCTTCTTCATCCTTTAGTTTAAAATAATACATGTAATAGGAGTGCCTTTCTATTTTAAGTTTTGATCTATTATGTGCACAGAGGAGAGGGGAAAAAAAACCCAGTTAACTACACATTTACAAAGCTCCCTTTTAAAAATTCCCTCCAAAGCACAACTTACTACTTACTCTCTCTTCTGCACTGTGACTACCTTCCTACATCTCAGAGGTGATCAACATATTAGTTAATAATCATAACTCCCTAGTGTTGAGATATGAAGTAGAATTTAATTTACCAATTGCTTAAGTTCCCTTCAAGCATAAAACTGTAATTTCTTATAAGTAAATGACTGTTCGAGTGCAGTCTGTGGCTCCCCACTCTTGCCTACTCCAAACCATCCACCATTCCTCTAGTGAACTCATATTTAAGAGCTTATTCAATTATTTTCTTCCCTACAAATTCTTTCCTGTCAGTTCCCCCTGTACCCAACCAAATGGTATCATTAATTTTTCCCTCATCTGTACCCCTTGCGCACTATATGTTGTGCATGGAGTTTTAACAAGGCTTAATGCTTGAGAGCACTCTTTTGTTATGTGGCTGGCTCCAGGTAAACTGTATGATTTTGGGGCCAAGGACTGTATTTTATTTATCTTCTATTCCCAATGTTTAGAGTATACCTGGAATACATTAAACAATTAATAATACTAGATGAATAAAGGAGAGAGAATATCATCATTGCTCCTAAAAGTGCTTGGAGCTAGAAATTTTGCAGTGGAGATTTTGTCATGATGTGAGTCTTGGAATTAGAACATTAGAGACAGAAGGGACTTCGAGAAACAACCAGTATTTCATTTTACAAATAAAGAAAACTTGGCCCACAAAAATTATTTTTCTAAGGTGATAGAGGTTGTAGGTGCCAGTGCTGGGATCAGAATTTAAAACTCCCAACAATTTGTTGGATGTCTGGACCCTTTACCTGGCTCTCTTGAAAACAAAGTGAAGTGCATTTCCTTTCAAGGAGGTTGTATACTGACCTACCTATTAATTCACAATGGCTTCCTGCCACTTACTCACAACCAGTGAGCTTGTTATTACAGCATGAATTCTACTTTTCCCAAAGGTTGTTACTTTCTTAAAAGACTCCTGTGACGTAGTTTCTCGAAGAGATATATTCAGATTTTAAGGTTGCTGTTTTTTATACACAATTACTGAATAAATACATGAAATGTCACTTTCCTGGTAATATGTAATAAATGTATAAAGTGTATACATTTTACCAATGTAGGGCTTTTAAAAATCAATAGTACATCATCTGCTGTGCTCATGTTACACTGTACACTTAGGGGCACCCTTTGTTTGTTCTCTACTGAATTAGCCTCTATCATAAAAATAACAATGTCAATGAAGTAAACTTATCTTCACAAACAGAGATTTTTTCCCCATTTTTAAAAATTGAGTACTTTGTAATTTAGTAGCTAAAATAATCATCTATAGGTCTGCTAATTGCACTTGGGACTTTAATTGCATGTGTACTGGTGAGACCTGAAAGCAGCATGCAGATTCACAGAGAAGAGTTAGATCTCAAGATTACTGATAATGGAATGCCAACAGGGGGATTCTTGCTTTTAACGTGTTTAAGACAAATTTTAAAGTCTGAATTACCAATTTCAAGAGAACACTTTACTTATATTTGTACATTTGTTGAGGTGTAAAAGTTTATATTAAGTCAGCTTTAAAATGACAAGAAACGGTTGGCCTTCAAATGACAAATTATGATGTAGGTTTGGAGTTGTTAGAGTGTCAGTCAACTTGACTGACAAATTTCACTGCTGAATTAAGCTTTAAATTTTCTATAAATTTGACTGCCAGTCGCAGTATTTAATGTAGTCTCCAATTTTCTGTAAAAATGATGTTTTCTGTAGAGAATAAAAAATGTTGATTGGTTGGTAAGGGTGGTGCTTGCATAGCTCAGGCTTTCCTTCAAATCACTGTCCACATGTCCTTTCATATGAATAACTGACCTTTCTTTCTCTGACCTCAACAGAATATTTTCACTCTGAACACCAATACACTAAGCAAGCATTGGTGTAAAATTGTGCTGTGTAGCAGAGAAGGTGAAAGATAAAATGAACCATAAAAATGATCGAATACAACCCAAACATATCACAAGTAGAAGTGAGCTGACCTGCCGCTGGTTAGTGCCATAAGGAGATCAACGCCCACGTTTCCATGTCCCTACTCATATCTTTTTTCACGTCCATGCCCTCATGGGACAATTCTTCATGTAAAAGTCTTAGGAGTATTCCCTCTTTAATAGTTTAGTAGCATCTGTTTTAAGTGAATGAAATGTCCATATCATATGTTCGAATATAGAATTCAGAGATGTGATTTTGTGCCATGTTTAGTGAAAAATTTTTGTTGAAACACTTAATATCAGTCTTGGAAAACAAAGTAAGAATAGATTGCACTTTTTCAACATGATGAAATGCATTTGTTTGTTCCCCAACAGTGATGGAGGCTGTTGCAATGGCATGACCCTTGGAAATACTAAAATGCAGTGTAGTGACCATGAAATGAATTCCTGTCAAAAATCCACCTCGATGATCTAAAAATTAATGTGATTGTTTACAAAGCAACTAGAAGGTAGCCTGTAAGTATAAACTGGGAAGGAAAAGAAAAAGGGTCAGCCTCTATGTCATCAGTAGTATATATTGAGTTTCAGAAAAATAAAAATTATCAGTAGACATGTAGAAATATATTTACATATATGCAAAGTTAACCTAAAAGTATTTTACTGGGGAAAAGAAGAAGTTCAAGTGAACACTTTGCATAGGTAATTTACAGAATACACACAATTGTATGATAAACATAAGAAGAGATGCTCAACCTCACTAGCAATCAGGCAAAAGTAAAATAAAATAAAATTTTTCATCCATCTTACTACAAAAATTATAATGACTGACAATAATTACTGTTGAGTGTTTTATAGGAAATTAGGCTTTAACTTTTGGAGAGAGTGAGAACATGCAAATAGGTAGAGTTTTGGGGCTAATGATTCAGTATCATCAGCCCAAATTTTAAAACGTACATTGACCTCTGACCAAGCAATTACATTTCTAGGAATCTCTTACTCAAAAATATTCACATGTATACAAAGCTAGTTCTTTATGAATGGTTATTACAGCATTGTTAAAGTAAAACTTTAAAAATAATCTAAGTGTTCGCCAATAAATTCAATATTGTGCATATGCATGAAATACTATGAAGTAATTAACTGGAATGAGGAGAACATACCTGTGTAAATGTGGAAAGATAAAAAAGATATGCTAAGCAAAACCAGCAAATCACAAAATATAATTCTATTTACATATTTTAAAAGCTGCTCCTGTAACTATGCCTATATTTCAAAAGTAGTTCTCTATGAATACTAGTATAAGTATATAGAAAAGGTCCTAGAAGTATATAAGAGCATTAACAGTAATTGCACTATGATAAAGAAAATAGGAATTTTACTATCATATAAAATAAATAGCCCTATTTTTTACAAGCATTTGTTCATTTATTGCTTTTATAAATATTTATGTATACACACACACATTTAAACTATATTAACTAAAGATGAACTGATTCTGCCAATTCATACATGTTGCCAATAATTAGCACACAAATTATGCATATTTAACAAGGAATGTCAAATTGTCAGAGAGTGCTTAAAATAAGTTTTCTAACAAGACTTTAAAAATATATACATATATGGTATATATATATAGAGAGAGACATATGTGTTCACATAATCAATTTGTTTATATGATTTAGTCTCATAATGTATAAAGAATGTGTAAGATATAGGAAAGTTTCTATTTAAATCCTGTCATCATTACTCAAAGTTTTGAATTACTATAGCCAAGATTAATGAGCATTTACTGAAATGATGTCATTTGTATTTATGGAAATTAGTGAAACATAAACTTTCATCTTAGCCTGTTTAAAATATGTAAGGCTATAAAGTTGCCTTTAATATGATTTAGCCACATTATGCTTTTTAAAATAATTTGATTATCTTTTTTAATGTCCTAGGACCTAGGTGAAGAAGTAGTCCGTCTCTTGATAGCTGACCTTCAGTTATTAACCAAAAAAAAATGCAAAACATTTAACCTAATAGATAGAAAAAGAACAACAATATAAAACAAATTATAGTACTCATATGTGAAAATGAGCACAAAATTAGGAAGAAAGTAATAACCTAAGCTTTAAATTGGAATTTTTAATGTGAGGTTTTTGGGACATGACATGCAGTCTCAACTCATAATATTTCTCTACTCCATAGTTTTACACATACCCAGTTCCTTTATTTACTTAATCTACTTAGCCCCTGAAACAACTGAAGTTTGTAATCCTGAGCAAAGAATATGAATTGGTATTTTTTTAGAAGAAATCAATGAAACACATAAATAAATTAAAAGAACATATTTCTCACTCAGAAATTTGGCAAAAATAAAATTACTGACAGTAATCAACACTGGTTGTAAGAAACAAAATTCTTTACTTTGTTAAACTGGTGTTATATTTTTGGAGGACATGTGATCAGCATTATTAAAATTTTACATGTGCATCATCTTTGATCTAGCGATTCCACTTTTAAGTATTCATTTGTAGGAAACATACACATTAACAATAATATTAATTGAAACATTTTTATGATAGTGAAAGAATAGAAATTAATGTCCACCAAGAAAAGATTGGTTGGATAAGTTCCAGAAAAATAAAGTACTGAGTATTATTCGATCATTAAATAGAATTAAATAGATCTATACTACTGTATAGGAAAAAGATGCAAAAATATGCATACCACTATCTTACTAACAACCAAATCTAGACAACTTTATTACAAACACCATGTATATGGAATGTTGCATAGTATTCAGCTGGCCAATCACAGGACCTAATCTGACTGACCAAGTTAAGTTGGCAAATGTGAACAAATGACCAGGCTAGACCAAGAAAAGACAGTCTGGGTTTTTTCTAGCTGGGGCTATCAAGAAAAACTATCACTTCTCCAAGTACCTTTCCTTTATGCAAGTAAAAGGGCTGTTTGAGAACTCTAATCCACTGTAGAAATAAGCAATAAACATATGTAAAGGTGATTATTTCATTGGCCATGAGGAAAAAAAATATAACCACAATACAATACTATTATGCACACAGGAGAATAGCTAAAATGAAAACAATGGATAAATTTTAAATATTGATGAGGATATTAAGCAACCATACAGGAGAGTGAAATAAAATTGATTCAACTGCTTTGGAAAGATGTTTGACAGTGTCTACTAAAGCTGATCATTTGTATATCCTCTGATCCAGCATATACCCAACTAACATGTGTACTCTTCCAAAAACATACACTAGACTATGCATAGCCCCAATCTGGAAACTACCAAATGTCCATTTGCCAAGGGTTTAGCATATAATAATAAAAAGGAAAACTATAGATTTTACATATAAGTAATTTTTATGATGGTCATAAAGAAGCAAAATTAAAAGGTTAAATTTTGTTCATCCAACGGTCTGCTTATGCAAGATAGCTGCATAGTGGAGAGGTCACATTAAGAAAATCCAGAATCATATTAATAATTATTAATGAAGGACTTAGGGGAAAAGCAATAAAAAATCATTTCCCTCACCCTTCATTTTCCATTTATTTTCATCTTTTTGCTGTATGTTCTACACACAAGATGGCAGAGAAATTCTAATAACTATTTTTTCAGTAAACAATATCATGCATCAATTGGCAGACTCCAAATTTTCCAGTGGCTAAAGGAAGCATGAAATAGCCACAGCAGTTCTTGGTACATAGAAAATACACTAAACCTTAGTTGCTCTTCTCTTTCCTATGCTAAGGAATGGTTGAAATAAGGATTATTGGATGGCTAGATTAGATTAGATACTATTATCTTGTCATCTAACCCAGTTTCATCAGTCACTGAAAAATGCATCAGCAAGCCATTTGCTTTCTGCCTCTGGAGGCTTTGTCTCACCTTGTTATTTCACAAAATTAGTCTCATCTACAGACTTCCAGGAACACACAGGAAATACTTGGCTTCTGTGTGATGTCTGCACTACTAAAGGACACCGAGAAGGAGCAGGGAACAGATCACAGATCAGGGAAGTGGCTTTGCACAATCTGCATGCACTATTTCTCTCACACAGCACGATGGTAACAACCATCTTTATTTTATAATAAGAAATGAATATTGCATTAATTATTGTTACTTAATCATTTTAGAGTACTATAAATGCTCCAATAAAAATTGCTATGCTGATCAAAATATTTCCTGTTTCATTAAAACTATGAACTCTCCCCCATTACTGCAAAATGAGCAATAAAGTTTGATAGCATGGCACACTTAAGATTGCCTATTGGATAAGGATGATTTTTCTCAAAAATGTGTTATATGAATGTATTAAATATTTGATGATTAATAAAAGCAAAATAACATCCCTTTCCACTAAGCTGCTTCAAATATCAATTACATAAAATAAGATTTGCAACGCTAATAATTTTCTAAGTAGCCACAAATGCTTCCTTAATTCCTGATGGATTTCTTCTTTGTTCCTCAGAATGAATGTGTTGTTGTTTTCAATATCTGCTGAACTCACTTTTTTATAGCAAAGATTTACTTAACAAGCCTTTTCATTCTGTCTTGGATTTCACACTGATGTTTCTAACAATGAGATATCAGGGAACACTCTCTCCGACATGAGAGCATTGACACAAAACCAGGATTCCTTGTACCTCTCCATTCTAATTATGTGATCTCTGGGCTGGTTTGTCGCAATCATATTTGAGGACTTAATGGTATCTGCAAATATACTACTGTTGACTGCAAACATCATCTAGTGTGTTCCCTTATTTGCTCACTTCTCCTGGTGTCTACACCCTTGTGAAGTCCCCTCCTTCAGTGATATTGGAATCGGCTATGTGACCTTTGGCCAAGGGCACATTAGCAAAGGCAAAGCAAACAGAAGCTGGAGAAGTACTTATGCATTAGGTCTTACTGTTTAGGGGACTCAGATGCCAGGTGGAGAGATCACATGGAGAAGAACTAAGGTACCTTGGCTAACAGACCTAAGCAACTGTCAGACATGTGAGGGAGCCATTCAGAACAAGACAGCCTCAGACTACCTGCTAAATAACCACAATTACATAAATGAGTCCAGCCAACACCAGATGGAGCAGAGCTGAGCCCTGCCCAAAGTGCTGACCTGCAAATTGGGAACAAATAAATGGTTCTTGTTTCAAACCATTAAAAATTACTTAGTTCCACTCTGCCTTTCCCTATTCCTATGAGCCAGAACAGGGACATGAGGCTGAGGAGCAAGGCTTGGTTATGTGGAAGAAGACGAAAATTGGAAGAAACTTGCAGGACAGAAACAAGGGGTGTTTTATCTGACCAGGATAGATCAAATAAGGGGTGATGGACATCTCACTTGGGGCCATTGTGGCCAAGTGATGACTGGTATCCTATATCATAAAAGGCTAATATGTAAATTGACCAAAGGGTGGAACGACCGGTTGCTATGACTCACACTGACCACCAGGGGGCAGACACTCAATGCAGGAGCTGTCCCCTGGTGGTCAGTGCACTCCCACAGGGAAAGCACCATTGAGCCAGAAGCCGGGCTCACAGCTGGTGAGCACAGCGATGATGGTGGGAGTCTCTCCTGCCTCTGCGGCAGCGCTAAGGATGTCTGACTGTGGGCTTAGGCCCACTTCCAATGGGGAGTGGGCTTAAGCCATCAGTTGTACAACCACTAAGGGCTCCTGGACTGTGAGAGGGCATAGGCCGGGCTGAGGGACCTCCAACCCCCTCAGTACACGAATTTCGTGCACTAGGCCTCTAGTACTAATATAACTACTGAACACATTCTGAATATGTCAGCCACCTGAAAGTAAATCTAACTCAGTGGGGAATGACACCAAATTGCTTTAATTGTTTCTACCAGCTGAATCAGTTCTCAAAATTAAAATCAGGCTTAGAATAATAAAGTTATTCTTCTTGCACCCCTGGCTTATAGGATATTTGTACAATTAAATGTGTTTATAAATGCCTGATTGCTATAACTTAAAAGAAAAACAAACACTTATTTGAGGATATATAATTCTTTGTAATCCCCCATCTCACAAGTCTATAGTTGATCAATTGTTGACATTATTGACTGACCTTAGCAGTGCTCTATCTCTTTTATTCATTAATCCATACATTTAGCAATTATTTACAGAGTGTCTTCCCTGTGCCCAGCATTGAGCCAGATACTGACAGTTAATATAAGAAGGTCCTCATGGGACTTCCACAGCCTCAAAACATATTTAAAAGACAAGATAACTAAAAATCATGATAAGTGTTCTGAAGGAATAAAGCAAAGTGATTCTGAGAAAACACTTTAGATAGATGATAGATAGATAGATAGATAGATAGATAGATAGATAGATAGATAGCTTCTTTGGATAGGATGGTATTAACAAAGACCCATCTGAGGACGGGATATTTCAGATCTGAAGAATGAGAGGGAGTCATCCAGGGCTAGTCATCACAGATCACTGTAGGTCTACTAGCGTCTATGATAATGACTACATATCAAAAGTGGCCTCACTTTTACATACTGTCAGTCAACAGTGAACATTGCAAGGAAGACAATTCTGTATCGCTATAATCAATGAAACATGGAAAGTTATTGAAAAATATTCAATAGATCAAATTAACTGGTAGGGTATGTGTTTGTGTTTTTTCACTTTCTGAGTAATCCTGATGAAACTTTATGAAAATACAAATCTATCTTTATCATTATGTTACTTCTACTCACCTGTCTATTGAAAATGTAGCTTATGATATAACCAGGCTTGATCTCTAAATAAATTTGCTTGCATGAATACTTCTAATGAATTTGAGTTTATTTTAGATAGATAGATATTGTTTTGTACCATTTTGCAGGTGAAAAAATGAAATAAATTATGAGAAGTGGCATAGCGTTGTTTCGAAGATAAAAAGAACAGTCTATAGCTCTTGATTTCTAACATTCAACTCATTAACCTGGACCTTTTCCTTGTATTCTTTAAAGTTTTTGTTTCACCCTAGAGAAAGATGTTACATTTATATTTTGCACATGAGAGAGAATTCTCATATAAATTTTTGGCTGAACTAGGTTCATAGAAAAGAAACACTCTGAGCATAAAAATAGAGTGTGGTGGTAGAAGCGAGCCATGTACAGTAATAGCTATTTCACACTTTCAGAAAGTTGATTCCAGCATGGTTTGCAATTATAGGAACAGAGAGACATACGCTAATTAGCTATTGAGTCCCTATGTTCTTCTTTAAGGAAAGTCATCGATCTTTGCCCTCAGAAAGTTATTTTTATACAGTCACATGTGCAAGCCAGTGGGTGACAGACCACCTGTGGGGTCCTCCTTTCAACTTTGGTTTTTGAAATTAAAATAATCCTACTTTTATTTACAGGGAGTTTTGAGTCTTCCAAATAGTCTGGAATATGGCTATGGTCACCAAGTGAACCATATTTAATTACCTATTGCTAATTATTTGTGCATCACTCAAATATATTTAATATTATAATTTCAAAGCTGTGTGGGAGGTCTTTTAACTGTGCCCCTTTAAATCTTGATAGCAATAGTCCTGTGGCTAGAGTTATGTGTATTATTGCTCTAAAATGCTGATGAGAGAAATAAATCTGATAAGAAAGTGTAAGAAGAAACATATTTGGCAACTATGAGCTTAATAAAGAGATTATGTCTGCTTTAACATTGAAGATACTTTTATATACAATTTGAGACCTTATGTACTTAGATCCAAGAGTACATTCATTATCTTAAAAATAAGATAGATTTATATATATTCTGCAATTAAATTAATTTTTATACAGAATACCATAATGTATTTGATTTTTAAGCCTTTATTCTATTACGTTACTAAAACCTCTGACTAATATTAAAAGCACAGCAATTGTTCATTGGGGTGAAGTTGGGAGTAGAATTAGGGTTGAGATTTCTAACTACTATGCCAAGTGATCAAATCAAGGTAAGATTGTACATAAGCCTGGTTCCTTACCTGGTATTAACAACAAATATAGAAGAAAATATAGGTACTAATAGTGGATCTTGATCTTAGAGGAGTTTTTATGATTTTGACCCAGAAGGCGAGGGGAAGTAAAGGCAAAAATAAATGATTGGAACTATATCAAACTAAAAAGAAACCACCAACAAAACAAAAAGGCAACCAACTAAATGGGAGAAGATATTGGCTACCCTTTTAAAATATGTCAAATCACATTATCCCTTCATTCACATCCCTCTTATTTCACTCCATTTCACCAAACTAAAATCCCAAATCCAGTTGCTTACAGTATTCCTCAATACCTTTCAGATCTCATTTCCTGCTACTCTCCCTCTCTCACTTCAGCCCTGCCACAATGGCCCCTTGTGTTCCCATAACACTATGTGCCTCTGTTATGTGCCACCAGACCTCCCCTAGAAGGTTGATGCCCTCACTCTTTCAACTCATTGCTTGAATGTCATTTTCTGAATGAGGCCTATTTGTAATACCTTATTCAACACTGCAAACTGCCCACAAACCCTCACCCTGGAATTTTACTCTCCTCTACCATACTGATTTTTATTCCAAAAACATAGTTCTTCTTATCATATTTAATGTTTTTCATGTTACACTAGAACATATGTTCCAGGGGACAAAGATCTTGGCCGTGAGTACATAGAATGGTGCCTGACACACAGCAGGGACCTCCTAAATATCTGTTGATTGAATTTTCTCATTATATGGCTCCAAACTTGAGGAGGTTCGCCCCAGTTCCTGCATGGAATCTGTGTCTCTTCTGGAGCAAATACAGCCTGGGTGATCACAGGCTTGAACACTTCCATTGGAAGTTATGACGGACTCCCACAAATTGAACACAATCTGTTCAGAGTTCCAAGGAGTTGTCAAAATACATATAAATAACACCCATACGATTTGGAAACATAAAATCTCAGCATTAAACATGATCAGTTGAGCAGCCTGCTAAACTGATTTGAGCACAGTATTATTAACTTAAAGTGTACACCAAAACATCTCACATTTCTGTCTTGTGACAATGCCCATGAGAGATGATAATCTCTTATGCAGAACATTCTATTTGTGTGCCTGGGATTATGCATTGATCCTTGCATAATGGCACTACATAGTAAGGTTTTCCCTTCTGTCCTGGAATCCAACGTGGAATTGAGAGATGTCTCTGCTCTGAACTCCTCTCTCTCCTGTGAACAGGATACTCCACATTATAGCCTGTGAGCTCCAGGCCCTATCCTCTGTCTTCTTTCAGTCTTTCTCCACCAGAATACAAAGTCTGACCGACTCTGCCATTCCTATAACTGTATTCTGGCTCAGAAATGTTTTTAGCTTGTAATTTCCAATCATGAAAGGAAAGTCTCCCTTTGTGTCCACATTTGAGCGGAATTCCTGTCTACAGGCTTCAGAACTTCTTTCTAAGTCTGTCTTCTCAAGGACTCTGAGAAAACTGGGATACGCCATTTGCTCTCCCAAACTCTGCTTTCCTCTGCTTCCACACCCATTGGAATGTGAGCAACTTCTATTTTGATGGTAACATAAACTTCTATTTTGATGCTATTTTAACTTCTTCTGACCCTGCTTCCTCTGGGGTTCTAGGCCACTCAGATGTTACCTTAACCCTTCAGCTGTGCTTTGTAAACTTTATATCATTCAAGTTAGAGTAGGGAGAGCCCTATTTTCTGAATTTGAATGTCCCCTGACTTTGCTTTCACTTCCCAAGTTTCTGTATTGACTTCAATAATTTATTTCCCAACAATCTAGTTCAGGGGTGGGCAAACTTTTTGACTCGAGGGCCACAATGGGTTCTTAAACTGGACCGGAGGGCCGGAACAAAAGCATGGATGGAGTGTTTGTGTGAACTAATATAAATTCAAAGTAAACATCATTACATAAAAGGGTACGGTCTTTTTTTTTTTTTTTAGTTTTATTCATTTCAAATGGGCCGGATCCGGCCCGCGGGCAATAGTTTGCCCACAGCTGATTCTAGTTTCTCCCTGAATTCCCAGAGTTCTCCTTTCAAAATCCAAGCAACACTTTCCTGTTCACAAACAAATACCCACACTCAGTGGTCAAAATACTTTCCTAGTTCCCTCTGTTCTAGGAACTGGATTTGCTCAGAAGCAAGGAATCCTAAATTTTGGTTCTCTTAAAGTCCGCTTTGGACTGAAAATTGTAAATAAGTCAGGAAAATCTCCTTTATAACAAAAGCTCACTGTGGTTGACATTCTAGATCCCCAAATTTGTATTGCCATAATAAAAGCTGAAATACATGCCCACTTCCTAGCCTTGGCAAAAAGCTAGAAAAACAGCCCAGCTGGTGTGGTTCAGTGGTTGACATCAACCTATGAACCGGGAGGTCATGGTTCCATCCCTGGTCAGGCTACATGCCTCAGTTGCAAGCTTGATCCCCAGTAGGTGGCATGATTTGAGGCAGCTGATCAATGATTCTCTCACATCACTGATGTTTCTATCTCTCTCTCTCTCTCCCCCACCCTTTCTCTCTGAAATCAATAAATACATTAAAAAAAAAAGGTCCAAAACACAGAAATGATAATCCAGGGGAGAAAGAGAATGCCAATGCCAGTCAACAGGTCCAAATATATGCACAAAGGAGGTTTGTTGGGTTTAATGTGAGTTCTCTCTGGTAATTAAAACAAATTTCCATCCTATCCAAGACTAGATTCTTTCTCATTCCATGTGGGTTGTTACCCAGCAGACATGCAGCTGCTCTTGCGGAATCTGTCCTGGCACAAAAAATGAACTCCTGTCCCTGCCAACATGAGTTTCTGCCTATCCCTTTTCCAGCACAGAAGCCATAGTCCCTCCATGTGGAATCCCGTCCCTGAAATTTACAGTTATTCCCACAGTTTGAGGTTCCCAAGAGCATCTGCTTCTCAAACTCTAGTCCTCAGTGGGTACCTTTGCTAAAGCAGAGTGATTGTTAGAATCCGTGCTTCTCTTATCAACTGACTCTGTTCCAAATTCTCATGGGGCTGTGAAGAGGGCACATAGGCATATTGACCCCGTTTATTAACACCCATGTTTGTGACCCCAGCACCAATGTGTTTAGCAAGCTGATTTAGACCATATGAAAACCACGAGGACTCTTGACTCATCAAGTTTACAGTGTAGACAAGAGAAAAGCCCTTTGACCTCTTCCTCCTAGATCGCATGAGTGTTCCTAGCCTTTTGCATCTCATTATCCTGATAACGAGAAAGAAAGAGACATGGATATACTACTGTAAACAGACTCAAGTTCATCATAAATGAATCAAATGAGGCAGTTACTTAGAGCCTCACTTATGTAAGGGTAAAGCTAGATTTCAGTCACAGAATAAGAAAACCATAATATCCCCGAGAATGCAGACTGTTGCCCATGAAAATGTCTCCACTCCAGTAGAGTTTATGTTAATTACACATTATGTATTTCTGAGGTGAAATGTAAATCTATCTCTGAGTGTACAGAGCTACAAAAATATTATGTTAACTTCATAGCTGAAAATTTGTACAATGTATGGTGAAAATTTACAAGTTTAAGATGATTGAGAAGAGAAAAAGACATAGTATTATTTTTACTTGCTTAAGTATCATGCTTATCTGCCCTTCAGCTATCGATGTTAAATATCTTCCCAGTCTTTCCACAGGCCTTGGCTACTCAACCTCTAACTTGTTTGTTTTTTAGTCATCATTATCATTCCTCTCCCCACCCCCAAACCCTGAATCTCCATGTTTGTTTATTATAATGTTTAATGGCATCTCTGTGTGTATACTCCATTGCCCACACAGAAATATCAAAACTTCAATTTCTCTCATTGAACATTTATGCATTGATCAAACTGTTATTTTCTGAGCACTAGCTTAGATGTGGATATATATACAGATGAAAAAGAACCTTCTAGAACGAAACATCAATTATTATAACTGTGACAAGGTACTATAGGAGCACAAAGGGAAATTGCTTAACTCTGTCAAGAAAAACAAAAGACTTCCCAGAAGAGATAACATTTGAGTTGATTTCAGTAGGAGTTCAACCTACAGACAAAGGGATACCTGCCATTATTGACAAAGGCAAGCATATGGTAGGTGCATAGAAGGATAAGACAGTATGAGACATTGGAGGAACTATAAGTATATTAGCCCGATTTTCTCCTAAGTCACAGTGGTAAAAAAAGTGGGAGGGTTGGAAAGGTAGGGCACAGAGAATGGCGTTGTATACCGTGGTAGGAAATTTGAATTTAATCTTCTAGAAATTAAACACTTCTCATGAAATATTTTGATACTAAAGTGATTAAAAGGATGTAGTATATAAAAATCACTCTGGTCTTAGTATACAAGGTGGAGTAAGGATTACAGGGAGGGCCTGAATTAAGGGAGTGGGAAGGAGAAGCCATTCTAAATTGCAGGACAGGAATTATCAGGAGGTTTGTCATAGTTCACGTGCAACTGGTGCAACCGATTCTCCCCATGAATACTTCACCACTGAGAACCACAGGAAAGAAGTCACCCTGCCATCAAGCAAAGACTCAAGAATATAATTTGATCTGAAGATTCACATTCGTCTAAAGGTCCACCACAGATCTTCTTCCTACCACAAATCTACAAGCCTTCTTTATTCTGTAGACTTCACCCTTGATTTCCCCCATATTGATAGACAAACTGCCCCCAACTCCTCAAAAGAGAAAATCTTTCAACTTGTACTCTAGATCCCACTCTCTCTCACCAGTTGATGAACTTCTCTTCTATAGGTACATCTTTCATAATTGCATCCTCTTTTCCTACCTACTGGATCACTATTTTCAATCCACAAACATGCTGTGAAATCTGTTTGTTAAAAAATAATAATAATTTCCCCTAAGTCTCCCTCCAGATATGTCAATGCTCTATTTTACTTCCCCTCAAGTATTTTAAAGGTTGATACACTGTTGTGTCTAATTCATCTCACATTTACTTCTAAAAATTACAAACTATGCCAATATATAAGAATTGCTATTTTACCATCACCATCAGCCCCTCAGCCCTTACATGCATCATATACTCTCAAGCCTCCATGCTCTTGTTAGTTTTGTCATGTCAGGATAGAATGACTTTTTCAACCTCCTCTTCCTATGAAAATGTCATTAATCATTCAAAGTGTAGTTTAGAAACCAACTACTCCATAACATCTTTCTCAATCTCTTCAGTCAGATTAATAATTTTTCTCTTCACTTCCTACTTTTACCTCTACTATTATATTCTTATCAACTCTACCTGGAATTACAGTTAATGATTCAAGGCTCAAGGACATATTTCATAATTTCTAATTCAAGGTCATATATCTGAAACCCCAAATAAATTATAAATTTTGGTAAAGGAGAATTCTTACTTTCATTTTCCCCATAGTAGAATCTAGCACCATGCTCCACTTGTAACAAATGCTTATTTACTTAATTAAGAGTAAATCAAGCACTAGCCAGTTTGGCTCAGTGGATAAAGCATTGGCCTGTGGACTGAAGGGTCCTAGGTTTGATTCCAGTCAAGGGCAAATGCTTGAGTTGCAGGCTCGGTCCCCAGTAGGGGGTGTGCAGGAAGCTGCCAATGAATGATTCTCTCTCATCATTGATGTTTCTATCTCTCTCTCCCTCTTCCTTCCTCTCTGAAATCAATAAAAATATATTTTTTAAAAAGAGTGAATCAATAGAAGGAAGATACATAAGTTAGTAAATAAAATTTTTTTTGCTCAAGCTTTTGAATGTAATAACATTAGATTTCCTATATTAAAATTATTTTCCTCAAAAGGTCCTAGATATTCAATACTGTCTAAACATCTGATCAAAATGTATCAATCCCTTATGATCCAGGTTACTACTGGCTAATGCTGAGAGGCAGGGTATCAAAAGTTCTTCTCTAGGGAAAAAGAGAAAGGCATACAGACTTCCAAAGAACCCACTAATTTCCCATCTCCAAGTTGTGAGTCTGTAGTTTTAAATCCAGCAGGGCACTAACGTAATAATGCATTCAATTTAGTTATATCTGGAACACTTAAACATAATATTTATTTCTCAAAATTGATTTTACTTTACAAGTGTATGTGGTGCATAAATTAGCTTTTAATGCCTAACAAACTACCCCAAAGCCTAGTGGCTTAAAAAAGTCAATAATCTACTTAGTTCATGATTCTGTGAGTTGGCAATCTGAGCTATGCTCAGCTGAGTGATTCTTCTAGTTTAAGCTGGGCTTACTCATGTGCCTACAATTAGTAACCAATTGAAGGCTCCTTGGTCTAGAATGGCCTCAACCAGGAAGATTCATTTCTGATCCCATGTCCTCTCAGCTCCAGCAAGCTAGCCTAGGCTTATTCATAGGAAAGCTGGGTAAGGACTAAAGAGAGAAACTGGTCTGCAAGTCTCCTAAGGCCCATGTGCAGAGCTGACACATCACTTCTGCTACATTCAAAGGAATCATAAAACCATCCTGTGTCAGGGAGAAAGGGAGTAGGTTCTGCCTATAACAGAAGGTGGTGCAAAGTCACATTGCAAAGGATGTGAATATAGCGAGGCATACAGGCTTATGGTGTTTTTTATTAAATATGCCTTTAATAGTCAAAACGCCAGGAGTATATATTAAACATTTAATATGAGGTTGTTCCTAACTTCAGAAAATTACAGCTTAGTGTGGGAGATAGACATTTGACAGGCAATCCTGTGATAAGTGGTACTAGTATATGTTTTTCCTCTGCTTAGGACATTCTTGCTCCTTCTATTTCCATAGTACCCCCTTAAGATCTCAAATAAATATCACTTCATCTGAAAAGTCATGACAGGGAACAATCTTGTCTTAACAATCCAAGTTGGTTAATTGGCTATTTCCCATGTGACAAACTCTCTTCATCTGTGTCCATACTTAATTATCACTTAGAAGGCATGATCCATTGAAAGGCCATGCTATTGCCAGAAATTAATTTTAAAAATGGTAACAGAAAGAAAATGAAATGTTCTTCATTCTTTATGTCATACATTACATCATGAGAATTTTTGCAATTGTACCATTTGTTAATATCTCTGTTAGAGAACAGATGGAAGATCTAGAGGTTTTTAATAGCAGGGGGTGTTATTTAATCAGATTTGTTCATTTAAAAAATCACTTTTCTGTATTGTATGCAGAGATCAATTTAGAAGCAAATACTACAATCTCAGTGAGAAATTATGGGGATGTTTGAATCAGAGAGAAGTTATAAATTTTGAGAGCTATGTATGATGCTAAAGCCACACACCATGACTGCTTGATTGAACACTGAAAGTGACTAAGCCAAAAACAGCAATGATGACTTCCTAGCTCAGGACATTGGGACCAGTTGGGCCCCTCAGTGAGAGAGAATTTAAAAAGACATGTAACTTGAAAGACTATAATGAACTCTTTCAGAAAGGGTTAACTTTTCATATTTGGGCACAGGATATGGGTTAATGAAATTACAGACAAATGTGGCTTATCATTGTAATCACCACAATCTTTATTAGTGAAGAACCCTTTGGGGTATGAGTTCTTTAGAGAACTTGATGAAAACTATAAACTCTATAACCAGAAAAAAAAATTCATGAACCACAGAACTTGACAGGTTAACCAGTCCCATATACCCCAAACCAACGGATCTTATGTCAAAATCCCCTGTTCAGTAAATGAAATGTATGAACATTAATCCAATCTGGATCCCCTCCCAAGAGGACACACGTGAGTGAGCTGTGAGTGAAGTGACCTATTCAGCCTAGCAGTTTATCATCTAATAATGTCATTTTGAAAACACTAAAAATATACAAACCTGTGCTTAATTTTTTTTTCATTTACTCCATTTTTGTTAACATTTATAATGAGAACTTGACTCAAAAAAAACACTTTGTTTAAATGAGATTTGCCCAAATGCATCAGTGGAAGTGAGCATCTGATTCCAGTTTCAGTCTTAACTGCCACCAGGCTCCCCTCCTCACTGAAAAAGCATATTTGGAAATCTGTATAATGTCCATGCATTGAAGGGTTACACAGGGGTGAAAAAGATGCTAGCAAACAGGCTCATTAATTCTCTCTTTTTTTTTATCTGTTTATAGGAGTTATTACAGATGTCCCCTTTGTTTTTTCCCACTGACCCCCCCCCTACACCCCACATCTGCCCCTCCCTAGCCTTCACCACACTATTGCCTGTGTCCATGGGCTATGCATAAATGCATATAAATTCTCCTCTCTCACCCCTCCACTTTTACCTTCCTTCTGAAATTCATCAGTCTAACTTGAATAAGATTAAAGTCACTATGACTTAACTCTCTAAAATTTCAACATCTTATTAAACATTAAATCCCTTCAATTAAGTATTGTATAAATAAAATAATTACTTTTCACATTCATGATTTTGATTCCAACCAAAGCACAGCGTTATAATAATTTTAAGTTGTACATCAAGAGCAAAACAGCCTTGGAAGAATAATAAAATTAATGAAATGTAGACCCACTCTCTACCAAACAATTCTCTGTTTCCAAATAAAGTCAACAATACCTGGGTATGTACAAGCAGAACTCACATGAAGCAGATACTAATAATCAGGTCATTAACCAGGTAACCTGGACAATGAGAATGTGGCTTTTATAGTGCCAAAGATTTGGGGGCAGCTCAGTTCAATATTTTGTACACCAGCTCCCCAGATGGGAGCATTAATGACTGAATCAATGTGTTGGAGGAAGAGCATCCGGTTTTTCAATGATTGCTTTATCCACCCTATTTACAATGCTTTTCCTTTTCTGTATATAAACTACCATGATGACGATCACAATGATTTAGTCAGGAACATAGAATGTTCAAATCCCTCCCTTGTGAGATTCTATGTAATGAATAATGAAAATACAGTCATTTTTGTTAGCATAGCTATTTCATGTTCCTTTAAATGATCTATAAGGGAGTTACTATATTTATGTTCTTTTCTTCTTTACAAAAGAAATTGCTCTTCTATAATTATAGTTATATAGTAAAGAATTTTTTTATTGAATTTTCTTTTTCAACAAAATTGATTTCTTTATTGACTTTAGGAGTGAAAACTAGTAAGTCGAATATGGCATAAAAGGAATATTTGTCCATATGCCTATATCATTTACTATAATCTGAACTCAGCTGGAATATTAATAGTTCCTGGTTTCTCATACAAATGTAAGAGCACATTTACAAATGGAAAAGTCAGTGACTATTCCAAACAGGTATATAAATCCACTCCAATAGTCACTTGAATTGTTACCTGAAGAAACTATGCAAAGGAAAACCAAACAAGAGACATGTGCTTGACACAGTTAGCAACATTCTGGCTTGAAGAGAATTAGCATATGGGACAAGGAACTAGTTTCAGCACCATTCCCGTCTGCTTTTCTCATATGCCTTAGAATTGAAGATAATAAATGACTATGGCTGGGATGCTAGTTGGCTAGAAAACAATCCAAAGGGTCCAAATAAGTCTTTTCGTTTCTGGACACAGAGCAAATGCCAAGATTTCTAACAAATATGCATATTTGGTCATAAGAAAAGCTGGTTGGGAGACTGTGGATGTCTCCATTTATCTCTATGATCCCATGAGAAAAATAAAAGGCATTACCTGTGCAACATGGAATTTGTAGGGTATTGTTGTGGCTAAAGGACATGTTCAACCTGATAAAAGCCAATTCCTCTCCTAATTCGAAATGAGTTTGGTATGCTTGTCTATTTGGCACTATCCATTCTTTCCTGAGATTGGTGATGATAAACCAGTATCAGTATAATGCCTGTGCATTGAAGGGTTACCCTTCATTATGGGAACTCTTTCCTTCATTCTGACAGGAAAGCTTTGACTTATTTAAGGCGATGAGAGTGATGATTTATCAGTGACATTTTACTGTCTGTTAAAGAAAAGAATGGCACCATACTACATGATGCAGACATGAAAAGGTGCAGCCTGTTGAAGACTATGACAGAAGTCTCATAATAAACTAGCAACAAGGCCATGATGCAATGCATTTTGACTGCATTAGTATTGTTATAAGATTTCTTGTCTTTGAACTATAATAGGCTAATGTATAATTCTGAGACACTTCATCCTACAATGTCATATGTTTTTCTCATAATGACGGTTATTAGCAAATATGAAAAGATTCATTTAGAATTTTGACATGAAGCTGTAACACATGAATTTTGATCCAAAAAATTAAAGGCATTTTTGAGCAGATATGCCCCTGTTTAATATACAGACAGATTTTTATTTAAAAAAAATAAAAACCATAGTAAAATTTCAGGGGAGGGGCAAATTAGGTAAAAAAAATATATGAAGAAATATGGTTTACTAAAATGAAATAAAAACATGCTTTGTGTTTGTTGGGTTATATTGAGGGATATTCTGTATTCATCAATAGCTATTCTTGATTTAAGTGATGACTGAAAATGGTTAAGAACATAAATTTCGTATTACAGCAATCTCATATAGAATTGGTACTCAGAGAATTCACTCTCTCTGAAGGGCTATTCCTTGTCAAGGTTAACTCTGGAAACCAAGGAGTATTTTAAAAGCAACACAAACCCATACCCCTCTCAAAAGCACATCTATTTGGAAGATACTCGTGTACTTAGATCCAATCATCCCTAATAGCCATGGTCCCTTACAGTACCAGATAACATAAAACAAATACAAATATATTTGCCTCCTAGAAGGAGCTTAGAAACCATGGTATCTACCTGAACTCCACTCTACCACTAAAGCAGTGCCTGGGTACAACCGGGACAAGAAAATTAAACCACCAAAAATTCATAAGCTATATAATGCCACTGCCTTCTTCCTTCTCCCTTCAATTGGTTCCTTCTATAACCTAGGTTCCCAGAAGACAAAAGGGTCACAGAATGAATTTTCTCATATCTCCATGTCTACATATCTTTGGTTTTGCATGACTTCTAATATTGCCAAAATATTAACATTATGTTTTAAAGAGCCCATGTTTTCTAAACTTGTATATTAGTAAAGTTACATTCATATGGAAAAGATGTAGAAAAATTAGAAGTTACTTTTTTAAAAAAATTGTTCAGGCGATAGTTGAAAAGAACCAGCTAGGAGACTATTTTGCACTCTAGGCTATTTTACCTTAAGTAACAAATATCAAATGGTGAATAAAATAGGTACAGATGCTAAGGGTTTGCATGTGCCATACCAACTGTGTTCATACCAACTCATTTTAAATATTAAATCTCCTTGTGGCCTATGTGGTATTAATATTCCTTATTACTAGATGTGAATCTAGGCCATGCAAAGAGGAAAAGGAAGAAATAAGGAGGGAAAAGAAAGAAAAGGGTGCCCCAATGGCATATTTCTATAATACTAAACCAGCTGCCAATTCTTTCTGGGGACTTAAGACTGAACAACGGAGAATATGAGACAATCAGTCTATCCTGATGTCCCACCGACAACCAGAAACTGACTATAGGCTCTAAAGCAGGGGTAGGGAACCTTTGTTCTGTCAAGGGCCATTTGGATATTTATAACATCATTCGCTTAATATAAATTTATGTTGCAGTGAAAAAAGCTCCTAGATTTATTCAACTTTGATTTCCTGGGCCAGAAGAAAGAGTTAAAAAAAGTTTAGCATGGATTCCAGTGCATTCCAGCTATGATGACTTTTATTTAGTGACTTCCCAGGATGGAGAAAACCTAGATTTAGAGTCATGCAACTGCCTCAGAGAGCATCTGAATGTTTTAGAACAGAGAAATCACCATCCTTGAAAAGTAGCTACATTATCATAACTTAAGATAATTTGGAAAACAGTTATTGTACAACATCACGTAGGTCCCAATATTTGAATATAACTATTTCCATTCACGAGCTGAATTTGGTGAATATTACAATTGTATTTCAATGCTGAGCTTGCCCATTAAAAACTGTCCATTTATGTCCCCAGATGTTCTCAATTCACAGTGAACTCACATTCTGCTTTTGCTTTGAGGTTTGCCAACATGAACCTGTAAGAGTTCTTTTGGGAATCCTGCTGGCTCCATATGCCCTGAACTTTAAATGAACCAACTCCTAAACTCAGTAAATGGACAGTAACATTTCATTGGCAGAATCAATAGTCAAGTATCAGGCACAGAAAAATAATCCTGAATCTTCCCTTCACCCAGATAAAAATGAGGAAAAGGATCCACAGTGAGTATTCTATGGTTCAACTTAAACATTTCTAAATTAAAGCAATCTGGACCCTCTGTCTTTCCTCTTACTGAATTACTCTGATTTGTACTGAGAACCATCAAATTAGAGGAATATGCAATACAATATATATTGAGGACATGGGGAAGTTACCAGAATTCACACTTCCACTAAACTTTTTAGTCAACTTTTAATTTAGTCTTTTGGACTACATAGTAGTTTGCATCATTTGGGGGATTTTTTTAATTTAAATTCTTTATTGTTTAAAGTATTACATGAGTAGCCCTGACTGGTTTGGCTCAGTGGATAGAGCGTCGGCCTGCGGACTGAAGGGTCCTAGGTTTGATTCCAGTCAAGGGCATGTACCTTGGTTGCAGGCACATCCCCAGTGGGGAGTATGCAGGAGGCAGCTGATCAATGTTTTTCTCTCATCGATGTTTCTAACTCTCTATCCCTCTCCCTTCCTCTCTGTAAAAAATCAATAAAATATATATTTAAAAAAATAAAAATAAAAAAATAAAGTATTACATGAGTCTCCTTTTTCCCCCATTGACTTCTCTCGGGCCACCCCTACCCCCCAGCACATGCCCTCACCACCCTACTGTCTGTGTCCATTGGTTATGCTCATATGCATGCATACAAATCCTTTTATTGATCTCTTACCCCCTCACCCTCTGCCTTCCCTCAAGGTTGGGACAGTCTGTTCGATGCTTCTCTATGTTCATCAGTTTATATTGTTCATTATATTCCACAAATGAGTGAGATCATGTGATATTTATCTTTCTCTTACTGGCTTGTTTTGCTTAGTATGATGCTCTCCAGTTCCATCCATGCTGTTGCAAATGGTAAGAGTTCCTTCTTTTTTACAGCAGTGTAATATTCCATTGTGTAGATGTACCACAGCTTTTTAATCCACTCATCTATTGATGGGCACTTAGGGGTGCATATATCCTTTCTGATTGGTGTTTCTAGTTTCTTGGGATATATTCCTAGAAGTGGGATCACTGGGTCAAATGGGAGTTTCATTTTTAATTTTTTGAGGAAACTCCATACTGTCTTCCACAGTGGCTGCACCAGTCTGCATTCCCACCAGCAGTATTAAGAATGTTCCTTTTTCTCTGCATTCTTGCCAGCACTTGTCCTTTGTTGATTTGTTGGTGATAGCTATTCTGACAGGTGTGAGATGGTACCTTATTGTCATTTTGATTCATATCTCTCAGATGATTAGTGACTTCGAGCATGTTTTCATATGTCTCTCAGCCTTCTGTATGTCCTCTTTTGAAAAGTGTCTATTTATGTCCTTTGCCTGTTTTTTTTATTGGATGGTGTATTTTCCTTTAGTTAAGTTGTATGAGTGCTCTATAAATTTTGGAGATTAAACCCTTATTGGAGATAACATTGGCAAATATGTTCTCCCATGCAGTTGGCTTTCTTGTTGTTTTGTTGATGGTTTCTTTTGCTGTGCAGAAGCTTTTTATTTTGATGTAGTCCCATTTGTTTATTTTCTCCTTAGCTTCCATTGTCCTAGGAGCTGTATCGGTACAGTTGGGGGATTTTCAAAATTGCTCCCCAACCTCCTTTCAGAGTACCTCCAGAACTTTTTTGACTACTTTTTTTCTTTTAACTGCAACAAAGTATTTTCTTTCCCTCTCAAGCAATAAAGTCATTTTTCCTTCCCCATTGAAAAGTGTTTTTTTTTTTCTGAGTCTTTATAAACACAATGAGAACACTTCCTCCAGTGCTTACTTTAATTCAATTTCTTCATCTTCTTATCATCACACAATAGTGCACCAACTTTTAGAATAAAATCAGTTCAGAACAGGCCCATCTCTTTTGATATGAAGTTTCTTCCAAGTCAATAGAATCTAGAAGTCTTGAAATAAGGAATAAGCAGCATGAAAATCAGGACTTTTATGGGATCAGATGCAAAGCTCCCTGCCCAGCTAAGTTTTCCAATAATTGATTTCAAATACTGGCTCTCATAAATGATATTAGAAACAAACAGTTCTGCAGATTCCCAGAGCTGTGACATTCTCCTGTGGTTTAATACCTAATTGGGGAATTTTATCCAACCACAACAGACAATAGAAAAAATACTCCCATCTAGTAGGAAGAACATTCTAGGGCTACTTTTCACAAATAAGGTTAAGACACTACTGTTTTAATTTTCAAAAGGAGTCCTACTTCTCCTTCTTACCATCCAAATATATATGCATATATATCATTTTAGACAGTTCTTCAATAAAGCAGTAAGGATTTGATGTCCTTTTTCCAGTTGATGGCTCCATAGATTAACTGCCTGTCCCCAATGTCTTGTTGAAAAGGTTAATATAACCTGCTCCATCATCATGTCCACTCATGGAGTTTTTGCACCTGTTTCACTCGATATCTGAGAAAGGAATCACACTATTTATTTCTGTAATTCAATAACTTCAAATAGATAGGCTACTCTTTCTTCCTGCCAAGAGACAATTTGGGTGATTGCTAAGATTTAGTCACATACACTACATGAAACTAAATGTTGCAGTATATCACAGTCAGGGACAGTGAGAATCTGAAAAGTCTATAGCTACATCATGAGAGAGGGAGGGTACAGAAATTGAGTCTAAAATTAACCACTCACCCAAAGGACTTGAATAAATCTTGTATTAAGATTTGTGATTTACTGAAAGTCATAAAACTGCTAATGTAAATCAGGAATATATTGAAGGACATTAGGATGTTTATTGTTGTAGTATAACTAGTGTTGAGTTAAGTAAATACATTTAAGACTCATCCAAATATTTTCATTTTATTTCCCCTGAAAGTTAGCCAGAAATTAATGGTGATAATAAGAGATTATCTATTTATATCTATCTATCTATCTATCTATCTATCTATCTACCTATCTATCTATCTATCTTTCTACCTACCTACCTACCTACCTACCCTGGGTCCAATTTTTTAAAAGTAAAAATTGTATATACTTAAGGGGTGCAAAATGATTATTTAAAAATTGAATTTTTCAAAGCAATTAATATACTTCATTTGTTGTAGTGAAAGGTTTATAACAAAAAATAGCAAAGCCTTTCCCATCGCTCCCCACTACCAATTCCCACTGTACTGGCTGTTTTTTCCATTATTTACCTCCATATATTTTTTAAACTGCTATTTAACTTCTCAATGTTAGGAATTATCTGTCAACTTCATTTTATCTCTCACACACCACCATCATCCTACATCCCACCTACCCATCTACTGCTACATCTCAATTAACTTGTATATATATATGACAGTATGTCAAATAAAATGCCATATACTATTTAATGTATAATTTAATATGTTGACATATGTATATTAATATATTCCATAAAAGCTAGTGGTTACATTACCATGTCTGGCCTGTACTATGCAAAGCCTTGAGTGATACCTGTGTGAACATACATACAAAATCTCATGCATCTGTTTGCTTTTTCCTCCCATAGCTCTCCTTCATCATGCCTCAAATGCCTGCTGCAGTCTGGAGTGGTTGCTCTTTGGTCATGTTGCCCTGTGTCAGTCCCAGGATTTCCCTTTACTGTATGATATCCTCAGATGCCCTTCCATTGCTATCACTACACTTAAAAAAAAAAAAGCAAAATTATCATGACGGAAAAGTCAGTGGTTATAAGAGACTGGGGTTCAGAGAAAGAGTTAACTGCACAGGGGCACAAGGAAATTTGGAAAGGGGGGTTAATTGAAATGTTTTATATTATAAATGTGGTAGTGGTGACATGTCTATATCTATTTGTCAAAACTAATCAAGTTATATATTAAAAATTGGTGAATGCTATTATATGCAAATTATTCCTCGACAAAGATAATAAAATACGATGCAGGTCTTATAATACATGCCATGGTAAAGCATTTACAATATATTAATAAAGTAAGTAGAGTTATCAATGGACTGCCAAGAAATGGTTGCCCTTGTCAGGCAGTTTAATAGAAGAGTTTCATTGTGGGAACTAATTTATAAAGGTGTTGGAAGAACTGAAAGGTCAACTATGGAAAGATGATGAGACCAGACAACAGCAACATCTAAGTCACAACCCCACCTAAAACAGGGAAAGATGAAAAAATAGGAAGGAAGGAGGGAAAGGAAAAGGGAGGGAGGGGGACAGGAGGAGAAGAGGGAAGGAGAATAAATAGGAGATGGTATTTTCAGATCTTAGGAACAGGGCCATCCAGGAGGAGTCAGTATCCTGGCAGGAGATGCCCAGTGAGATCATCACAGAAGATGAGGCTCTCTAAAGCAGTGGTTCTGAACCTTCCTAATGCCGCGACCCTTTAATACAGTTCCTCATGTTGTGGTGACCCCCAACCATAAAATTATTTTCGTTGCTACTTCATAACTGTAATTTTGCTATTGTTATGAATTCTAATGTAAATATCTGATATGCAGGATGTATTTTCATTGTTACAAATGGAACATAATTAAAGCATAGTGATTAATCACAAAAACAATATGTAATTATATATGTGTTTTCCGATGGTCTTAGGCACCCCTGTGAAAGGGTTGTTCAACCCCCAAAGGGGTCGCGACCCACAGGTTGAGAACCGCTGCTCTAAAGGGATCTGAACTATTGGCAGAGACACTGACCCTTTGACAAAGAAGAATGGCAAGAAACAGCCTAAGTCTCTCCTTCCTCCCACCTGCCCACAAGGCCTTTCTTTGGCTGAAACTAGCAGAAGCCATTTGGCAAGGGAACCAAAAAAGGAGTTTACAGAGATCAACCACCTACGATCTATGATACACAGTACAGCAGAGAAAGGACAGTTTAGATGTGCAGAGAAAGGGCTGCAAAAATATGGCCATGCCCAGAATTACCTCTAGTGGAATAATGGTCGTTCTTAATTCCTTTCTTATACTTTAGCTTTTTAAAAAATATACACTTCTTCATAATCAATAATGAACAGTTATACAAATTGAATCAAGTTTGAAGAATCTCTATATTTTGATGGAATCAAAGGGAATGCAACAAAGTGTCTCAAGTTTTCCATAAATTTTATTTTCTCCTCTTTTTTTTTTTTTTTTTAAAAAAAGAAGCTCTGGGTTCATTTTGAACTTGACTAGTCAGTGGAGGCATTAAGTCCTCAGCCATCCCTCCTTAATTATGTTACATGCAATGTTGTTTTAAAATGTTCCAGCAGAGCTTGGCGTGTGGGGCTTTCCCACCAGCCAGCTGGAAAGACCACCATTCCAGAACAGAGCCAGAAAACACTGCAAACACGAGTGGTGAAATCACATGGGCAACTCACCCAAAGGCCAGATGCCTTTCACAGTTTAATCGAAGATGCTGGGCAAAGACGATTAACTGGGGGCCAACCAGACCTCATGAAATATATTTGGGTGATTTTTGCAGAGCTTTATGAACAATATCTTCCCAATTTCACAAGCAATGATAATTGTTCTGAGCAAACATTTTTGTTAAATGATGTCACAGTATTATTTTAAAATCTCAGTGCATCAAAGTTCAACCACAGAAATAGAACTAGTAGGAATACATACATATATAGATACATATACACATCCACATCCATATACATGTGTCTATATATAATACACATAGAGAGATGTACAAACATATATCTATATTTATATGTTACAGATAGAGAGATGTATTACAGGAATTGGCTTACGCAATTATAGAGGCTGGCTAAGCATTCTCACAATCTGTAGGCAGAGCACAAGCAAGCCGGAAGCCCACAGGCACAGGCTGAAGATTCAGTCACAAGCAGACAGGAAGGGCAGATCCAGCAAAAGGAGAGCAACTTTGAGAAGCTGGGAATCTCTATTGCCATGAGAGTCCAGTCTCTTAAGGGCTTATCTGATTAGGTCTGGCCTACCAAGGATAATCTTCATAGTTTAAGGTTAACTCATCAGGGACTTTCATTACATCTATAAAATCCCTTCACAGAAGCATCCTGATTAGTGTTTATTTTATTTATATTTATTTTATATATTTAAATGCCATTTAACAAAGAAAAATCAACCCAAAAAATGAGTTCCCGTGTCACCTCTGACACACATGTCATAAGTTCACCATCACTGGGCTAGAACCTGCAGACTGAGAGGTTGCAGGTTCGATTCCGGTCAAGGGCATGTACCTTGGTTGCGGGCACATCCCAGTAGGAAGTGTGCAGGAGGCAGCTGATCAATATTTCTCTCTCATCGATGTTTCTAACTCTCTATCCCTCTCCCTTCTTCTCTGCAAAAAATCAATAAAATATCTTTTTTTTTAAAAAAAAGAAAATAGATGAAGAAACTGAGGCACAGGCTGCCAAAGGTTCTTGCCCAAGGTCACCCAGCTGCAAAGTGGCAGAACCTGGATTGAACCCAGGCAGCCTAGCCCCTGGGACCATCCTTGTCACTGTACTGCATGTAGATGCATGTGGCCTCTTCACCTGTGCAGCACCGTGAATCACACAGGCCCACAGACAACATGCAAATTCCCCCTAGGAGTATGTCTGTGCGATTGTGGGTGCATGCATGGGGGGCGGGGAGTGTGCTCACATACAGGCGTGTGAGCTCAGCACTCTGATAAAACCAGGTTCAAATCTCAGTTTTAACGCTAGCTAGGGGTAGGACAGAGCGGAGATGTCACCTTCTTGAGCCTTAGTGTGTTAATCTATACGATGGGGATAACTTTACCTACCTGTTCTGGTTACCATTGCTAAATAATAAATCAAAACTTACGGTGTAGCCCTATCCAGTTTGGCTCAGTAAGTAGAGCATTGGCCTGTGGACCGAAGGGTCCTGGATTCGATTCCAGTCAAGGGCACATACCTTAGTTGCAGGCTCCTCCCCAGCCCGGGCCCTGGCTGGGGCTCATGCAGGAGGCAACCAATCGGTGTGTTTCTCTCACATCAATGTTTCTCTCTGTCTTTCCCTCTCTCTTCAACTCTCACTAAAAACAATGGAAAAATATCCTTGGGTGAGGATTAAAAAAAAAACCAACTCATAGTATAAAAAACTATCATTTATCTCACAGTTTACAACGGCCATGAACTCAGAAGGACTCAGCTGGGTGGTTCTGATTCAGGGTCAAAGGCTACAGCTAGAACAGAGGAGGCTGGAGCATGTCAGAGTTCGGACAAGCATCTCCCTCTCAGGAATCTCAGTGGCTTGAGTTTTCTCCCCACCTGGTGACCTCAGGACTGTGGGGCTGCTACAGGGTGGCTAATGGCAGCCAGAGTGAGTGTGCCAGCAAACAAGGCAAAGACTGCAGCACCTTTTCTGGTCTCATCTCAGAAGCCACACAATGTCACTAGCCCCATAGTCTATTGGTTCAAAGGTAGTTACAGATTCAAAGAGAGGGAAAGAGAGTTCCTGCTTGATGGAGGAGTGTTGGGGTCCAGCCCCAGCAGGTCCAGGGGTTCCCAAAGGTGTGGACGGAGTTGGCGAAGAAGGAATGACACGGAGGCAGTGTTCAGTTGATCAGCATGGCGACGTTCTGTAGCCAGGTTCTGTCCAGGTTCTCCAGGTTCTCCAGCCAGGTTCTGTCCTGATTAGTGTTTAATTGAATAACTAGAAAATGTGTGTATGCTACAAATGGCTGCTACCCTTTTTTTGTCCCTATAGTTTAGCCTTGCTAAACTGACACATCAAAAACTATCACACTCAAAACCACATATTTAAAATAGCCTATATAATAAAAGGGTAATATGCAAACAAACCAAACAGCAGAACCGAACAACCAATCAAAGCATAATATGCTAATGATATGCTAAGGCGCTCAACCGCTCACTATAATGTGCACTGAACACCAGGGGGCAGACGGTCGACCAGTTGACCAGTCGCTATGACGTGCACTGACCACCAGGGGCTAGATGCTCTGAAGGGTAGGTTAGCTTGCTGCTCGGGTCCAGCCAATTGGGATTGAGCGAGATGGGCCAGACATGCCCCAGAGCCCTCCCGCAGTCCTTCCCTGGCCCAATGATGCACCGGTGGCGTCCCTCAGCCTGGCCTGCACCCTCTCGCAATCTGAGACCCCTCGGGGTATTTGGGAGAGCCTGTTTCAGCCTGATCCCACAGGCCACTCCCCTTGGGAGGGCACCAGATGCAGGGCTTATGGCTGACAAACACTGCTGTGGCAGCACAAGCTTCTCTGGATGGGGATTGATTGGGCATGAGCCCGTGGTAGGCACAGTGGGGGCAGGATGAGCGGGAGCAGCAGATAGGAGCTGCAGGCGGTGTTGGACTGTAGGTTTTGGCCTGATCCCTGCAGGCCACCCAGAGGGACCCCACCCATGCACGAATTCGTGCACTGGACCTCTAGTACATACATAAATATATACATAAATATTATCATTTGTCATTGTTTTAAAAATCCAAATATCTCCCTACCACAAGAAGTATCTATCATTTCTTCATTGTAAGGCCCAGTGGTGCATGGCAGATGCTCAATAAATCCTGAATGAATGGGTGAATAAATATTTTCTTCTATAGGTGCTGCAAAATCAAAACACGTTAAGTTCACTAATCTGTAATTCATTTTCCTTTGGAAAAAAAGTGAAATTAAACTATACAGATATGAAAAGAGATGATGACATTAAAAAATGACATCGATAGCCAAGAAGAGTGCTTCTGACCTTCCTCCTCATCCCCTTCACTTCTGGTTCATCCCTTAAGCCTGACTGCACTCCGCCCAGCAGAGCTGGCACAGGGTGTGCACTCCGTGTGGGCTAGAGTGCTAGTTCAAGTTTCACAGTCAGATGAATAGTCTCTGACTTTGCCTTCATTCCTTTCCTAACAGATGTCTTTCCACACCCATGGGGTTATTTGTCTCTGAATATTAATCTTACTGTAACTCTTATCAAACTCCATTAGAATTGGACATTAAATTGTGTTTTTCATCCTCCTCTACTGTTAACTCCTTGCCAACAGGGCCTACTTTATTCACATGATAGCCCAAGAGCCAAGTTCCAGCCATATACTAGGAGCTCACTGAATGAGTGATACAATGAACAAAGAATGAACTGTGCCCTTGCCTTAAATTCCTGAAAAACCATAACTTCTTGAAATTAAGTTTCTGAGTAAACTCTTTCCTTTTCACCTCAATCCCATCAGTAATCTTAAAAAGGGGGACAAAAATAAAACTCAATTGTCAGTGGATGTGTTGTTGTCCAGTAACAGATCTGCTATTTCTCCAAGGATTATGTATATACTAGGATTTTTTTTTTAAATTTTAAATTAAAAAGTTCTCATCTTGATGAGCTCTGCAGACTCAGTGTGGAGAAGCTCAATATTGATTAACAGAGGCATTTAAGTCTGGGGAAACATGGTCAAATAAATAAACTCCAGGAAAGACTCAGTAAGCACCCTCATAGATCAAGAACAATCTCTTGAGAACATAAGCCTGAATTATTAGAGGTTTCATGCTTGTAGTCCCTGTCATACACTCAATTTTCCCTCAGGAGAGTAATTGAAAACTAAAAACAAAACAAAAACACTCATGGACAGAAAAACAACCTATAATCTATTTCAGCTTCCGAGTAAAAATCACTAGCTAGCAGGGTTCATTCTGCTAACAAACTAATGCCAGGGTAAAGCCAGAAATTTGCCACGTTCAGCATTCAAGTTCACTGCATTTTGCCTTAGAACTGTTTTAGAATAACCGAGTGATTCTTTTATTGGAATTCCCAAACAGGATAACTTTTTACCAGTTTGTTATAAAAGCTTAAGTTCTCAGTCACTAATTTAATAAGCCATATTATGCTACATGCATTCCACTGCTCTTTGGCTGTTTTGGGGGATCTCATAGATTCCTAAGTAGTGAAAGTTGCTAAGGTCAGAGGAAGAACATTTTAAGAAATAGACATTTTTAAATTTCATAATTAGGGATCAAAATGCCCTCTTTTGCTAACTGCTGGTGAGAGACTTGCCTCTGTGCTCAGATCCTAAAGCTATGTTCCTCTAGCCTTCCCTGCCTGCAACTGAAATGCTGGTCCAGACTTCAGCCTGTCATTGGTGGTGGAGCACTGAAAACAAAGCTAAAACTGACAAAAGGGGGACTTCTAATAGTCTCCTGCTCTTTGGAATGTTGTGGAAAGACCCAAGCTGGCCCTTGAACCTCCATCTAAGAACAGTGATTGTGAGGAAGTCCAATAGAGCATGCAAATAACCAAAAGAGTAGCTACCAATCCATTTACAACTGATAACAAGAAATGCATTAGTTATCTGCTGCTGTGTAACAAGTTCTCACAGCCAATCAAATCATGCATTTTCTCTACGATCTACCCATATCTCACCTTTCCCATGAAGCCTTTTAGGGCTTCTAAAAATCCAACATTGTGTTATATGTCATGTTGGATTATTGCTTCATTGTTTCCCCATAGATTTCTCATTTCCCAAAATTAATTATAAGCTCCTTGAGTATAGGGTCCATAGCATCTTATCCTCCTGTGTCTCCCAAAGTCCAAGCAAGATAGTATCTTCCTCAAGAATAGGCTCCAGTACATGCACTCAGAAGTCAATTTAAAACTGATAGCTTGATTTTACTTAGAATTAGAACCATGCTGAGTTTATGAAAAAGATAATTTTTAAAAAGTAAAGGGATTTTCAGGGAGAAAAGCTTCGTATAGATTTCTTGTTTTATTCCTACAATTTATCAGTTCATAAAATGTCATCTGTGGTACAACACAGTACTGAGCCCTCCAAAAACACAAGCAAAACAAAAACACTCCTCTGGGAATCGTTTCATTTTGCACCTAGGGGAAGAAATCATTTTGAAGGAAGTTTGAGGTCTAGTTTCTCATTGTTAACTTGTTTTGTGACTTTGTACAAATCCTGCAGTCTTTGAGGCTTTATGCCTCCTGCTATTGAAATGAGAAAGGCTGCCCTGGGTGGTTTTACTCTCCGGTACAACTATAAATCTCCCCACTGATGACTTTTAACCTCACTCACAGTTCAGAAACTTGTACAGTGTATCACTTAAATGGAAATTAGGATGCTTTATGGGAGGATGAACTTAGATCATTCCATTCTACCTGTTTTGCTGGGCATTATACTTCAAGGGACTGCCCACAAAGGCAATGAAATGCTCTTAATTAGCTTCCTGAGGGCCCTAAGGACTCCACTGAAACTATGAAAGTTTTCCTTCTTTTTTAATAACCTAATTTTTCTCCCTATCCTATATATGTCTGCATAAGAAATTTTTAATATTTAAATCTGTGTGTCTTCCAGATCAACCCTAAACACACCTTTCCTTAACTTAGAAAATGCGAACAAATAATGAGAAAAATGCCAGGAAAATAGTGAAATTTTCCAGAGGAATGAAAACGCAAACAGAAAAAGATTAGAAGCACTGTTTACTAGCCTAAATACATCTATAACTCCCTGCTTTGAAAATTTTTCCAGAGAGATCTTTATGCTCTGTTCTATGCCCTTTTTTCCAATAGTGGAGAAGTTCATCTGACACTACTAGTAGATGGCATTATAAGGTGTCACAAAGAGAAAGCTCTACAACCCTTACTTGGAATTGAGAACTTTGGAGCAAAGTCTTTACTTAGAGATAACCAAATACATCTCAAGAAGGCATGTGGTGCAGTCAATCCTGAAATTTGAAGTGACACAGCAAGGAGTGTTTTATCATGCCTGTTCATTTTTAAGCCCCTGAAGGGAGATTAGCAACAGAGTAAATACACATAAAAAAATTTTCACCATCCAGAATGTAAGTGTTATAGGGAACAAGTTCCTAAAATTGCATTATGCTACAAAGTAGCTCTGAAGTTGCCTCTGGTTGGCATCAGGTAGCTCTTGGCATAAAAAGCCAAGCAGGATGTAAGGGCAGCCTGCTACTAATCTCAAAAAAAAAAAAGAGAGCATCTTCTGTTGGGAAAATAAATGCTTGATCAGTAGAATGTTGACTTCGTATAGTTGACAGTGTCGAGCTTCATCTATTCATAAAAGAGAGGCTACTTTAGAGCAAGTCATACATGAGCTAGTTGAAAGGAGGTAGGGTGGAGATGGAAAAGGATAATCTCTCTGAACATCTGTCATGACTGCACATAAAACCTCACTACAAAGTCAAATGCAATCTGTTTGGTACTTTGGCCTGTTGAGCCTCAGCGATATGACTGAGTATCTGCAGTCACGACTATGTGTTTTATCTGTTTCTATGGTGCCGATCACTACAGACCCAGGCAAGCAAAAGAGGCATAACCCACATAATCAACAGGTCAATAGAAAAGAAGTCGGAGAACGAGGCGCACATTATCATATGATCTCTCATTCTTTTCCAAACCGAGTCAGGCGGGGAAGTAAGCACACTCGCCCTTCCACTAGCTGCCAGTTTACTGGGCCTTTCTGGACAGATGAAGCCACAGGCCACAGTCACTCTGCATCTTGTCAGCAGAGATGGCAGTAGACAGACTAGCAAGAGCAGCGGTCCCCCTGTTCCCACCACAGTGAGAAGGGAAAGCAGTGCTCCCACAGAGCTGGCACATGTGGTGCTAACTCACACCCAGCATGGCTCCTCCAGGCTTGGCTGCCTACTGCACAGTGAGGGCCTTTTGTAATTTATTTAGACGCATTTTGACCTTATTTTCTTGGCACTGTCATGTGAGAGTATGTTCTTTTGGAGGATATGGGGGCAGGGGGTGGGGTGCCTAGCACTGTCTGGCTTTATCCCCTCCTGCAGATTAGCCAGTGCAGAGCAGTTGGCCAGCTCACCCTCTCCATCAGAGCATCACCATCCATGCTGGAGATGGTATTTTCAAGTCTTCCGTTTAGATCAGAACTTTAAACCATGAGGCGGCACAAAATGGACTATCTGGTGTAATTTATTAGCCTTTAACCATAAAAACCCTGTAATAATTTTCTTTTTCTTAGAGCAGTTGCTGGCTGGATTTTTCCAAACAACGAATGTCCCTGATTTCAAAATAATCCTCCAGAATAAAAAATCCACAAGCATTTGAAATGAAACAATACTGCAATTCTTTACATAGACAAAGACACCCTTATAATGATGAGTTTTAAATGGGCATCATCTCCACAGTTGTAAACAGATATCCTTTCAAGGATCATGACAGAGCTGGCCACTGCTTTAGAGTCAATGTATCACCCTTTCTTAAGCCATCGAAAAACACTCAATAAGTATCTTTTAAAAGAAGTTACTTCCCTTATGATTTTTATTCTTAAACTTAAAGTGTTAAAATTCAACTCCCCTCATATTGTATTCCTATATATTCAAAATAATCATTCATATTTAAATTATGGAGAATATTTTAGTACATCACAAAATGTCAATGTCTGTGTTTTTATAATACTTTCGGACTAGGACACAAGAGACACCTATCAAATTTGTGGCTGACATCAAAATAGAATGAATAGTTGTAATATTATGATTCAGTGAGAATAGAGTTGGAAGGGGCCCCAGAGTCCAGTTTCTACTTAATTCCTTAATTTTCCCCATGAGACACATAAAAAAGAAATTAAATAAACTGGCCAAAATTACATAATCAATCTTCTGAATCTGGCCAATATTTTACATGATTACTATACTGTACCAGGATACATGGCAGAGCCGGAACTAAATGTATCTGTTGCATTAATTCCTAATTGGATAATTTTAATTGTAGCTCATTACCTCTCCCTCATCTCCATTGTTGCTCTCCAACTTCACACTCTTGTTTTATTTTCCTTCATTGGTCTTCTCAAGATGGAAAATTATATTATGTACATAATCAATTGTTAGCTCAATGTCCATCTCCCCCACTGGAATAGAAGTGTTCTGGTGGCATGAATCATACCTTCCTTATTCTCCGCTATATTTCCATCAATGAGAAAAATGCCTGGCACATAATAGGAATACACACATGCACACACACAAAAAAAAAAAAAGAAAGAAAGAAAGAAAAGAAAAGAAAAAAAAAGAAAAAACCCCAAACACTTGAAAAACTGATTAATTCATTAACAGCTGAGATTTTTAAAAGGCCAACTTGCATTTCACTGACATCAGCAGCCCCATAGCATGAGAAGTGCAGATTCCCTAATATCATCACCTAGTGGTCTTCAAAGTCCAGCTTGGTTGACACTGACCTAAACTCAACTCCAATCAAATTTTCACCCGCTACTCCATTGAAACTTCGTACTCAAAAGTTTCCCCAAGCCTTCTTATTCTAATGCCCAGTAGCCTTTTCTTTACCTTTCTCTATTTTGCTCTCTCTCACAGCATTTGCCATGTAGGAAATTGTCTGTGCCTTGGCCTCTCTCTTTTCTAAGTGATGTCTGCTTTTTCTTGATATAAGGCCATTTTCTTTCTTCTTTTTACTTTGACCATCTGAGTTACCACAAATTCTGTTTCACTGACCTCTCTCTGCATAAACCCCCAATCTCAGTTTCCAGCCCTATTTTCTCTGTAAGACCTGGAAACTTTTCTTTGAACTTGTATGAGATATTTCTTCTCACATGTGCTGCCATCACCTAAAACTCACTGTGTCTAACACTACCTATTATTGACATATATGTTTATGAAAATATATCTTTTCCTCCCAATCAGATTAAAGGAAATGTGCATTATACTTTTGGATTCCTGTATCAATAAGCAAACATAGTGTCTTGGGCTTTGGGGGTGTTTAATAAATACCTGCGCTTGACCAATATCAAATACAGTGAGTGTCATGGTAGAATTGTGTCCCCCAAAGATGCAATACGGGAATCCTAAACCCCGGGTAGGACCTCAAAATGTGATCTTATTTTGAACTAGTGCTGTTGAAATTGTGATTAGTTAACATGAGGTCACACTGAGGTAGGCTGGAGCGCTTAGTTCAATTAACTGGTGTTTTTATAAGAACAGGAGAGAGACACACAGGTGAAGAATACCAGTGACAGTGGAGACAGAGATTGAAGAATGCTGAGGATTACCAGCAAATACCAGAAGCTAGATGAGGCAAGAAAGGATCCTACCCCATATGTTTTAAAGGGAACATGGCCCTTCATTTCAGATTTCTAGTATCCAGAACTAAGAGGAAATAAAATTCTGTTGTTTTAAGCCACTCAATCGATGGTATTTTACATGGCAACCCTAAGAAATACATGCGTGAGTAAGAGGGATCAGATGACTCTGAAGTCAATCTCAGATCTTCTATTTAATTATGTGAGCTTGGAAAGCTTATGAACTTCTCTTATGTTTCAGTTGTCTTACCTGAAAAGTGGGGATGATATCTGTTTCATGGGATTTTTGCAAGAGTTACATATGTAATATATATTAAAAACTTTACATAGAACCTATCCCAGAATATGTGTTCAAAACTAGCATCTTATTTGCCATTTGCATTTTGAAATAAGCTTTTTATTTATAGGAACTAGTGTATTCAGTCAATATTTATTGGATATCTTCCTGGGTTAGGCACTGCTCTAGTATTTGGGATACAGAAATAAACAGAAAGACATTTACTCAAGGAGCTTACCTATGGATAATAAGCCTATTTTTTCTCTTACTAAATGGATGAATTAACTAAAATTGTCATTATATTTTATCCTAAACTCTGCTTCAAAGAATTATTATGATTTAAAAAATGAGTGGATTTGGCTATTAAGCTACAGCAGATCTTTGTCAGGGTATCAAAGCACTAGGAGCCATCATTACATGATATCTTGCTTGCCATGGTATAAAGCAACATTACCTTTATACCTTTCCATTGACAGTGAAAAGGAAAAAAAAAACAATTTTTATTACTTTTCTTAACTGAAATTCCACATTTTAATGAAATGCTGTATGAAACCAATTAAATTTAGCATATACAAATATATTAAAAGGTCAAACTGTCATATATAAAGATACCTCCAAGTAAATCTTCACCATTGAAAGGAAAAAAATATTACCCTCAATGTATTTTTCAACTGTAAAAAGAAAAACCCTCATGCAGTTATGATCATTTTCTAAAATTTATTTAATGACACAAGGGTAATGAAAATTTTAACTAAATGCTGTTGAAAATGTAAAGCAGTGTAAGTAACAAAATAACTACAAAGTGTTTGTAAGCTTTAGAATATTAAGAAAGAACAGAGAGAGAGTCAACATACAGGCATACTTCGTTTTCTCCTGCTTTGTTTTAGCCTGCTTTATTGTGCTTCACAGATATTGCCCTCTTTACAAATGAAAGGTTTGTGGCAGCCCTGGCCTGACCAAGTCCATCCATCAGCACCATTTTCCAACAGCATCTGTTCATTTTGTGTTTCTAGGTCACGTGTTGGTAATTCTCTCAACATTCTTTCATTATTATCATATTTTCTGTGCTGATCTATGACCAGTGATCTGTGATGTTACTATTGTAATTGTTTTAAGGGTGCCACAAACTGCTCTCATATAAGACAGTGTCTTAACAGATAAAAACACTGTGTTCTGATTGCTATACTGACCGGCCACTCCCCCGTCTCTCTGCCTCTCCTCACGTCTCCCTATTTCCCAAGACACAACAATATTGAAATTGGGCCAATTGCTGTCATAGCCTACAATGTCCTCTACTAAGTGTCCAAGTGAAAGGAAGTCACATGTGTCTCACCTTAAAATTTGGTGAGGAAGGCATGTCGGAAGCACATATCGGCGGAAGCTAGGTAGGTCTCTTGTGCCAAACATACAAGTTCTGAATGCAAACGAAAAGTTCTTGAAGAAAATCAAAAGTGTTACTTCAGTGAATGTCTGAATGATAAGAAAGCAAGACAGCCTTGCTGCTGATATGGAAAAAGTTTTAGTGGCCTGGATAGAAGATCAAACCAGCTACAACTTTCCCTGAAACCAAAGCCTAATCCGGAGCAAAGACTTAACCCTCTTCAATTCTGTGAAGGCTGAGAGAGGTGAGGAAGCTACAGAAGAAAAGTTTGAAGCTAGCAGAAATTGGTTCATGAGGTTTAAGGAAAGAAGCTGTCTCCAAAACATAAAAATGCGAGGCAGCAGCAAGGACTGATGTAGAAACTGCCACAAGTTATTGAGAAGATCTTGTTGAGATCATTAATGAAGGTGGCTACTCTCAACGACAGTTTCAATGTAGGTGAAACAGCCTTATATTGGAAGAAGATGTCATCTGGAATTTTCATAGCTAAAGAGGAGAAATCAATGCCTAGTTTCAAAGCTTCAAAAGAAAAAGACTCTCTTATTAGAGGCTCATGCAGCTGGTGACTTTAATTTGGAGCCAGTGCTCATTTACCATTCGGAAACTCCTAGGAACCTTAAGAATTATGCTAAATCTACTCTGCCTGTGCTCTATAAATAGAATAACAAAGCCTGGATGACAGCACATCTGTTTACAACATGGTTTACTGAATATTTTAAGCCCACTGCTGAGAACTACTACTCAGGAAAAAAGATTCCTTTCAAAATATCACTGCTCATTGTCAATGCATCTGGTCACCCAAGAGTTCTGATAGAGAGATGTTTTATGCCTAGTAACACAACATCCATTCAATAGTCCGTGGGTCAAGGAATAATTTCAACTTACAAGTGTTATTATTGAAAACAGTGGTTGTCAACTGGTGGTCCGCGGACCATTGGTGGTCCATGAGGTCCGAAAGGTTGGCAACCACTGATTTGAAAGATACATTTTGTAAGACTATAGCTGCCATAGGTAGTGACTCCTCTGATGGATCTGGGCAAAGTAAAGTGAAAACCTTCTGGAAAGGATTTATCATTCGAGTTGACATTAAAAACATTTGTGAATAGGTCAAATTATCAATATTGACAGGAGTTTAGAAGTAACTCCAGCCCCTCATGGATGACTTTGAGGAGTTCTAGACTTCAGTGGAGGAAGTAACTGCAGAAGTGATGGAAATGGCAAGAGAACTAGAATTAGGAGTGGAGTCTTAGGAAGTGATTGAATTGCTGCCATCTCATGATAAAAACTTTTATGAATGAGGAGTTTCTTCTTATGGATGAGCAAAGAAAGTGGTTTATTGAAAAGGAATCTATTGCTGGAGAAGATGCTGTGAAGGCTGTGCAATGACAACGAAGGATATAGAATATTGCATAAACTTTGCAATAAAGCAGCAGCGGAGTTGAGAGGATGGACTCCAGTTATGAAAGAAGTTCTGTGAGTAAAATGCTATCAAACAGCCTCACATGCTACACATAAATCACTCATGAAAGGAAGAGTCCATTGATGTGGCAGACTTCATTGTTATCTTAAGAAATTGCCACAGCCACCTCAACCTTCAGTAACCAACCTTCAGCAACCACCACCAGCCATTAACATCAAGGCAAGACCCTCCACCAGCAAAAGAGTATAATTCGCTGAAGGCTCAGATGATGGTTAGCAATTTTTAGCAATAAGTATTTTTTAATTAAGGTATATACATTGCTTTTTAGACATGATGCTAGCGCATACTTATAGACTACAATATAGTATCAACATAACTTTTTATGTACTGGTAAAACAAAAAATTCATGTGACTTACTTTATTGCAATGTTTGCATTATTGTGGCGGTCCAGACCCAAACCTGTAGTAGCTCTGAGGTATGCCGGTAATTTTTTATCTCAAAGACAAGGAATTACTTTATAGATATTTGCTATATTTATCAACAGAAAGTATGTCAAATACCTGATATGAGTGTCTTAGGAAGCACCCCTGTATAATTCTCTCCCTTGTCCTACTTCTCTCTGACTCTGACTAGGTCTCTAGAGTTTCGCTGTCCAGGATGGTAACATAGCCATAACCCAAATGTGACTCCTGAGCATTTGAAATGTGACTCATCCAGGTTGACATGTGCTAAAAGAGTAAATGCCACCAAACTTTGAAGGCTTACTATGAATTTTTAAAAATATATCAATTATATTTAAATTGAATATAATTTGAAATAACAATCTTTTGGTTATAATGGGTTAAATAAAATATATTGTAAAAATTAAATCCACCTGTCTTTTTCCTTTTATAATGTATCCACCAGGAAATTTAAACTTCCATATGTGGTTCACATCTGCAGCTCACTTTGTATTTCTATCGGACAGTACTGCTCATGTTAAGGAGTCACAGTGGTGGGTACTGGAAAGGCCTTGTTGTAGTTAAAGATCAGGAATTAAGTGATTAATTCATCTCTACCACTAGCTGATTGATCTAACTACACTTTTCTGTGTATGAGCTTTATTCAAACTATGAACCAACCATGGACCAACTTCCTCTGCAGAGCAAGAACCAGAGCAGCACATTTACATTCTGACATTTTGTTAAACCCACCATCACTGAGCAATTACCATGCCCTCACTAGTCCCTTTTCCAGAAACCCAGGAAAGCTCTCTGACTGGCTATGTTTAAGGAAGGTGCCCAGCATGAGACCAATCAACTGCAGCCAAGTGGGAAGAATCTATAGGAAAATGCAGCTCTGTGCTAACCACAGGGTTGGAGGGAGGGAGGAGAAGTTCCCATGAGAAGGATGATAATGCTCCTAGAAGACCTAAAAGAAGAGTGCAAGGAATTTAACAGCTATGCATTATGGTATGAATGTGTTGATAATATTGCAGGGAAATCCTTGCACTGTGTTCTTTTTGTAAGAGGTACCTATTGCGGCTTTGACCCTTCCTTTGCAGAACAAAGTTGTTCTATGTGGAATTTTATCCTTTCTAAATTGTTCTAATTTAGTCACAGTTAACACCCCCATCCCCACCCAATGGATAATGGGGAAGTGCATGTGACTCAGACCTAGTCAAGCATAGTGTCATATTCCTTTGGGCACAGTTAACAACTATTGTTCTATAGGTGAGCACATTACTGAAGGATGACCACTCACATTCCTTCTGGAACCGAATTATGAAATATAAGGTAAAAGTTTTATTTCTACTGTGATTGATAAAGCAAAAGGATGGGAATCTGAGACTATTAAGAGATATCTTCCCTGGGTGCACAAGGAGGACCATCTTCAATTCAGAACAAAGACAACCCAGAGGGAAGCAAAGCTGATAGAGATGGAAAGGGAAAGGGAAAGGGAAAGGAAAAGGGAAAGGGAAAGGGAAAGGGAAAGGGAAAGGGAAAGGGAAAGGGAAAGGGAAAGGGAAAGGGAAAGGAAAGAAAAAGGAAAGAAAGAGAAAAGAAAAGAAAAGAAAAGAAAAAGAAAAGAAAGAACTGTGTACGCCCTGGGAGCTGAGCTAGCCATACTGAGGTCCAAGCAATCATGGACATCCCAGTTCTGGGAACATGTACATTCCCTGTATAAATTTATTCTGGATTAGATCTTTTGTATTAAAAAGAATCTATTATGATTATCTCAATGATCAGACCAATTAAACCTTTGACTTTCAATCTTAGTGTTAGCACTTAGCTACTCTGAAAAATGCCAGAAAGCTTACAATAAACCAGGGGTCATTAAATATAGACAAATTCTATATACAGATGGCAAGCTTAAGTGTGATATTCCTTTCCTTAAGATAAGCGAGCTGCATATAATCCCATGTGTCTCATCTGTGGCTCACACGTCTATCACAGCATCCTAAAACCTGATGCATTTATGTACTTACTTGTCTGTCTCCACTACTGGACTTTAAGCCTCTTGAGAGTAAGACACAACTTAATTTATCTTTATTTGATGATAGCCTCGCACAGTACTAGGCAATACATGCTTGTAGAAAGAGAGTAGAAAAAAATTAAAATGGAGAGAGAAACTATACTGTACACAGCTTATGCAGGCACTTATTTGAGTTATGCTTTCACAAGTATGAGACAATTTTTTGTTGTCTCTCTGTTTTACTATTGTTTTGTACCATAATAACTCATGGAGGGGTGGTCTGCTCCTAATGAAAGAATAATGTAATCATCATCATCATCATACCACCTAACATTCTCAAAATCCCAGGAACTCTGCTAATTGCTTGTATCTTCTCTGCTCAGAACGCTGAGTTTGGAATTGCAAAGATGAAAATACATTGGAGTACTTTATATTATAGCATACTGCAGTACTTTATAGTTTGCAGAATACTTTCATGTATATTATCTTGGTTGCAATTCTTTGAAACCCAGTGAGGTAGATGGGAAAATATAGCTGATAATTTATAATAAAAAAAAAACGCCTCAAGAAATTAGAAGATTTTTTCTTAAGTAACAATGAGTACATCAGAATAAGAATGAAGGTCTCCTGACTCCACATCAGTACTTGCTCACTACAGAAAGGGCATTTAAATCATTACAAATTAACCGAAAAGAGTGAGACACCTGGAGAATCTGTGAATCATACTGGTAATGGCTTTATTGGTGCCCCTTACATCCCATTTCCCAGGCATCTTCAAGCTTAATTTCTGCATGAAAATTCTCCCCTCCAATTCCCTTCCTTCCTCTTGGAATGAAACCAAGTACCATGATTGTAACTACTGAGAGGTTTTGCTTGCAAATAGAAAGCTACTTACTTTTTCCCTAAAAGTAATGCTTGCTTCTACTAAATAAAAGACCATGAACCATGACAGAGAAAACTCCTTGCCCTGTAATTCAAAGAAAACTTGATATTCCTGCTAGGGCAGCTGGTTCTGATGGCAACAAACAATGCCCAGGCTCCTTCTGGCCTCAAGATACTGAGTAGCAGAAGCTGTAGTATAAGGAAAACAAATTTTGCCTTCTCATTGCTTCCCTCATATAATTTCTTAGAATAGGTACATTTTTAGGTAAATGGTAGGTGCACCATAAAATCTCATATATATGCACATTATACACACAGAGAAACATACACTAAAATAAATAAAAGGACAGAATATGTAATTTGCACAGTTAGTTTTATGTTGAAATTTAAAGACTCTAAAACAGTGGGTGAATAGATTTCATTTTTTTATGATTTTTTTCATTTTTAAAGATAATTTTTAGAGTCTCTATATAGCTTTGATGACTTACCAGTCTAAATATTTCATCCATGGTAGAAAAAAGAGAGGTGGCACTTGAAGGCACTAAAATAATTTCTTAAGAACTAGATTTTTTTTCTTTTTTTTTCTTTTCTTCTTTTTTTTTTTTTACAAAAGACTGTAAAAGAGTGGGAATCTTATTTTAGCCTTCCAGGAAAAGAAAGCTTAAGAGTAAATTCTGGGAACAACTCATTTATTTTTATCCTTCTATAAAGAACTTTCAGACTGCTACTGCCTTCAATCAAAGAATATTAATTGAGTCCTACTATGTGCCAGGCCCTGTGTCTGTGGCTAAAAACATATCTCCCTGCCTCCTAGCACATACTTTAGCTATTCATTCAACAAATTTATTGAGCATTCTGTATGTTCTAGGTACTGCATGCCAAAAACACAGCTAAAATCCATGCCTTCATGGAACCGACATCCTAGTGGAGAAAAGAGATAATGAGCAATACATGTTAAAATAGACAATCTACATTCAGAAACTGAAAGGTTTTTTAAGAAAATAAGAAATTCAGAGTGCTGCTAGGAGGGAATTCTGTTTTAGGTAAAGTGATCAGCAGAAACCCTGTAACAAGCAATACTTATGTGGAGCCTTGAAAATGTGAAGAAGCAAACTACATGCAGATCTGGAAGAGTGTTGGAGCCAGAGGCCACTGGGCAGAGAGCTGTTTGGCTGAAGTGTGTTGAGCAAGGGAAGTAGCAGTAGGGGGTAACATTGGACATTGGACAGAAGGACAGGGGCTAAGCAGGCAGGGGAACTAGTGAGAACTTTGGACTTTATGCTAAGTGTGACACAAGACCCTAAGAAAAGTGGCATGCTGGAGAACACACACTCTTGGCACTGAGTAAAGGATAATCTCCAGGTTTGGGAAGGGGAAACAGAAGGAGCAGATTGAGGCTCTGCTGCAATCTAAGAAGGAGACAGAGATAGTGAGCATAATACTAATAAACAAATGTAACAATGTCCTTCACTATTATACTGGACTTACAAGTATTAATTTATTTGGACTCTGTGTTATTTGAACCATGTGATAATAACCCTTTGAGATGGGTACTATAATTATGCCCACTTTACAGGTATGAAGAAAGCTGAGTGAATTTAAGTAGTTACTCAAGACTACACAGGTAATAACTGATTAGGGGAATGTGAAAGTATTGTAAACTGAAAAGTGAGAAGAAATAAGATCACCTTCACTTCTGATATCAACTGCAAGTTTAAGGATCCCCAAGACCACCTCAGGCATCCAAAACTCACTAGAAGTACTCACAGAACTCATTGATGGCTGTTATGCTCATGGTTATGATTTATTACAGGGAAGAGATTAAGACAGAAATCACTCAAGGGAAAATGCATATAGGGTAAAGTACAAGAAAGTACTGAACATGATGCTAGCCAGTGTCATTTCCTGTGGAGTCAAGACAGCATTCGTTTGTTGGCAACCTGGTGTGAAAATATACACAAAGTATTGCCAATCAGAGAAGCTCACCTGAGCCTCAATGTTCATGATTTTCATTGGCACCCCAATACATAGGCATGATTAAGTGGCTGATTTCTGTCCCTAGTCCCTCTGGAGTTACTGACACTACACAATCCAAACTCCTCCCCAAATCACATCGTTTATCCTTCTCTTATGACCAATCCATGTAGATATCTCTATGCCTTTTAGTTCCCATTACAGAAAGAGAAACAAATGGGGAAAGAATAAGAAAACAAAGGATGAAGAGAGACCTACCTTTGCATGGAGCAGGCCATGATTCCTAGCAGTGACTAGAGGCATGTCACATGTACACAGGGGCAGGTTCTCTACAGCAGTGGACTGGCTACTGAAAATGCCAATCCACAGTGAGAAAAGAAGTTTGTGCCACAATGCAAATCAATGTACTGCTACTTTCATCAATAAAGTTTTGCTATGAAAACACAAATGCAAAAAGTCAATTGAACTAAACAGAGTGCTTAGTGACACAGTTCATTTACACTCTGGCTATAGCTTCTTATATCTTACTGAGGACTGGTATCAAAGACTGTAGCCACACTTTGAGGAACATTGCTCTAAAAGAGCTGTGGATTAAATAGGCATTTGGAATAACACAAGATGCAATATATGTTGATGTCAGTGATCAAAAATTAGCAAAAATGTCCTTCTAGCAAACCCATGAGAAAAGGATTCTGAATAACATATAAAAGTGTAAGAAAGACTCATCCTCAAGCATCAGACCATATTTCTAAAGATAAGAAATGAGCTTAAAGTTTAATTCACCACTGAAAATAACTTGCGCTACTAGCAGTAAAGATGTATGTTTTTATAAAGAAAGAAGAGTGAACCCCAAGAGCCCTAGAGGTATGCCTTTATAGCTTACTTTTATTCCTCTCCGCCCGGTATAGTCATCAGAATGACCTGGGAAGCATAAAAGTCAGAGAGTATTTTTTTAAACCCTCTTCAAGGCTGTTTGGAGGTATAAAATATACACCTTGAGTAAAATAAATGTATGCATCTCAAAAAGGTACTAAATCACTTGTAGCTTTATTATTGTCAGTCACTGGTTCTTGAAGGGCAAACTGTACTTGATTCTTGACTTGGTCTTTGCTTCACTAATCAGCAACTTTTCTTAGAAGTTACAAGTTTTCACTGTTGACAACTCTGGGATATATTTTTTTAAGTCACACAGATATAAGTCAGACAGAGAAAAACAAGTACCATATGATTTCACTTATATGTGAAATCTAAAAAAACAAAATAAACAAACAGAAGAAAACAGAAACAAACTCATAGATACAGAGAATAAATTGATGGTCGCCAGATAGAAGGAGGTTTGGAGGATGGGTGGAAAAGAGGATGAGATTAAGAAGTGCAAATTGCCAGTTATAAGAATAGTCACAGGGATGTGAAGCATAGGGAATATGTCACTAATATTGTAATAATTATATGTGGTGCCAGATGGGTACTACATTTATTGGGGGGATTACTTCATAAGGTATATAAATGTCTAATCCAGTGATGGCAAACCTTTTGAGCTCGGCATGTCAGCATTTTAAAAAACCCTAGCTTAACTCTGGTGCTGTGTCACATATAGAAATTTTTTGATATTTGCAACCATGGTAAAACAAAGACTTGTACTTTTTATATTTATTTTATATATTTAAATGCCATTTAACAAAGAAAAATCAACCAAAAAAATGAGTTCGCGTGTCACCTCTGACACGCGTGTCATAGGTTCGCCATCACTGGTCTAATCACTATGTTATTTGTATATCTGAAGCTAATATAATATTTTATGTGAAGTGTAATTCAAAAATAAATTAATCTGAAAGAGTCATAATGTTTTTTAAATATTATTTCATGGCCATATTGATGTGCAATTCAATTCTACAAACTTTACTTGAATGCCTATGTGCCAGGAACTGCTTCCTCTCCGATATGGAGGGAAGGCAGAAAGGAATAAAATGTCATTATGAAACTCATATAACCCCTCAGGGGAGACCAATGCGTGCACACGTAACCAGAAATTAAGGTAGGTTGCATCTAGTGCTATAATTGAGCAAGAAAAGGGAATAATTAATTCTGACTATGGAAATACAAGAGGACTTCACAGAAGAACTGATCCTTGAAGGATAAGTAGAATTTCAAGAGGCAAGAGAAGTAAAGAACATCCCAGACAGAGGAATAATTGACCCTCAAAGAGTGAAGATCATTTGCAGTCTTCTAAGACTAATCCATAAGATGTGTTGAGGGAAGGGTGGACAAAGTGGGTTAAGAGCATGCAGGCTCACAATTCATGGACTTGTGAGTAGTCCAAGGCTACAAGATCACAAAGGCTGTATAGAAGAGCGGTGGGCTCTGAGGCTGGGATGTTGATTAGGGCCAGGTTATGAAAGGCTCTGAATATTATGCTGAGGAATTTAGAGCAAGCAAGAAATGATACAAGGTTTATGACACTGTAAAACAGCCTCTGTGGTATATTATATTTGAAGTTTCCTTTCTCTCCTTCTCTCTATTTTTCTTCCTTTTTTTGCTCAGCCCCCAAACCCATCAACAAAGTTTCCCACCAGTGACTGCATATAAGGATGAAACTCCAGCTCCTGGGCACTTCCATCATCAACCCAATGTTCCCTTAGCTTGGTGCTGTGCAGCCCTTCCCTTTGGCTAGCCCTTCCCCACCCCCTTTCCTTAAATAAATTCAATTTATTTTAATCACCATCTGAGATGGCTATTTAGCCGACCCAGGTGTGTTAACCCATCACAATACTAACCCACCATGTTTACCTTTCAATTAAAATATCTTTTTTCATATCTAAAAATATTTTTTTATTTTTTGTTAATCCTCACCCAAGAATATTTTTTCCATTGATTTTCAGAGAGAGTGGAAGGGAGGTAGAGAGGGAAAGAGAGAGAAAGAGAGAGAGACAGAGACAGAGAGACTGATGAGAGAGAGACAAATTGATCAGTTGCCACCTGAATGTTCTCCAGCTGGGCCAGAGATTGAACCTGCGACCCAGGTATGTGCCCTTGTCCAGAAATTGAACCTGAGACCTCTCAAGTGCAAGGGGCAATGCTCTAACCACTGAACAACTGGCCAGTGCAATATCTAAAAATAATTTTCAATAACTATTTAATATTATCAAACTATCAAATATCCAGCAGGGTTATAGAATAGTAAGAAGCTAGAAAAATTCCAGGACAAGTGGAATGGGGAAATCCATTCCCTCCTTCTCTTATTACAAGTTCCCCTGTGCCACTGCCTTGGGCCTCAGTCATGTGATTTGCTTTGGCTAATGGAGAAGAATGTGAGCAGACCATCTACCATGCTCAAGTGGAAACTTTGAGAGGCATTGAAGGTTTCTGCCAGACTATTTGCTCTTGAACCTCTGCCATGGAGACAGTCTGCCTCTTTAGCCTAAGTCATAGAATAGAGAGAATCATGGAACAACTCAGCTTCTATAAAAGCGGTTCTCAACCTGTGGGTCGCGACCCCTTTGGGGGTCGAACGACCCTTTCACAGGGGTCGCCTAAGACCATCGGAAAACACATATATAATTACATATTGTTTTTGTGATTAATCACTATGCTTTAATTATGTTCAATTTGTAACAATGAAATTGGGGGTCACCACAACATGAGGAACTGTATTAAAGGGTCACGGCATAAGGAAGGTTGAGAACCACTGTTCTATAACCACAAATTGGATAAGACCCATACTAGCTGACTGGCAGCCATCAACATAGGTGAGCAAAATATCTGCTATTGAAATCCACTAAGATTTCAAGATTCTTTTGTTATACAGTATAAGGTAGTACAAGGTGACTAACCTTTCTAAAATAAAACCTAAGACATTTATATTGTAAAAAAATATATAATATTTTTTAAAGAAAAATAAAATTACCTATAATCACAATACCTAGAGATAATAGCAGAAAACATTTTGACCATACCTTGCATTAAATATCAATTCCGATGATTCGATGATTCATATATCTAAATAGGGAAAGTAAAGCAATAAATTTTTGTAGAAGCAAGCATAGGAAAATATATTCATTACCTAGGAGTAAGTAAAGATTTCTCTAACAGGACACAAAAAGTGCTAACGGTAGAAGGTGATGAAATGGAACTACACAAAAATAAAAGATGCCTATTAAAAAATATATATCATCAAAAGAGTAAAAAAGCAAGCCACAGAATGGAACAGACATGCGCAAGCTCTCTAACCAAACAAGGGCTCATATTCAAGATATATAAAGATGACAAACACACCAATAGAAAAACCTTTAAACTGGCCCTTCAACCAATAACACTTTATTTCCTGTTCTGGTGTTGGTTACACTGGTGAAAATTAATAGAGCTGTGTGCCTATTATGATTTATGTGTGTGTGTAATGTATGTCATACTGTAATACCCATATGCATGAAAATTACAGTATCCAAATTATTAAGTTTAGATTTAACTTAAAGTATTTATTTACTTTTCAATTTATAATAACATATGCAACCCAATTTTAAAAGGGGCAGGATCCTTTGAAAATATCGATGGAAATTTCTTCAGGAAGTCTTCTGGTGTACAACATACTTCACTACTAACTATTAAGAGATTTCTGCAAAACTTCCTAACTGGCAGCATAATATTGGTTGACAGAAATCTTGACATCTTATCCAGATGATTTTAATGAATATAATTTTTGAATATACATCAAGCTTAAAAATCTTATTATGACTAAGACTAAACTTGTACAATTCTCCAGGCAGATATTAACAGTATGAATGATAAATTTCCTTTTCAGTTGCCTCATTTTTCCATTAAGTACCATAGAAATCATATTTCAATCAATACACCTGATCTTTTCAAATTAAATTATCTTTTTTTAGAGAGCCAAATAAAAGATGTTTTGAACAGATGAAACAATTTGGTTTAGTCTACATTTTTGTAATAAATTCTACTTAAATGCAATTCCATTTCCAATTAAATTATGTTACTAATTTTTGCTAGCTGTTAATCTTTTTTAAAAAATCAAAACTAGCCGAGACCGGTTTGGCTCAGTGGATGGAGCGTCGGCGTGCGGACTGAGGGGTCCCAGGTTCGATTCCGGTCAAGGGCACGTGCCTGGGTTGTGGGCACATCCCCAGTGGGAGATGTGCAGGAGGCAGCCGATCGATGTTTCTCTCTCATCGATGTTTCTAACTCTCTATCTCTCTCCCTTCCTCTCTGTAAAAAATCAATAAAATATATTTTTAAAAAAATCAAAACTAAAATTCAAAGTGTTATTCCACTATTTTATGACTTAACAGATTAAAAATAACCTTTTTCATAAAATAAACATTTTTGACATACAGTATTCAGGCTGATACAAAATAACTCTCATAATATGTCATTCATTTGTTACTGTCTTTTTTCACATCACTGGAGATATAATGAATGTAAGTATTAGTCATAGAATGATTCACTTATTCAAAAAGTACTTATTCAGTGCCCACTCTGTGCCAGCCCTGTTCTCAGAGTTTGGGAGCCTACAGATAAACATAGAGGTAAGGTCCCTTTTCAAAGAGTTTATCTTTTACAGGAAGGAAACAGAACACCTGGAAAGAAGAAAACCAGATATGTAAGAGAGGGCCTGAAAGGGGCTAACTCAGATTGCATGGACAGAGGAATCTACTGAGAAATTGGAATCTGAATCGGAGAAGCAGTTGTGTTAACTTGTTAGGGCTACCACAGCCAAGTCCCACAAACTGGGTGGCCTAAACAATAAAAATTGTCTCACAATTTCAAAGGCTGGAAACCAGAGATCAAGGTGTTGACAGGGTTGGTTCCTTCTGAGCATCAAGTGGAAGAATCTGTTCCAAGTGCCTCTCCTGGCTTCTGATAGTTTGATGACAATAGCTGGCTTTTCTTGGCTGGTAGAAGCATCACCCAAGCCTCTGCCTTCATCTTCACATGGCATTCTCCCTGTGTGTACATCTGTCTCTGTGTCCAAATTTTCCCTGGCAAAGCCTTGATCTTGGAATTCCAGCCTCCAGAATGGTAAGACAATAAATGTCTATTGTTAAAGCCACCTAGTTGATGGAATTTTATCTTAGTTTAGGAATCCCTAATGAAAACTTTAAATCCATTATAATCTCAGAAATGTCTAAAAGTTGCTCTCTAGAGACAATTTTTCTGAAGATCAAATAAATTCTTTTGAAGAAATAGCTTCTGTTTTGGGTTCCTCCAATAAATACTTGTAACTGTGTTGATAGTAAGATCATCTATTTTCAACTTTCATCCACACATTTTCCTATCAGTATAGACACATTCTGATTACATATTTTATAATTAGAAAAAATTAGTGAAATCATTTCATGTATTTGCCAATAGCAAACTTGGATATTGAAAACAGTTGTTATTCTTTATCTAAGTCTTTTTGTGCTAAATTGACATATCCCATTGATCACATCAAAGCCATTGACAATTTCTAACCCGTTCTTGCTAAAAGAGTTGTAAAAATAGCCACCACTGTCCGGTCAATGAAAAAGCTAAATTCTCTTCCTTATCTCTAAAACCAAACTCTATATATATCTCTACAGAAAGTTCACAAACATGGCTGAATTGGGAATTATTAGTGCTATTTTCCTTGGAGATGACCACAGCCAGAAGACAAGGTAGACTTGTGGCCACCCGTTAGCCTGTAATCAGGAGATCATGTATCTGATCCAGTAATAACAAAGTGATCATTCTTTCCAACAAGCTCCAGGACATGACAGCCAAAGTAGAGATTTCCCTCAGAGATTGCCCATAGAGCTCTCCAAAGCCAGGTGAAAAACCGATGACAGCATGAAAAGCTCCAGAGCATTTCCCGTTAAAACTGCTGGATTAATATGTCTGTCACCTAACTTATTCCAGAAAATGAAAGCTCATGAATCTAAGGAAGCACGATTACTCCCTTACGCAGTTCCACTGCCCTAAGTGGCCAATACATAATTGCCTTTATGGTTGGAACATCATTACCCTTGAATGGAAGGAGAAGATCTCTCTCTTAATTTCAGACTAAAAGTCTTTTGTCTTTTTCTACTCTCTATGACAACGGCTGTACAGTTCTTCTGTGACGAATAGAAGACAGTGCAACAAATTAATACAAATGAAGTCATTCCTGAGTGACTCCATCTGCTTTAGAAATAAGGCTCGGACAATGATGTGGCCAAGATCCAGATAATTAGGCCCGATTCCAAATGAAGGCACACAGGTAACTTATAGCTTCATTAACTCTCTTCAAGAAGACAGACATCCAAAAACTAGACTTAATAAAGGCAGCATATGATCCATTGACAATCTGTTTGATGTTAAAAAATGAACTTTGTTTTTGCAACGTTGCATGAACAGTAGCAAAGTGCATGTGCAACTCAAAATACCACGAACCAAAATATGGTTTAGCATCGTAGGTGCCAGTCTCGAAATTTAGAGAACAAAGACCTTAATTTTTGTTTACAGAATTAATCAAAAGGCATTAATAACCTAGCAACTAAGGAAGGCACATAAGGTGTCTGCAAGTGTCTTTTCTCTGTAATCAACAGGAAGATTATTAGCTAATAACAAATGTTATTCATCTTCATAACAGCTAAATGACAGCCTGTTTAAAAATAACAAATGACTACTCCTCATTGACGATTACAGGGTGAGCATGACCTTCATGTATTTTAAGCAAACAAGTCCTCTTTTCAAAGACTTCAGGAGTACTTTAATTGATAATGATGAGATGTTTTATCTTTACCAAGGGACGCTAAACCTTTTAAAATGCTATTTAAATTGAGATAATTTTATACAGCCCTTTGAGTTAGAAGAGACTTTGAAGGTCTTACAATGATTTTTTTTTACAAGCAAAGTGCTAATAAAACACAAAGATAATTAGTTTATGATATACAGAAATGTTTCTTCTTTGTCCTACCTGGTTTTTCTATTGTACAACAGGCAAGCTTCAAGTCACAGGTCAAAAAAATAAGTAGAAGATTTTAAAACTGGATTTTTACAGATTAGCCCTATTTCCTTTGAAGTACAGGCATTACACATCTCTAATGACTGAAGATAAGAGGCTCCAAATGAAAGCTCCCCGTGGCTTCTAAACAGTTCTGACAATCACACCCAGCATAATTTATAAATGCCTCTACGATACTTTATGTATCCAGCTTCCCACATCTCCCAACCAGTCCTTGCAGCAACAGTTCATGATCATTGGCTCCAATGTGACAGCAGCTGTGACATGCAGAGGCCAGTCAGGGAAACCTGGAGGACAGCCTGCTTGCTGTCCTGACACATAAGCCAGTGAGCACAACAGCCACTGGACTGCAGCCACTGTCTCAACATCAGAGGCCAGAGTTAACTGCAGACCGCCTGTCCTGCTGGGGGCCTTTTTCATTTCCCAGAGCCTTACCAGAATAATGGCCCCCCAAACGTGTCTCTGTCCTAATCCCTGAAACCTGTGAATATGTCAGCATAACTATAAACCAGGAGTTGCAGATGTGAGTCAGTTAAGGATCCTGAGATGGAGGAGGTTGGGTTGATGTGTTTGAAGCTGGAAGGACTATGGAGCTGAGGAATCCGGCAGCCTTTAGAAGCTGGAAAAGGTAAGGAAATGGATTCTGCCCTGAAGCTCCAAAAGGAATGCAGCCCTGCTGACATCTCCATTCGAGGCCTGTTGAAACTGATTTTGGACTTCCAATCTCCAGAAATTTAAGATAATACATTTGTGCTGTTTTAAGCCACTAAGTTTGCGGAATTTGTTACAGCAGCAACAGGAAACTAATATACCTTTGGACTCAAGAGGTAAAACCCAGCCAGTGGCTGGTGCTCCTGATAGTAAGGTGTTCCTCCCGTCTCAGTAACAAGATCATCGCCATATATTAAATAAAGCAAAGGCAGAAGTCCATGGAAGAAAAAAAAAAGTTAAAGCCAAAATTTAAGGTGCATGTTTCTTTTCTAGTTCAAGCGTCACCAAACTCTCCCTGGGTGTGGAAGCCACTTAAACATGTATTATGGGAAAGAAGTAACTATTTTCTCCAACTGCAGGCAAGATATTTTATCATTTAAGCCTGCATTTCCTCTTCCATACAATGACAAAGATCAACCAAATATCCTCCAACTGTATTCCTAGCTCTGAGATCCGAAGGTTCTAGCCTACCCCAGAGTCTTCTGCTAATTTCTAAATTGTGCAGATATATATTTACTTTTACTTCACAAGGAAATAGGTTTTCCTTTGAGCTTTATTTGACAATAATCCTGATTATTTCACCTCGGGTCCCATTTCCTCCAAAGGGAAATTTTTGCTGCAAATCAGCAGAGGTTATTTATCATCGACCTGCCTTTTCTCCGGGACTGAGTACACACATTGATTTTGCAACACGGTTATCAAATTATCTTCATAAATCAGCTAATAGCCCAACAAACAATGTCACAAACAGAAGTAAAAAATACGTTGGTCTTCAAAGGAAGTGGTGTGCCTTTATTTCCCAAAAGCTATATGATGTACACCAACCACCTAAAAGCATCTTTGCAAGTCCTTGTCCTGTACTCTCGGGAAAAATTAGGACACTGCCATCCTTAAGCCTGTGACTTTTCTAAATGAATTTATCTCAAGTAGCATGCCATCTGGGTGATGGGGAAGAAGTTGATTTCTGATAAAGCCTTAGGCACATAGTTTAAGTTAACGAGACATGGCAAGAGCAGGTGGGTAATTCTATGTTCACACACTGTAATGGGCCAAAGGCTGATTACTATTCACTGTAAAATGAACATAAAAGTAGCAATTATGCCTTCATCCTAGTGGATGTGATGTATTAAAAGCTATCGGCTTCACCTTCTGTAATAACAGCTTTAGTCTGTTTGTACCAGAATGTGCGAAAATAAGACGGAAGTGGGAAGGGGGAGCTCTGTGACTTTATACAAGAACAAACACTGGATTCTCACTGTCCCTCCTTCTGTGCTTAATACACAAAGGATAGATGAAGCCCTGTGGTTTAGAAACATTTGTGAATATGATGTTTTTCTTCTCTGGCTTTGAAATGCCTCTCTTACCAACTCTTTGGTCACCTGTGAGCCACAGATAAATGTTGAGTTCACAAGGGGAAAGTCTCAACCACCAAGTTCAAATTGTCAGAGTTGGGAACACATCTGAGTAGTGCTTGCAGGCTGAACTGCATGCCCATCATCTTCATCTTTGCCAAAAGCTCCCAAAAAAGGGGGTTAAATGATCTTCTTATTATATAACTAGTGAAAAAGTGTGAAAAGTACACATAGATGATATAGAAAAGAAAGATAAAGAATAAGGTTCAGATATGCCAATATTGTAGAATAATTCATATTTGATATTGGAATGAAAAGCTTATCATTCTGACAGAAAAGAAAACCATGATCTCCTGAGTAGAGGGAAAAGGATGCTGAATATCTGAACATAAAACACAAAGGGAATTCTTATTTCCAGCTCGGGGAAATGAAAACCAACTTTGACCTGTCTGTCAAGAGCCTACCACTTGAAGACTTCTGAGATGTACCTATTTAGTGAGTTTCTAGCCAGACATGAAAGGACTATTCTATGTAGCCCGGAGCCTGCACCCATGCTCCACTCTGTCTCAGCTTGATTTGTGGTTAACCCTCCGCTTTTCACCCACAGCTTATACCAATGGTTTACAAAGAATCTCACATTCCAGCACCACCGAGACCTGCCAGCTCTTTGTCATCTTGGGCTTGATCTGGAAATGAGTGCTACCCCTTGCGTAGCCCTGGTGCATCTAGCCTGGTAGTTCCAAAACCTCCCCAAGAGCCAGAGGGTTGGGTACTCAGCAGACATTAGAGAGCTGCACATGAAATACCAATTCATTTAAAACTTGGGAAATATACACATTATGGTGATATGCAATGCTTTGCATGTAGCCCAAGCTAGAATTCCCCTAAACAATGTGAAGATGATTTTACAGAAAATGGTCTTATTTTGGAATTCAAAGATGTCAGCCTAGACACCGTGGTCGGCAAACTGCGGCTCTCGAGCCACATGCAGCTCTTTGGCCCCTTGACTGTGGCTCTTCCTAAGCCTTAGGAGTACCCTAATTAAGTTAATAACAATGTACCTACCTATATAATTTAAGTTTAAAAAATTTGGCTCTCAAAAGAAATTTCAATCGTTGTACTGTTGATATTTGGCTCTGTTGACTAATGAGTTTGCCGATCACTGGCCTAGATTAGTTCTATCTTTGCTTCCATCTACACTAGGCTGGGACTCTTTTGTTTTTGTTGTGTTAATCCTCACCCAAGGATATTTTTCCCATTGATTTTTAGAGAGAGTGGAAGGGACGGGCGAAGACAGAGACAGAGACACATCAATGTGAGAGAGACATATTGATTAGTTGCCTTCCACACACACACCCTGACCAGAGCCAGGGATTGAGCCTGCATCTGAGGTATGTGCTTTTGACCAGAATCAAACCTGGGACCCCCTCAGTCTGTGGGCTCCTGCTCTATCCACTGAGCCAAACCGGCTAGGGCTGTGACTCTAATTTGATGGCCAAGTTGTAAAAATCCCACTGAAGTTTTTTGAAGGAAACACAGTTTAACAGATCTTACACTCAAAAGCTGGCAGGCCCTTAAGCTCCTTAGAACCTTGGTTTGGGCTTAAAACTTCAGCTCCCAGAGATACATGGGCAGAGCACTAAGTTTTGATCTGTGCCAGGGAAATATCAATGTCAATGATACCTGATCCACATGGATTTCGTGAGTTCTGCCCAGCAGGCCTCCTTGCCCAGAGGTCCCAATCCATTAGGCAGTTGCCACAGTGCCAAGCCCCAAGTCCACCCTCTGGATGGACAGAGCTAGAAAATGTGACTACCCTAGAAGCTTCTCAGAGATACCTCTGAACGCCACTATTTTCATTGTGACACATGCAAGACAAGCTGAGAGGGTTGTGAACGTGTCTACAGTACAAATTATATCCCAATGCTCTATTGCATTCCACTCTATGGGTGTTGCAATCCAATATTGATTTTATTTAGAGCAAAACGAATTATTTGATGACAAAAGTTAAATTTATACTACATAAAAATTCAATTTTTTAAAAAAGCTTTTCTTCCAGATATATTACAACTACTCTGCAACTACCCACTTCCTTAACTCCTTCACTGCAATGATCTGAATCCCAATGCAGTTAATAACGTCTTCCTATCCTTTAAAACAATGATTTTCCTCATTAACATAAAGCTAGGGAGACCACCCAGTGTCTCCTGATTCCCCAAGTAGACTTATGCTTTGTGGGTTTTCTTTAATCTACCGGCATTAAAATGTGTCTGAAACAGCTTTACTGCATGTGCTTTCCCATCATTCTTAGCCTGAATCCTGATTTTATGTACCCTTGTCTACTCAAGGAGATTACTAAGGTTACTGATGTGTTCTTAATGTAAATATTCTCCCTTTGTCATGAAAAGGGGAAATTACAAAGATGTCAAGTAATATTGAATGTAAATAAGCCTCTCTCATCTCATCTAATGCTGAATTTCTGTCACTTAGTAAATAAACTGGGATCAGAGTAGAATTAATGTCAATGATGCACTGAAAGTTGCTAGCCTGAGGCAAGACAATGAAGCAAAGACCACAAAATACTAATGACTCTTCTGGGTGTTGGTGTTGCCTGCTTTCCACGGGATTCATAGATCTAAGTTCTGTCTTTCTGATATTGACATGGCTATGGGCCATTAAAATAAAAACACGGTAACTTTTTAAAAAAACTATTTGGAGATTAGGCAGATGACCCAAGAGTTAGCAATGATTCTGAGCCTCATATTTTCACTTTCTTCCCAGAAATTTAAAGGCACTGAAAGGTGCTGCTCATTCATTCTTGGCATCACTAGCAATAAAGAGCTAGTGTGCGGCAGACAGACATCAGTGTAAAAACATACAGGTGAGTCATAAGTTAAAGGTAAGGGAAAATATGCCTTAAACCAGAGGTCAACAGAGCATCAGAGGCCATTGTAAACCACCAAAATAGTGACTATCTGGACCCTGCCTAAACCCTATTTGGAACCCAGTTTATGTGTGACCTCTGGGCTACAAAGGAATGGGGTTCTCTGCAGATTCCAAGCCTGGATGCATGTATGTGCTTTCGTAAGAAATCCCAAAAGCAGACATTGAGATGAAAGTTTGTGTGCAAGGAATGCTCCCAGGAAAAGCCAGTAAAAGAGGGGGGAAGCAGGACAGGGCAGGGAAAGAAGCAAAGCAAATGTGAGATTTCAGGCCTAGCCCTTGACCCAGCCCCAGCCTCAGCCTCAGCCTCAGCCTCAGCCTCAGCCTCAGCCTCAGCCTCAGCCTGCAGGGAGCTCAGGAATGTAAATTACACCTCAGAGCTGGTCCCACTTCCATGCAAAGGAGAAGGGCTTCTGAATTCATGCAGCAACCACTGGCTAGGGAGGGGGTAGTAGTTCTAACTCCTAGGCACTTTCTGCTCCCTGGGTGTGCAGGCAATGTAGCCCCATTATACCAAGGGTAGGGCTCTGAAGAAAGTCACAGATGTAAACCGGCAAAGCAAAACATGGCACACGGAAGCTGAGCAATGAGCACAGGAGGCCACAGAATATTCAAAGGGAACTGAGAGGATCTGGGCTGAGCACAGACCCAGGCAATACCAACTATGTGTGCACTGGCACATGCTGGGGATGTGACAGAGGGTTCAGGGTTGAATAGCAAATGACTATCTCAATGAATATCCTTATCCAACTCATTTAGAGGCCTCTGCTCTGCCCTGTCATAGTGAAACACCTCTGTCCCCAGCATGAAGCGCAATGATAATAATATTAATATTGGTCAATATTTATTGAGCACTGTCAAAATGTACTGAACTCTCTGAATCTATTATTTTATCTGATCCTCATAATCAATCATTTTATCTGATACTCATAAAAAACCCTGCAAAGTTTGTCTCATTCTCCCCTTTTTTAGGAATGAGGAACATGTGGCTCAAAATAGTTAGCTAAATGATCCAACGATACTCTGAAAGGAAGCAGGAGACATGAAATTTGGATCCAAATCTATATTACTCTAAAGCCTTTATTCTTCTCACTCTCTGACAAAATACCTTTCTCTAAAACAACTGAAAAGAAGTCTCAACAAAACAGGCACCTTTGTGACATATTACATGTGAAAATCTCAGAGAACAAAAGGAGAGAGAGAAAGAGAAAGAGACAGAGAGAGAGAGAGAGAGAGAGAGAGAGAGAAAGAGAGCTGATTAACCATCTCATTCAAGAGGGCGTGCTTGAATGGCAACTAGAATGGGAAAACTACCATGGCTTTGGTTTCTCAAACTATTCTTAACAAACAAAACATATTTCTTAAATAATTCAGCTTGCAGATTTGTACCAGATCCTAAAGGAAAAGGTCTGTTTGTACTTTAGAGCAGTGGTTCTCAAACCTTAATGTACTTCCAAATTACCTGGGCACTGAACTTGGACATTCCCACACCCAGCTCTCTGAGGTTCTGTGTCAGTTATGTCTAGGTGAGGCCCAGGTGTATAAATTTTTATGGGAAACTCAGAGCAGATGGTCCATAGATTACATTTTGAAAAACACTGATTCAGAAGAATGGGCAAGACTAACAAAAAGAACCCACTCTACTCAAGATTCTGTCTGCTTATGGTTTTATTGTGGTAATTTCATAGATATATAGATGATAGATAGATGACAGATTATCTACCTTATCTATCTATCTATCTATCTATCTACCTACCTACCTACCTACCTACCTAGTCTGACCAGCTAGTTATGGCAAGAGTTTTCACTTACACAGGAGTTAGCCATATGTGACATCTCTATATGAAATCTAATCATTATTCTAGAGTTGAAAATTAAAGGATAGTCAAGTACAATGGGCTAGATCCAGATATATTTTTGAATATAAATATGTGCAATAATTCAGTGTGCTTTTTCCCCCCAGAAATTCCAAAATGAGTAAGAAGAAGAACAGTTTGGTGTGCTGGTCAAGTTCTATTCTGGTGCAATTAAAATATGCCTTCTTCAAGTTCTTTTTGTAATTTTAGTAGCAACACACTCCTTCCTCACTTCCTGTTCTATGCTGTTCCTGACGGCCCCAAGTGACACTACAGCAGACGCAGGGGTGGCCATGTGTCAATCCAAATGTGAATTAGATAAGCCATGAATATCAATGTATATGTATAAATATAGTCAGGTAACATATCCATGTGTGGCTTTGATTCTAGAATCTTAAAAAAGTATATTTCTATTGTTATTATATTAGGATCTTGGAAGGATAGCTTGGTGTAGCCAAGTAAATTTATACTAAATTAACATGCATGATTTACTGAGAATGCATCTCATTATCTAGATAACTAGCAACTTGTCTTAGGGCAATCTTGTGCTGTTATTTGTTTTTCTTCCCAAATGACTCCAGGCTTGTGACTGTTTATACAGAATGGGAGGCTGTGTGTGTCCCTTCTCTTTCTAAGGACTTTCAAATACTTTGCACACAATAAAGATGGATTCTGACAATGCTCTTAAAAAGATTTAAATGGATGAAGGCAGTAGGCAAAATAAATGGAGGAGGGAGGAAGAGAAGGAAGAAGGGAGGAAGGGAAGGAGAGAGAGACAGAGACAGAGACAGAGAGACAGAGAGAGAGACTGCCACATGGTCTATAAACGAAGAAAAACATGCTACCAGATGGCAAGTGGGACAATAGCCGCTTGCAGCCGTTAGGAGCGAAAGCATCCACTTTAATTTCTGATATTGTATAACTGTCTAAATATGGCAATGAATCCTTTTTTGACTGGCGTTAGCTTTTGTGATGCAGCAAGGAAACCTGTCTGGCAGAAGGAGAGCCCACAGAAGAAACAGAAGGCAAGATCCCATGAGACTGAAGCGGTCTGCCGAGACACAGAAATCAAGCAAAGGCAATAGATTTAGATTGTTGCTTTGAAACGCTAAAGAAGACTATCTTGCATTCTAGAATGGAAATGCAAAAACCTTCATGATAGAAACAGACTTTGTTTCCACTGTTTCAATTTACTCCACATTTTAGCAACAGGCTTATTTCAACTAACAGAAATGCTCAAATATAAAACTCTCCAGAAAACAGCCTATTGCTCTTCTGAGAGCATAAGTAAATGTAAACTTTTCAGATATCTAACCAAGACTATTTTTTAAGCAACTTTCACTTTTAAAAATCTAAGTACCTTTAACAGCAAATAGAGTATTCTGATCTCAATATATATGAGCATACGTAATACCAAAAGAAAGCAACATTAGAAATCTATGGACACAAACAAAAATAGTATTAAAATGTAAAAAAAAAATCTTAAGCACCTAATTTTATCTATCTCTGCAGAGTTTTTTATTTTAGAAAAGTGAATTTTTTTTTACAAGAAATAACATCACCCAATCCTAGCAAATCAAAAGAGTTTGGAAAATATAAAGGTTGAATAGAGGACTTCTGATTGAGAAATAGGTAGCTTTTTATTCGAAAATGCTCAGTGATGTCTTATTTGATTGAAATTGCTAATCAAGGTAAAAGATGCAAGCAATTACAGAGCAAATATATAGTTTCTTATTTTCAAGACACACAATGGATATCTAACAAGGATTTTAATAAACATTTTGAAATACACCTTAGATGTTTTCAATTATTTCTTTCTTTCTTTTTTCCTTTCTCTATTACATGACTGGCTAGCTATAACTATAATAACATGTCCCAAATTTTCTATTATTTCTCACATATATTAGGTAACCAATAAGTCTTTGGTGCATGAATAAATGGTGAATGAATGGATGGTGAATGATAGGATAGATAAGTAAATAGATGAATAAGCAAGTGTGGACCTGGGTCAGGTGTGGTGGATACATACTCTGAGAAGGAGAATGAGTAAGGGAACTGGGGTGGGAGGAGGGAGGAGCTAACTGGTGATCCAGTCTCAAGAGGTCTCCTTAGCAGATCCCATAAGGAGCTCTGGCAAAGTGACAAGGTTTTCTTTCTGAATATGTCTAACATACTTCTTTCTTACCTTGAACTGAATGAAGGTGCTAGTATTTTTCTTTTGGCATTTTTCACAAGCACTCAATCCATTTTTATCCCAAACTTGACAATATACTCACCAAACGGTGTACCTCTGGCTAACGTAGCATTTGGAATCTCAGTTTCAACAGCCCACACAAATTTAATCTCAGCACAGCTTGGCACACCACTTCTTAACTCTGAAGCATATTTATTTTCATAAAAAAAAACCCAAAACACCCACCTTTTTAGGACAGTTTTATGTAGCACACTCAAAATTTTTTAAAGTCTTTTATCTTGGTTTAAAACTTAAAATTAGACTGGCAGATATTTTCTGGTTAAAATATAAATATTCCAAGTGTCAAGACAACAAATGCAAAAGCGTGAACACTAAAACCTATCTGATTAACGCTGAGTCCTTAAGAGGGTCTTGGTATGGCAGCTGCAGGATATGTGTTATCTATAGGTCCTGGGTGGAACAGAGCTCAGAGTTCTAAAGACGGTATGATAACATTTTCAAATCACCATGGGGCTTTCCTGGAAGGCAAGGTAAATTCCTCCATGAAGAGAATATATGCAGATTTAGTCAGTTTCCAAATGGAAAGATGAGCTGCAGAGTTTTATACCATTTGGAGGTTATATTTGCCCAGTGGGAAGACCAGTTAAAGGAGAATTACAGTAGTTTAGGCTTAAAAAAAAGAAAAGAAAAAAATGGGAAAGCAATGAATCAGCTCTCTTAGATTCTGAGCAGTGCTTTTAGGCTTAATGTTACAGTACCTATTTCCCTCCCAAAGGAAAAGGAAGATTTTAAATTATGTTATTATTGTGATTCATAAATAAGAATGTGGTACTGAGTAATTTTAATCTGGCACTGTTGCTACCAGCAGTTGCAGTTTCCCATTGCCGCAGAGGGGTGCTACTAAGAGGTCAGTAAAAACAGGCATGAATAATATCAACTTATTGTGTTTTGCTTATTAAGTCTATTTTTAATTGGAATTAATAAGAAAAAATGAATCTAGTCAGTAATTATCCTGATGTTCTGTATAAGGTTCTGTCTAATTAAAGAACAATATTAATGCTACTTGATATATATGCTATGTGGTGTGTAATATTCTCATTATCAGACTAAAAATACTCTACAGCCAGCATGGTCTTGATTTAGTTGTTTTTATTGGGTTTGTTTGTTTGTTTTTACATGATAGCATCCTATATAATAAAAGGTAATATGCAAATTAACCCTAACAGCTGAACGACTGGGAATGACTGATCACTATGACACACACTGACCACCAGGGGGCAGGTGCTCAATGCAGGAGCTGTCCCCTGGTGGTCAGTGCGCTCCCACAGGGGGAGCTCTGCTCAGCCACAAGCCAGGCTGCCAGCTGCCAGCACAGCAGTGGTGGCGGGAGCCTCTCCTGCCTCCTCAGCAGTGCTAAGGATGTCCGACTGCAGCTTAGGCCTGCTCCCCGCTGGCAAGTGGACATCCCCCGAGGGCTCCTGGGCTGCCAGAGGGATGTCTTACTGCCAGCTTAGGCCCGATCCTCAGAGGAGCGGGCCTAAGCCAGCAGGTGGACATCCCCTAAGGGGTCCCAGACTGCAAGAAGGCACAGGCTGGGCTGAGGGATCCCCCTGAGTGCACAAATTTTTGTGCAGTGGGCCTCTAGTTTGATTATAATGGAACAAATAAAAAAGATTAAAAACTTGATGGGTCTCAAAAAGTTCAAAGTTAGTCCCTTTGACATTGACAGTGGAGGCAAATGTCCTAATCAAGCCAGAGATTTCCAACTGAAGCCAAATTCAGTTCAGTTTTTCAAAGTTTAAGGACTGTTCTTGTTCCTCTGCTCAGCATCCTGTTTGACTGGTTGTAAAGTTAGAAACCAAATTTTATAGGCATTAAAGATGCAGATGTAAAATCAAACCAAATTCTTATCTTGAAATCTTTTACACATGGATCAGGTAGTTTAGCATTCACTGTTTGTGCAAAGTCAACATCATCAAATACTTTAAGTATTCTCTGTAACTAGCCTGTTCAATATCCAAAAACTTCCATACCTGGATCACTTAATATGCCTTTATGGATCATTTTTATCAATTCTCCAAAGAAATAAGTGCTATCAGTTATCAGAAGGGTGATTCATGTTTCATATTGTAAATTGATCGCAATTTGAATCTATTTCAATAATCAGAAGATTAAATATATATGGTTTCATCACTTTCTTCAGGATATTATTTTAAGGAAGGATAATGATGGAAGCATGCCCATACTCAATCCTCTCAGAGTAGAGAAAGAAGAGAGGAGGGTATTCAAAGTCAGATTAGAAGAATTCACTCTTCTGGTAAGGATCACTGATGTCACTACAAAAAATGTAGGATTATCCAGATATAAATCTGTCACCAAAAACATTACTTTTGCTGAAACAGCCCCTGGATTAGTGCATGCACTGTGGATGAAATAAACCTCTTTAGACAAAGGATAATGTAAGAAATTCCATTCTAAAAACATGGTTTGGAACCAAAATATCTATCCTTGGTCTCAAATGTACTATGTCCCTGCTCTAGTCAGTGATGAATCCCTAGTGTCTAGCCCAATAGTAGTAGACATAAAATACTGTTTATGAATTAACTAGTGAAATACTGAAATGGGCCAAATGGGTCCAATTATCTGAAAGCAAACAAGAGTTATACAATTAGAAAGCAACTTACAGAAGCCTGAGATGTTTTTATTTCTATTGTCTTCACTTTATTCTATGGGCTAGCAGTACATGTTTGAACTGCTCTAGTCTATAATTTCTTCTTCTGGAAAATAGGACAAATCCATTTTATCAGACATACCCATGATAAAAACAAAACAAAAATAAAACAAACCAAAAACAAACAAACAAAAAAAAACAACACCCACCTACTGTTACCTACTGAGGACCACACCTAGAAACCTCGGAAAGGTGTTCCCAATAGACAGATATCACAACTGTCCTTTGGGAGATAGAGACAAACAGAAGACAAACGTGCTGTCATGGGAAATATACAGGGAACTCTCACAGACACTGAAGCCCAGGCACAGTGATTGGGGCCAAGGAAGGTTTCCCAAATAAAGTGACATCCAAGAAAACCCTGAAGGAACAACATGGGTCAGACACGGAAAGGAAGACAGGAAGACAGAGGAAGGGAGGGAGAGGAAATGAAAAAAAGCAGATTTCAGGTTTTAAAAATAGCCTGTGCACAAGTTTAGAAGTATAGAAATAAGAACCAAAGATTTAGAAATCAGTTCAATATGTTTAGAGAGGAGAAATCAGGAGATGTGGCTAGGGAACTGCTAGAGAGGTGTCAAATCAAACAGGGCCTTTATTAGCCAAATTAAAAAGTTTGGGCTTCCTACTGAGGACAATGGGAGTGCTTATGAGTTTTAAGCAAGATAAGAAAAACTTCTAGCTATGAGGTGGAGGATGCCCTGGCAGAGGCAAAAGTAGAATCAGGGAGTCCAACACAGACAGGTACAGTTGTCCAGGTGACAGATGATGGGGCAGAGAGTATGACAGTACAGATGGCACAGAGGGGAGGGATTCCAGAGATATAGAAGAGAGAGCCAATACACCTGGGAACCTGGAAGTTTAGGCAAAAGGGACAAGGGTCAGGGTTAATTCACCCATTTAAATATTTACTGAGCACCTACTATATTTCAAACACTATTATGTGTGTCAAGATTATAGGAGGTTTTGCCTCAATTCAAAAGTAAAGTTGGGAAAACAGCAGGAAAGTCTGGGGTCAAGGAAAAAAACAAACTTTCTCAAATTCTAACATGAAAGTTAGAGAGAAATACAAGAGAAGTAAACCCAATGATTCCTATGATCCTTTTCTCATACTTCCACAGTAAGGTAAAAGCATTGAGAGGGTCACATATTAAACACGTGACCACAAATAAATATAACTAAAATTCATGTCAAGAGCTATGAAGGAAAACTAACGAATATGGTAAGAGATCATAATGGGGACTGGTTTAGACTGTAAGATTAAAGAAGACTTCTTTGAAGGGGTAACCTTTAAGCTGAATCAAAGGACTGAGCCAAGTGACAAATGGGAGGAAGAATGCCCAAGGCGGAAGAAATAATGTGGAGAGAAGCAACAGTATTGAGATACATTCAAAAGGAGAATCGATATACCTGGTGATTGATTGGATGTGGGACTGAGGGAGAAGGAAGCCTAAGGGATGATTACCAGCTTTCAGGCATGAACAATAATCAGATAGTGATTAGCTCTTTCCTCACAATCTCTGTCTTCATGACAAACTGCCCAAGTGCCAGTCATCAGTCATTGCTTCTGTGTGAGGCCATTCTCTGCTGTGTGATGCAGGCCCTTGTCTTCAGATAGGTTGGCCATATTAAGAGTCGGGGGAAATGGCTGTGGGATCTTTAGTCCTCAGATGGGGAACTCATGCCTTATCTTTTCAGCATTCTCCTGAGTGTGGCCATGTCACACAAGGACCAACACCAACAACCCAGCTCTAGACACTTCTTGGCCCTCCTTGGGAATGATTTTGACTAATAGGAAAGGACCCTTTCAGAACAATGATTTGTACTTCAAAGGGAATATTCCATGCCTTAACCTACTGATTTTTCACACACTTTAAAGTAGAATTCTTTTATCAAACTTACAAACTTACTCTGACAAAGCTCAAGGTGGAGAACAGATGAAAAGGGAGCTATTCTGGTGGGAGCTGTGGTAAAGGGTCCTGCGCCTCATCCACTCTGCTATTGACCCCCTCCCCTCTCCAAAGTGATCCCTGTGGAAGCTGGAGGTTTTGCCTCAATTCAAAGTGAAGTTGTGAAAACAGCAGGAAAGTCTGGGATAAAGAAAAAAACAGACTTTCTCAACTCTAATCTGAAAGTTAGAGAGAAATACAAGAGAAGTAAACCTAATGATTTCTATGACTCTTTTCTCATTATGAAAATAATATTTTAAATATTCATTATATTTTTATGTACTAAATGATAAATAAAAGAGACAGGGTGTCATTCGGGATTTTCACAAGAAGCAGATGGGACTCAGATTAGGTAATTTTAGGAAAGTTTAATAGATGACTGTGCACAATGCTGTGAGAGGCCATAGGGGATAACGGGGACTCCCATGAGAACAAGCCTGATTTAGGAGGAGAGGCCTCAATGGGAACGGGGTCCTTAGGGAGCACCCAGCATGGGAAGCCCCTCAGGGTGAAAGCCTAGGAAAAAGCTGCAACCTCACTCAGATTTCCCTCTGCCTTCCTGTAACCAGAAGACAAGGAAGCCTGAAACAGGCCCTCAGAGCTGATGAGGAAGGGTAGAAAGCAGGTCTGGAAAAACAAACAGGAAATAGAAGTACAGGCAGTTGGCCTGATTTGTAGGTAAGCGACTATTTTAATGTAATTTTCATTCTTAGATTATAGTAAAATATAAGATCACTTTGCATGTGACATAACATAAGACAGCAATTTATGTGATATTAAGTTTAGGGAAATGATGTAAGTTAGCAAGTACTCAAAATAATACCTTTGATATCATGGGACAATGAATTGGGTTTTTAAATATTTCTCCTTAGGGTCTCTAGGAGAAATTTGTTTGACCTTTAGTGAAAGACTGTTTGTCTCAGGCAAAGGATTGATTATATCTGCCCTGAAAGACAATTTACTGGCACAATTGCTACAAAGAAGCTTTTCCTTCAGGTTTTTCTTCAAGTGATTTGGTGAAGATATTCAGGTGACAACAACATGGCCAAATGCCTCCAAAACCCACTCCTCCAGATTCTGAGGGCTTTAGTACTTAAGCTGCTTTGTGAATTTGTTTACGTAGCCACTATCATCCAGAATCAGGGTCGTACAGACATACGTAATTGGCATGCTAGCCAGGCACATGGCAGATGCAATTAAAATACAACTTATTTTTTCTTTCCCAAAGTTCTTTTTGATTTGCTGAATGGGGTAGTCCTCCCAGCCTGGATGAAAACTCCAGAGGACCAGAATTCTTCATGCACTCTGAGATAGAGGGCAGGCCTACCATCTCTGCATTCTTTCTCTGCTCATTTTCACCCTGTTCACTAGGGTTGACATTGGGGGAGGGGGAACCAGGAAGGGATTGAACCAGACAGCCTTACCAGCTGAGAGCTGCTTCTGCAGTAAATGGCCTTTGAGCTCACTAGCCCCAATGGCCATTTGAGGTTCATTCTTCCTCCCATGGGAGCCATTAAGGGATTCTTGAGAGAGTCCCAGCTAGACTCCTCTTCTGGTGTCAGGACCACTGTGCAACAGGCTTTCACTGGCATTCCCCCACCTCACAGAGCTCTTTCAGGGGCCACTAAGGCTTCATGCAGGTTAGCTCTGCCCCATACACCCACAGGACTCTTCAGGGAACACTTCCAAAGTAGGAGGTAGTAAATCCCCCATACAGCCCTCTCACCCTCACTTTCCCTTCTCTCCCTCTCCCTGGCCACTCGCCCTCCCCCCCCCCCCCCCCCCCCGCCCCCGCACCACCACATTTCATGTTGCCTTTGCTTTTTCAAATGTGAGCAGGTACCAGACCAGTGTCTTCAGCTCCAGGAAACTGGGCTTTTTAGGAGGTCCCTCCCTGCTCTCCACTGTGACAGGATAGTAATAGAGCTCTCCACAGAGAACAAGTCGGGAAACCGCATCTCACCCTCTTCGCCCATAGTGTCTTGCTTGTGAATTTTTGAGCCATCTCACTAGTTCTCAGTCACTGATACTGGCATTTCTTCTTGGAGTTTGGCACCACTTTCAAATTTCATATCTATTCTATTTGGTGCCTTGGACAAAAATTAGAGGTTAACATTTTATGATACATTCATTTGTACATTCATAAATGTATATTCAATTTTATACTTTCACAGCTTTAGGGTTTAGGTAGTTTAACTCTGGTATGCCCCAAACTGCTAACAATCATGGTCTGTTGGGAACTTTTGCAGTTTTAATAGGAGTAAGACTAAAACCTGCCTACCTATTTATCCATTTCCCACCTAAGGAATCTAATGAGGGCTGCAAATAATACAAAAACATGACTTTAGTGGTTGAAATTAGGAGAAAGTAAGCACTAACTGATTTTATGGAATCCTCTGTGTTTGGGTTCCATTATATTTAATGGCATGAAGGTAAATTATTAAATCAGTGCTTATTCTATACCATTGGTTCTTTTTCATGTGTAAGAGTCACATGGAGGCCATTAAAATTAAGATTCCTGAAGCTCTTTCCAAACATCTACATTTTAATAAGGTAATTCTGATGCATGGGTTCAAAGAACAGATTTGAGAAACTCTGCCAGACACCCTGGTCAAGGACAAAAGCAGACTTGTAGGAGCCTGTGAGCATGACATGTAGACTATGTACTCCCCTGTACCTAAAGGAAGCCCTCTGAACTGCCTCCGTCAGCATCCTGATCACTCAATCAAGAAGGTTATTTAAAGCTTAAGTCACACAAAAATCATAAAATATCTATATATTTCTTTCATTTAAAATATGTTTATTCACCAATCTTTCTTATGGGTTTACCAGTAGGCCTCCCTCCCTCCCTCCCTCCCTCCCTTCCTTCCTTCTTCTGACAGATGTTCTAATAGACCACTTTTTTTAAACCACACTCCTAATGCATTCCCTGCAATTCCCCATTCTGATTACTTTAAAGTGGGGTCAGAACCTACACAAAAAAATGAATTCATAATCCTTCCGGATTTGTATTATTTCCTTCTATTATGTTATATTGTACACACCTAGTTTTAGACCAATATATTTAGTTACTCACCCCATGTTTCTACAGAACATTCAACTTAGTTTTCATGAAGAGAAAAATCCCAAATCTCTATTTTTTAAATTGAATTCATATGAAATATTGATATACACAATTAGATTGAATGATTGCATTAACAAGAACAGCTAGCACAACAAGTTTAGGAAAGAAACCCACTGACTCTTAATAAGGATATAACTCACCATGGAGAGCAGAAGTGCAAGGTTGGACTACAAGGCAGGGTTGGCTACATATTATGTGCTTACTTACCTATAAAATGGGAATAATCACAGCTCTTTCAGTTGGAGAGGGTGGATTGATACTAGTTAAATAATGCATTTTGTAGACCTCTTATCTGGGATAGAAGAGGCTTCATACATGATAGCTATTTATTAAGCATCTAAAATGTTCTGGGTAATTCTGACTATAAATTTCAGAAAACTTGCTTAACCTCTCAAACTTAGAGATGATATCTACTGGTGTAGGAAAGCATTAAATAAAATAACATGTAAACAATGTTACTTGCTAGGCACTAAACTAATGTAAGCACCGATCCTCCAGTCCTCCATATATTTGCTCATAGACAAGGCTCAGTGAAATTAGTCTACTCCTATAAATATTCATATAAAACCCCAGTTTCTTATGAAAAATAAAAGCATTTAGAATGAGTTTTCCTATTCTTGAGAAACCTGTCAAAACAATTATTGTAATTTATACAACAAGCTAGTTAAAAACTAGCTGGTCACTGTTTCTTTGAAAATGCTTTGAGTCGTCTTATGAATAACTCAGTGCTACCAAAACATTTTTAATGATAGCAAATCAAACATTTGGTTAGATATTTACTCTTCTGTATTAATTTTAAATAAAGAACTTAGAACAAAAGCTTTGAAACAAAAGAAACTAAACAGCTAACAAACATTGACTTGAAGATGGAGGGGGGGAAAATCAGTGTTTGCAAACCAGGGGATAGATCCTTCTGCACAAAAGTTCAGCCTGTCCTCAGAATCCAAAGAAGAGAATTAGCACATGATTAGATTTCTAGACCCTGTTCATATTTAAACAAGCCTCACAATGTCTATTGATCTGCATTTAGACAAGTTCTGAATTTAGACAAGGGCCAGCATCTGGGCGGAAATGAAGAATCATAAAAGAGTAAATTACATTCCCAAATTGCATAACCTCTGTTCTTTGGGGCTCCAAATGAATACAATGAGCAATTATTTGCCCATGGGATGCTCAAGATAATGAAAGATTACTAGAAATCAAGGAGATTAACTATGTTGTTGAGTGAGATGAGACAGAAATTTATAAATGAAGATAAAGATCAAGGCATGGAAATAAAAGAACACATAAAATCCTAAACCATTTAAAATATTTACTAATTTTTAGCTCTCTCAAGGTCATTTGGACAAAAATTAAAATAACAAAACTACATCCTCAATGTATGAGTTTTATTGTATAAATCTCCGAGACTCTCACCAGTTTTACAATGTCTTTCTCAAAGACCTGGGAATGAACCCTTTGAAATGCAATCATCAAGAAAGATACTAACAAACAAAATAGAAACAGACTCATAGATAAAGAAAATAGACTGACAGCAGTCTGAAGGGAAGGGGGTTGAGTGACTGGGTGAAAAGGTCAACAGAGTCACATATACAGAAGCATCCAGTAAGATAAGGCAGAAAATGACTGCTGGGATGACCTTTGCAAAAACAATTCCAGTTAAATGGCAACATTGATTGTAAGGCAGAAGAAAAAAGAAGAGAAATTAGCCAACTTCCTACAAAGATTACTGAATTAAGGATAAATCTAGTGCTTTTGTCCTGGGTCTGTAGTATCTAAAGGATAGTGAGTGCCCAGATATAAGGCTCACATACGTAAGTTTAGCCCATTTCCAAATGTAGCATCTAAAAATCAAAGTGCAGTATTTTGCCTTCCAAGCCAGTATACAAAGGATAGAGGTAACAAGACAGTTGGTAAAATAACTGAATGGGATGGAACTGGACACATCCAGAAAGGAACAACTGCTAGGGTTGAAGGTGACATTTTAACAGATGACAGATGGAAAAGGAAAGTGATTAATTCTGTTGCTTACAACTGTTCCACAAAAGAGATTGTTCTTCAGAGTGATTGATACCTCTGAACAAACACTAGTAAGAGAGAAATGACACTCATATTTGGTAAAGAGATTGGTGGACAGTCGCTGAGAGTTCAGATTCTTCTCCCCATTGAATGACTCCACAGAGACCCAGTGAGTGTGTTAGGGAGAGTGCAAACATACGTTCCTAAAAAGTCACAAGAAGGAGAACACAAAGGTAATTCTAATTGCAGAAGCAGATCTCAAAATATCACAGAGTCATTTTTAAGTATAAAAGAAAAGTTACCTTACAGTAGAACAACTTGGTGGAGACCACCTAACCAAGAGATCAAATTAAAATTCCCAACCATGGGATAAACAGTCATCTGTCCCCTCATGTAATGCACCGAGCAGGAAATATTCCCTATGTAATATTTTTGCCAAAATGTTTAACCAGAATCTGATCATGGGGAAACAAACAATTAGACAAATCCAAAGTGAGAAACATCCTGAAAAACAACCTAATTAAACTCTTAAAAAATCTTCGATGTCGTGAAAGTTGAAAAAAAGGCAGAAAAACTTCTAAATAACAGGAGAGTAAAGAGACAATGACAACAAAAGGCAATATATCACCCTTATTTGGATCCTCCTCTAAAGAACATCACTGTGATAATGGGGAAAATCTGAATAGTAGCCATATCCTATCGAATAATAGCCAAAAATGGTAATTAACTGTACCTTCGCTACGCCTCTCATTGGCTAATCAGGGTGATATGCAAATTAACTGCCAACAAACATGGCGGTTAATTTGCATATACTGGCTGGGAGCATAGCAAGCCAGGAGGCCAAAAACAAGCCAGGTGGCGGAGGCGGGAGCAAAACAAGCCGGGCGGCAGAGGGAGGTGGAAACAAACAACCCAGGCTGGGCGGCTGAGGGAGGCGGGAACAAACAACCTGGGCTGGGCGGCTGAGGGAGGTGGGAACGAAACAACCCAGGCCCTGCAGCTGAAGGAGGCAGGAACGAAACAAGCCGGACATCCCCCAAGGGGTCCCAGACTGCGAGAGGGCACAGGCCGGGCTGAGTGACGCCCCTCCCCTCCCCGAGTGCACAAATTGTTGTGCACCGGGCCTCTAGTCTATGTATATAAAAAGCCAGCAACCGTAACGCCTATAACGACCGTAACAACCGGTTGCTATGACACCCACTGTGGCCAGTGAAACAGCCCAATCCCTCCCAGCCCCCTGCTGGCCCTCGCCTGATTGGACTCTCCACCCTGATCACAGGTGGGGCCTGCTGGCCAAACACCCCCTTTTTCTCTCCCCCCCCCAGCCAGCCCCGCCCCTGATCAGCTCACCCCACCACGATAGGCCCGCAGCCCCTCCCCCCAGCCAGCCCCGCCCCTGATAGCCCCACCCCAATAGCGGGCAGGGCCGGCTGGCCAACCACCCATGGCCCTCCCCCAGGCCGCTGGCCCCTGATCGGCACCCCCCACCCCATTCGAGGTCAGGGCTTGTCAGCCCACTGCTTACAGTCCCTCCCCATGGCCATCCCCACCCCCAACTGGCCCCCCAACCCCAACCAGGGGTGGGGCCTGCTGGCCAATTGCCTATAGCAACCTCCCCCAAGCCAGCCTGCCCCTGACTGGGCCCCAATCGGGGAGGGCTGGCTGGACCCCACCCATGCACGAATTTGTGCACTTGACCTCTAGTATTAGATAATATATTAATGATAAATTTATTGAGAGTGATATACTGTAGTTATATTTTTGAAAATGTTCTTTGTGACAATCTTCCCTGTTTTCAAACAGTTCAACCAAAATTAAACATATGCATATTATATATCACTAGAGGCCCAGTGCACAAATTCATGCACAGGTGGGGTCCAGCTGGCCTGCCCCAAGGGGGGCTGATCAGGCTGGGCCAGCAGTGGGGAGAGGACATCGGGGGCTGATCGAGGGTGGGGCCTGCTGGGGGGAGGGGCCACGGACGGTTGGCTGACAGGCCCTGCCCCTGATTGGGGTGTTGGGGGCCAACCAGAAGATGGGCAGGCCAGGAGGAAGGGCTGCAGGAGGTTAGGGGCGGGCAATTGGCCAGCGGGACCCAGTTGGCTGCCGCAGTGTGCATCACAGTGACCGGTTATTCCAGTCATTCTGATCGTTCCAGTCGTTCCGGTCATTCCAGCATTCTGGTTGCTTGCCTTTTATATATATAGATCATCTTAAGCAAGATTCTATTTTAAAATAAGTTAGCAAGAGCCTAGAAGAAGAAATCATGTTTATTAGAAGCCAGCTACATGTTTACTAAATTAAGTTAGACTAATTTTTGGGAGCTTAGAAGACAAGATATTTCAGGGAAATTGAATGCGATTTAGTTTTTTTCTTTTCAAAATTTAAAAAAGGCTATTAATGTCTATCTTGATATCATATAGACAAATTAAAGAAATATGAGTTGAATGGTCACATGGCAAAGTGAATTCAATCTTATCTGAATAGACATAATTTAAAGGGTTGACATCAGCCTGGAGGGAGTTCTCTAGTATTAAAATATACAAGTCTAGCCATCAGCCGGATAAGCATATGAATGATAAGCTGGCAAAATTTATGAATGACCTTGGCAAATATTCTCAGTGATACAGTCATGAATCCCAAAGTTCTTGATGAACTAAGTGGATCAAAACCAACAACATAATATTTCATGAAATTATTTGAAGTCCTATTGTTATCAATTAATCAATATGTGCATTCTGAACATGTGCCAGCAACAGGGAATAAAAAGGTAAACAAGAAAGTCATAGAAATCTTTTTCTTAGGTGAAAATTATACATTTAAAACAATTACAAGTGAGATAAGTACATGAAGGACAGAGTCTTGGAGTGTGTATTAGGGAAACCTAACATAAAACAGAAAGTCAGGAAAGGCTGCCCATGGGAGGCAACATACTAGTATACATGGAAAACTTTAGATGCTCTGAGAATAACCAATCAAATGGGAAGGTGTCACAACAAAGAGGTGAGAAGAACTGGAGCAGTTAAAAGAAGAAGACACCATCCTGGCAGAGGAAACACACACACATATAAAGGCCTAAGCAGATGTGGCTATGGCATAGCAGCAAGCTGAGTGAAGTCCAGTGTGGCTAGAGCAGAGACTCAGAGAGGAGAGCTCCAAACAAATACAGGTTAAAGGAGACAATCCTAACAGCTGTCTGAGTTGAAAGGTGTTACAGGTTTAACTAACTCTAATTTCAATATGATTCAATAATGCCATACAATATCCTATCCAAGACTAGGACGACAGTGAGGTTCTGTTCTGCTTGTTGCTTATCACACCAACTTTAAACTTGAGTTCCAATAAACTCAAAGCAGTCTATATGTTGAAACCAACTGAAATCCTGACGAGTGTTGAAGAAATTGGAAATAAGTCACCTAAAAAGAAGAGACAAGATTCCAGGAGGCATGATAACTATCTTCAAATATCTGAAAGGCAGTCGGATGAAGTAGGAATCATAGCTGGTATATAATATCAGGAGTTAATGAATGGGGGTCATAACAATGCATAGTTAGTGCAATCTTAGGAAGACTTTACAAATAGATCCTGGCTGAAGATGCATGCAATGGCTGTCTGGGGAAATGCTGAATCTCCCAGAATGACTGTTAAACAGGAATTTACAGAGATAATTCAAGTCTTTGAAATAGATACTTAGTAGGCCTTCTCCCAATCCTGATATTCCATAATTCTATGACAGTGCCATCATTTCTATTACATTGGCAACATACTAAAGAGCTATTCAGAATATTCTAGAAGGAAAATCTTAATAGGAACAAACTGATGAATCTATAAAAATAAAATTTATACCCAACATCTGTATCACAAAGACTGAATCTTAAAAGTAACTTAAAAAAATAAAACCTCAAAATGTAAACTAAAGGCAAACCTCATTTTTGAGATGAAGTCACCCTAGCTATTAAGAACATGGACTTTGGAGCACACCTGTGTGGTCTGGGCAAATTTCTCAGCCTTTCTGTATCTTAGTTCCTTACTTATGTAATGAAGATAATTATAAAAAATGACTGGCTTATAGGATTGTTGTGAGGATTAGTGACTTAACAAATTTAAAACATTTAGGACAGTGTCTGGAAGACAGTAAATGCTATAAAGTGTTAGAAGAGAGACTCTAGGGTCAGACAAACTTGGACTAAACCCTAGTTTCATTGCTAACTAGTTAGGTGACCTTTCTCTCTCTATGAAATGGAGATGGAAGTATCTACTAGTCAAGGTTCAATTTCAAATATCAGAACCCATCCTGGTCAGCAAAATCAGGAGATTCAGTGTAGGGATTAGCATTTTGGAAAAGTTCGTGAAAAAGAGCTGGAGGAATAGGTTCTGGACTCAGCTGTCAGACGTGACACCATCCAGGACAGTCTCACACGACTGGTCCTCCACAGGAGATGTTATCTCTGGCATAGTTTGCAATCAAGAGACTCAGAAGTCACTGTTCCAACTGCTAATCCTGTGGCGCTTCTTCTGGATCTAGAAATCCAACACTGCCACTACAGCTGCAGGCTTCCATAACACACCACCAGAGAATACTAGTAGATGCCTGCCCTCTATTCTCTCCAACAACCCTGTTATCACTGTTGCAACCCAACAAATGCCTCCTCTATGGTACTTTCAGAAACCAGAAAGTGGATTACCTCATGTCTGGGTTCTAAGCAGCAGGGTGGCACATCGGCTCATACATAAACCTGGGCTGTAAAGAAATGTGAGAAATGGAGACTGACTTTTCAGCTCGAGGGGCAATATAACATTCTAAAAGGAAGACAGAATGGATATAAAAGAGCTAATCTGCAATATCTATCAGCCTATCTCTTATCCCTAGGGTGAGAATTAAATAGGATAGAATTCATGTATAGTACTTAGCCCTGTGTTGGGCAGAAAGTAATCACTCAATAAGATACTAGTGACTTTCAGCATAAACATCTCTGAGCAAGAATTACCTTTCCATTTCTTATCCTAAAATCCAAGAAACAAAATGAAAACAATAATTTCAAACCCTATTTCCAGTAAAAGGAAGAGAAATACATAATCCACTGACTCATAAACATACATAAAGCCTTCCAAAATTAGCAGAAATAAAGCCACAACGAGAGAAAAGGCTAAGAGTGCTGGCAGGGCCCTATGATACAGACCATATAAAGTGCTGGGAAGAAACAAACTTCCTGCAAGTGAAATTTCACACTGAAGCACAAAAGCTGTATACCTGGATGATGAAAGTGAACGAGGAAATGGAAGGAAGAAAGCTGACAAAGTAAACTCTTCTGGGTGAGTTTTATTTTATTTTGAGAAACAGAGAGGAAGGCACTCCAATGAATTCTTTCAAGAGCCAAAATTATGGAAAGCATCTCTCTCTGTGGCTACTGGACCCTTTGCAGGTTGCAGTGTCACAGACGCCTTGGAACCAGGCAATGCCTGTCTCCCACCTGCCGGGATTCCCTAGAGAACCAGAGAATTGTGGTAGGAACATTCAAAAGGCCCAGGGGAGCTGATTTTAGGGGAAATTAGCCCAAATTATTGTGTCATGCAGACAGAGCCATGGGAATCATCACAGACCCAGTATGGGGAGGGGAGAACTCACACCCTCAGGGAAGCTTCCTTGCTAAAAGAAGCAGCCTGGGAGGGTGACCACAGCCATGTGCATTAGGGACAGGACCAGGATTGGTCCTTCCTCCCACCTGTCCCACCTGGGAGATGCACCAGCCCTCTGGTTTCTGAATCAGAGAACAAAGAGCTTCTGTGGTACCTGCCAGCGTGACTCTGTGGTTGGGTGTTGACCTATGAGCCAGGAGGTCACGGTTTGAATCCTGGTTAGGGAACATGTCTCATATTGCGAGCTTAATCCCAGTGTGGGGCATGCAGGAAGCAGCTGATTAATAATTCTCTCTCAGCATTAATGTTTCTGCTCTCTCTCCTTCTCCCTTCCTCTCTAAAATCAATAAAAATAAATTTTAAAATGTTAAAAACAAACAAACAAACAAAAAAACCACAGAGCTCCCGTGGTGCAGGAGAAAGACTTTGGGTTGAAAAGCCTAGAAGGTTGCCATGGACACCCTCTCCCCCTCCCCCCCATAAACACACATACATACAAGCAGACACAGAAGTCCCACAGAAAGAGAGAATTCAGGAAAATTCAACTCATTCAATGAGAAATTTAAAATAAATTGCCACAGGATCAATATAAAAACACTATAAGCAAAAAATGTGGAAGAAAAAAGCGTAAATTTTATCATCAGATGAAGAACACTTACCAGAAAATATTGCCACAATATTGGATAAAAATAATTTGACAAAAAATTTAAAAAATAACAAAATCATTATCTGTTATGCACTGAATAGTATCTCCCCAAAAGTCATGTTAAAGTCTTAATCACCAGTACCTCAGAATGTGACCTTATTTGGAAACTAGAGGCCCGGCACATGACATTCATGCACTGGGGGTTATGGGGGTCCCTCAGCCTGACCTGCACCCTCTCCAATCTGGGAGCCCTCAGAGGAGCCCTCTCCAATCCAGGAGTTTCTGTCTGTCTTTGCAATCATATGAGCAAACTGTCTGAGACCCCAACTCAGTTTGGTTTGTTACTCACAGAATAATAGAGGAATTTTTTTTCTTTGCTTCATTGGTGGAGATTTCCTTGAAATTTTAGGATATCTTCCCTTTAATTTTTCCTAGACACTCTGATTTTACTTATGTCTCTCACCTTTGCTTTCCCTCCATTCCCCATCGCAACAGTAACTTGCTCCAGGCTCACTTTGCTCTAGTGTCTAAGAGATCCGTCTGCCACCAGAACTACAATTTCCAGCATTCCTGGTGCTCCCCGCTCTCTGGGCTTCCTCTACTTCCACTGCTTCTGCTGGGAGTGACCTATGGAGCCATGTCCCCCCAAGCTTCCAGCTCTCCTGCTCTGCTCTCCACCCGGCACATGTGTATGCAAATTAACCTGCCATCTTTGTCGGGTTAATTTGCATATTCACTCCTGATTGGCTGGTGAGCATAGCAGAGGGATGGTCAATTTACATGTTTCTCTTTTATTATATAGGACTAGAGGCCTGGTGCACAAAATTTGTGCACTTGGGGGGGGGGGGGGTCCCTCAGCCCGGCCTATGCCCTCTTGCAGTCTGAGACCCCTTGGAGGATGTCCACCTGCTGGCTAAGGCCCGCTCCCTGGGGGATCGGGCCCAAGCTGGCAGTCAGACATACCTCTGGCAGCACAGCAGCCCTTGGGGGATGTCCACTTACCAGCAGGGAGCAGACCTAAGCTGCAGTTGTACATCCTTAGCGCTGCTGAGGAGGCGAGAGAGGCTCCCGCCACCACCACTGTGCTAGCAGCCATCAGCCTGGCTTGTGGCTGAGCAGACCTCCGCCTGTGGGAGCACACTGACCACCAGGGGACAGCTCCTGCATTGAGCATCTGCCCCCTGGTGGTCAGTGTGTGTCATAGTGACCAGTCATTCCCAGTCTTTCTGCTGTTAGGGTCAATTTGCATATTACCCTTTTATTATATGAGATAGAGACCTGGTGCACAGGTGGGGGCCAGCTGGTTTGCCCTGAAGGGTGTCCCGGATCAGAGTGGGGGTCTCCACTGGGGTGCCTGGCCAGCCTGGGCCAGGGGCTGATGGCTGTTTGCAGGCTGGTCAAGCTGCCCCACCCCCCCGGGGACCCTCACCCAATGGAGGTTTGGCCAGCCTGGGTGAGGGGCTGAGGGCCGTTTTCAGGCTGGCCAAGCCCCTCCAGCGACGGAAGCTCCCAGCCTCTCCTTTTTTTCTTTTTTAATTCTGGGATTTATTTACCTTCTATAGTTGAAACTTTGTTGCTTTGAGTGGAGCTCAGAGCCGGCCAGGAGGGAAGCCTCCTGCTCACTCCAGCTCCGTGGCCACAGTTGGCTTAAAGCAGGTATCTGGGGTTTATTTACCTTCTATAATTGAAACTTTGTTGCTTTGAGTTGAGCTCCGAGCCGCCGCGGCAGCTTGGCTTCCTCCATCATTGGGGCAAGTAAGCCTCCTGCTTGCTCCAGCTCCGTGGCTGCTGGCCGCCATCTTCGTTGGGTTAATTAGCATTTAGTTGCTCTGATTGGCTGGTGGGCGTGGCTTAAGGCATAGCAAAGGTACGGTCAATTTGCATGTTTGTCTTTTATTAGTGTAGATAGGCTCTTCACCAATGATCAAATTAAGATAAGGTCATTAGAGTGGGCCCTAGTCCAATATGACTCGTGTCCTTATCAGAAGAGGATGGAAGGATGCAGACATGCACAGAGGGAAGACCAGCTGAAGACAGTGAAGACGGCCATCTATAAGCCAAGGACGGAGACCTCAAAGAAATTAACCCTATCAAATACCTTGATCTCAGACTTCTAGCCTCCAGACTGTGAAGAAAGAAATTCTGTTACGTAAGCCATGCAGTCTTTGGTACTTTGTTATGACAGCCTGAGCAAACTAAAATATCACCTTTATGAAGAAAGATCACAATGTAGAAATGCAAAAGTCAGGTAAAACACGAGAGATAACAGAAGAAATTGAAATGTAACCTGACAGAGAGGAGGAAAAGCCCTCAATGAAATAACCAAAAACACTGAACAAATAGACCCTAGGGAAAACTCTGTTAGAGATATAAAAGACAGAAATAATAAAGTAAGCAAAATAAAGAGGAAATAAGGAAAAAGTGTAAAAGGCTTAGAGGGAAAATTATTATCATAAGCAATCAAAGCATACCCAAATATGCATGGTTGGAGATGCTAAATAATACCAAAAAATAAGCAAAAATATTTAAAAAGAGTTAATTCAAGAAGCGTTTCCTGACTCTGCACACCAATGGGCCCATCATGTACCTGCAAGTATGGTTAACATCAAGACACATCCTGCTGAAGCTATTGAACTATAAAGGTAAAGATAGAATCTTTGGGCAGCCAGGCAAAAAGATTAAGTAGTTTACAAAAAGAAAAGTCACTAAGTGGTCTCAAATTTCTCTACAGAAACATACACTACCAGAAGTGGGACAACACTAAAAGAAAGTCAAGAAAAGAAAGTGTGAGTTGAGGATTCCATATGCACCCACTCATGGAAGCTTCATATGTAAAGCTACACACAAACATTTGAACATGCAATCATGCAAGGAGCAGGGTACTCAGAGGTTCTTCTTGAGCACTCTCTAAGGAAACCTACTGTGACCAACCAAGACATGCCTAGAGAAGAAAAGGTAAAAGGACGGCAATGAGAATATACTTAATTGTAGAACTAAGACTAAAATAAATGTGATGATTAAGGTGATAAATGAAAATATTGTATCTCCCCACAATGTAGGACAACTATTTGGAGAAAGAAGAGGTTAAAAGGTAGGATATACAGAAAGTATATTATTTTACCTGTATAGTTAATAGTCAAAGAATATCATTAAAATATAAGCATAGGCTAGCAATACAAATGTAAACACTAAGAAAATACTAATAACTAAAATTGAGTTATAAAAAGGAGAGAAACAAAATGAAAAAGATGGTTGCTCACTGTAAAATCAATATATATTGACTAATGAAATATAAGACCACCCTGGCTGAGTGACTCAATTGGTTGGAGCATCATCCCATACACCAAAAGGTTTTGGGTTCAATTCCCAGTCAAGACATACATACTTAGGTTTTGGGTTCAATTCTGGTCAGGGTATGTACATGATGCAACCAATTGATGTTTCTCTCTCTCTCAATATCCCTCTCTCCCTTCCTCTCTTCCTCTCTCCTTCCCTCCTTCTCCCCCTCCCTCCCTCCCTCCTTTCCTCTCTCTCTAAAAAATCAATACACATTTCCTCAGGTGAGGATTAAAAAAATAAGTATAAGACTAAGGCTATTATTCCAAAAATTCATCTGGAATAAAAAAGACCCAGAATAGCCACAGCAATCCTGAGAAACAAGAACAAAGTTGGAGGGATCACAATACCAGATATCAAGCTATATTACCAAGCCACGGTTCTCAGAGCTGCCTGGTACTGGCACAAGAACAGACATATAGACCAATGAACAGAACAGAGAACCCAGAAATAGACCCAAGCCATTATGTTCAATTAATATTTGACAAAGGAGGCGAGAGCATACAATGGAGTCAAGACAGTCTCTTCAATAAATGGTTCTGGGAAATTTGGTCAGATACATGCAAAAAAAATGAAACTAGATCACCAACTTACACCATACACAAAAACAAACTCAAAAGGGCTAAAGGACTTAAATGTAAGACGGGAAACCATAAAAATCCTACAAGACTCCATAGGCAGTAAAATAGCAGACATATGTCGTAGCACTATCTTTACTGACACAGCTTCTAGGGCAATGGAGACTAAGGAGAAAATAAATGGGACTACATCAAAATAAAAAGCTTCTGCACAGCAAAAAAAACCATCAACAAAACAACAAAGAAAACCCACTAAATGGGAGAACATATTTGCTAATACTATTTCAGATAAGGGTTTAATCTCCAAAATTTACAGAGAACTCATACAATTTAACAAAAGGAAGATAAACAATCCAATAAAAAATGGGCAAAGGACCTAAATAGACACTTTTGAAAGAGGACATACAGAAGGCTGAGAGACATGAAAACATGCTCAAAGTCACTAATCATCTGAGAGATGCAAATCAAAACAACGAGATACCATCTCACACCTGTCAGAATGGCTATCATCAACAAATCAACAAATGACTAGTGCTGGCGAGAATGTGGAGAAAAAGGAACCCTCGTGCACTGATGGTGGGAATGCAGACTGGTGTAGCCACTGTGAAAGACAGTATGGAGCTTCCTCAAAAAGTAAAAAATGGAACTCCCATTTGACCCAGTAATCCCACTTCTAGGACTATATCCCAAGAAACTAGAAACACCAATCAGAAAGGATATATGCACCCCTATGTTCATAGCAGCACAATTTACAATAGCTAAGATTTGGAAACAGCCTAAGTGCCCACCAGCAGATGAGTGGATTAAAAAAACTGGTATATCTACACAATGGAATACTACACTGCTATAAAAAAGAAGGAAATTTTACCATTTGCAACAGCATGGATGGAACTGGAGAGCATTATGCTAAGTGAAATAAGCCAGTCAGAGAAAGATAAATATCACATGATCTCACTCATATGTGGGATATAATGATCAACATAATTTGATGAACAAAAATAGATCCAGAGACAAATGGCAGGGGAGGTGTGTGTGTGGGGGGGGGGGGGGGGGGTTAGAGAACAACCAAAGGACTTGTATGCATGCATATTAGCATAACCAATGGACACAGACACTGGGGCAGTGGGGGCTTACCCGGGGTGGGAATGGCTTGGGGGGTGGTCAATCGGGGAAAAAGGAGACATATGTTAATCTTTAGACAATAAATAAAAAATAATAAAAATAATAGTTAAAAAATTAATTATAATGATAATCACTAGAACAAAAATATGAACTTCTCTAAATGCCATTAACACAGACACCAGTAGGGTGAGGGCATGATGGGGGTGGGGGGCAGGGAGCAATGGGGGCATAAGGACACATATGTAATACCTTAACCAATAAAGAAAATAAAAATAAAAAACCATACTCATACATGTACAAACTAATAGACCAAAAGGGATCATAGTTAAGAATTTAAAAACATTACATAAAATAATACAAAACGACTAAGATCAAATACAATTTATGTGTCAAGTAAAGAAATGTACGTGTTTAATTCACTTATTTAAAAGAAAAAAAAACATTTAACACTAGATAACAAAACAAAAAAAACACCTCTTGATTTTTCATAAAAGACAAATTAAAACTAAGTGAGGCAGCAAGGTTGAAAATAAAACAATTGGCAAAAGTATATGGGAAATGAACTTCCAGCTATGGTAGGGTGAACAGGTCAGCAAATCTTCACACACACACAAATGTAAAACTGGTCAAAATTGTCAAAAAAAAACAACTATTTCAGGGCTCTAGAAACAGACCTTAGGCAGCATATTGCAAAGTATTTAATCTGGAAGAACTATAAGCGTCAGGTAAGCACAGATAGTCTGTGGCCTTGTTGCCTGCAGTTGGTTACATACCCAACCCCCAACTCAGAAGGCAAGAGTGGTAGTTTTTTCAAAGTTGGCATTGTTAGAAAACTAGCCACTCTTATCTGAAAAGTCTCCACCTGAATTTGGGGTGGGATGGGGTGGGGTGGGAACAACTCATGGCTTTCTGCTAAAATGATGGCCTCAATAGGAAGCAGTCAGGAGGAAACTACCTGAGGTTGCGGTTATAGGTGGGGCAGGTACTGCAAATGAGGGAGCCACAAAAGGGTTGGTGAAGCTCTCCGAACATCCTTGGATGTGCAGGGGGAATCCAAAAAAGCCCAGGGGAAAGGAAAAACCAAGAGAAACTTAAAAATGGCGGAACTTGGACTACACTTCCAACCTCAGCAGAGGGCTGAAGGTCTATAGGCTCAACGTGTGTGAGCACCACCTCTTCTCAAGTCACTGGCTGACCAGTAAGCTATGCAGACACCCCTGTGAAGCCTGGCTAAAAAATAAGAATAAGAATAAGTAAACTGCCCAGAGATATAAGTGGCTGCAAATAACGGAGGAAACTAGATTCCAAGATTAAGCCCGGGTAATTCACACTAAAAACCCAACCAAACAAGTGATGACTTCAGTTCTCACTTCACTTCTGCTTCCCTCACTCTTCTTCATTTCAAAGCACTCACAGTCTTGGCCACACAGGATTGTCCACAGAAAATTCCCCATCTAGATTGTCCTAGATTTGAGGATAGAATCCAGATATAAATATGCCAATTAGATGTGAGCAGACAAGTAAAGGAGAAAATGACTTTGATCTAGAGTAGCAGAAACAGATCCAGAAATTTTGCAAGGATGGTCTTTGTACAGATAAAAGAGCTAGATTTATATGAACCCAAAAGTTATGTCCTAAATATTTCTACAGATCATAACAAGCACTCTAAAATTGAGCAGCTGTATTTTCATAGCAGAGCCATAACTTCCCAATATGTCTCTGGCTTCTATTATTTATGTGTTTAACCCAGGCTCTCAATAAATATTTGCTGAATGGTAAATGAATGGGCGAATGCTTGTAGTTTTGATTAGACAGATAATAGCAGTTGGTCCTTTCATGGCAGTTGACAGACATAACAATGTCGCTTTGAATTATTTTAAGACTGCATCACTGGAGTTACTGAGAGGGGAGGCCTCAAAGTTGCTGTGCCAAAATATTCCATTTAAGCACTGGATCCATTACAGTTTACTTCAGTTTTGTGGCTGAAGCCTATGAAATAAGAAAAGGAAAGGTGTGGATGGCTCCTAGTACTCCTTTAGCTTCACACTAAAATTCATAGGCACAACTTCCTCCTGGCTCCCCAAATAAACATAAGCTTCCTTATATTGGACTTGCCATTTTTCTCCATTTTCTCTCTCTAATCCCTACTTTACTTATATCAATGTGAAAGTCTGAATCTTCTCTACCTTTTATCTACTTGGGATCTTTGCTCTGCCCTAGGTGAGTCAGTCATCAGTGCATCCTAATGGGATTTTTTTCCATTGTGTTAATTTCGTTATTGGTCCATAGCTATGGGTTTCTGCTGAAGCCTCTGGCAGCTAATCTTTCCCAAGTAAGCCCCGGTGTGATTCCATGCTCAACAGGACTACTGGTAAGCAAGAAGTCCCTCACTACAGTAAGAAGGCAACTCTGCCTAGCAAGCACATGGACTCAAATGTTGCACCATTCTAAATGTGAAAATTCTGATGAAAACATATAACCAGTAATTAAGAATGGATTATAAGAGCCACATGTTGACAGTATAAAGCTTTAGTTGCTGGGAAAATATCTGTAGATAAAATATCTGTTGATAAGAGACCCTGCCTAGTCTACAAAGATCTACCAAAGATCTCTCTCTCTCTCTCGTTTCTTTACTAGTTAACATCTATCACAAACACTGTTACAAAATTTTTTTCTTCTGATGAGGAGTTTTAAAATCTACTCTTTTAGCAATTTTCAAGTATATGCAATATAGTATTATTAACTACTAGAGGCCCGGTGCACGAATTTGTGCATGGGTGGGGTGCCGGCCAGCTGAGGCGAAGGGCTGCAGGTGGTTGGTGGGCTGGCCCCACCCCCAATCAGGGTGGGGGGGGCCGATTGGGGGAGGGGCTGGCTGGGGGAGGGGTCACGGGCAGTTGACTAGCCTGCCCTTCCCCCTGGTCAAACTCCCAGTTGAGGGGACAATTTGCATATTAGCCTTTTATTATATAGGATAGGCACCATGCGATACATTATATCCCCATGACTTATTTGGAAATTTGATCCCTTCACCAGGCACACCAGGGAGACACAGCTATACCGTTCTTCAATGTCAACAGGACACCCTGTACTTACAGGAAGAGTGGTAGGCTGTATAGTGATTGAAGGTGCAAGCTCTAGACCCAGCTCTGCCACTGACTTGGTGAAGTTATTTAATTCTCTCTGTCTCAGTTTTCCCTGCTATAAAATAGAAATAAGAATAGCACATACTTAAAAGTGGTTTTGTGACATGCAAATGAGTCAATAATATACGTAGAGCACACAGAACAGAGCTTGGCACTTAGTAAGTGCAGGGGTCTCATTCCATTCAACAAATATGTATTAAGTATGTACTATAGAGCAGCACGGTGTATTAGGGAAAGATAATAAGGAACACAATTAATTATCTGTTCTCCAAAAGCGTGTAGTCGGATGGCTCCACAGGAGATCATTCTCTTGTACTAAAATAATATCTAAGCACCTGGCAATATGTCACAAACTCTATAACTATTCTCTAGGACACTTTGACCATGAAAAAGTTGAGCTGAGCTATTTTTCACAATAAATCTTAAAAGCAAATGGGAAAATTGCAGTTATTTGGGGCCATCGATAAACTACATAATCTTTCATTTAGACCAAAATGCTTTTCACCTGAGTCACTTAGAGAGTTTTCTAAGTCCCTACTTCCTGAGACATGTCTGCACCATGCTCAGGGATTCAGAGGCTGAGTTTCTGCGCTGCTGCTAAGCTCACATTGCAACTAAACTTATAAAATACAAAATGTTGCAGAAAGCAGAGTGGTGCAACGGAAGCTTGCTGGGCCCATAAAATACAAAATGTGATTGATATGTCAACCCAAAATCTGTGCAGGCATTGAAAAAAACACAGGTAATCTAGCTTCCGTAGGAGAAATCGCTAGAATCATACACAGATCTCTAACACAGTCATATAATGAAAGAAAATTAGAGAGGATGGCAGGTTTGAAACCTCTGCATCCAGCCTCTAACCTCTCTTGAAGTTATACAACTGTAATTATAAAAATGAAAATGACTAAAATCCACTTATCTTCAGGGATTGGTTTACAGATAACTCCATAACAGGCATACAAATGATTGCAGCAACTCAAGTTGGGACGAGGTAGAGGTATTATTTCCAGAGAAGCTATAAGAAATCTTGGCCTTTTCCTATGTCTATAAATGTGATAATGTCCAAATTTGCTAAATTAGTTATCAATGTTAGTATCTGAGAAGCAGGAAAGGGAACACAAAGTTTTGTTTCTCTCTCTGCTTGCAGAATAAACAAATTAGATGTAAGAGATGTGGAAATGCCTCCTCCACAGGACATGACCAATTCAGCTGGGAGGTTCTAACTGTGGTGCTCAGTCCTGCAGAAGCAGTTCCAATCTGCTTATGAGCTCCCTGTGGGAATTTAATCACAATAGAAATAGAATCTAAAGGAGAAGTGGTGGCCTTGGGAATAGAGAGGAAAGTGTACCTACTAGTATCTCCAGAGAAACACTCAAGGAGCCTGGGGATGAAGGGGGAACACTGGCTGTCACTGGCTAGCTGAACACTGGGAGATCTGCAGAAGCCAGCCAGCTCTGTCACTGTCATCAGAGAAGATTGTAGCAACAAGGTTCTTGAGCAAACTTGATGTGGACCCTTTGGAGATACATGAACAGAGAGACACATAGACCCCCTTGTCTGGGAAATTTTGGAAGGTGGCAACAACCCATAACAAAACAGAAAAAGAGGGAGGCAGTGGATCAGTCACATCTCCTTCTATGGAATATGGCAAGGATGGTCTTGTTTCCCTGGGGCCAAGTAAATACTTGGAAGGTAGCAGGACCTGGGCCATCACTGCAGATACCTCATCCAAGAGTATGAGGATGAGAAGACCTCACAGCATGAGGTTACAGACATATTGCAAGGGGCACAAAACAAATGTTGGAAGATTAGTCAACCAGAGAGTGAAGCCAGTATTTTGGAAGTGTGCAAAGTGGTGGTCTTTGGAAGGACTTCCAAATTACCCAACAAATTATCCTGACCTATGGATACCCACAAGGCAGCCTACCACCTGAGGCATCCAGCCCCAGAACAAAGCAGCACCATTTAGGTAATGTATCAACACCTTCATCCTCTAATCCCTTACATCTCCAAAAGTCAGAAAATCAAGGAGAACAGGAGGAGGAATGAAGTATAATTGTATCTTCTCCCCACTGCAAAAGTAGAGAGTCTGTCAATTGCATGTGACAAATAATTTTTTACTTGAATGGATTTTTAAAAATATTTGAATGAGTCACAATTACAGAGAAGGGATTTATCATTACAGAAAGGAGACCAGAATATTACACAATCTGCCTGAGAGGTAATCAAGGGATGGAGAACATCATAGATAGGGGTGGGGGAAAAAATAAAGCCACTTTCTATTAGTTGTCCATGACACTCAGACAGTCCCATAATCAATCAATCAATCAATTGGGAAGCTTTTATTGAGCACTAACTATGTGAGAGACAGTGTGCTCCCAGACAAATAACTTATAGTGCTTTTATCCCATCTGGAAAAATTTGGGTGGATAGTGAACAGAGTTGTGCTGCCTAGAGGTAGAGATATCCACTAGTTCTGTACATATGTAACCCTACCCTACATGACTGAGAATGGACTAAGGGGGAGGCACTTGCTAGGGGGGGGCACTTGCTAGAGTGGTATTTCTAAGGACATCTGGACCACTATAGTGGCTGAATCTAATATCCCTTCCAAAGGCAGGAAAGTTTAGTTTTAAAAAATCAATGACAAATGTGACGCGGGGTGGGGGTGGGGGGACAGTAGTTGATGATAAAGGAATGAATATAAATAGATTATGTAACAAAGGAAATCCAGTATTACACTAGTGCCTTGAGAGAGTTTCAGAGCAAGACCATGATATTATCCCAGTGCAATTATACCAGGATGAAGTCCTATGTTTGCCAAGACCCCCTTGCTTTTGGAATCTGAATAAGAAGATTAAAGAAATTCTCTTCCAGGAGGAAGGCAAGGATCAGCTAAGGCAGAAAATGAGACTTCAGTGAAGTGAGTCAGTCTGACTCAACAAATAATGCTGTATCCTGCGAGGACCCAGCACTGAGAAAGGACTCACACCCTGTCCCACCAGCACCTCTTGACTATTTTAATACAGATTGAGACTGGAGTAGCCATGTGGCAATGGCCCTCCATTCGGCTGCTGAGGCTTGAGGAGTACACCTGTGGGATTTATGGATCTCCAAACTTAGGGAAATTCTCGAGGGCAACTGTAATTTACATGAATGCCTACTGACTATTATTAATCCCCAAAAGGGATCAGATAAGATATATCCTACGGTAGAGTTATCAGAGATAGGAACTATTATGAGTAACACTAGTGTCCTCTCCACAGTGGGCAGTTGAGTTTGGCTTACAAGAGCACGCAATACAACACTTTGACAAAGTCAAGGTACTGGCTTTGTCCCCAACTGACATGGAACTCAGGAATAACCAAACCATGCTCAATTTGAACAATTCCTGTCCCTAATAACATCTGGCATACAGGCAAGGACCGATCCTATTGGGAAGACATTACAAATACCTCTATAATTCTTACTGATTTGTTTTGTAATAAAACAGAATTATACCATGACTATATTGCAATATGGTATAGCACTGGCATTACTGGTAAGATTCAACTGCCTTATGTAAATAAATTATACACTAATACTCATATTGATGATCAAATGCATTGTAAGATGGAATTGAAGCCTCTTCAGGATGTAATACAGAAGGAAAATGACTGGCCTGAGGAAAAACTGGATTTAGCTAAACATCAGGTAATTTATATGCTAAACAGTTCTACACAAGTTACAAATAATAATAGATCAGAGAGGTCAGAAAGTAATGAAATTGGTACAAATAATGCCATCACAGGATGGATTGGTTGTTTCTTTAAGTTTATGTCTACCCACATGAATCCTCCAAGTGTTACTTAGTAGGTATATCATTGCTATATCTGTTACATAAACGCGATACTGAATGTATATACTCAGAAAAATATGTTCCTTTTAGGAAAAGAGTCTAGGCCAAGTGCCAGGAGAGTGGACTTTGTGGGAAAGCCTCAAACCCTTCACATTCCCCAAAATGCCTTCTTCAGGATTGGTCCTTGGCCGGCTCCTGGGAGATAAGTTCTGAGCCCTTGGAATATTCTTCTGATAGGAGTGCTTTTGTATGCCTGAAGCCTTGAGCCACCCAATACCAGTCTGATCCGATGGTTTGTGCTAACAATGTAACTTATGGCAAATGCCTATTTTTGTTTTAGGGGACTGGAGTCTGGGTAGTTGAGGTCAGTCAGGCCTATGTGACTAAACCCCAATAAAAACTCTGGACACCAAGGCAATGGTGAGTTTCCCCTGGTGTTTACACTTCATGTGTTGTCCCACCTCATTTCTGGGGGAACTAAGCACAGCCACCTGATTCTCTGGGGAGAGGACACCTGAGAGCTTGTGCCTAATTTCTTCCACACTTTGCCATGTGCCTTTTCCCTTTGCTTATTTTAATCAGCGTCCTTTCACTGTAATAAACTGTAACCATTAGTGTAACCAGGATGAGATCTCTGCTCCCTGTAAGTCCATCTATTGAAGCATGAAGCTGGAGAGAGGTCTTGGGGTCCCCATGGAATAATCAGGGAATGCGATTCAGAGGAGGCAGAATGTGAGCTGAGTCTTGAAGGATGGGTAGATCTCCTAAGGAAGGATAGATAATTGAAGACAAGAGGAAGGTTGGACATGTAGAAGAAAGTCCTCTACTGCAATTAGTGATCAGTGAACATGGGTCCACCATGCTAGTCCTGAAATGTTTTGTCCAGACTTCTTTTATGTGAAAGAAAAATAAATAAATTTGTTTTTAAAAAAAGAATCTTGGAAGGGAATAAAAGAATAATTCATCTCATCTAGAAGTTTTTATATTGCCTTACAGCTTCCTGGGAATCTCTTTATGACTATTTTCTAACCCTTACAACAAATAATACAAAACTTTAATTTTTATTTTCTAAATTATGTCCCATAAATTTGGAAGCTTATCATGAACAATTCTCCAGTTCATTCATTCTCCTAAAACAGAACTGAAACCTCTTTCTATTTTGAATGTTGATAAGCTGTGAATTTTATCTTTCATAGAACCTAGGTATTTTATTTTTATAGACAAAACCCACAAACAGACTGCCTTTTTTTAATTTTAGAAAATTCACAAATGGTGCCACATGATAGAATATATATATATATATATATATATATATATATATATATATATATATAAAACCCTAATATGTAAATAGACCCAACAGCGGAACAACTGAACAACCAGTCTCTATAACATGCGCTGACCATCAGGGGGTCATGGTGGGCATCAGCAGCAGGTGACAGAGTGCAGAACGTGGTGGGCATCAGCCACAATGGGATGGTGGAGCAGGTGAGTGGGCGTGCCAGACCAAGGCGGGGCACTAGTCGCTGTCATTGGGACGAGCCTCTGTTGGTTTCTGAAAATTCTTTGCTCCTGCGTGCTGAGGTCCTGCCCAGCACTCACACCTGCAGCCAGTGCCAGCCCCACTTGCACCTGCTGCCGGAGACAGCCCTGCTCACACGCGCTGCCAGCGCTGTAGCCGCTGCTCACACCCACAGCTGGTGCCAGAGCCACTGCTCAAACCTGCTGCTGGCGCCCGGCAATGGTCCCAATTGCTCGGCGCCATCAGCAGGTGCGAGTGGCAGCTGCCAACCCCGATCACCCTTGAGGGCTTCTCTACCTCCCCGTGCTCCTGAGGGGCAATTGGGGCAGCAGCCGCCGCCGCTCACACCCACTGATGGCACTGGCCCTGCTTGCACCTACTGCTGGCGCCGGCCCCAATTGCTCTGCACCATCAGCAGGTGTGAGCAGGGCTAGCACAGTCAGCTCATGGGAGCGGCGGTGGTGGGGCTGCCAGCAGACAGGAGACTGACGGCTGTGGCGGAAGTGGTCAAGCAGGGGTGCAGAGGATGGGCCAAGACCCGCCCCTGTGCCCACTGCAGCCTCACAACCCACAGTTTCTTTCAAGGTACACGAATTCATGCACTGGGCCCCTAGCATGTACTATAAAAAGTTATTCCACATCAGCTGTCACCAAAAACATCTGAATTCTTTTGTTTGGCCAAGGCTTTTTTCCAAACAGCTAAAAATGTTCTACATGGACACTTGCTTTCCTACTAAACTTCTAGTTCATTTCTATGAAAAAGCCCTATAAGTTATTTGTATTATCAGATCCAGATGTGCCTGATGCTCTAATAATACCAAGTCTACACCACAAAACATCCTCCTTTGGGTGTTTCTTATCACCTCTGTTATTCGTTTTTTTCTCTGACTGCCTCCTGGTTTGAAGAAATTCTTTCTTGGCTCTTTAGCTCCCAAATCCAATACTTCGAGCTGTCAAAACAAAGACCTTCCACAGATATTTCAGATTTTTTTTTCTCTGAAACACCAAGAAAATTCTGGCTAACTTCTTGTAAAATTTTTCTTCTACATTATATATGGAGTAATATAACATAGGAATGAAGGGGGGATGAGATCACCTCTTTCCAAATCAAATTCTCCTTCAATGCCCCCTGTATGGTTTCTGAAGGGGGAACGTAACTCTATAGAAGGCAATCAGTTGAAGAGTATTCTCATGAGAGAGTACTAAGCTCAACTGTTTCCACTGGTTTGCTTCCTATTTAAGATGTACCTTTTAGGACCTAACAGTTCTCTTGAATTCATACAAATAACGGGACTTGGAGGGACATAAGCCAGTTGAGTAAACAATAGACTGGAAACTCCAGAGCAATTAGTTCTCATTGTTGTATTAAAATATTATAATCTGGCTCAGGTACAATGACCTCCCTCTGTTTTTGTATTCCAGGGTGTAAGATCATTCCAAGAGAAATTTCAGAGTTCTCCCGGCAGAAAGCATTATACCAATGTTAAGTAAAAACACATGAATGATTTTAAAATATCATAGTGAAAGTGTGCTGTAGTAGAGACTGTAACAGCCTCTAACACTTTGTGTTTATGTTGACAAGAATGACAATGTTGGCATATAATCTTTGTGAGAGTAACAACAGTAGTCAGCCAAGGGCTTGCCTTGCTGGAAGCAGAGCAGGATGTCTTAGGTACTTCTGAGGTTGGCACTCTCAACTGCACTCCACCTCTAAGACCAGCAGATACACTTACCTTGCATGAATTAAATGAAACAGGGTGAATTTTACCTGAGACTTTGCCTAATTGTGTGATTTGCTCTGTTCTTTAGGCACCTGGCACCTGACAGATTCTAATTTCAATATTTTCAAATCATTAGTAAGATTGCACTAAGCTTTAATTTCAAATGTCTTTAATCACTTGGTAGAATCTGTCTCAACAAAATTGTTCTATTTTTAATACTCCTTTTACTGTTAGGAATGAGTGAGAAGTAGTTTCTTTGCTCAACATCTATCCAGAACTTCTTTCATGGGAAAGGTAAAAACTTGAAATTAAACAAGTATAAACAACAGTGGAAAACAACCTATCTGCATCCACCAAAACAGACCTATTGAAAATCTAGGATCAGATCATTTCTTCCCAAGTCAAATTCTCCTTCAATGTCCCCTTTATGGATTCTGAATTTACAAGTGCAGAAAGCATTTGACTCTGAGCTCTATCTGTACAGAACACACTTAGTGTGAATGATGTTCTTTTTAATCGCATGACAGTCCCTACAATGACTCCATTCCATTCATATCCTATTTCTAAATTGCGCTACTGAAGAACTCAGCCTTAGTAGATAACCACACAAACAATGTAAATGCAGTGAAAGTGGGAAAATGCCCCTACACTCAGCTCTCTGCAGCCCACTTCCTCCAGGAGGGGAGATGTCCTGTTCATTCATCATTGCCAATGTGCTGCTACCATTCCACAAAGTCAATACACACTCCTAACCTGAAGGAAAGAAAGGAAATTGAATTCCCTCCAGTCTATACACACGTGTGTCTAGGACAAACATATTTGTTCAAACATGAACAGATAGAAGCAGGAATCCAAATTTAGTAAGAAAAGCAAGAGTCTAAGCCAAAAGTTTAAGATTAACTATTACATTTCTGCTGAGGCTGAGGTACAGGCAGGATCCCACAGGGAAGAGGGGAAGGGTGGCAAGAGGTAAAGGGGAGACGATCAGTGGGAAACCTGTGAGCTCATCATCTCGGACACAGTGCGCCTACCCAGAAAAGTCTGCTTTTACCTAAAAGCACAGCATAGCATTGTAGGACAGAGTCTACTCCATGTTTAATACTTGGCTGCAGGCAGCTTTCAAGCTCCTCAGTCCCTCTTCCCTCTGCTCCACACCTGGCCAACCTGGTACGAAAGCCTAGTGCTCCCTCCTTTGGTGCTAACAAGAGGTCCAACATGCAAGTCCAAGCCCATGTGAGGGAACCGTCACTCCAGTCCCACCCACAAATCACAATAAAAGCCAAGCCAATCTCCATTCCCTGTTCTCTCCGACCTGCTTGCAAGCCTGCCCTGCTTGCCCCAGAAATCCTCAGTATGTGAGTAATAAACTTTTGTGCATGTATAGCATCATCAGTTTAACATCTGAACAACATTTTGGGTAAGTAGAAGATGCACCCTGTCTGTAGGGGACCAGAACAAGCACCATCTATGCTAAGCATGGTCATTAATAACTAGGAGAGCAATCCATAGGGTGAACTAGGAGTAGAGTCATTTCTTCCACTCTTCAGTTCAGCATTTTGATTTATCAGGGTAAAAATGGTAACAAGTATTTTTTAGCATTATCCATGTAAAAATAATTGTAACCCTTTTGTCAGAAATGACTAATGGAATAAGGACCCCAACTTGTCAATGGGGTTTCACAAGTCCCTCAGCTCAAGCCTCTAACCAGACATTTAGAGAAACTTTGCTGGGCAGCCCAGCATTTTGGTACCAACTCCCTACTGTAAACACACAGAGAATAATGCATAAGTTGAAAGGTTTAATTAAATAAAATTTAAGAGTAATAAGTATAATATCATATCATCCCATATCACAGCCTATTACATAATGCTTTTCTACACCAAGTATTAAATTATTTCCAAAGACTAGATGGGTCTTAAGTATGGAGAGCATTTATGGCTACTGAAAATTAAGAAAAATGGGCTTTTATAAAAATCTCAATCTGTTTCTATATTAATAAATGCAGAACAACAAACTATAAAAGAGTCAACAGGAGATACTTATGAGACATACAGTGCTGCCTCCTGGGCTTCCAGCTGAGTGTTGTTGACAAAGAAGGGAGAATAAAAAGACAGAAAAAAATCTGGAGACCTGAGTCAGTATTGCTACTGCTGGTGGAGGCTAGAGTTGCAGAAGTTACCTCCCTCTTAAAAAACTGAGGCAGTAGTGGTATTAAGTACACAAATTTGGACAGTAACAAATAACCTACAGTTATGAGCATCATACAACATTATATTCTGAAAGTGCTTCCTAAACCCAAGCACTGCATAATTATAAGTTAGTCGTGGCTTTGTCCCCCTTCCCTATATCCTAAATGGATATCTTAAGAAATCATGGTAACTCAAAGCATAAAGAAAGTTGGGCTTTGTGTAACTTCTTTTCACTTGTCTTTTTGAATACATGTGTATGTTCATAACAAGCAGATGTTGTATATTTGTTAAGCAGAATTAAAACAATAAGTTTAAGGGGTCAATTCTTTCTCACTGAGAAAAGATTTTCTAATTAGAACTGCTCTACAAAGAAATGGGCTTTCTCAACAAAGGATTGAGCTTCCAATCCCTGGAAATACTCAAGAAGAAGCCATCTGTCATGTTGTAAACAGCATTTCTGAAGGGGGAGAAAGATTGGAAAACATGACTTGTAAGATCCCTTTCCACTTCCAAAATGTGATGACTGATTGATCATGTGGGCAGGAAAAACATACTGTGAACTTGAAAAAATGTTTGTCCTCTTAAAATTTTTTTAAAATCTCTTTCCCAAAATGATGTTTCTAAGGAATGTGACGTTGATGGTCCCCTAGAGGAGAGTAAAGACAAAGTACTCAACCTTCATTTCTCCTCTCTAAAACATAAATATCTGATTAAGAGCTGGGGGTGGAGGGATGGTGGGAAAATAACATAGTTAATAAACCTTATAGCACAGCCAGCACATCAATCTATCAACAGCTACATATTGAGTAGTTATTGTATTGCAGGCATTGCAGGAGATAAAGAATGTGTAAATACAAGGTCCCTGGTTTAATGTCCTTAAAATATGCTTGAACAAATGAGACATAAAAAGTAAACACATAAATAAATGAAGAGGTTGCAAACTAACTACCAGGAACTAGATCCAACCTGCATGTCTCATTTGGTCCACACACTGTTTTTAAAATTTGTAAATTAGAATGCCATTAGGCAGGATATACACTTTTCTATTCACCATGTCACCACTCCTCATCATATTATCCTGGCCCAATATACACATGTATGTACAGCCAATACCTGACCTCTACAGGCAGTTGCATTTCTGACATCCTAATCTACAATATAAAGAATAATAGCAGCAATATCATAAGATGGCATGTGGTTATTGTTAAATAAACTTCACAAGCAAGAAACACTAGGTTTTAGAGAAGGAAAAGGCCCTGAGTCTTCTCCAAGACTTCGTGGAGAAGGGAAAATTTAATCTGAATTTTAAAGAACAGAAAGGTCTTAAGCAGAAAGAAGAGCTATCCCAGACATGGTAGTGACAGGAGTACAAGTCAGAGGTGGAAAAGTATGAATCAAAATTGGGAAGATGTGTTGAGAACAGTAGGGAATAGAAGAAAGATGTGAGAATTAAGATTTGATCAAATTGTAGGAGGGTCTGAAAGCCTAATCATATTAATCAGAAATCTTGCCTGAAAGTGACAGAAATCCAAAGTAGGAATTTATTGGATCCTCCAATTGATAAGTCAGATACAGCTGGATCCAAGCACTCAAATTATATTATAAGCTCTATCTCTCTTGTCTTCCCATTCTTACAATCCCTTCTGATTTCTTCTATGTGTTGTCGTTTTGTTTTCTGTCTTGTTGCAGATGGGCTATCACCATCAAGCTGAGATCTTGGCCTGCATAAGACTCAACTTCTCCAACTTCACAACTCAGCAAAAAGAAAAAGACTTTCTCTTTTAATATTCATTTATGGATTTAAGGGAAGGCTTTGAATCCAGAGAAATGGGGTCCTGGATCACATGCTAACTCAGAGGAAAGCATGTCTATTAACAATAATGATGTAAGCTCACTGTGCAACCATAATAAATGAAGGTAATGAGATGGCTTACTGGGTGCCTTCAGGCTACAGAACTCCACTGAAGGTTGTAAACATGAAAATCACAAGACCAACGTACTCTCTTAAGAAGTGTACATGATGAATTGGAAGGAGAGGCAAAGGAATATGGGGAGGCCAGTTAGAAATCTCATCCAGTAGCCTAGTACTTGGGACATAAAGCTTAGACTGAAATGGAGAAGGACAATGAAAATTAGACAGATGCAAGAAATATTTAGGAGTAAATATCAATAGAATAGGATGATTGACTGGATATGGGAGAGAGATGTTTTAACAATAATTCATTCAATAAATATTCATGAGTTTCAATTCTATTTTAGATACTGTTCCAGGTACTAGTGAATATAGCAAACAAGGTATCTGCATCATAGAACTCAGGTTCCTCTGAGAAATATGAAAGAGACACATTAACTGAGAAATAAGTAATATAACTTCAGTTCCTAATACATGTTCTGAAATGAAGTATGTAAATGTTATAGAGTGGTGAGTGGCAGGTGCTATTTTGATAATAGTGTAGAGAATGGACCATAGACAAGACTGAAGCACAAAGAGTCATTATCAGGTTACTATGGTAGTCCAGACCAGAGGAGATGGTGGTGTCAGCTGTGATGTTGGCAATGGAGATGGTGTTAGTTAGTCAAAGAATGTCAAGATTTTGTGTCTGAGAGAAACATGGCATTATCACAAACAGAAAAACAGAAGTGGTTGAAGACATTTTTTCATATTGAAACCTGAACATGTCTAGTACCCAGGAGATGCCTAAACTGATGGATGATACTCCTTGTCCTAGAGCAAAGGCTCACAAGCACTTCCATCCAACTTTGTAGAGAGGGGAGACCTGTGAACTTGTACCTAAGAACTGCTTTTGACCAAAAGTTTTCACCAACAGTGGAAAATTGTTGACAACAGCTATTTCTGATATGGCAAAAGCCCTAAAGGATGCCCCAAAGTAAAAGAAAGGATGAGAAAGAAATATAAAACATAAATCAAAATGAATTTTTAAAAGAAAAATTATTTAACAGAGGAATTCTTGAAAACTTCATAAAAAATGAGTACCTTTGGCCTCTGGCTTTTACAAATTTTGTACAACAAAAAAAAGGCATAATTCCATCTCTCTGCTTTACTTTCTTCTTTCTATTAAACTTTTGGTGATTTTTTTTCAGAACAAAGAATATTAAAGAGACTTCTATATATATTGCTGTTTAAAGAGTAAATATCTATAGATTTCTACAGGGTATTTTGGCAGACTGTATGAAAATACAATATATTTTCACTCTTTATTCATTTTGCTAGTTATAGAAATTAACCCTAAAGAAATCTAAATGTGTAAAAATATTTATATAAAGTCATTAATTACGGAATTTCTGTATATACATCAGCTAAAAATCTGAAATAATCTAAATGAACAATGATAGGGGTTAACATGAACATCATAGATAAGTTTTTCTGTATCCTTATTGTGTTGAATTAGCAATACACATGGGCAGGAGGGGAATCTGGAGAAATCCAGGCCCTTCTGGAGTTTCACTGGGTGAAGAAAACCCTTCATCTGGTACCTAATCTATGACCCTCGAGTGGCAATAAGAATGAAATTCTGGCTTTGTTCAAAGAAATCCCTGGATCATTTGTTATTTCACACCTTAAATTCCAGTTTTGAAAGGAAAATAACCAATAAAAAAAGAAGCAAAAAGACATATTTTAAAAATCCTGTGGAACTATATAGGTTCATCATTCTGGGATTGAAGGCAATGGGTTAGCCCCTTGAATCTAAAGATTGAGCCTCTCTGGCAGTTGTAGTTACTTACATTTTGATCCTGGATTCATCGCATTTTGCAATGTTGCTTTTCTCATTGCTCTTGGCCCTATGTGATACTATTGCTATTTTGTTCCTTGAGATGTCTAAAAATCTTTAGTCTCAGTCTTTATCAAGTATCAAAAAGGAACCCAAGGAGCCACAAAAAAGAACTGGTTGTCACTGGTTGCCTTAGTTTCATGGAGAGAGAAAGACAAGGGGAGAGAGAGAGAGAGAGAGAGAGAGAGAGAGAGAGAGAGAGAGAGATGCAAAAATGAACAAGAACATTCTGCAAGCACATCAGTGGCTGTCTGTGACAACAGCACCCCATCTCCTTTGGGTTACTTCTGAATTATTTTTCACAATTAATGGGAGAACTAAGGAAATAAATGGCAGAAAATTTAATGCGGGTGCTAACCCTGAATGCAACTTGAGGCAGAGAATTTAATCTGATGGCTTCATGTTACTGATCCAAAAAAGAAAGAAAGCACCATGTGTTTATGTTTGAATGATTTTCATTTTTAATTAGTGACTTCAAAGATTTTCAACAAACCTGAGTTTGGCCCCTCAAATATCATATAATTTTAATTAGTTTCCAGATTTCCCCAGTATTTTAAAGAATAAATTGAAGGCTTATTTTCCTTTGAATGACAAATAGCTTAGCACACTGACAAAACCCACATCATAACTTTTTAAAGCATAGGTGATTTATAAGTTATATTTACATCTTGGTGACTCTGCTTTAAGGTTTATTTAAAAGGTAATCATGTGCCCTTGGTTATGATGACATTTGTACTACCCTTAGATGGCAAAATTCTCCAGAAAGATCACTTATAGTAAACGAAACACATCTGGCACAATCAAAGCTGTATTTTAATGTCCTCATTTGCAGTATTGTCTCATAACTTTGGCCTCTGCTTCAGAGGCTGAGGAAAAAGAAACAAACAATCCAGATCCTAGGTTTTTTTTTCTGTTTCCTCCAGCATTTAGTAGTTTGCCATGATTGTGAAACATGACTCTATGTTTCTTTCTACAGGATGATGTAGGCTGTTGCCTGGAGACCTTTTACAGCAGAGAGTTCCCCACTCAAGGAAGAATGAGGGGATATAACGCCATCATGGCAGTGGACTCTGGATCCTCTGGGTGTCTGAAGGGACATTTCCATCCTAATGACAGAAATGCATCCAATTCATACATTAAAAGAAGGACTGATATAACCAAAGATCCAAGTTCAATGAGGAACATGATCACCATTTAAACCATGAAACAATTCCCACCCACGTGATTGGGACATTGATGACTTCACTGGTTGAATAAGAAATTACCCAGAGGTCACACTGTCTCCACAGAATCATGATGGGCAGAAAAATGAAAGCAACAGCCCAATGTGTTAACAGTTAAAAGTTTGAAACTTCCATAGCATGGCTTGCGAGTATTGACTGACTGTGACCATTAGCCTTTTCCTGTTGTGATCTTCCTTTTTTCATTTTGTGTGAGATTAATTTGTGACTGAGATTTATTAGCCTAAAGGAGGCTGAGGTTGATGAGATTTTGCTGATATAGTGCATAGAACACACATCAAGTCAAAGAGAAAAAAAATGAAAAATTGAAATGATAAAGTTGCATTGCTAGCTTGTTGCTGAGGTAATTGAAGTAGCTTGTGTTGTGCTGTGCTGCGATGGCTAGAAATAAAATATGTACAAATTTATCTAGATCATCCTTCTGAAGAAAAGGACTACAAAATATATTCCCTCTCTTTATGTGTTGAGGAAATATCCCAATTCTTTTTTGACAGTGATATTGAAGCAAGATGAAATGAAACCCATTCAGAACAGGCTCCAGAAGTGAAGACAGCTTTAAGTTACCCATGGAAATAGACATAAGGGTTAGCATAGATAATTGAAATATGAGCATAATATAAAAACAGCATTTTTGTCTATTAGGTGAAAGCACAACTCCATAAAATGTCTGTCTCAGAACCGAAGTCACAAAATAGAGTCATTTTTTTTAACCTGCCCAACTTCCCCTCTGATGGAGATTCTGAGTATCAGGGATATGCCTAAAAAAATACACACACTAAAACACACATAAAAGGAACTTAAAAAAAGAAGGGGGGATCGTAACATAAAGCACTAGGACAGCAGCACCACAAGAACAGGGATCGTTAGCCACTGATGTGTCCCAAGTGCTGGGATTGTGCTGGCACATGAGGGGTGCCCTGCAAGCCTTTAACTGAATTAACAAAGTACCCAACCAGTCCTTTATGCTGAGAACTGACTAGTCGGTGTGGGGAAGATCACAAATATGTCTTCATTTTTAGGAGTCATTTGACATACAAATATGTCACGTGGAAATCTGGAGCTCTATGATAGTCCACCAGAACATGACCTTGAGAGTGGACCACATCACAGGTCTAGTGGCAATGGGTTTTCTTTGAAGGGAGCATGACTGGATCGGAGACACCTCTCCACATCCACCGTCTCCAGAGCTGTAGAGACTGAGCAGGAGACTGATCCTCTCCCTCTGAAGCCCACGACAATATTCCAGGACTGCTCTCCACCACCTCGATTATTTACTCTTTAGTTCACCAAACATGTAACACTGACCAGGCACTAGAGGTTTTCTCAGAGTACCACAACTGAGAATCCAGATATCACTGTCTTCTCCATCTTTTTCTAACCTAGTACTCACGCAAGTGAAATGAGGTTTAAATAAGCCAAATGCATAAAAGGAAAAAGCACAAAAGGAAAATTTAAGGGATATTTATAAAAGCTAATGTGCTGCATGTTGGTGGTGAGGGCTACAGGAACAGAAGGCATTTGTGAGATTCCAGACTTGGGAGGAGGCATGGGGAAAGGCTTCCCTGCACCTGTGGGAACCATTTCCTTCCACATCACCTTGACCTCAAAGCAGGACTCTCTATCCCCCAGAGTGTGTTCACTTTCAATCCCCAGGGGAGTTTTTGGCCATAAACCTGAGAAGAATCTACCATTGTGTTAGTACCTATTTATTTTAGTTCTCTTCATGGTAGCATGTGCTCCAAAGGGTGCCAGGAACATATCTCACATTTCCTGAATGAAGGCTCAGCCATCACCCAGGGACCCCATCAGGACCCTGCTCTCTCCCTGATGACAGCAGGGATTACCTACGACCTTCTTCTGCATCAGTCTCTGCAAAGACATCAAAGCCTGAAACTGCCCAAACTGAAAAGCTTCTCACCAACAGGGAATGGCTAAGACTGCTGGTGCTGAAAATTTATTAGCTGGGTGACCTTGGGCAAGTCACTTACTTACTGGGAGGCTTACTCTGTTCATATGTCAAATGGAAATACAACAGAACTCACCTCAGAAGGCTGTTGTGGTAATTAATTGTGTATGAGATACTTAGCACAAAGTACTGACACCTGGTACAATTTAGATGAGTCTTGAAAACATTACGCTAAGTGAAAGACACCAACCCAAAGACCACATACTCTATGAATCAATTCACAGTAAAGTTCAGAATAGAGGAATCTATAAGACAGAATGTAGCTTAGAGGTTGCTCAGGGCTGGAGGTGGGGATGGAAGAAGAAGAGGGGTATAGCTAAAGGAGATGAGGTTTCTTTTCAGGTGACAAGAATGTTCTAAAATTGACTCTGATGATGGATTCACATATCTGTGAATATACTAAAAACCACTGAATTGTAAATATGAGAATAACATCTCAATAAAGTTGTCCTCAAAAGGTATTTAGTGCCCTGACCAGTGTGGCTCAGGTGGTTGGGTATCATCCCCTGCACTGAAAAGTTGCCTGTTCGATTCCCAGTCAAGGCACATGCCCAGGTTGCAGGCTCCATCCCCAGTCAGGGGCATGCAAGAGGCAGCCAATCACTGTTTGGCTCCCACATCGATTTTTCTCTCTCTCTCTCTCCCTTCCTATCTGTCTAAAACTCAATAAAAAATATTTTTATAAAGTATCTTTAGCACAGTGACTGTCACATATTTAATACTTGAAAATGTCAGTCATTATCATTTATTAATTCATTCAACAGATATTTATTAAGTTCCTATTATAAATCTGGCAATAATCTTATACTTGTTACTGTTACTTGTATACCATTTTTACATTTTAAACTTTGCATGTGTGTGAAATATGCATAAGTTTTAGTAATTCAGGAAAAGTCCATAATGTTATTGAGACTAAAATTCCTAACTTGAAAAGATAAAATTAATTTAGGTGTATAAAATGTTTTGCATGTAAACTTTTATATCTTAGAAATAGTCACTAAAATCCTGAAACCTATTAGGCATCTAGAGAAGATCAACAAAAAATGTCTTCATTTATTCACAACTAGAGTTAGTTTATTTATAGTCAACTTAGGAAGTTTTCCAAATGAGAAATACATAATTTAGTGACAGCAGAGCAGTTCTAGGCGTCAGTGGATTTCAGCATTTCATATTTAAGAAACACAGAAATGAAATTCTGCTTTGGATGTTTTAAGCCAAATGACAAACAAACAAAATCTAAAAGCCATATTTGAATCTCAGAAGACATTAGACAATTATTCTAAGCAGCTCTACAAACCACATTAACCCTGCTATTTTTCCCTTGACTTTCATAAAATAATCCAATTCTACTTCCCCTTGCCCTTCTCTTCACCTTCAATCACACTCGTTTCCATCTTCCACCACAGACTGCAGGTACAGGGAAAATAATAGACTTGTAACCAAACAATTATAAAAAGCAGAAGGAAAAAATTAATACTCTAAAAAAATCTATACCCAAATAGGAAATCCTTTCACAAAAAAACCCAAACATTTGGATCTGCTTCCGCAAGTGCAGACATTTAAATGGTGCTGGGTTATGCCAAGCCGGCATGCTTGCCAGCTCAAAGCTAGTTGTTTTAACCATTTTTGAGGCCCCAAACACAAAAGAGTATAAAGATGCACACTAAAAAGGCAAGGCAGCCAGCAGCCAGAATCCCCCTGTAAATCCTAACTCCTTTGTTTTTTGTTTCAGCTCAGAAGGGCTGCTCACCAGAGTGCTCCCTCAACTTTCTAGTGAATTCTTAGAAACCCACAGAGAGCACTGAAGCACCTGTAAAACTCAATTTCTCCTGGAGATTTGTTGAGACCTTGGCTGCTGGCACTGGAACCCAGTCAAAAAAGTCTGTGCTGATGAAGAATTTTTATTCTAAAATAATGCTCTCCTGATATTCTTGCTTTCTTCATAAACACTCCATGGGTTTATTCATTCACACTGTTGGCTAAACCACCAAAAGCCATTGAAAAAAAAGGAGGGGGGGGGGGGGGGAGACTATCTGAAAATAAAGTCTCCTAGGATGTATTTTTTCCTAATAGACATTTTCAAGATTCCTTCACAAGCACAGATTCTGAAGCAATCAAAGGAAACAAAAATTGAAAAGGCTAAAAAAATGTATAAATTTACTCAAGGTTTATGGACAATTTTCTATGAAGAACTCCTTCAAGACAAAGCTCCTTGAATACATGGCTAATTTATTTAGCCTGCTACATTAATACCACAGTACATTTAAGACATACAAATATTTTAATTTTTTATAGAAGCATACTGTTGGTTTATTTTTATATACAGACCAGTCTATATAAAGCAAAATAATAATAATCCCAAGTGAGTTTTTGCTTCTATTAAAATGTGAATTTCTTGATGAATTAAACTTCCTGTTACTAAAATAACTATGCTGTTGTAAACAGAACTACATTAACCTTAATTCAGGTATTTGTCAGGTATCCTTGACAAGGGCCTTCTATGATTTTAGCCTTATGATAGCTGGCTAGATCGACTTTAAAGTTCTTGAGGAAAGTGACTGTTTCTTATTATTTATTTGTTTTTATCCCTCTTATCTCCCAGTGTCCGACACATAGTAAGGGTTTAGAAATTGTGAAATAAGTGAATTACCACCAGAGTTACTAATGTATACATGGCATCATTTTAGAGATCTGTGACCAGTTAAGGCAACTTCTCACATAAAACATCAGCCTAAACCAGGGGTGGGCAAACTTTTTGACTTGAGGGCCACAATGGGTTCTTAAACTGGACCGGAGGGCCGGAACAAAAGCATGGATGGAGTGTTTGTGTGAACTAATATAAATTCAAAGTAAACATCATTACATAAAAGGGTACGGTCTTTTTTTTTTTAGTTTTATTCATTTTAAACGGGCCGGATCCGGCCCGCGGGCCATAGTTTGCCCACGGCTGGCCTAAACCATTACCAATATTCATGGCCTGGTGCCCAAAGGATCACTGAGGAGAGAACTTCATTCTGTTTCCTCTTCCAATGGATTTCAAGAGTTGCTGGGAAAGAGGATGCCCATTCATGGTCATTTTACACCATTTCAGCATAATATTTCCTGTTCCTTTAGGGATTAGAATATAATGAGTATATCCCAGCTGGTCTCTTAACTTCCCCCAAAATTATACTTGCCCACTATTTTCCGCTCTGCTCCCAGATGCCTAGCCCCACTTGGAGGAACCCGGATCGGGTAGACAGATATGAGGACACACGCCCTTCCTCTTCGCCTGCAGTCAAAGCTGCTGGCAGTGAGCCGGGGATGGATGGAATGCACGCCCAGGACTCCTGACAGTTGCTGGGTTCATACTCTGTCTCGCTTTTGCTTTCACATGCTTCATTCTTTGCTTTCTGTTAAAGATGTGTATTGACTTTGTGGAACCACTGCAGTGAGCTGTAAATGATGCATTTAATGAAAAATCCTTGCCTGGCTCTCTGAGACAGAACGCAAACAATGTAGGGCAGGGATTGCTGGGCAGTGATGGGTGTTGGAACATCCCATTCATCTGCCTCACCGGCAAGACAGGTGTACCAATTGGCAATATTTCAAGGGGACAGAGTAAAAAATATTAACTAATATTTTAATCATACTCATTACCTGTTGTTTCTCCTCTCCCTATCGCAGTGATCCTTTATTTTTAAAGGTTGGCCACTCTTTTATCTGAACGCCCCAAATCCTATATCCTGAAAAGATGCACAAGAGGATTTTGAACGGTTACTCTTTTGGAGGAATTATATGAAAATTTGATTTCTGTGGACCTCTGTAGTTATTGCTACCATCCTTGCATTTCAATGCTGAACCTTAGGTTATTGAAAGGACTATTTTTCTTCCAGTTTCTCTTTTTTCTGTTTCTCTCTTTAAAACAAACAAACAAAAAAAACCAAACAAACAGGATGTGGCTTGTTCCAGGAAGAACAATACAGGTGACAAAGGCCAACTGAAACAGGCACCTGGTGGTTTGGATGAGACTGGACATGCTTCCCAGGACCCCACAGGCCCTGGCCTGTCATTCACACAAAGGTGAAGGAAAGCGCTGTCGCAGGAATTCACAAGTTCACATTCTCCACCATGACCGCACACAATGCTGTGGCATGCTGCGTGTGCACTTCCTGCTGCAGCCTGACTCAGCAGCCCGCCAGCTGGTGTGGTAAGAGGTGTCCCCATTTCTGAACAGCCCTGAGACCAGCGACATGGTGCAGCCAGCAATTGGCACAGGGTGAGCAGCCCAGGACTCTTCCAGCGAGCTAGTCAGCCTGTCCTACGTCTTGCTGGCCTGGAGCTCTGTAGGCTTGGAGAGAAGTGCTGGCTTAGTGACGTGCCTGCTCGCCCCACTGGAGCAGGCTGTCTAGTTGTCCCCTGAACCCACCAGAAGTCACAAAGATATCAGTCGACTGGTGTTCACATTACCGGAGGCCTGTCCTGGAGACAGTGTCTTCCTGTGCTGCTCTAGTTTCAATTACTAGCTACTCTAATAAACAGCTGTCCAAACTGCAGCCCAGGGCTTTTCTCTATATGCATTTCTAGTCACTATATTAACTGAAGAACTTTCTAGTGGGGTTTTTTTGGCATAATCCAACCACAAGAGCACATTTCCAAAACTATTCTCTATATCAGTGATGGCGAACCTATGACAAGCGTGTCAGAGGTGACACGCGAACTCATTTTTTTGGTTGATTTTTCTTTGTTAAATGACATTTAAATATATAAAATAAATATCAAAAATATAAGTCTTTGTTTTACTATGGTTGAAAATATCAAAAAATTTCTATATGTGACATGGCACCAGAGTTAAGTTAGGGTTTTTCAAAATGCTGACACACCAAGCTCAAAAGGTTCGCCATCACTGCTCTATATGGTACTTAAAGATTTGGCCAGTTCTCATGGGGAAAAGAAATTAGTCAACCAAGGACTGGGTCTCATCTGAAAAAACTGCTTGACAGGATTTTGTTGTTGTTTGTTATTTTGGCCTGACATAGATACAGTATGAGTTATAGAAATGGTCACTCATTTTTTTCTATTTATGTCTAACTTTGACAGGTTCCTGGAGTCTCCAGGATGGCATTCTGCAGCTCCAGCCACCCAGAGCATACCCAAGCCTTCAGAAAAGCCTAATTAAAATTGTGATTAGAAAATCTTACTTTCAAGCATCTCTAATCACAGGAATGTTCTCATGTAGAGATCCATACAGGATGACTAGAATCCTATTAATTCCAAGTACTAAAGGATTCCTAGTGTTTATAAGTTTTTTATTTAAATACCTCCCTTAATTTCTTATCACTGAATAAGTTATAAAAATAATTCATATACAATTTACAGATGTATATTTCCCCAAAACTATATTTCTAGAAATATGCCATACCAATTTCTTACAAACTCAATATTCCATTTTATTTAACTCATCACTTGTTTTATCTTTATTTTTCTATTTTGTCCATCCTACTAGTACTTTTGGAGTACTATAAATCACTCAGTCTCCCACACTTAACTATACCAGGCTAAAGAGATCTTATCACCTCAAATCTTGCTTCTGTGCTTTCTCTTGAAAAAAAAAAACAAACAAAAAAAAAACCTTCTTTGGTTACTTCTACTTGCCTCTTCTTTCCCTGATAATTTTGTCTGCTTGACTCCAAAAAGTATTTTGCTGCCCAATATTTGGGGAGATGAAATGTGTTATCACTTCCTCCCAATGCTTTTCCTGGGCCAATGGATTCGTCTCAGGGATATTACATTGGCTTTCTGCAGGAACCTGCTGTATAGAACATCACACATGACTTTGACACTTTGCCCTAGCTTTTCTATTTCATGAAGCTCTTTAAGGATGATATGAATCTTCTCACTCTAAATCCCTCAATTTCTGTTTTATAAGTATGAACCTTCTTTGGCACTTTTTTTCTGAAACTTTGTTGGTTTTCCCTGTAAAAAATTCAGCCTTTATCCCCCCATTCCATCATCTCCCTTACCATATCCCTCTAGTCTAGTCACCTGTCTCTTCCTGCTTTCCAGAACATTTGTTCTCCTACAGACATTCCTTTCCATCAGGCAGGTAAAACAAGCTTGCTCCCTAGTTATCACATCCCACTCTCCTCACAGAGAATCATACAAAATTCAGTCCCAACTCACCATTACTTATAGCCTATAGCAAAATGTATCAATTGAATTTGACCAGATTTTCCATACGGCTCAACATAAAATTATCAACAAACAAAATGTAACCTGTGTTCCCTAATAATGGCTTCTAGGTGTTGTTGGGGTCCAGCTACAGCAGGTCCAGGGGTTCCCAACGGTATAGACGGAGTTGGCGAAGGAATGACACGGAGACAGCATTCAGTTGATCAGCATAGCGAAGTTTGCTAGCCAGGTTCTGTCTTTATTGTCCTGTTACATCTGTATTTATACTAAAGGTTAGGGCATTTGTTAATCTAGTTCTGTTGAGTATAATCCTGTCTAGGTTAATCTCTGTATTCCATTATAAGGGCTATTCCAAGGTTACTGCTCTACTGATAAGCTACAAGGAAGTGACTGAAGGAGATTATCCTACCCAGTAAAGGTTATGTCCTCCCAGCCTCACTGCTTGCCTTCCCTGGGACTGCCCTGTGTCGGTGAGTCTCCAGGGGTATAGGCTTTGGTGCTTTCTCTGGTGGGCAGACCCCTGGGGATGTGGGCCCAACAAGTCCCAAATTTATTGCCAATAGTCTTAGTCCAAGTTCTTCATAAGTAGTACATGGTATTTCTGTAACACTAGGGGGTTTTACGGATTTATTCCCTTCCTTAGTCCTGTTAATCCCTAACTCCAGGGGAAAAATCCCCACCTGGGGAAACAACCTTTCTCAGAGAGGTGACTTTGGTTAAAACACATAATGCTAAGAAGGGGAGCAAACATATTAAGAACAGTATGCCATATATGCCAGGTCCCTTGAAACATATGCTGTGCAGATGTTTCTTCCCTGCAGCGACTATGTCAAGCAGCAAAGATGGACCGGCTTCCAGCAAGATGTCCAATATGTGCTTTTCCTATATTTTTATTTCCATTTCTATTTCATTTTGCTTCTTTTGTCACTCTAAACCACTTGCCCAAACTTGTACTGTCCTTGTCCCAATTGAATGCATTTTCAATATTTTCCATTTTCTTACATTTTAGGATTTTCCCCTTTGTTTGGAGATGACACGGTCAATTTTCCCAGCATAATTCCTACATTTCAAATACTAACTTTTTTTCTCATTACCAGGGGGATACTGTCTGCATATGTCAATGTGGGATTTAGGCTACCTGGTATTTCTTTTCACCTTTATAATCTACCAGCCTTAAAGGAGGAAACTATGTCTCCCTGGTTTTTTCCCTTCTAAAAAAAATTTCTAAAATCCACAATATGACAAGGGCTATGACATGCCTCTTATTCCTGCAATGATTTCCTCTCCACCACTGAGAGTAAAAGTGGACGCCTTTCACTTTTGTGTAGACTCTTCATACATAACAGTAACTTGGCTGGTATGCACAGCTTCCAATGATCTTAAGAAAAAACTCTATTGGACCCAAAGGTTATTCTCAGTCTAAACCAGCGGTTCTCAACCTGTGGGTAGCAACCATCAGAAAACACATATAGCATATCAGATATTTACATTACGATTCATAACAGTAGCTAAATTACAGTTATGAAGTAGCAACGAAAATAATTTTATGGTTGAGGGTCACCACAACATGAGGAACTGTATTAAAGGGTCGCAGCATTAGAAAGCCCTCCTTTGGCATTGTTCCTTGTTCTTTCCCTAAGACCAACATCAATCATTGCCATTGCTTGACTTCTTTTCCTTCTCCATCAACTTATCATATATATATATTCTTCCTTTATTTTTTGATTTTTTATTCATGCTCTAATTCCTTTATTATTTTCCTATATAGATAAATTTCTTCTTTGAAAGCCTTGAGTCTCATCTCCTGTCTTGTAAGCACTCTCTCTCTTACTCTCCCCCACCAAAGTATCATTAAGCATGGTCGTTACTAGTATTTAAAGAATCCATAGTATGGGAAGACAGTATGGAGTTTCCTCAAAAAACTGGAAATGGAACTCCCATTTGACCCTGTGATCCCACTTCTAGGAATATATCCCAATAAACCAAAAACACCAATTAGAAAGGATATATGCACCCCTATGTTCATAGCAGCACAATTCACCATAGCTAAGATTTGGAAACAGCCTAAGTGCCCATCAGTAGATGAATGGATTAGAAAACTGTGGTACATCTACATGATGGAATACTATGCTGCTGTAAAAAAGAAGGAACTCTTACCATTTGCAACAGCATGGATGGAACTGGAGAGAATTATGCTAAGTGAAATAAGCCAGTCAATGAAGGAAAAAAACCACATGATCTCACTCATTCATGGATAATAGAGACCATTATAAACTTTTGAACAATAATAGATACAGAGGCAGAGTTGCCTCGAACACACTGTCAAACTACAGCAGGAAGGCCGGGGAGGGTGGGGGGGCAGGGGGGGTGGTAAAAGATCAACCAAAGGACTTGTATGCATGCATATAAGCATAACCAATGGACATAAGACACTGGGGGGTAGGGGAGGCCAGGGGATTGTCAAGGGCGGGGGAAAAAAAGGAGAAATATGTAATACTCTTTGTAATAATTTAAGCAATAAAAAAAATATATTAAAAAAAAAAAGAATCCATAGTATGTAGTTCATTGGTGTTCTAGGAATTCCAGTGCAATCAACAAATGGAAAGGACTTTATTGTCAGTAAGCAAGTGAAACTTAGTTGCCTCATTTTCTAGCTTAGGTGGTATCTAGCCAGCATGTGGTCTCTTTACCTGGAAAAGGGATGGGATAAGACTAGCAATATCATATAGGATTGTACATGGCAGTCCAAGAATGTCTTGGAATTTCCTAGATTTTACATATAAGAAACAATGCTCTATTTATTTTATATATTTGTAATTTTAATACAGAAATAATCAACATTGTTTAAAATATAATTTTTGAATACATTCTCATGATTGATACTTGTGCCTCCACTAAGACTATTATTAAAAGGACCTTTCTTGCCCAACTGCAGTGGTTGAGCATTGACCTAAGGAGGTCATGGTTTGATTCCCAGACAGGGCACATGCCCAGATTGCAGACTTGATCCCCAATCATGAAGGAGGCAGCTGATCAATGATTCTCATCATTAATGTTTCTACCTCTCTCTCCCTCTTCCTTCCTCTCTGAAATCAATAAAGATATATTTTTAAAAAATAAAAATAAAATAAAAGGAGCTTTCCTTCCTTCTTTACACTGAGTTCAAGCTCTTGCAGATTGTTCATAATTACTGCTTTGAGATTAGGTGGTGCTGTTGTATTAATGTTGCAGGTTTCTGTCAAAAAATTCCAAAGTGGGTCTCCATTTTCATTGCCATCAATAAAACAATCAGATGTGTCCATGGTGGACAGAAGGTCATAACACATACTTAATCACCAACTTGTCCACTTTCTGAGTGAGATCAGTTGATGTGACATAATGTCAGAGGTCATCCCAGGGTAAGTGGAATCTGTACTTTTTCCATAGCTTGTCCCAGGCACTGGTTCCAGACACAAGAATAATAAGAAATTTTGCAGTGATAGCTAAGAGACTATGGAAAAATTTCAGAGTAGCTGGGATGCCTTTTACATAATACAGCATCTGAATCATATAAATAAAGTCTCACTCCTGAAGTTCTTTTTTCTCCATTATTCTATTTTGAGATTCAGATGATGTCTCCTCATGCCAAGCAAACTTTATGTTCTCAAGGTTTGATGACTTAGCTACAAACTCTTTGTACTTGCAATTTGCTCAACACTTGGTTCAACAACTTCATTTTTGATATGAATTCCTTGGTATTAAGGCTGCACCTTATAGAAAATTTGAAGATCAATTTCACCTACACCTCTGCCAATGCTTAGAATCTTAATTTCTGATTTTTTGTCTCCAACCCTTGCTATTGTGCCTGGCAGCTTGTTGTCCAAGAATTCCTTCATACATTGGTGTTTCATGGAATTATTGAGAAACCTCTGAAAAGATTCGACATAACTGTTATGATTAGAAAACAAGTCCTCATAGAAGATGCCATACTTGGTTTTCTGAGGAAGATAGGGAGAGATAGAAGGTTTCTCTCTCTTGCTTTAGTAAGACTTGTTGCACCTTTCCATGTTATTTTAAAATTCAATTTCTGGCTTATATCTTTTTTATTTCAACGTATTCTAAAGTGAATTTATTTCTCCATCATAGATCTTAACTAAATTTTCCAGATTCTACAAATTAATTTGGCCATTAACTAAAAATTAAAAGGAAAAAGCAGTATTCATTCAGATGTTAGGAAATGTTTTTTGTTTTTTTTAATTTATTTACTATCTCTGTCTAATAGGTACTGTACCAGGCATTTGGGATATACCAATGATGAAGAGACCCACTGTCCACACTCACCGTTTCAACATTTACTGTGGAGTTAAGTATGTAGAGAAACAACTACAGCCAATGAGGCACATGAGAGGTCTCCACTGGTAGGAAGTGATCAGAGGTCCCAATAGAAGAGGAAGCAAAGTGTTGAAGGAGGAGAAGTGTGCCAATCAGCAAGCCAGGTAGCAAGTGGGAGAGTGGACAGGAGAAGGCATTCCAGGCAGGAAAAAAAATCATGTTCAAATTCAGAGAAGAGTAGAAAAAATTATGTATTTAGAAAAGTACATGTGTTAATTGCCTTTACAAAGATAAAGCCAATTATGTAGCCAGTCTATTAACAACAACAGCCTACATTTGTGGAAAACTCAGCAGTTTTTGTCACCTCCTTTCATTCTAAGAATTTTGTGACGAGGGCATTATTTCCATTTTATGGATGAAGAAACTGAGGCTCAAAGATTATTTTTTAAGTTTATCCAATCAATTAATAAATGGTGGAGTCAGGACTGAACCGAGCTGATTCTCATTACATAACTCATACTTCTCCTGCTATAGCAGGATCTCTTCCAGATCTCATTCCGTAGGTGTTAGAAAGCAAGGACACAGTTTCATATGGAAGAGGAACTCAATCAGATTTGCCTTTTGGAGAAAACTGGTTTGAGGAGAGATGAACTGTAGGTAGGAACTCCTTTAATGTTTTAATAACCTAGCAAAGAGATGGTGAGGATCTTAATTTGACAGGTAGTTGTAAGGATAGAAGAGAGGGTATAGCTTCAAGAAACGATTAGGAATTAGAATGAACAGACCATAGTGACTGGTCAGGCACTGAGAGGAAAACATTTCAGGAGTCTTTTGGAATTCTGACTTGCACAACATGGTGGACAGCTCAAATAGAGAAAAGTGGGGGTGGGGCTAGGGGATGTGGATGATGAATTTGGTTTCTTTAGCCAGATGGGCTATGGAACAGGCTAAAGTGTCCAGCAGGCAGTGAATCAGGTGGGGGCTCAAAACTGAGGTTAGAGCCAGAGATATGTAACTTAGGAGTCAGTATATGTTTGAAGCCATGGGCATGTAGGATATTGACCAGGGAGAATACAAAATGTAAAGAAAAGAATGACATATAAGGACAGAGAAAAGGGGGATGTTAATAAAAGAGTCTAAAAGGCCACCATCAATGTAGGCAGAAAAAGAGGAATGTGAAGTTTAAGAAACAGAAAGAGGAGTAATTACTAAGAAAGAAGGCATGAGCATGGTGGTAGCCAAGATGTTCCCCAATGACCCCATGTGCTGATATTCACACACTGTGTAATTCTGTCCCTGGAATGTGGACTCAATTTGGCAGCTTACTTCTAATGAGTAGAATACAGAAGTGAGGGAGGTTGGGTTATAAAAAGATTGCCACTTCCACCTGCGGCACTCTCTCTTGGCGTCTCTTGAAATACTCGCTCTGGTAGAAGCCAGCTGCCATGTCATGAGGCAGTCTTGGAGAAAGAGAATCCAGGCAGCTGTGGAAGAAGCTGCTGTGGTAACATAGGGAGACCTGCCAGCAGCCAGTGGAGTGAGCTTGGAAATAAACACCTTCCCGACCCCCAAGTGGAGCCTTGGGATGACAGCAGCGCTCCCAACAGTTTAACTGTCACCTCAGCAAAACCTCCCAGCTGAGCCATTTCTGGCTTCCTGATACACAAAAGCTGAAATAATAAATATTTGCTGGTTTAGGCCACTAAGTGTGGAATAATTTGTTGTGTAGCTATTGATAACTAATACAATCACCTGCAAATGCTGCCAAGGATAACATAGCTAGGACCAAAAGGAACCCTGCTCACTTCTCACACTTTGTATTTTGTGTTATACATTCATTTGTCAATTTTGAGAACCCATTCATCATTTTGGTAATATACTCTGGCCTGTAAATAGTGCACAGTGATGTGCTGAGAAGCAGGGCAATGTGGTGGGAAAGAGCACAGGCTCTGAAACCAGATACTTAGGTCCAAATGCCTGCTTACCTCTTACTCCCTGTGCAGCTTTGGTGCCCTTCTTAGGAAGGATGCTAACAGGAGCCCCTGTAGGGTGGTTGGAAGAATTCATGCGTCAGGGCAAGCGCCTCTCTTTCGACAGTTCCTAGAGCACTGCAGACACTCAGTCCATATCAACTATCATTATTAGGGGTTGGAGGAAGTATGTGCAGAGAGAAAAAGAAAGAAAAGAGAGAGATAATTTCTTCAATCTATTTGACCACATTGACTAACCCTTCACCACCGTTGGTCACTCTTTATTTTCAATTCTATCACGTTTTCCCCTGAGATACAGTTCCTAATTTAATACATGTACAAACCTAACCTTTTCCCTCCTTAATTGAAGTTCAATATCATGTGAATTCCACCCCAGATTTCACATCATGTGCCTTTAGAACAATCACTCACCTAACCCTAACCCCCAACCTAACCAGCCCATCCGGAATCATAAATGTAGCCCTCCTGACAAGTGTTATAAAACCGCAATCTAATATCTTGCTGTTCAAGAATGCCCGTATTGAACCCTACCCTTCTTCCACACCTTTGCCTGGTGTTCCCTGCTAAAGCTGCCTCCAGGACCGGGCCTCACTCACTTCCTAACTTCCACAATTACTTGCCTTACAGACTTTTCTTAGATCCCAAGTCTTCTTCCCTCCTCCTATAGCTCTTGTCCTTTATTCCAGCTGGTGGGCCCTCCTCCCCTTCCTCCCACTGTGGACCTGTCCTTTCTGGGACAATCAATTCTCATCTCTTTTGTTCAGCGGGAGCTGCTTCATGCACTGCTATTGACAGCTCTTCCGTCTTGTCTCTAAGGTGTTTGCTGCCTTTCACTACTCTCTTCTCTCCCCATCAACACTATATTTTCCCTTCTCTTATTTTCTGTGGCCCCTCATATTATCTCACTTTCTGCCTCTAGATGGCACCCGTGCAGTGGTAAGGGCAGATGGCACCAGCTCTGTCCTCTACTGCTCCCTCCAGACACTGCACAGTATGCCCTTCTCCCTCACAAAGACGCTACGCTATCTACATAAAGTCATCATTGCTGTGCCCTTGCTCTCCACACCTGAGAGACTTCCACTAACAGCCTATTTACTGGAATAATTTCTTAAACTGCACCTAAAAGCCGTTTGTCTTTGGGCTCTGCTGAAATTAGCTACGCTCACTAAGCCTCACTGTCCTTATCTGTGAGGTAATAGTAGCCACCTTAAATTGTGGTGATGCAATTTAAATGACATAATGTATGCGAATGCTAGGTGCAGTCCCTGCCCCATAGTAAACAAGCAATAAATGCTAGTTATGGTTTTTGTCATCATCAACATCATCAGCTCTATTATATATAAACTGTAGTTCTTTGTTCCGTAGGGGAAAAATTCCTGGAATGTGGTTTTACTCCGTCTCCATCCCCAAATATGTCTTTTCTTTTCCAAAATATCACCATCCTAAAAGAAGCCCCAATTGTTCAATCCCACTGTTTTATTTTGGGAAGCAATGGTGAGAATTTTTAGTCTTAAACATGCTAAGTAAAATCTCAACAAATTTCTTCTAAGACTCCTGTACCTTTTACTCCTATAAAATCACCAAAATAAATCAATTTTCTCTATTGATCTAAAGCTCACATCAAACTTTCTACTAGGAAGACTCTGTTTTAGTAAAAAATATTTCTCTTGGGTACATCCTAATGAACTGATAGTCAGGGTGCCAGGTGTATAATCTCCTGTTGGACAGCTGTCCCTGTCTCTTATAAAAAGAAGCCTAAGTGTCCATCAACAGATGAATGGATTAGAAAACTGTGGTACATCTACACAATGGAATACTATGCTGCTGTAAAAAAGAAAGTATTCTTACCATTTGCCACAACATGGATGGAACTGGAGAGCATTATGCTAAGTGAAATAAGCCAGTCAATGAAAGAAAAATAGCACGTGATCTCACACATATATGGATAATAAAGACCATTATAAACTTATGAACAAAAATAGATACATAGGCAGAGCAGCATCGAACAGCCTGTCAAACTACAGCGGGAAGGCCGGAGAGGGTTGGGGCGAGGGTAAGAGATCAACCGAAGGACTTGTATGCATGCATATAAGCATAACCAATGGACACAAGACACTGGGGGGTAGGGGAGGCCCGGGGAATGTCAAGGGAAAAAAAAAGGAGACATATGTACTACTCTTTGTAATACTTTAAGCAATAAAACAAAATTAAAAAAAAAGAATCCTCATAACAATTATGCTTTTGATAGCATATTTATGGTGCTCTGTCCTCTTTCACAAACTTTCTAGATGTCCTTTACCTTTCTACTAGTACATATTCTATTCCTACCTGTAAACTATTTGAAAGGCAAGAGAGACAAAGCAGCCATTAGAATTGCAATCATTTCCTTCCTCAAACCTCTTCCAAGGTCCCACTCCAATGGACTCTAACCAGGCTAAAAAGTCATATGCGAAGTCCTCTGTTCCACACCGAGTGTTCATGCAGATTATTAACCCCAAGAGGTTTGAAGAATCTGACCCACCCTTAGCTCTGACTGCCTCTGCCTACTTCTTAGGCCACTGTTGTAACAGAAGTAATATATGCAACCTCTTGCTGGTCCATCTTCCACAGCTAAATCTGTTTTGAGCTCCTGGCCACCCTGGGAGGTGGTCTGATCAGATGGCAGATTAAGATGAGAAAACAAAAGCAAAAGAAATGAATAACTTGCCTAAATTACTTTAGATGATTAGAAACACAGATAAATTCACAACCCCACCACTTTTTCTAGAACAAAAACGAGGCTCTTTCCACATATTCTCAACGGGATGACTCAGTGCCCACCACCCTCCCCTGGAAAACATTTCCGTTTCCATTCTTCTGTCCCTGTATCTCACACTGACAAAGCTTGCCACCCCTTGCAAGGGCGAGAATCAGACTTATTAGTTCTATAAATTTAATTAGGTTCACAAAACCACATGAATAAGGGAAACACCCTATATACACATGGAGAAGAAAACTGGTGTGACTTTGGGCAAATTCCTTTGACTCTATACCTCAGTTTTCTCAATAATAAAATGAGAGAGCTGGATTATATTAAAAAGCATAGAAACACAGGGGTATTCATAACCCTTATATTAATAATAGTGGCTAATCTTTAATACAGGCTTACTATGTGTCAGATGGTGGTAAACAGTTGTCATGTATTATCTAATTTAATCCTCATAAGAACCCTACTATTTGTACCCACTTCACAAATGAGAAAATGCAGGTACAACAAGATTAAATAACTTGCTCAATGTCACTGGCAAGTAGCTGAGCCAAGACTCAAACTCAGTGAGACTCCAAGAGCAGTCTGCTTAGTCACTAGACTCTACTGCCTGCATTTTCTTATGCGTTCCAATGAGAGAAAAAATATGTAATTAGTGGCTATTAATTTTTCAGTGTTATATAGCATGAATCTTATCATTTAAATCATTAACAAGTCTGCTTTTAATAGGTTATCAATAAGCATATTTAGAACTGTTTTTTTGCAATTATTTGTTGCCATAATATTTCAGAACAATGCCAAGAATAACAAATAGTTTTTACTTACAAAGGGACTTGCAAATTGAGTTTCCTTCATCTGCAAAATCTCTCCACATACAATTAGTCATCCTATTTTATACTTTATTTTTAGGCTGCTCTATGTTCTCTTAACATTTGGTGTAGCTGAATATCAAACGTCACATAAATTCTAGCTGTATGTGAGAACTTACTAGAGGCTCATGTTTAAAAAATTAATTTATAGCCCATGCTAATTTTAGGAATTAGTGTATTTTTAAATAACACGTACCTTGCCCACCTTATAAAAACTCTGTTAGGAATAAGGAGTGATCGTTATGCATATGTGTCATACTGAGTCTACATGGGAGTTTAACAGTGAATATACTTCAAACATCTTTCCTGCCATTTACTGTATTCTTTGATAAAGCATCAAAGTGAAATAACAAGCCAAAGCTGTATGTTGCTAAAAAACAGAAATTCCTACTCAGTTACTGACAACTTACGTTTTTATATAAAGCTACATTTAATATTATTATTACTATCTTATGACACCTGTGATACAAATAACAATGAAAGAAATGATTTAAACATATTCTTCCAAAAGATATTCCACTTGAAAGAGAACTATAAAAATGAAAACTGAAAAATGATTGTTTTGTTTCAGTAAAGCACAAACTGGGTGACTCAAACAAGGTTATAAACATTGTGAATTTTGTGTATCCGTACTGTGTTTCACAACTCTTGAGATGCTAGTGTCCAATCTAAGAGTACTGTTGGAGGGATCACATAGGGAGCTTAATTTAAAATCATCAGCCTTCTCACTGCACCCAGTATGACATAATCAAAGAACAAACACTCCACCTTCACACCACTAAAGCTGTTGTGTATACTATATTCAGACCAAGACTGGGAATTTTATAACAAAACATACTTCTATAATTGAATCTAGGACATCACACAACATAGCTAGTTTAGTTTGGGGCATTCTGTACCCTAATCCTATATAATAAAAGGCTAATATTCAAATAGACCAAATGGCAGAACAACTGAACAACCAAACAACCAGTTGCTATAACGTGCACTGACCACCACAGGACGCATGTGGAACACGGCGGGCATCAGCCACGGCAGGATGGTGGAGCAGGTGAGCGGGGGCACCAGACCAAGGTGGGGCGCCAGTTGCTGTCATCAGAGCGAGCCTCTGGTGGTTACTGAAAATTCTTTGCTCCCGCACGCTGTGGTCCTGCCCAGCACTCGCACCCGCTGCCGGTGCCTGGTGCCGGCCCTGATCGCTTGGTGCTGTCAGTGGCTGCTGGTCCCTCAGGGCTTTTCCACCTCCCCCTGCTCCTGAGGGGCAATTGGGGCCGGCAGCCGCCTCTCACACCCGCTACCGGCAATGGCCCCACTCGCACCTGCTGCCAGCGCTGACCCTGCTGGCACCTGCAGCCAGTGCCACAGCTGCTGCTCACACCAGCTGCCGATGCCCGGTGCCAGTCCCGACTGCTCAGCGCCGTCAGCAGGTGCAAGCGGCAGCTGCCAGCCTAATTGCCCCTGAGGGCTTCTCTACCTCCCCCTGCTCCTGAGGGATGATCAGGCAGCAGCCGCTGCTCACACCTGCTGACAGCACCAGCCCTGCTCACACCCGCTGCTGGTGCCGGCCCCAATCACTCCATGCCCATCAGTGGGTGCAAGCGAGGCCAACACCATCAGCAGGTGCAAGCAGGGCCTGCGCTGTCAGTGCGTGGGAGCAGCAGAGGTGGGAGCAGGGCTGCCAGCAGATGGACCAGGCCTGTGGAGGAGGGGCTGGGCAGGGGTGCAGAGGATGGGCTGAGACCTGCTCCTGTGCCCACCGCAGCCTTGCGGACCACAGTTCCTTTCAAGGTGCACGAATTCATGCACTGGGCCTCTAGTATATAATAATACATGCAAAATAGTAAGCATGCTGGTTGCCCTTCTGTATTCATTCTCTATTGCTGTATTCATTCTTTATAAAACTGCCCCAAATTTAGTGACTTAAAATTATCTTATAATTCTGGAGGTCAGAGGTCTGACATGAGTCTCACAGGATAAAGTCAAGGTGTCAGCAGGGCTGTGTTCCCCTCTGGAGACTTTCAGGGAGAATGTCTCTTTGGCGTTTCCCACTTCTAAAGGCTACTCTCATTCCTTGGCTTGTGGCCCCCTCTGCCATCTTCAAAGCCAGCAATGGCAATAGAACTCGCACATCTCATCACTCCAACTCTGCCTCTTCTGTCTCCCTTTTCCTCTTTTAAGGAGCCTTGTGACTATATTAGGTATACCCCAATAATCCAAGGCAATCTCCCAATTAGAATGTCAGCTTATCCGTACACTGAATTCCCCTTTGCTTATAACCTCATATAGACACAGGTTCTGGAGATTGAGGTGGACATCTTTGAAGAAACATCATTCTGCCCCCATACCTTCTAAATGACTAAAAGGAAACCTTGATGAAATGTCCTGAAGTTTACACGAGAAGTTTTTTTCAGACCTCAGAGAGAAAATATATTCTAGCCTTCAGATTTTCCAGCTGCGCCCACCATCAGATTCAACAAATATTTTCATCTCCCCAGAAATTTCTATAATCAGAAATCATCTTTGACTCCAGATATGATCCTTTTCCCCCAAAGCCAATTAGTAAGGGACAGAGGAGAATTTTTGGACTTTGCCTAACAAAATCCAACACTAGCCAGGATCAATATTTTGCAATTCCACATTTTTTCTTTTGCCCCACATCAACTGTTTTTTTATTCCACACAGCAAACAATTACCTAGTGCCAACAAAATGCCTTGCACTGTGCTAGGTGTGTGTACATGCAAGTGTGTATGTATATGTGCATGTGTACATATTTGTGTGCTTGTGTGTGTGCATGTGTGGGTATGGTATGTGCTTGTATGTACCTTCATGTGTGCATTTGTTCATGTGTATTTGTGTATGTGTGTTGGAAGAGAGAGACAGACAGACAGAGAAAGACAGAGAGATGTTGAGACAGGAGCATGCAAGACAAGTAGCAAAAAACATGAATTCAATGTAATACTGACACACATACTGATACATTTCTGTCTCTATTCTCTTTCAGGTCCTGCTGCCTCATTGCTGGGTCAGGCCATTATCATATCTTGTTTCAAGTCCTGCAGGTCTCCCAGCTGGTCCCCACCCCTTCAGTCTCCCACCTCTGAAACATTCCACACTCCAACACAGCTGCAATGTGTCACTCCCAGGCTCTAAAGCAACCCCTTCTTCATTGCCTACAGAATACCATCTACATTCCACCACTGGTATCCAAGACCCTCTGGGCTTAGCTCCCTTTCTAGTTTTATCCCCATTTAATGCCAAGTGCATATGGGCTGATAGCAATTACAGGAATCGCTCAAAATCATGATGTGCATTACCAGGTCTCTACCTTTGACCATAGATGGTAACCCTACCCTTTCCTGTGTATCCAAATATTACCCATTCTTCAGAACCAAGACCCAACATCACTCCTTCCACGGAGTAGTCTCCTGTCCCTTGTCCACAGAAAACAATCTCTCTCCTCAGGGCTCCCACAACACTCCAGTTTTGATCCTTTAATAGAAACTGTCCATTTTTGCCTCAGATCCTTTATTTTGCTCAATATGAAGGCTTGTCTCCCAGATTATAAACTTCTTGAGAGCAGTCACTAGTTTTCTCTTTGAAACCTCTACAGTAACCAGCATAGCATCTTGCCCATAGCAAGGACACTGTGTTTAAGTTTGTCAAATTCCACTGACTAGATCAGTAGTGTCAACTTCCTGAATGTTATCGCAAGCACTGAATGCTTCTGCAGCTACCTCTCCTTGGAGAGGATGGTGGCATCTGTCTGTATTATATTCACAAACCCAGTAAAGCAGACAGGTATCCACAGTGAGGGAACCAATTTCTTCTGAAAATGTCTGAAAGTCACCGATTAACCAACAGTCAAGGGATATAATGAATGTATATGTTACACCAAAACAAAAGTAAAGTAACAGAACTGAAATGGCCTTAGTAAAATCAGTGTAGAGGCCTCCTCTGACTTGTACATCAATGCTATAGAAAATAAAGAACCTACTGATAACAGGAATTCCCAATTTTGTGAATGTGTGTGTGTGTGTGTGTGTATATTTTTAACTAAAACAACTGTTCCATGATGAATATTCATGGTAAAGACATGCTATGAAGCTACAAAATATTTTTAGTGTGTCTTTGTCATCAGTTCTGCTAAATAATGATCATTACAAATCCAAAAATATCTTGAATGGATAATACTAAATAATCTAGATCAGGAAATTGCATTACAAGGGTATTAGCTGACTCAGGAGACTAATTATAAGGAGGTATTGAGCTGCTTATTGCTCCTCTCAATTGTAAAACCATAAACCACACCGTATGGGGAGTGGCTGCCAATCACGGTCAGTGTGAGGAAACAAAAATAGCTTTGAACAAGGGTCAGGAGCCCCAGCTTGGCCGATCACTCTGTGACCTCGGGAGCTCTTAATAAAGATCATTCCATAGGAGAAAAGCAGATCCCTTTCTTAGGGAAACACAGCTATACTAGCAACTGCCGCTGCTCATTCACAGAAAACAATCTTCAACTGCAGAAAGATGAAACAATCTCAAACTGCATGCACGCGCGTGCACGCGCGCACACACACACACACACACACACACACACACACAAACACTCATTCACCTTTCTCAGACTAATACCTTCATGCTTAATAGGCCAGTTTGGTATTACTATTACTCAGATAATTATTATCTGAGCAAGTGTTATCCATCCATGCCCTAAATAACAGTAGCTGACAAAATGTATCAAACTGCTTTCTTATCAACAGGATTTACCAGTCAGAAGTCAAAGCTAAAATTATTATAATTATTTATAAATCTACTTTTGGACAGTAAAAATAATTATATCATTACATGGTGTTTTTAAGTTTCCAAAGTGCCTGCCAACTATTTCATTTAATCCTAATAGCACAATAAAGTCAATAAAACATATTTTTTGGAACTGTGCAGAATTGGTGTTAGTGGGTTTTCTGAGCACCTCTGCTAACCTAAATTTGGGGACACAAAATTATTAAGACAAGGTTCCTAACTTTAGGCTGCTCTTGTTTAGTAGTAGAGACAACACACTGTATTCCAATTATTATTTATGCATCTTAGAAATCCCAGGAGGACACAAAGGAGGGTATTGTATTTCTACTGGGAAAAGAAATGTATATGGGGAGGTGCAGATAGAGGGAGATATCAAAGATGTCTTTCATGAGAAGGTGACTTTTTCATTGAATTATAGTTCCTGTTCTGCCTGTTCCTAGGAGAAGCTGTGTGTGTGTTTCTAAATCTCTGTGAGCCTGACTTTCCTCATCAATTAAATATGGATAACAATGCTGAACCCACAGGGTTACCAGGAGGATGGAATGAGAGAGCATGCAGTAGAGCAATATGTAAGTAGAAAAGCACCCAAGAAATATGGTATTTTTATTTGTACTTTACGGGAGGCGATAATCTGGTTTGCTCCACAGGTAACTGGCTTGTCCAAGATCACCCCACACCCCTCCCCAGGGCCATGGTCCTCCCCCCACACTGCCCACTGTAACACTGGAGACTTGCAGAAAGCACTTGTCCTGACAACATTTTATGGGTCCTAAAATCATGTTAACATATTCACATATAGAAACATTCCAACGTCTGAAGACTTTTCTGTGAAATGTTGCTTCTAAATCCTAAGAGGATACTCTCCTTAAAAGAAGTATCCAACAGAGCATTGTAAGAGAGGAATCGTATAGGGAACATCTTAAATATTTAATGAAAGGATAAAACAGTATATCCTTTTCTTTTTTACAAAGGGTTTTAAACTACCCAAAGTTTCAGAGAGTAAAATGCTGCAGATCCTCAACTGTTTTAAGTGATTGAATTGTGAACTTTAATAGAAAATATCTGATAGAAATGTGTCTTGCATTTAGTAGGTACTCAACTACGGCCAAATTTAACCTGATCACTTCTACCCCTGAAATTGTAATACTAAAATTTCTCCACTCATATAACATCTATAAGTTTTGCTTTAAGCCAGTCTATTTTAGTCCACTTTTTAGCTCTTCAAAGGTAAAATTTCATTAAATTTGACTATGTCTCCTCTACATAATTTATATATATATATATATATATATATATATATATATATATATATATATATTATCCTTCCCTTATTAATAGTAGGATTATAGGTCTGAAAATGTTAAGTAAAAATGTATATCTACTATATATTTAATACCAGACAATATGTTGGAAGATGAAAATATTCATACCCTCATGGGAAATTCACAAATAGTAGGATTTAGTGAATGTATCCATCTGCATTACGGTTCTCCAGAGAAACAGAATAGGAGATAGATAATAAGGAACTGGCTTGTGCAATTATTGAAGGTGACAAGTCCCAGTTTCAAGACACTGGGAAGGAGAAATCTCTCTTACTAAGGGAAGGGTTGGCCTTTTTGTTCTATTCAGGTTTTCAACTGATTGGATGAGGCCCACCACATTGAGAAGGCAACCTGCTTTACTTAGTCTACCAATTTAAATGTTAATCTCATTAAAAAACACTTTCACAGAAACACCCAGAGTAATGTTTGACCAAACATGCAGGTACCCTGTGACTCAGTCAAGTTGATACAAAAAATTAATCACACCATTCCTCAAAAAAAACCAAAAACTTTTTCCCCTCTAAATTGCAATAAATTAATCATCAAGGACAAATCACTTCAACAAAACACCAAGGATCTGGTTCTCTTTTTAGATAAGGAGGCAGTATAGGCTGCTGGGACCTGAAGGCTGTGGCATATTGATTAGGCTGGTTTAGGTCAAAGTTCATCTCCACTGCTTATGAGCTAGGTGACCTGGACACACTACTTACATTTCTGAGTCTCGCTTTCCTCATCTATTAACATGGGGAAATAATATATTTAAATATAGTAGTAGTTGGAAAGATTGAATGAGATGACTCATGTAATACATGTCTGTCACATGAAAGTTCTCAATAAACTGCTCTAATATGAATAACTAGGGACCCAGGGCACGAATTCATGCACCTTGAAAGGAACTGTGAACCGCAAGGCTGCGATGGGCACAGGGGCGGGCCTTGGCCCATCTTCTGTCCCCCCATCCTGCTCCTCCCACTACGGCCCCTGGTCCCACGTCTGCTGGCAGCCTCGTTGCCCCTACCGCCGCTCCTATGCACTGATGGCATGGAGCAATTGGGGCCAGTGCCAACAGCTATTGTGAGTGGGGCCGGCGCCATCAGCAGGTGTGAGTAGCAGCTGCTGCCCTGATTGCTCCTCAGGAGCAGGAGAGGTGGAGAGGCCCTCAGGGGCAATTGGGGCCAGCAGCTGCAGCTCACAACTGCTGACTGCTCCAAGTGATTGGGATCGGCCCCAGGCATTAGCAACAGGTGTGAGCTGCGGCTCCAGCACCAGCAGCAGGGGCGAGCGCCGGGTGGGAGCAAAAAGTTTTCAGTAACCACCAGAAGCTCACCCTGATGACAGCAACTGGCGCCCCACCTTGGTCTGGCGCCCCTGCTCACCTACTCCACTATCCCGCTACAGCCGACACCCACCATGTTCCGCGCTCTGCCACCTGCTGCCAATGCTCGCCATGTTCTGCGTGCACCCCCTGGTGGTCAGTGCACATCATAGTGACCGGTTGTTCAGTTGTTCCACTGTTTGGTCTATTTGCATATTAGGGTTTTATATATATAGATTACTGTTATAACTGTGAGTTCCAATTCTAGATCTTTCTGATACATATTAAAATATGGCAGAATTGCCTTAACCAGGATGTTTATTTCTATTGGCACACACTTGGGGATTTTATCAGTTATTTATACACATCATTTTATCAGTTGTTTATCTACATAGATCATTTGACCACAAGCACAAGTAGATCGTTTAGTAATCAAGCAATTCAATCAAAATAACTTTCTGTATTTAGAAAATCAGTGATAGGAGAGGAAATCCTAAAAGCACCACACGTAAAGATTATAAAGGGAGAAGTGGATGCAGAACTGGGCAGAGTTCCTCTCTACCAACTGGCTAAAGCCAAGATGTAATCAGTAACTGAAGAAGTTGACACTGTAGGGCAGGAGACAAGAGAGAGATTGTCCCTCCTGTTTACCTTGCCTATTTGACCCTAGAATATTGAAAATTGGTCTATAGTTGGAATCGCCTCCTAGAATGGCTCTGTCATAGTTATTGTGTAAACTGGGAAGTGCTCTTCACCAAGGCAGTCTCAGCTTCCTCCTCTGAAACTTCTGCCCTTTCAGGTACCTCTGCTCCAACCCTACTTCATCCAAAGGCTTAAAACTCTATGGTTTTGTTATGATAATGGAAGGAAATATGAGCATTTGGATAAATCCTTTTTTAAAATTTATCTTTATTGTTGAAAGTATGACAGATGTTCCCCCATTGACCCTCTCCTCACTGGTAGATCAATGATTGAGGTTCTCTTCTCCCTCTGTGATCTCTACTCACTCCTCCTCTTGAAAATTAGCATCCGCTGCACCCTCAAGGTCAAGGTTAAACCTAGGATGCTATTCACCTCTTTTCTAATCCTGTTTGCCTATCTTTTTCTGTTATCAACTGCCTCTTCCAGAATCTAGAATCTATGCAGAATAAGTCACTTCAACTTCCATTTCAATGGGGTTTGGATGTAGATATGCCATCCCGCCCCCCCCCCCCCCCTCCGTCTGCCTACCCTATTTCCTCTTTTCCTCACTCTCTCAGCCAATAGAAGAGTTTAAATACGCATCTAAACTGCATTTAAAGAATTAACCCATTTTGCCCCTCACTGGTCTAAACCAGTGGGTGCCAATCGGAGGCTAATTGCTTTCCTCTGGTGGTGTTCTGACAGCTCCTCAGAAGGAAGGAGCGGAGCGCACATTCCTGGCACCAATTGGCTAATTCAATTTTCACCGGCATTAGCCTCTGTCAGAATATTCATGAGAAGGGAAATGAGGACCCGCGGCACAGGCAGGCGGCAGCCACTCCGGCTAGTGAAGGCGCGAGGGAGTGGAAGCGGATTGCGCACCACGCTCAGGGGACGGTGACCACAAATAAGAGGTCTTCTCCCTGGCGGTGTCCAGTGCAGGGGGCCGAGGGAAGGCAGGGGCAGGGCATCCGCGGAGTAAGCGCGCCTGGCATTGCCGCCCAACTCCTGGTGACCACGCGGAGACTTTGCAAAAGATCCGGAGGCAGAAAAGCTGTGACACTTCTGACGGAGGGGACAGGGGGGTGGGGGTGGGGGGACGGGGGCAGAGCCGTGAGCGGGGGGCAAAGGGACCCAGCAGGACACCGGTCGCTCTGTGGGGTTGGCAGCAATGTGAGCTGGACGCCCGCCCTGGAGGAGCCTGGACCGAACGTCCTCGGAGAGTCGCCGGCCGTGCCAGGTAAAGCGGAGAGCTTGGGTCGGGCCCCTGCGTCTGTCCCCAGGCTCCGGGCGCTGGAACCCAGTCTCTCGGGGGAAGTCGATCCCAGGCTCTGCGCGGGGTCCTGCTCCCTGACGCGCTCTCCCCGCAAATACTTGCCTCCGCAGCGAGTCTGCGGGCAGGTGGGAATCGGACTTCCTAGGACTTTGGGAGGAAGGGGACGTGAAGGGATGTCTGGACTGAGGAACTGCTCTCTGGGAGAAGGAAGCTGGGGCGCAGCGGGGTAAAGGAGGATGCGCGCACTGGCAGCCGGAGCTGGGCACGCGGGGGTAGGGAGACAAGCTGGGGCGCTAGGCTGGGCTTCGCTCTCGCTTGCCCCAAGGGCGGCGCCTCCCTCCAGCTGCCCATGGAAGAGGGCCAGCTGCATCCCTCGCTTAGGGATGCGCGCCCGGGAAGGGGGACTAGAGATCCAGGCTCGGGGAGGCGCCGGGCGCCTGTGAGTCCGGTTGCAGTCGTGCTTAGAGCAGCACCCCCACCCGAGCTCAGCCGAGAGAGAAGAATGTGGTGATGACTTGTGTCCCGACCACCTGCCGGACATCGCTAACTCCCCGGATTTCCTGTCCCCTGGCCTTGACACTCCCAGGGAAAGCTCTGAATTGCTGGATTGCGTGCGGGTTGTTTGGGCTTTGCACATTGTAGTTGCACTGGGTAGGGCGGAAGTACTGAGGTGAGGGGTCAGTGAGAGGTGAAAGTTGCAGATTTGTAAAGGAAATGCTACAGCGGAAACCCAACTGGCCCTTAGCAACAGGAGAGACTGTGGGCTGGACTTAGGCTGAAGCCGGACCTCTGCCTGGCTATCCACCTCGGGGCGGGCTGGGGGCTGAAACCTGGAGGGCAGCCCCGAGGCAGCGCCAGAGCCTTTCTTCTCCTGCGGAGACCAGGCAGGGAGTAAGAGCACTGGAAGCAGATCAATGGGGGATTGCTTGGTCGCCTGAAAGAGTCACAGCTTGCTGTTTCATTATTGTTGCCATTATTATCACCAGTATTAACGCTATTGATGTTGTTATTGGCACGAATGCCAGGAAGGATTTTGTCTTCTGACTGTTATAGTTCGCCTGGAAACTGAGCCTGCCCCTCCCCAAATAAAATGTCCCCTGACACCCTCTGGTTCCTGATGGATCTTCCCCACCAAAGAAAATTACCCCACAGAGATGTGGCAGTGTCAGGGATCCAGCTAAGGAACTGGATCTACCTAAGAACAGTGAAAGCAGGAAAAAGTCACAACTGTGTAATGTGCTTGCACCAAGGCCACAAATGAATATTAATGTCTATCTGATTACCTTTCTCTGCATCATCTGGCAGTGGAACCCTGAAGGCACTGCCAGTCTGGAACCCCATGCTTGACCCAGCTTTTTCCTCTTGTGTATTATACTGTCTGGAAATTAATTTTTCTCTTAGTGTGACCCTCACAGTCTCACTGGGCATGTTACTTGGCAGGGGCAGGCTTCAGTTCCCAACACTGGAGGCAGCCACAAGGGCACCTGCGGCTGCCTCCTCTTGGCCTGGCCCCTGGTTAGAGCTCCTCCATGGAACAGGCTTGGCCGGCTGATGACTCAGAAAATAGGGCAGGAGTGTGGGAGAATGGTGTCCGAGTTAAACCAGTATGGGAGATGAGGTTAAACCTCCTTGCTGGCCACATCCCTTCCTGTCAGAGAGACAAATGAAGAGCAAGCAGAAAGTAGTATGAATTGGAACCAAGATCTCAGAGTCTGGGTAGGCTGTTGCCACTGACTTTGGTATAACCTTTCCTTCCCAGTGCGGATTTTCCCTGTTTGCTAGTGCACCCATAGCCATGCCTTCCTAATAGGATAGTTGTCATTTTGTATCCCCAAAATGCTTTGAGCATCCTGGGAAAGGACAGTCCATAAAATATGCATTTTTAAAGTTTTGTGAAAAGTTTGCTACACTGCACGTTAAGGAGATCGATACATTTTTAGCATGTGTGCCATGTGGCAGTGTGAAATTAAAATGGAGAAATACACACATAAAAATGACTTAGCATTCTTGACATGCTTGTGCATACTTGTAGAAAAAATTATCTTTCATTTGGGGCGAGTTGCCCAGGAATTTAATCAGTGTTTATACTACTGAACCGCCCCCTTCTACCTTTCTCCCCTGTAAAATTTTATGACCCACTTCTCACAGGATCAGCAGTGTGAATGTGGTAAGTGCTGGGAGCTGAGAGCTGAGCATCGGTTGTTAGGGGAACCGTCACAGAGGGTTTGGAGACCAGTATGGGAACAAAGATGCCATCATCCCTGCAAAACAGGAAAATGTTCTTCTGGAAAAGACGGTTGAGCAATGAGACCCAGCATTGGCTACCATCTGCTCTCAGGTCCAGAGAGGGGACTCTATCAGATGGTTCAAAAAGGGCCAACCCAGGTGTTTTTCCCTCTTCCCTTTGGTAAAGGCATTGCCTGCATCTTATCTTTGGGTTGGTGTTAACTTCTCTGGCCCTGCCTGTACACTGCAATAGCTCTCCCTTGTCATTTCAAAGAGATTCAGAGGTACTCTTTCAGCCCCTTATATATTTGTAAATATTCCTCAACCTCTGAAGCTTCCCAAAGACATGCAGCTATTGGTGAATTTAAGTAAATAGTTGGAAGTAATCAAGAGAACCACTGAAAAGTGAATACGTTTTCCCCTGGTGGAGAAGTCATTGAATGCCATTTGAGCTAGAAAATTAGCAGTTTAGAAAAGCAGGAGGGATTTCCTTGACTTCCCTCTCCCCATAAACCAGTAGTTGTATTTTTCTTTCCTTCATAGTAGTGAGCACTGTTTGGTTAAGCATTTTTTCCAGTTTTAGACTTAGAATGGGGGTTTGCCTGGTGGTGTTCTATGGACAGAGGAAAAATGTAAAGAGATACGGAAGGAAGAGCTGCAGTGGCTAGAACATAAATCAGCCAGAATATATGGGGGGTGATGAGAATAGGTCTTTTCACCCTAAAAAAAAAAATGTCTACTTTGGAAGAAAAAGCAGTCTGATTATTGGCATCCAAGGCTGAAACCAAGGCAGCTGATGCTGAGAGGAGCCAAAGGGCAGTTCTTCTTAGTTTAGAAACAGCAAGACAGCCTCTGCCAAAGATTGCTGTAAACACGGAATAAAGATTTCATTGTGGGCTGGTGTGACTGGAATAATTAGACAGTTAATTGTTCATTCTGATCTGGTGGTGTTGCAATCAGGAGTGCAGAGCAGCGAAAATAAGAGCAAGGGCAAAGCAGGAAAGTAACACACCACCTCTCTCTTCACTTGCTTCACTTTGATGGTACTTCGGAAAATCCTGTTAGTTTAAAAAAAAAAAAAAACTTATCTCTGTTCCCAAAACACTGAAGAGCTAGACCCATTGCTGCCACCCCTGCCCCCAGGCTCTACTCTGAATATGGAAAAATTTCTCATTTTCTAAAACAGCATGGGAAACTATAGTAAGAATGAATGGCTTAGGTAGTTCTGGTATTAATTAATAGATTCCAGTTAGGTGCAAGCCTTAGTGTTGGCTCAATAAAAATATTTTCAAATAGAACTATATTTTTGCACTTTTCCAACACTTTTTTCACAGGCATGTAGGGGTAAATAAGTAAATACTCCATTTTTTACATTTAATTATTTTATAATGTGAAATAAATTGCCTAGTGATTAATCTTGCACATTTAATTGAAGAAATAACCTCCTCTATATTTTCACGCTAATTAGGAGATAAAAGAAAATGTATTTTAAGTGATAAAGGTAATTTTAAGCAGCTGAGCATCTACAGTTATTGTACACAGTAGACTATAACTTACTGTTATTTACTAAAAGATGTCACTGTCATAAATACCTTCTGAAATGACTTGTGCAAATGGAGAAACAGGTAAGAGACTACAGAGCGCATTAAGTACATAGCATCTCAGGAGGGGACAGAATCATGAATTTAGCACGTTCAAATCCTCCCTGAATCCCAATATTGACATGGAGTATGGAGCAAAGTTTTCATTCTTTGCATTAAAAAAGGAACACCTTTTACTGTCAAAGTTAAGTATAACTGTACTGGGAATAAAAGTACTATGTTATTTTTTAAAGGCATAATAAATTACACAAAGTCTCAAAAGAGAAATACTTAGTTTCTCCAGGATATTCATTTTGTCTCAATGTATTTAGTAAGTACAAAACTATCTTTACTAACCTTTAGTTTATTTTATTCATCGTAAATCAAAGGGGCTAGCAAAGGCAAAATACTTACTCAAGTGCTAAAAAGCATAAGTGGTACAAAATTATAGAACTATCAAGCTTTCAGAAGGCAAAATTCTATCTTACAAATAGTCTACAACAATTAAAAATAGAAAATCATGTTGCCATATTAAGTTATGACAACAACACGTTTTCAAGAGAAATTTAGCCTTTTCTCATTTAATTGCTATTTATGGTTTGCTAGACTTTGAGAATAACCTGCCAATCTCCTGCTAACCAAGACTGTCTAGTTAAGAACATTCCTAATTACATATGGATTAACTTAATTTTAGAACCCTCAGAGTATTCAACTCAAAGCATTATTCAAGTGCAATGCGAAATAGAAATGATCCAATTCCCCTCAAGGTATATGCAATATTTTTTAAGCTTAAGGAATCATAAAAGAGAGCACATTTGGTATGGAAATACATCAGTGAATAACTACAATAAAGGAGTAAGGAAAGCTATAAACTGTGGATCTTTTTAAAGAAAATGCTAAGTTATAATGGTACCACTCATTTTTTTCTTCCAAAGCAGTAAGAGCTAGTCATGTAAAATACCATGAAAAGTACAAATATCAAAGACATGACCAGCACTGCCTGAAATGGGGATCTTGTTGCTATATGTAAGAATGTTTCACAAACTAATAAAAAATTTAGACTTTATTCTCATTAATATCATGACCATGTTGAGTAAACATAATTAATAAAATAATAATTTCATATCATGGCAATGGCCACATCTGGTTGTCAAAGAAGTTTATTTGACATATGGAAACTGGTCAAGCCCAACCACAATCTGAAACACTGTGTCCAACATCTGCCAGGAAAACAGAAACCTAACACTAATATGAAATTACCTATGCCCAGTACACTTACACCTATCTACCCCTGCTCCCGATTTATAACTAAAATAAGCTATGTGAACCTTTCACCAAAAATAAAAAAAACCAGGGGCTCATAAGGAACTAAAATGCCTCTAGATAAATCATCAGCCTGACTTTTTTCTTTCTTTTAGGTCTGACCTTATTTGAATGAACAAGGTAGTCTTAGTGTTTTCCTAGTGAACAGTACATAGTGTAATTTATTGGCATAGTTGGGGGCTAGCAGTTAAGAGAAAACCAGGATAGAATTAGCATGAAGATTCAGTTACCCCTTGTACCCAGAGAGAGTGGTTTACTAGGATTCAAGTTGAGTTGTGGTTAAATAGCATGGCAGAATGGGCAGTACAGGACTCTTGTTCTCTGGCTGATAATTTTGGATGGAACCAAACTTTGGTTTCCACTTTCCAGCAATAAATTAAAGTACGGTTTATTAAATAGTAGCTTATGCAAATTGATGGATATACATTTTAAGTGTGTAACTGAGTTTAAATACTTAAATGCACTTATAAAATTCTGTAGCTAAAGTTATTGTATATGATGTTTTATTGAAAGAATAATGTACATTTTATATCATACTAGAGGCCCGGTGCATGAAATTCATACACTGGCTGGGGAGTCCCTTAGCCTGGCCTGTGCCCTCTTGCAGTCCAGGATCCCTCAGGGGATGTCCGCCTACCTGCTCGCTGCTACTTATGCTCGGCTCGCTGCTCTTTAATGCTGCCATGGAGGCGGGAGAGGCTCCCGCCACCGCTGCTGCGCTCACCAGCTGTGAGCTCAGCTTCTGGCTGAGCAGTGCTCCCCCTGTGGGAGCACACTGACCACCAGGGGACAGCTCCTGCGTTAAGCGTCTGCCCCCTGGTGGCCAGTGCACACCATCACGACCAGTCGTGCTGCTGCTCGTTCCGCAGTTTGGTCAATTTGCATATTAGGCTTTTATTATATAGGATGCATTTTACTTTGTTTCACTTCATAAAGTCAATATCATAGAATCCTTACCAAGTCCTAATTTGGTTTAATTTGTAGATATTATGAACAATCAAGGACTTATAATTTGTTTTTAAACCAACCTTTTAAACCAACCAAAGTAATTTCATTCAGCAATTTAATTAGAAATTGGCTAAAGACATTTCATTTAGCAGTAATTTCTAAAAGAAACCAAATACATGTTTTTAAATTTGAAAGATTATTAGGACTCTAATAAGAGTATCAAAACAGATGCTCAAATCTTTGCATTTAAGATCTTTTTTGACTAGACATGGAGAGTGGGCAGTATCACCTACCTACCATCTTTTAAGGTCAGGGGGGAAAACCAAGTAGATATTACAGTCATCTCTGTGCCCACCTATAACACAAGCCCACGGACTTCCCTTACCTCTTCACTTTCTGGAAACAATACAAGCCCCAGTAGCACTTTTTCAAATCTCTTGATTCCCTGCACCCAGGGCTCATCTGGAGTATGAATTTGAAACAGTACCATCATCACATCACTGAAAGAAGCCACACTTGGGAGCATGTGTCTTGTAAGCTTTTTTTATAATAAATAAGAATCTAAATGTGTGCCCATACTTTGCACAAATTGGCAAGAACTCCCAATGATGCTCATCTATGTATATAAAAACCTAATAAGCAAATTGTCCCCGCGGGAGTTCGACTGGAAGACTGATCGCTCTCTATGATGTGCGCTGACCACCAGGGGGTGGCGCGGAATGAAGGAAGACCCTGGCCAGCAGCTGGAAGGCAGGCCCCAGCCAGGCCTAGGGACCCTTTCATGCACCGGGCCTCTAGTCTTATAAATAACTATCATGTATCACTTAGTATGCTTGCATTATTATCACTATAAATTATATTGAAATAAAATAGTATCTAGCAATCAAAGGACATCTTCATTAATGTTATAGTTTTGAAATGTGATAGTTATATCTAGCTTTACCCTTAGTCTATATTCTCACCTCCATAATATCGGAAACATTTATTTCAGTCTAAAAATGTGAGGCATACTTGCATTTGGAAACAAAATCCTCAAGTAGCCATTTAAAAAATTAATCCACTTGGCAATTCAGCATCTCAGTGGAATACTCAGGCAGCTAAGCACAGGGGCTGGTGAGCATTTGGATATCAAATTGCTGATGGGGTGCTCTTTAAACACAGGAAAACAACAGATTTCTCCATGATAGAGAAGTGCTGTCCATTTCTTTGGATACATGTACTAGTATATAGCTTGCTTGTGTCAATTAAAATGTGTAGCATTTAGAGAGAAAGCAAACAGAACAATAAAAATAACTGCCCTTTTATTTAACCCTGCCTGTGCCAGATATTGTGCTGCATGCATCACAGGCACAACCTCATTGATCCTCTCTGTGAAGTCAGCATTGTTACCATCTTCATTTCGCAGATGCAGCAACTGAAGCACAGGTGAAGCAGTCGCATGGACAGATTTCAAACCCAGACCTGTCCAGGTCCCATATCTGTACTCCTAACCAGGTAGTCACACTGCCTCCCCAGAGCACGGCTTCTTAATCTCGGCACTACTGACATTTGGGCCCAGACAATTCTTAACTCTTCATTGGAAGGGTGGGAAAGGAACTGTCCTGCATATTGTAGGATACCTGGTCTCTACCCACAAGATGCCAGTAGCATCCTCTCAGCTTTGATCACCAAAAAAAGTCTCCAGACATTTTCATATTTCTCCTGGGGAGCAAAATTACTCCTGATCAAGAACCACTGCCATAGAGCCAAGTTTAACCCCCATATATTGCTTATTAAAACACACATTTTATTTTCAATTTAAGGATAGGTCATCCATTTTTCAAAGTATAAAACAGACAATTCTCATAGTTATGTTAGCCACATTACAGCTGATTAAAAAAAAGATTAGACAAAATTTTGGGAGAAAAAATTAAGTGAACATGCCTTCATTAATATCAGGTCTTTTCCTGTTAAACTCATTTCCTTTGGAGCCCAAACTGAGTGATTGAGTTCTGTGATTATTTATTTATACCAACAAAGACTGATACAATGGCTAAAAAGTTTTTTAATCACGGTGCCCCAAATGCCAAGTAATAGACTGTCTACTGGACTCCAGGTCCTGGGAGAAGAGATGGGAATTCTCTTGTTCATTTTTACATCCCTTGAACCAAAGGTCATGCCTAGCACATTGTCAGTGATCAATAAACACTTCTTTATAAGTGAATGAAATCATAGTTAACCCAGAACAGAGCTTGCTTGTATCAATTCAAATGTGTAGGCCTCTGTTTGGACTTGACATTATTACATTTTGCTTTCATTAGTGGTATGGATGTGCACATGATGGTTCACCAATCATATTTATAAATATAATGAAACCAGAAGGAATAGATAATACATTAGGTGAGGAAATAGGATGAAAAAAAGCTGCTAGGATGGGGTAGATGTAACAAGTGGAAATTTAACATGAACAAATGCCAGAGAGAACAACAAATCATGTGGAGGTTGAGTGGCATGCCAAGGCCCTTGGCCAAGGAAAGGCAGAGCTGGCACTGCGACCCAGGCCTCTTGATCGCCACTCTTTTCAGGGATGAGTCAGTCCTGGCCTTGCTCTGTCTTGGTCGAGGCACATCTGAGATGTCTCATTCTGTCCACTCACTGTGCTCTACCAAAGTTGTGTCTGAAAAATATAGCACCTGCTGGCCTCTGAGGGGCTCAAAAATATGTTATATGAGAGAAATGGTAGAAGGTTTTCAAAATGGCAAACCTAACATGGCAAAGACTTGGAGAGACCATAACAGTCACCTTCAAGTATCTGGAATATCTCTATGTGAAATAGAAATTAAATTAAGTATGCATTGCCATGGAGAACTGAACCAGGGCCCCTGAATGGAAGCTACAACAGAGCAAAATTTACGCCAGAATAATAATGAGCTTCTTTCCATATGATGAATTGTCCTACATTGGAGCAGGCTCCCCTGAGGAGTAGTGAGCTCTTGGACATCAGAGAGGAACATGCAGATGACTGGCCTATGAGAAGCAGAGCCAAAACAGGTGGGGGGGGGGGGGGTACCAGAGGTTCTTCGGATGCTTTCTAGTCCTCGTGTATGTGAAAGCTTCCTTATAGGCTAGCACTGACCTTGTAACTACTCTGTGTAGTTCTGTTAATAAAAGCAGGATCTATGTTTTTCTAACCCACATATTCAGAGTCATAGGGGTAAACTAAGTAAGCAGGAAAGGAGTTCTTATCATGTGCCATACAGAATAAGAACCACTTGCTCTGTGCCAAGTACTGTGTAAAGCACTTCACCAACCTTATTCCATATATTCCTGAGGAAAAAAACATGAAATAGGAAGCGGTGTCATCACCATTTTGTAAGTGAGGAAACTCAGTCACAGAGAAGTTAAGTACCTTGTGTAAGATCACACAGCTAGTAATTCCAGCCTTGTTGCTTAGACCTGGGTCAGTACAAAGTTGCCAAGTCTATGTCATAACTACTACAGCATACCGCCTTAACCTTCAGCAGGGGTACATGCTTCTGTTCAGAACGTTGGCGATTTCTAGAATTTGACACCTACAGCTATTTAATTGCAAATACCCCAAACATCTTCCAAGTGATGTTTTAAAATGCATCATTTAAAAAATTATTTGTGGTTTTCTATTTCCACTCCCTTCAAACAGTGCAAATTCCTATGATTTAACTTTAAGTAAATGAGCCAAATGGGGGTTTTAGAGGTTTGTGGGGTTCTGTAAGTCTACAGAAGAAAGATTAGTAATGACATTTCAGACACTATTCTGTAAATGAAGGAACTAGAACCCAGGTCTCCAGGCTGAAGGCGCCAGAGTGAAAACAAGATTGATTATTTTCATTTCCAAAAATTCAGTAAATCCTAATGGTCACATTTTTTTAGACAATTATATCATTAGACATGTGCTCTCTTCTTATCAGGATTCTCTTATTGGATTATCTTCTCTTTTATGATTATCTTGATGGATATTTCATAAAACCAAACTGATTTTTTAAATTATTTTCTCTGCCTCTATTATTTCAGTGCCAAAAAGACACTGAAAAGCTCTAAACCATTCCGCCAGAGAGCCCTGGATTCAGCCTATTGGTAACTCTGATTTAGTTGAAAATAATGTCAACTTCACCAGTTTAATCTGGCAACTTCCTATTTTTCAGTAATGCTGCCTCCTTCCCACCATTCCAGACAATAGTCCACAGGACTTAAAACCCAGTTCAGCATTTGCTTTCTAAATTTAATGTTGCCCTGGTATTACATGCTCTTCAACACTTACTGAAGGCCATGATTCTATGTTTATCATTCATGCAAAGCATCAAGGACATTGTAGGAGGGGCCCAAATACTTATCAGAGGATTTAAAAGGCATCCTATGCAGCTCTCTGCAAGCAACTGTTTTGCCAAAAGGCAAAGACTTGGCCAAAAAGCCTGTTCTTTATCTGTCGATGACGGGGACCATCTACTGCTAATGAAATAGTCTTGTGCCATTTTTCCCGCCCACCCAGGCACATGTCTAATATAACTTCCTTGCTGAGCATCTTACCATAACATTTGCTCATCAGGGTACCATTCCACCATGCAAAATTGTGGCTTAAGACGTTTATCTGACTTTATGAAGTGGAATGGAGATCAGCACACTGATGTTTTATTCACAGATTTCCCATTTTTACATTATTCCATAGGGGAAACATTTTTAAAAAGAGCATTCTCGGTATACTTTATGGTGGGAAATACTCTAAATCAAGAACCAAGACATCTCCTAAATGAACATGTCACAGCAAACTTCCCTACAACTCCAAGAAGCATAGAGTGTGAGACCAGGAAAAGCACACCTTTAATCATGTATGAGCTACCCAGAATGTAGGATCTGATAGGTTATTAGGAGGATTTGGACAGAATAAATTAGGAATTGACCTGAGAAAGAAAGATCCTATGAGTATTGAGGAGTGGACCACACAAGCATGTGCTGCTGTAGTACCTGACCTTGAATTTCCTTGAATCAGTGTGGGCGTCAAAAGCCATGTGACATCAATTTCTACGCTCAATCATAGTTCTGAAAAGTGTAGCTGGCCTTGTAATGCCACCTTTAGAAGTCACTGGGTAAGGGATATGAATAACTGGGGGAGGACTAAATAAAGTATAGAGGAGAAAATGAATGACCACTAAGGCATGGCCTTATTTAGTGTAAGGGTAGAGAGGAAATATGTCATTATTAAAAGCTCATTTCATTATGATATGCAGCCTTTAAGCAAAGAGATCTGTTACCTTCCCTTCCCCATTCCAAACCACCATTATTTATGTCCTATGAAAGATACGTATTGCATCTTTGAGATAAAAGGGAAACTTTCATACCTTTCGTGCTGGGTAAAAGAATATTTAAGCCAAATTGAAGGCATCAAAAATAAGTAACTGCATTGAAAAGTCACAACCATATTAAACAATAAACAATTTATGGAAGGAGCCCAGGAAAAATGTGTTGTTGTTTTTTTAAAATTGAAAAGCATAGCTTCTGACAAGTATTGTTTATTCGTGAATATAAGTAGAATTTTTCAAGGAACACAAAAATACAAAATAAAATGCAAGTTTGACACATACATTTCTCTTTGAGGCTTGGCCAAAAAAAATCTATCTAGATATGAGGTTAACTGCAAAATTTAATTCTATGATCATTATACTAATTGAGAGAAGAGGTCAGGATTATGTAAAATTATAAATGACCCAAAGTCATTGAAAGCTGAATAGGGAAGTGTTTCTGGCCTTTAACTTGAATACAGGTAAGCCTAGGGATGTAGCATTTCAAATTTAAAAAATATAAGAAAGTCTTATAAGTGAAGTCAGATGCCCAAAACTTGTCTTGTTCCCCTTCTCTCTTAGCTTAGCTTCTCTCTAGCTGTCCTGAGGTGCTGATGGGCCATTCTCACCAGACCAAAGCTGGTTACTTTCTACTGGGTATGCCAGTTTATCAGTTGTCCTCTTGCCTTCTGTCCCCTCAGAGCTCATGTGATTTTATAATAAAATGAATGGGTATGGGGCATGGGGGATGGGAGGAGGTGCTGAGAAAGTTAATCCAAGAAACACAGCCCCAGGTCTAACAATTCCTAGACTGTTCACCACTATCAACAGCTCAAAAACAAAAATACCATCTCTCTTAAACGTTTATATGGGCCCAAGACAAATTGGATTATGAATTATTTCAAAGGGATTCTATGCATGTAAAGTGAATAGCTGTCAAAAAGCCATAATTAAGGAGATGAGATGCTGTCAGTAAACTTGAAATAATGATTTTCCTTGGAGCAGCCACATTATGGCTTATCTTTCCTCTACCCCTCGCCCTCACATGGCCTTCCTCCAGGATAATCTAGAGTTTTCTCAATATAATTTTGAAGGGGAAACTCCCTATGTAGCTCTTCAGAGACTTTGAGAAATTCATAGAAAAAGCACTCTTCTTCCTTTCCAGGTTGCTAATGTTTTCTTAACAGTCGTGATATATTTTTGGCCAATTATTACAATTGTCCTCCCTCCAGTGTTCTATGCATTACAGAACCCAATATAGATTCATTAGTTGCTGACTATACAATAAAAAAGACCCTAGGTGTTTGGAGCCTTGCCTTTGTAAAGTTTTAAATGTGCTATTTTATGTCTTCAGTGCCAAATGCCAATAACCCTTCTCCTGGCTACAACTGATTTCACATTATTTCTTTGGTCCACTGGAACATTTTAAGTCTCAACAAATGTTTTAAAATAAGAGTATGACTTTCCGTGCCAAAAATAGTCACTTTCTTACTCTCAGTCTTGGGAACTGTTCCTGCCACGGCCTTGCTCATGTTACCCCCACCTTTTGGAGGAAACCACCTTTCTTTCTAACTATCTCTGATTTTTTTTCTCCCAGAGATGGCTCAAAACTTCTCTTCCTGAGTGAGACCTCAATTGGCCATAGATTTCTTTGCCCACCCCCAAGACTCTGTTGTTCTCCCCTGGACTCAAACACATTTGTGCACCATGTTGCATGGTGTTTTCACCAGGTGGATATTTTCTCTCCACCATCTCCTAACTGAGTCACAACTTCTTCAAAGCAGAGACAGGATGTGCCTCTTCTCAATGGCACAGAGCTCCCCTCTCTGAATGGTGGGGGTTCATCGACATCAATAGCCTGGTGCTTTATAACACCCCTGAAACATTCCACTGTGCCAGTTCAATGCTGGAATGTTCTAAGTCCACATCTCCAGCAGTGTGTTATCTGACCGACACAGCCACAGAAAGATGAGAACTCCAGATGGTCCCTGCCATTTTGGGAAAGCAGGGGCTGCAAAGGTGGTGAGTGAAGGGCCTGAGAGCACAGCCAGAGCTAAGAAAGGAAAATGGAAAGCTAAGAAGGGTGTTGGGAGGGAGCAGTCGGCAGAACTATGTGGAAAAGTTGTCAGTTTTTTAAAAATATGAATAACTATATTTACAGTTTACTTCTTGGAAACTAAGTGTAGCTTTGTGATGTGTTAGGTAAAGAAAATGTATTTTTAAATGGCACATGGGCTGTGCTTTAACAGTGGAAGACTGCAGGGGCTGCAATGTATACTCTTTGTGAGTAGCTGGGAGGAACACTGAGATTACCAGGACAACTAACCATCCTCTCCATCTCTGAAGCACAGGCACCAGGTGGCATTTTGGTAAATCTGTTCTCTGTGCCCTACCAGCTAAAAGATCTTCTGTGTGACCTTCATCGTCAGCCTCCTCCTAACAAATCCAACCCAAATCCAAAGTGAATGGGTGGATTTAGGTCCTGGAGTTTGTCTTTTTCCTGGGAAAAAACTAGAGAAATTTGTTAACGGTTAGCAGTTTGAATTACTCATTTACAGGTTGAACCTAAAGCACAGTTATTCTCTGAATATGCCTTCCAAGGGTGAGATACATGAATATGAGACATGGTAGAAACAGGCTAATTTAGAAGGAACTTGAGTCTTTAATGAAAGTTTCCTACAGATTCCATAATGACTCCACTGTTTTTGCCATGTAAAGAAGTATGCCCTCTTCACTGTCATTAACATGCACTTTTTAGAGATTCATTCCTCACAGTACAGTGACGATTATTTTTCCATGGATATATACAAATTCAGCATGTAGAGGTTCTGTACTGAGAATCAGAACATACTCAAACAGTATCATCTCTAAACCAACACTAAAAACCAAATGCAACAACATCCCAAATTAGACCAAAGCACTATAAAAACTCCTAAACTACCACATGCATGTGATAAAAGAAGAATAAGCAAGATCAAAATTGGATATTTTGGTCAATCTCACATTGTAGCTCACTACAATGTAATTTACTTTATGTCTCCACAAGCTAACATAAGCTGAAGATTAAATGAATGACTAAAGAGAATAAGGGCAAAGGTGGTATATTAGTCCACTAGGGCTGACATAACAAATAGCACAGATTGGGTGCTAAAACAAATTTACTTTTTCACAATTCTGAAGACAGAAAGTCCAAGATCAAGATGCCAAAAGCATCGGTGTCTAATGAGGCTCTCTCGTTTGGGTTTATATGGCCTCCTTCCCAATGTGCTCTCACATGATTTCTTCTTTGTGTACATGGGAAAAGGGGAGTAGGGGGAGAGGGAGAAAGGAAAAAGGAGAGAGGAGGGGGACAGAAGGAGAGGGGAGGGGGAAGGAGAGATTTAGTATCTTACTTATAAGGGTACTAATTCTGTCTGATCAGGGCCCCTTATGACCTCACTTAACCTTAATTACTTCCTTATTCCAAATACAGTCACAATGGGGGTTAGCGCTTCTTAAACATAATACTTTAAGTGGGGGCACATACATTCAGTCCTTAACCATGACATTTCAACCAATAAAGCTTATTAAGGTATTTTTGTTTGTTTGTTTGTTTTGCATTTAGATTGACATAAGCACTAAGGAATCTTTAAATGTTACTTGAATCCACTACATTTAAGTGCTTTTCTCAGTGGTCACACAGTATCTGACTAATCTAAGACTGGATTTCAGGACCCCATGCCATTGTTCTTGCTGGCAGAATATAGTGCTCCCTCACAATACCCCATTTTTTTGTTAGTGTTGTATAATTTCTGGCATAAAATTATTGCTGGTCTCCAAGCCTCCATTCTCATCTTCTAGCAGGACACTTAACTTTCTAACAAGACGGTACTCCCTTTAATAATCCACTTGGTTCTAGGACTGAGAATCCCAGGGATCTTTGATGTGTCAAGGTAGTTATGCAGATGGAGGTGAATCTGCAAGATTCCTTCTTCAATCAAGGGAACCATAAGTGGATGCATGGAGCTCATTATGCACTGGAAAGAGAGGGCTCGAGGCCATTACTGTAAACAGAAGTTAGGGTAATATCTGCTAACTGCTACAATGAAAACACCAAGTGTGGTTTGACACAATGGTAGTCTATTTCTTACTCAAATCAAAGTTCTGCTTCATGTCAGGTAGTTCTTCTGAGCATTTCTCCTCCAAGCAGTGTCTCAAAAATTCAAGCTCAGATATCCTGTGACTCTCCCTCCCATCAGGATACAAATCTTTGCTTGACATCAGCAGAGTAGCAAAGATGGAAAATGTGGAAGATCTTTCAGAATGTTTTACAGTTACTAACAAAAATGGTGTCTTCCACTTTCAACTGCTTTTCAATGACCAGAGCCCTGCTATATGACGAAGCTAACAGCAAGGGAAGCTGGGAAATGTCCTCTTCCTGTGTGCCCAAGAAGAGGAAATGGGTCTCATTACCATCTGGCCAGTCTCTGACACAGCTCACAACCTTTTCTTCACCAGGAAGAAACATCTTGGTGCTTAGGTAAACTCATCTAGTTTGGTGGCATTGGCGATGGGGGAATACAGGTAGGAGAACAAATAATGCTCAGTAATGCCACTTTAGCTATGACATGAAATGCAAACTCCTTAACAAATCCCAGGAGATATAACACAGAGTACTGTATGATGGTTAAGTGCATTTTCTCAGGAATCAGTCTGGTACAGCTGGTGCTGCTGGTCACACATTGCCCATAGCCCACCCATTTCTGTGGCTGTGGGTGCCACTCTCCCCATCTGATGATTAGCTCCTGTAGCACTGGTCGGGGGTAGAGCCATAATTCAATGGAGTCTGCTTGGCTTTCAATTACTGTTCCTGACTCTCCCTGAGCAAGTTACTTAAATTCCTGAACAAGTTAGTTCTCTCTGAGCGAATTTGCTCATTTGAAAAGTGGGGGTAATAAAGCCAATCTCAAAGGACTTCCATTTGATAATCTATAGAAAGCATTTTATACCTTCCCTAACATGTAGGAAACACACAATAAATGCTAACCACAAATATTATCAGGAGATAGGAACTATGCATTCATTGTGTGCCTCCGTACTACCTCAACCCAACAAAAATAACTATAAAATCAAATTTTAAAATAACAATTTTTAGGTGGTATTCAGTAGTTTAAAAATAGCAGGTTTGGGATGCATAAAGCTAGGTATGAACTGTGTGACTTTGGCCAAATAACTTGATGTCCTTCTTTAAAATATGTTCCTATTTCCTATGTCACAAGATTGATGTCATGACTACCTATATCATGAGATAACGTAGAAATACCCAGCACAGTTCCTGCAACATAGCAGGTACTGAATACCTGTTGAGTAGCAGTTTCTCTCAAAATGTTTCCACACACAAGTGAGAAAACGCCATCTTAATAAGACATGTTTTAAGAAAATAAATGATTCTAGTTTCAAGCAGATGCTTATTAGGGTGATAATTGATCTGTGACCTTCATCACTGCCCCCACCCCCATTTGACAACAGCTTCTGGATGCCTCTATTCGAATAATAATCATGGCAAAAACTAACATCTCTTCATTCAGGAACTTATAGTATATATCTTACTAAACCATAATGAACTGAAGATGTGAAGAATAGCTGGATAAACAGGCCTCTCTGTCCAGCTGTCATGTCTGTTTGTGACAGTAACTGGTATTTCATTGTAAAAGATGCTAATTTTAATTTAAGCTGTGGCAGTGTTGAGAAGAGCATAAAAGGAATTCTTGATTATCTATAGCAGTAACTGTGGTCCCTGGGGATACACTCAGAAACTTCGGATCACATATGGCAAGAGTGCTGTGATAAAATATGGATAAAATAGGCATCAATGAAGTGCCATGATTTATGATGATAAAGAAATGAAAAGTTTTGCCCTCTGTGATAACTACTTCTGCCTGGTATTTATTTTTTTTACTATTTCTGGAGGCTTTACAAAGGACACTTGTCCTAATTATTATACCATTCTGTACCTAGACCATCATCTCATTTCTGTAACTCTTCTGTCAAATTCCTGGAGGCTCATCATAACTGTTTCAACAATGATGATTTTCCCAGGCTAAATTAGAGAAATAATAATTACCTGAGCTGCAGGACCACTTAGCTGCCTCCCAGAGTTAAACAAACACTAATTATTGCTTATTAGTATTGGCCATGCTACAGAGAAAAGAGAAGTTGAAGTTCTCAGAGACACACAGCACACACCATGGGGGGGGGGGGGGTAGGGGGAGAGGGTGAATTCAGGTGATCACTATCTTTTCTTCAGAATAGACCACTCTTTATTTTAAAACTAGAGGCCTGGTGCACGAAAATTCGTGCACTCAGGGGGGTCCCTCAGCCCGGCCTGTGCTCTCTCATAGTCCAGGACCCCTCGAGGGATATCCACCTGCCAGCTTAGGCCACTTCTCAGGAGTCTGGAACTAAGCTGGCAGTCAGACATCCCTCTGGCAGCCTGGGAGTCCTTGGGGGATGTCCACCTTCCAGCTTAAGCCCGCTCCCCGGGTGATCAGGCCTAAACAGGCAGTCAGACAACCTTAGTGCTGCCAAGGAATCAGGGAAGGCTCCCACCATCACCTCTGTTCTCGCAGCTGTCAGCCCAGTTTGTGGCTGAGTAGAGCTCCCCCTGTGGGAGTACACTGACCACTAGGGATCAGCTCCTGCATTGAGCGTCTGCCCCTGGTGGTCAATGTGCACCATAGGGACCGGTAGTTCCCTGTCATTCCTCTGTTAGGGTCAATTTGCATATTACCCTTTTATTATATAGGATGATGTTCTCCCTATTTGGGGGGCAGGTAGTATTACAATGATCTTTTTTAAAATCTTAAATGTGATAATACTAGATGATTAGATTGGAGATATTGAATATTCTTACTTGGCAAAATTAAAAGTTAGCAACACTTAATGCCCCCTTTCTCTGTTTTGACCAGTCTTTGAAATCTCAAAATCTGGAAACCAGTCAGAATCTTTCCTGTAACAAACATCCCATCACAGAATCCTAAGGTGGTCACGGCTTACTCACCAATTCACAAACTATTGCTTCCCTTTATGGAAGCTCTCATTATTAAAATCTACTCATTTTATTGATCCAAAATCTACCTTCATATATTTGAAATCCTAGTTTTGTCCTCTAGTACTGCATGAAATAATTCTCATTTCTTTTGTCATAACAACTCTTCAAATATATCAAAAAAGGTAGCATGGCTTCCCAGGTAGCCTCCACTCAGTCATCATGGGCATCTGCTGCCCACAGTTTCTACCCCATGGTTACCCTCTAACAGTTGCTCCCTCACTTCCAATCCCTCCATGATGTGTGTCCCTACCTACAAAAGAAGGGTCTGAAATCAACTTCCAACTTAGAAAAATTAATTTAATTATTTAGGAAACAAAGCCCCAAGTTTTTAGACTGCATTAGCTTCTCCACCTTCTGCTTCCAAACATGCTTGGACAACACACATCAAATCACATCCTTCTTTCCATTATTCTTTTCTGACCTTGGGCCTTTTCTCATGTAAATACTGACCTCTAGCTAAGTCTGACTACTCTTCAAAGCCCACCTCTTTCACCAAACCTCAAATCCACAGCTTCTCCATCCCCTAGCTTCCCATAAAATGGACTTTCTTTTTTTAAAAACATATCTTATAGATTTTTTTACAGAGGAAGGGAGAGAGATAGAGAGTTAGAAACATCGACGAGAGAGAAACATCGATCAGCTGCCTCCCGCACACCCCCTACTGGGGATGTGCCCGCAACCAAGGCACATCCTTGACTGGAATCGAACCTGGGACCCTTCAGTCTGCAGGCCAATGCTCTATCCACCAAGCCAAACCGGTTAGGGCGGACTTTCTTTTGTAATAGCAGCACTAATAATTTATTTACTTGTGTTCCCATTGGTTTCAATAGGACATCATGAAATCTGTACTTGCACAGGCAGCCTTACTTGCTCTTGAATAACCATATAGTATATCCCATAGAGGTATGCATATAGTTTAATGTTCATTAACATTTTTTCAATTGAATTAAATGCCTTTTGACCACAATTTCCCAAGTTTGCCAACCCAACCCTCACTGAGATCTGTCTTGATCTCAACCTACAATGTCAATGTAGTTGCCACTAGGGACATGTGGCTATTTAGTTTTAAGCTCACATTAATGAAAGTTAAACAAAATTCAACCCTCAGTTCCTCAATCTCACTGGCCACATTTCCAGTTCTCATTAACCACATGTAACTAATAAGTGGACGGACAGCAAGATACAGAATGTTTCCACCACTGCAGATGGTTGTTGGAGAGCAAAGGTCTAGACACTATTCCAAGGACAGAAGCACTACCTTCCTTGCTGTGTGATTAGCCACATCACACTGTTGTCAAACAGCATGCAAGCCTTTGGCTAATTAAAATCCCCAGGTCTTTTTTGAATGAACAGCTTTTAAGCTAAACTTTCCTGATACCACGCTTAAATAATTACTGTGGGGGGTCTAAAGGTAATTTCCCTCTGCTTACCCCATTTAACCCTAATACATTTACTCTTTTCTATTTTATCCCATATATCCAGCTTATCAAAATCTTTAATGTTTAATTCTGGCATGTTTTAAGCTATCCTATCCTAGGTTTGTGACACCTATACATTTCTTCTGACTTCACATTAGTTGTTATTAAAAATGTTGTCTATAAGCAGGGTGACTATATAACTTGTCATTCAAGCAGGGACACTTTTCAGAGTGAAATGGAGTGCTGTGGAAATATATGCTGAGACACAGGCACTAACTGGGTCTATGAGGCTAACCAGGATGGATGGAATTTTTTTTTCACAAAAGAACACCTTCAGAACTACTGCCCATCAATAAAGAATTACGACTAAGATAGTCAAAAGACTGTTAATAGGTTGAGTGAAGTTTATCTAATCTGGGGCCATATTATTCCAATTAATTCATGGGGTTCTCATGAGACTTAAATGTCTTAAGTTTAAATCATCTCACTATTTTCAGCATTTAATAATTAAACCAACACAGAATTTTCTTCATAACAGAAGAAAATATATAGTACAAATGGAAATAAAATTTATACATCAAATAAATGAGTGGAATAAAAAATTTACAAAATTTTCATATCTTTCTTATTGCTATATAAGGACTCTGAAGGTTCACAAAGAACAGTCCCTTGTACATGATAGATTAACAATGACATGAGGCTCCATTTTAAGATTTGAGCAAAAGGAAAGTATATATATATCAATTTTGTTTGGGATTTTACTCAACATATACTATTTTATTTGTGAAAGTGTCAATTTGGAGGAAACCTAAAGTTTACAGTAATCTTAACTATCCCTGGCCTTACATCTATGCCAACTGGACAAAATCTTGGTAAGATCCTTATCCATAGAATGTGTGCCATGTTTTTCAAAAAAAAGTAAAGACAAAAACAAGTGTGGATGCTTTAAAAATGAAAAAGGTGATGCAGCACTGCCAACCCCACATAACAATAAAATATTGATTTATGTGGAGGCCTGTTTTCATGGATTTTATATAGAGACTAGAGGCCTGGTGCACGAAAATTTGTGCACTTGGGGTGGGGGGGTGGGGGTCCCTCAGCCCAACCTTTTGCAGTCTGGGACCCCTCAGGGGATATAAACCTGCCTGCTTAGGCCCACTCCCCAGGGGATCGGGCCTAAGCTAGCAGTCAGACATCCCTCTGGCAGTCCGGGAGCCCTTGGAGGATGTCCACTTGCCAGCTTAGGCCCACTCCCTGGGGAAGTGGGCCTAAGATGCAGTCAGACAAACCTCTGGCAGCCTAAGAGCCCTCGGGGAGTGGGCCTAAACCGCAGTCAGACATCCTTAATGCTGCTGAGGAGGCAGGAAAGGATCCTGCCATTGCTGCTGCGCTCGCAGCTGTCAGCCTGGATTGTGGCTGAGCAGAGCTCCCCCTGTGGGAGTGCACTGACCCCCAGGGGGCAGTTCCTGCATTGTGCGTCTGCCCCCTGGTGGTCAGTGTGCATCATAGCAACTGGTCATTCCCAGTCGTTCAGCCATTAGGGTCAATTTGCATATTACCCTTTCATTACATAGGATTATTATATAGGATACTAGAGGCCCGGTGCATGAAATTCGTGTACGGGAGGGGTGTGTCCCTCAGCCCAACCTGCACCGTCTCCAATCTGGGACTCCTCAAGGGATGTCTGACTGCCTGTTTAGGCCCGATCTCGGGCAGTCGGACACCCCTCTCACAATCCAGGACTGCTGGCTCCCAACCACTTGCCTGCCTGCCTGTCTGATGGCCCTTAACTGCTTCTGCCTGCCAGCCTGATCACCCCCTAACCACTCCCCTGCCAGCCTGATCGACGCCTAACTGCTCCCCTGCCAGCCCAATTGCCCCTAACTGCCCTCTCCTGCCGGCCTGGTCACCCCTAACTGCCCTCCCCTGCCAGCCCAATTGCCTCTAACTGTCCTCCCCTGCAGGCCTGGTCACCCCCAACTGCCCTCCCTGCCGGCCCGGTCACCCCTAACTGCCCTCCCCTGCTGGCCCGGTCACCCCTAACTGCTCTCCCCTGCTGGCCTGGTCGCTCCCAACTGCCCTTCTGCAGGCCTGGTTCCCCTCAACTGCCCTCTCCTGCTGACCCGATTGCTCCCAACTGCCCTCCCCTGCAGGCCTGGCCTCCCCCAAATGCCCTCCCCTGTAGGGCTGGTCCCCCCCAACTGCCCTCCCTTTCAGGCCTGGTCCCTCCCAACTGCCCTCCCCTGCTGGCCTGATCACTCACAACTGCCCTCTCCTGCTGGCCATCTTGTGGTCCACATGGGAGCAGCCATCTTTGACCACATGGGGGCAGCCATCTTGTGTGTTGAAGTGATGGTCAATTTGCATATTACTCTTTTATTAGAATAACTAGTAGCCCGGTGCACAAAATTTGTGCACTCGGGGGGGGGGGGGGGCGTCCCTCAGTTATTAAACATTTTACAGCACAACACTGACCATATTGGTGGAGGTGGTGGTCTTGTCAGAATGTGTTATATTATGCAGATGAAAATCTACTTAAACAGATTTGATGTAGATATTTTCAAAGATGGAAGAATTGTCCCTGTCAACTATTTTAGTTGATTCATATCTTCAGTAATTGTCATCATTGCAAAGTTTTCAGTCCCCATATGGATTGCTGGATATAATAGGTCATGCGCTGTCCCTGTCCTTTGTAGCCTTTGTTACCTTAAGGACTCTAGTTTTCCATTTATATGTTTAAGTACCAACCTTACCGGCTTAAAAATGTAAGCTTTTAACACTGCTCTCTCTGTTCCGTATCCTTCCGATAAAAAGTGGAGTTAGGTTGCAGCACAGGAGAGAAATTCAGAAGGGGAATATTGAAGTAATGACTATAGTAGGAGAAGAGGGAACCTGTTTCCCTGGCCACAGGCGTTGGCGCCCTGGACCACAGGGCTGGTAGCTTCTCCGGGTGGCTGCAGCCTGGGACCTCTGGCCAGTAGCTTGTCCATCTCCTGGGCTGCAGCCAGCCCCAGGCACTGGGGCCAGGACCAAAGGTGGGCGGCTTCTTCTTCTGGGGGCTTCTTCTTCTGTGCTTCAAGGGAGGGTAGTCAGTTAAGTGTCATGCAGAAATAGGCATCACCAATTGCAGAAGCCCGGTGTGGGGCAGGGAAGCCGCCTCAGCCAGCTTCCCTGGCTGAGGCGGCTTCCCTGCCCACACACCTGGCTTCTGTGATCACCCCAGCACTGGGCTTCTGCGGTCACCCATCCCAGAAGCCGGGTGCTGGGCAGGGAAGCCGTGGCCAGGGATGGTGGCGGTGGACTCTTCCCTGACCCGCACCCAGCTTCTGTGGTCACGGATTGTAGAAGCCGGGTGCAGGGCTGGGAAGCCACAGCTGGGAAGCTGGCACACCCAGCTTCTGAGGTCACGGATTGCAGAAGCTGGGTGTGGGGCTGGGAAGCCGCGGCCGGGGACGCTGGCGGAGGACGCTTCCCTGACCTGCACCCAGCTTCTGTGGTCACCGATTGCAGAAGCGGGGTGCGGGGCTGGGAAGCTCCCGGGACTGCCAGCTTCGCCTGTTCCCAGCTCCCATCGCTGGCTCCACCCCTACTTCCCACTATCACTGGCCAGGGCAGCAAAGGCGCTAGATTCTCTGATCATGGCCGCCTTTGCCCTGCCCCCAGAGCCGCCTTTGCCCTGCCCCCAGCTCTTAGCTCCCCCCTGGGTTTCTGATCACTGTCAGTGGCAGGGGGCTTCTTCCTGCTTTCCCTTTTGCCTCCCTGCATTGTGCCTACATATGCAAATTAACTGCCATCTTTGTTGGCAGTTAACCGCCATCTTAGTTGGCAGTTAATTTGCATATCACCCTGATTAGCCAATGAAAAGGGTAGCGGTCATACGCTAATTACCATGTTTCTCTTTTATTAGTGTAGATTTGGGGCAAGAATTGGGCAAAAGTCCCATAAGTTAATGTTTCTAAAAGTCAAATAAAGATCATAGCATAAAACTAAAGGAAAGGGATAGAATAATAATATTAAACTTAAACCAAGGGAAGAGACCAAGTTTGGGCTCCACTCCCAACTAGCCCTAGTCAAGTCTTTCTTAATCCCTGCCCTTGTTTCTTCATTCCTTCAAGAAATAAGTCTTGGCCCCAGAATGACCTGGGCAGGAGTTAAATAATGGCACCGCCCTTCAAAATCTACATGGACAGACTTGAACCCAAGAGTTCTCTACATATATGTTTAGAAGGAAATATTTAAGGCTTCTTTTATCCATTGAAAATGTAATTCTCATTTATAATTAAAATAAACTCTGGATTTGTCATTTATTATTTCAATCTCAAAAATGTGTAGCAATTATATACAATGCATCTTTTCTATTTTCAAGACATTTTTAGGACACTATATAGTATTATTCCATTGTCTTCTTATTTAGTCATGTTTTACTCATATAGATCATTTTTCCTTAAACTTGAAATCATATATTTGTAATTAGGTATTTATAAGTGAAATATTATTTCTTTAAGAAAATATTACTTCTATTGAGCTGTATTAATAACACTAAAATGAAGATTGTTGTCTTTTAAGAAAATACTTATTTTCTTCTATAGCCTGGGTAAACAGGGAAAAACAATTTTCTAATCTAGAATTTGTGAGTTAAATATGTGTTATTTTATTTTGGTCCTTATTTTAATTCCCAAGCTAATAGCAATTCACAGGCAGTTAAGAAACTCAACTTGATCAATTTTCTAAGTCCCTTGTTTTTCATTAGGATGATTCTTAAGACAGGTGGCCTTCAATTACTTTGGCAACAGCTCTGGCTAATGTTTTAATGATCCCTAGCAAGGGAAACAGAAAAGAGAAAAAAACAAGGTGGAGAGAGATTTACAAGGGTGAGAATAAGTGAGGCAAGGAGACAAAGTACATAACCACTGATTAACTCATGTCATTTAAACATCTGCAAGCTAAAAGGAGATACCTAAGTATCCTCGCACTGCAGACAAGTCCTTGAAGTACTTGCCAGAAAGAGTAGAGCCTAACTCTATATTCCAGACACACAGGAATTTGTCAAACAGCCCAGCTATTAATACTAATGCCACATCTAATTTGTGAAGGCAGGACTATACCAAAATACTTGTTGTAAAATGAATGGAAAGAACATCATCTCTTGCAACAGCCTTTAACTGTTCTCTCTGCTTCCATCTTGCCTCTCTGCTAATTTACATACAGCAGACAGAATACTATCCAAGAATAAACTAGATTATATCACCCTTTTGCTTAAAACCCTCTAAAGCAGTGGTTCTCAACCTTGGCTGCACATTAGAATCACCTGGGAATCTTTTTAAAATCCTGATTTCTGGGCCTCATCCTCTGGAAATTCTGTTTCTTTGTTACTAATGATGTGGCCCCACCCCATAACAAAGAAACAGAATTTCCAGAGGATGAGGCCCAGAAATCAGGATTTTAAAAAAATTCCCAGGTGATTCTAATGTGCAGCCAAGGTTGAGAACCACTGCTCTAAAGGCTTCCTGTTGTGATTAGAATGAAATGCAGAAGTCTTTACTCTGGCAAATAAACCCTACATGGTCTAGTCTCTGACCACATACACTTTCAGCTGCATGAATTAGAAACCCAGCTATAATAGCTTAAATGTAACATTTGAACATACAAGAGATTTAGCACTTTACCCTTAACCAAGTAAAAGGTTTAATTTTTTTTCCCCATGTAAAGGTCTAGAGCAGTGGTTCTCAACCTTGGCTGCACATTAGAATCACCTGGGAATCTTTTTAAAATCCTGATTTCTGGGCTGGCCTCATTCTGGAGGCAGCCAAGGTTGCGAACCACTGAAATAGATGAACCTGGTGTTTGATGAATAGAGAAGAAAACAAGAGACATGGCTGACAACCCAAGATTCCACGTGGGAATGGAAGAAGGAGTGAAATAAGACAAGCCCAACATCTTATCTGTCCCCACATGTTAGTAGTGCTGAATCATCACCCTATATGGTTTGGCTAAGTGGATAGAGCATTGGCTTGCAGAATAAAGGGTCCTGGGTTCAATTCCAGTCAAGGGCACATGTCTGGGTTGCAGGCTCGATCCCCAATAGAGGGCATGCAGGAGGCGGCCAATCAATGATTCTCATCACTGATGTTTCTCTCTCCCACTCCCTTCCTCTCTGAAATCAATAAAAAATATATTTTTAAAAAATGAGTGAGACCTTCCTGTCCTTGAGGAGTCCACAATCTAATTAGAAAAGAGGATCAGAGTGGTTATTTCCATCCAATATGACTAGAACCATGACAGAGATAAGCACAGGATAGCACTGGGCCCCAGGGGAGGGTACCTCACACAGACAGGAAAAGGTAATTAGAAAGACTCTCCTAGAGTGCATGCCCTTGACCATAATCGAACCTGGGACCCTTCAGTCTGCAGGCCAATGCTCTATCCACTGAGCCAAACAAGTCAGGGCTCTTCTCCTCTCTACTTTTTCCCTAGTGGTTCTCAACCTTCCTAATGCCGCGACCCTTTAATACAGTTCCTCATGTTTTGGTGACCCCCAATGTCATTGTTACAAATTGAACATAATTAAAGCATAGTGATTAATCACAAAAACAATATGTAATTATATATGTGTTTTCCGATGGTCTTAGGCGACCCCTGTGAAAGGGTCGCGACCCACAGGTTGAGAACCGCTGCAAGAAGGAAAGGAGAAAGGCAGAGGGTTTTGAATCCGTACCAAAAGGAGGGAAAAAGAACTCTACTTGGACACAGAGCAGTCCAAGTAAGACCCCAGAGGTTTGAAATAGTGTATAAGTTGGGAAATTAAGATGTGTTCCAACCATAAAGAAAAAGAAAGGATGGAAGGAGATGAGGTTGGATAAAGGGGTCCCAGGCTGTCCTCACATGGAAGTTATTACAAAGCCTCTCTTTCCCACACTCCCTCCTCACTGTCTTTCTCCCTTTCACCAGGTTCATCTATTTACTTTAAAATAACCGCTCAATCGAAAATTGAAAACAATTCAGGAAGGAAGACTTGCAACATAAATGGCATCTGTGAATGCTCTGGAAATTAACCTGTTATATACATCATTCTTTTTGAGGTTGTTTTATCTTCCTTCTAAAGAGCCCTGACTGGTTTGGCTCAGTGGATAGAGCGTTGGCCTGCGGACTGAAGGGTCCCAGGTTTGATTCCGGTCAGGAGGAGGGAGCATGGTTTTCTTGGCCATCAAATGTATTTGAGGAAATGATTTCCAATTGTTTGGTATATGCATTGGACTTTTGACTCCCCCATCATTTATAAGCCTCTGCTTTTAATTACTGTAAATACCTGTGCCATGAACATTTTTTTCACATTTTCTGTATTCTAGAGATTGTTATTCAAAATTTGTCTTGCACCTTTTCCTTCTTAAAGTCTAAGAACATACACTAAATAATTCCTCACAAACATCTCTAGATCCCTTTTGAAGCAAACAATTAATTGAAACATTAAATGTTCACATTCTACTGTTAGATCTCTAAGTCTTTGAATACATGTTTGTGACTGTCTGATTTTTGTTTCTGATGTAAACTTGGTAGATATAATAAATAAACTCAATGTGACTTTCCTATTCCACCTTTCTTTTGTATCCCCCATGATACATTCTGCAGAGCAGAATAGAGGGCCTATATTTTTCTTATCCCAAAGTTTTTGCATTCATTATGCTCAGAATTTTTTTTTGGCACAGATTTTTCCTTTATATTCATTTGTCCTGCTGCAGGGACAAAAAGCTAGGAGATCAGGAAAATAAATAAATAAAAAGAAAGAAGAACAAAGAATGCACCAAGCTTAGAAATCTTTTTCCCGTTCCCTCATGGGCATAAATGAGTACCTTTTCATGACCAATCTTCTAAGAATTCATTTTCTTTCCTCTCTACCTTCACTGAATAAGGTGGAGAGCGTGCATTATCTGGGTAAAGTAGTGGTAAAAATAGTGCTACACCAGGATATGTCTTTCTTGTAAAGCCTGAGGGATGGTACATTAAAAAGAATGATCAAACTGTCCCATTCCTGGGGGCTCTTTCTACAGAGACAAAAACATTTGGATACACTGAGGAGAGTTAAACATGTGTGAAAACAAAGACTGCTGCTCATAAGTGAACCAAAATTGATCTTTCTGGCCTTGAGTTCCAGTCACTGATAATCATCCATCATTATAGCTATTTTTCTGATAGTCAAGACCCCAGGGTAGGTGCTGGGCTGCCCAGTCAATGTCCTGGGTTTAGCATCGAGCCCTGGTTCCATCCCTGTGCTCAGAGAAGCAACAAACACAGGTAACTGTCCCTTCAGCAAGGGAAACTCTTCTAATCTGTTATGAAATAATCATTAGCAACATCCCAAAGAAAGAGTGGCTGTCAACTTTTAGGGTGTCCAAGAATCACTGGAGAGCTTGTAGAAAATGCAATAATTTTTTTCTTTGCACTCTACTTTCCCTGAATAGGGATGGCAGCATAGATTATCTGGGTGAAGCGGAGGTAAAGATAGTGCTAAACTAAGACTGTATAGTCTCTAGGTGGGATGTGGATCCTAGGAAGCTTCATTTAGCAAGCTCCTCAAGTGATTTTGATATAGATGATCTGTGGGCTACACTTTGAGAAAAAGTGCCCCAAACTATTTAAATGAGCAAGAGGGAGGGGCGTGGCTTATGCCTTGACAAGCCATTCTCCAAAATTGATAATGGATATTAGATTGAGGAATGGAAAAAAAGAAAAAGCAAGCATACATGTATAAAGGAATAAATTAAATGTATGTTTTATTCATTAGTATAAACAGACGGAATGCAAACTGAAAGAAACAAAGCCTGTCTAGTAGTGCTCAGTCTTGTGAATGATACACAAGCTGCCACAACCCCCAGTGGTGAGTGTATAATGGAGTAGTGCATGCAGGGCAGGGGGCATGTGGAGGGTTGGGATGAGCAGCTAGGCTGTACCAAGTCTGTGGAGATAGGCACCCTACATGCTCTGCCCGGAAGCACTGAGTCAGGCCTCAGAAGGGAGATGACACCTGAAGAATCAATAAGAATGTACCTGGTGACAAAGGTGGGAACATCGCAGGGAGAAGGAGCAGAGAGTGCCAAAGCACAGCCAGGACAAAGGATCCAACACTTTTCCAATTCTGCCTACTCCAGGGCTGGGTGCAGGGAGAGACACAGTGGGCGGTGGGCGACCATTTCTTTGAGTTGCCATCAAAACTGTGAATTTTTCCTGCACTCAAAATTTTCTCTTATGTATCAGTTGCAGTTTGCAGAAAGCATACTATATCTGACACACTTAGGTTAGCAATGCAGAAACTACCATGATTTCTGCCTCAGAATTTTCAAGCAAATAAATCTCAGCCTGGGTCCTTGGCACTATATCATAAGGTGGACAATTAATATGATTATCATTCAGACAGAATATCTGAAAGTCACTAACATGCTCTGTACAGTGACTATAAGTACTTCAATTAGTTTGCAAAAGAAAATTCCACTCACTTTTTGCCATTGCTTTGTGGTTACCTTTCCCCTCTGCTAGAAGCATGGTAGTAACAAAAGCTTGGAGAAGAAGGTAGAAGAAGGAGCCAGGAGAGGAGGTAGGACGAGAAGCCAGGAGGAGGAGCTTAGAGAAGTTCAGAGAAGGACCCGGGAGAACAGTGAATACCTGAACTCAAGGACACTGTCCATACCACGTTTAACAGATTCCAGCATTGGTAGTGCTGTACACTTGAATAAAATTTTAAAATAAGGGAGAAAATTGTCTTTCTCGAAGATTTTACAGTGCCTTTTTTCTATCAGTGGTTTTTTCTAATTTTTCTATAAGTTCACTTTACCTGATTTTTGTTTATGAATTTTATCATCTAAGTCAGCAATTTTCGACCAGTATGCTATAAGAGCCACTGGTGTGCTGCAAGAATTTTTAAAACATGCGATACCTGACTGTTTCGTCAGAGGCACTGACTTCTTTTCCCTTAGATTGTCAAAATAAGAAAATGACAACAGCCAACACAACAATAGCCATCCAGTGTGACTGAATCAAAATTATACCTATTTTTTGTCAGATCAGCAGAAAATCTATATTTTGGTGTGCCGCAGAATTTTAGTAATTAGTTTATGTATGCCATAAGATGAAAAAAGTTGAAAATTGCTGATCTAAGTCAATTAGATTTTTGAAATGCATACATAGGAAAAAATCTAACAATTGCTGAGCTAAGAATGGAAAATAATAATTTTATAAATATATCTCTCTCATCAGTCACTCACTGATTTCAGTAATCAAATGAGAAGAATCTTCAGAGGTCTAAGTGCCAGCTAGAGCCATTCCATAACCAGCCAGGTACAGAAATTCTCAATTTATAAACATTTAGAGCATGCAAGTTGACAGAGAAATATTTTGTCTATTAAATCTAAAAATAAAATTTAAATGTGGCTTGTATTTTAATTTGTTTCCATTTTGTCTTCTGTATTATATGCAAGCATCAGAACACAATAGATTAGAAAAATAAAGCCAGCCAATCAACACAGATGGTTTGATGTCCTGATCTAAGATAATCCTCAGAATTATAATAATTACAATATTAATTTACAGTTGCACAGAGCTTTATGTTTTTCAAACATTCCCTCAGCAGAATTCTCTTGATAGCAACCTTGCTAATTATTCATCTCCACTTTATAGATGAAGAACTTCATCTCCAGAGAGATTAGTGAATTAGCAAAGGTCACACAGAAAGTCTGAGGCAGACCTAGGACCAGGACCCAGGGCCCTATTACCCCAAGAAAGGTTTCTTCTCTCCCACCATAACTCGAAACCATCACTTAAAATTAAAATTTCAGAAAATCTACCAATATTAGGAAGAAATGTTTTAAACTTTTTCTAGGGCATGGTTCAATCTAGTGTTTAAAAATTATTTTCTATTTATGGATCATTTAATCAGCAGAGATATTAAGGATCCATAATATATACCATCTCTCCTTCTATTATACAGAAGGGAAAAACAGAGACCTAAAAATATAAGTGCTATTTATTGAAAGGCCAAGGATAAATAGGTGTTACATCTCAGGGCCCAATGTCCTTCCCACTTATAAACACCACCTCTTTTACTAATTTATTCAACACATATTTACTGAGTGCCCACTGGCCACAAAGGGCTAACCTAGGTGTTAATGACATGAACAAAAAATCCCAGTGTCTTGCAGGTTACATTCTAGTGGGACAGACAGACAGACAATAAATATAAAAATAAGTAAATTAAACATGCACTATGCTGATAAACAGAGAAGAGGAGGAGCACGAGAGCCAGGGAAGCAGACGTTTTAAGTAGAGTAATCATGGTACACATCACAGAGCATCTTTGCTTTGGTATACTTATTTATATTATACATGCTTATAATTTATTCATTCAGTTTCTCAAAAAAAAAAGTTATCATTTTTGGCCAATGAAGGAAGTGCTTTAGGAGCAAAATCACAGTTCAGTAACCTTCACAGAAGGCAAAGCCTTTGGGATAAGAGACTTTGAAGATTTAAATGCCCTGGGGAAGTACTGTCCTGTTCTTGCCATCTTCATGATCCAGGGGCAGAAATGAATTAACAGCAGGTGCACCTTTTATGATTAATTAACAAGTGTTCAACCTGCTCTCCTAACATGCCCAGATATGTGCTTGAATTGTGGAGAAAGGATGGAGATATTTGGCCCTGCCTTTAGAGAGTTTACAGTCTAGCTTGGGTGATAAAAAAGAACATACTTCAAACATCCCAAAGGCATTTGGGATGAAGGTAAACAGTAATGACTACAAGATGCTACAGGGTTTTGGGGCACGTTGAGAAGGCTGGGTGTGAATCTCTTTATTTGGGCAGTGTACTTCTTATGGGACCCCAAAAGTCTCCTCTATCAAATAATAATGTAACCAACATGCAATAATGTCATTCTTTCTATTGTAGCTAATTTATGGGGTGGAGGCAGGAGAGAATTTCTCAAGAATAAGAACTAAGACTAAGAAAAGTTCAGAAAAATGGAAATATAGCATTCCTTTAAAGTGTCTGGTATGATTTTAATTAAGAAATGAAAGGCATGCTTCAGCATATTTTAACTACTATTGTTCTTTGGATGAAAGAGTATACATTTTGAATTCATGTGGCTTACAGTACTGCTTATTTTCTGGGCTTGTGCTGCATGTCACAGAGAGAATGACTTATTGTGGGTTTATGAAGAAGGTCTATAAATTTTTATTTTATTTTACTTAAAACAAGAGTCAGGAAATTCATCCCACAGGATGGTAGTAACAGCCTTTTATGACATCAAAGTTGATGACAGCTTACAGAAGAGAATTCGGCCTTTGATGGTGTATAACTGCATGACCTAAATGAAATGAGATGGATGGTCCTCCCTTGAGTGGATCTTTATATTGTTTAAAAATATATATATATATATATATATATATACACACACACACACACACACACACACACATAGACACACACACACATACAGAATGAAGGAAAACAAGGTACTAGTAAAGCTCATCTTCATACAGTGCAGTGCTATTGAGGTGATATTGTGCAATGCCAAAAGTGAAAGTGGGTTAGTATGGCTTAGAACTGAATCTTTAGTCCAGCTAAGCAGTGACCCATTTCTATAATTAATTTAAATGAATTAAAACTTCTTTGTAACACATTAACTATTAGGCAAAACAAAACAAACTAAAAACTAAACATGCTCAAGCTATGGCTACAGGAATAAGTCATTCTACATACCTAAGCTAGAGCTGAGATTTTATATCTTTAACTGTAAGCATCAAAACTATTTTTATTATTTTATTTTGGACATAAATCACATTTTCTTAGCTAGGAAAAGCCTGTGCTTCCAGAGTATTCTGTCTCCACTTTCAGGGCATATAACTTTCTATCTAGAAATTACTTCTTTTCACATCTGTCTGCTGCCCTAATAGATCACACACACAGTCCTCAGGAGCAGAAAGCGTGTTTCATTCACATCTGCTTCGCATGTAGTAGTAGGTGATCAACAGCCTTTGTGGAATAAATCAGCAGTGCCCGAACCATGACTACTGCAGTGCCTTCAAAAGGATCCTGTCAGTGAAGAGTCAGGCATCACTGTGAACATCCATTACTGAGCTGGACTGCAGCAGAGATTCCCCGGGTCCTCAGGATTGCAGGACCGTTTGCCTCAATGTTAACTGGTCCCAGGTGCTACGGGTTTTCAACTCCTATTCAGAGTTTTAACAATTTCTAATCTCATGGGAAACCAGACCGCCACACTTGATTTTTTTCAGATACCTTAGTATAGTAATGGATTTCCATTGATATTCCCAGGAGTAAAAAGGGTCCAGTGAGTAAAACTATGAGCTTTAATGAAAGAATTATGGGAACTCTCTCCTGGCAGCTCAGAACCACAACTCCCTCACCCCTTTTTGCACTTGATCTTAGCCAAAAGGCCAAGAAGTGATTCCCCTTACCCCTTTATAATTTTGTTGTTGTTGTTGTTTGGTTTTTGTTCTCAAATATGAATCAGAGAGGTGAGGCTGTTGATTGAATAGTTGAGAAGATATATTTTCCAAACCTAAAAACTCTTGTAGTTATATTGAGTTTACAGATTCCTGGAAATCAAGTCCCTTGGCAGGTAAATGTTTTCTTGGAACTCATGGATTCTATAAATTTTTAAGCTCCTGGACCAGTAAAACTCACATTTCAGTGACAAAATGTTTGGACTAACATTAGGCAAGTATCACAAATCTTCAACACTTTTACAAAACAGAACTGACCTTTGAGAATTTGTGTATCTAAAATTTTAAAGTATTTAAAACTCTTTAGAGGAAAACTTTTTGGTAACAATATTGGAGTTTTGTTGTTATACGCGCTATAACTTTTTTTAAAAAGCAGTATTACTTGTAACACTGCACATTTTAAGTGACTTACGGATTTCATATGCATTATCTAATTTGATAATCATGGTGATCACTCAAATATAGGCTATTGTGAGATCTTTATCAATTCATCTGTAATACTAAATTCTCAAATTTCACTTGGTTCTAAAACTGGCCTCCTCCATATGATTTCACTCATGTATGGAATTTAATGCACAAACTGAACCACCAAGCAAAATAAAGACAGACTCATAGATAGAGAGCAGGCAGACACCTCAGGGGGTGGGGGAAATGGGAGGGTTGGGGGTAGAGAGATTGAGCAAAAAAAGAAAAAAAGAGAGAGGGAACTCATTGACATGGACAACACGGTGGCGATGGCCAGGGAGGGGGTGGGTAAAGGTGGAAAAGGACATATAGAGGGGATAAATGGTTACTGGAAAAAATAAAATTTAAAAATAAATAAATAAAATAAAACTGGCCTCCTGAATTCTCTTATCCTAGATATTATTCATTTCTTGTGTAAATGTCAGGGGCCAGAGAAAAATAAACTCACATTCTGCCATTTGAAGCAAGGAGCCTGAACCAACATCATTAGTGCAGTCAGCATTTGGTATTCAAGTTAGAATAAAAGGGCTTCTGCTTCCCAATGGCCTCCTTTTGACCATTTTTAGTTTCCTTAGTCATTATTAAAGTTATATTGTGAAGAAAATGTAATGTTTGTAATATGAATGTGGCATTATTTCTTTAAGATGTGCATTAAAGAATTGGGCATGCCCGTAAATTCTTGTGTTTTTATAACAGGTTTTGATATTTTTAAAAATAGCAGTTTGTATAAGTTACAAAAATAATGGGATTTGTATTTACTAATTTTAAACATGAAATGAGTCTATAATAAGTAGACAGCTTCTTATTTAAGCATACCTTAATTATAATTTTAAAACATTTGTTACACAGCTTATTCTAGAAAAAACTGAATGCTACTTGGAGATTTATAATGTTGTTGCACACACACAACTTTTCACAATTCCTTTTTCTAATTTCATTTCCAACAGTGAAAGAAAGCAGAAAGGTATAAAAAAATCTCTTCTTTCATGGTTGTATTTTTTCTAAAAATTATCTATTAACTGTTACTTTATACAATGCTAAATTACTATTAAAAACTGTGTAATTACAGAGGAGTCTTGCAGGCATTCAGAATGAGTATATTAGGGGTCAAACAGACAAAATCAATTCCTAATTCTTAGTCTACTAGTGGCCTTCTGTGTGTGACTTAAGAGTTACATGCAGGATTGCAATTTCAGAGAAGAAAAGAGGAAAAAGAAAATGGGTCTATTGTGTGCCTTAGTATAAAAGGCTTCTCTAGGCTTTTTAGAAAAGGTACACATTTCTAAAACATTTTCTGTGATGTAGAGCAAGGGAAAATCCTAAAAGAGTTTGCAATTCTTAAGAAAGTGAGAAGAGAAGAAGCATGACGGGGTCCTTTAAAAATGTTTTACATGTTCTCTGAAGTAGCAGACAGGGAAAAATTAGCCCCAAAGCTTTGAGCCCTCAACAGATAAAACCAGAACAAAAGGAATCCAAGCAGGACCCCAAGGAAATCAGATTTCATACCTGAGAGACATTAAACTCACTCACTGTCTAGGGTTTTTATGTCTACGTAGTTTTACACTTAGTGGCTTAAAACAACACACATTTACCAGCTTACAGAAGTCCAAAATGGGTCTCACTGGCCCCAAATCAAGGTGTCAGCAGAGTTGCATTCATTCCTTTCAGGAAGCTCCAGGGGAGAATCTGTTTCCCTGCCTTTTCCAGCTTCTAGAAATTGCTTGCGTTCTTGGCTTATGGCCCCTTCCATCTTCAAAGTCAGCAATGGCATGTCTAATTTTTCTCGCATTGAATCACTCAGTGACTCTGCCTCCCTGGGCCACATTTAAAGGCCTGTGTAAGTTTGCTAGTAACAAACTGATGTAATGAAGTGACACAGCCCCTGGCCTAAACAACAGAAATGTGTTGTCTCACAGTTGTGGAGGCTACAAGTCCAGATCAGGGTGTTGGTAGAGTCTGTTGCTTCTGAGAGTGGTGAGAGGAACATCTGGTCCAGGCCTCTCTCCTCACTTATAGCTGACAGCCTCCTTCCTGTATGTTTACATCATTTTCCCTCTATACCTGTCTAGGTCCAATCTCCTCTAGTTATAAAGATACTCGTCAAGTTTGAGTAGAGCCCACTTTAATAACCTTATTTTAACTTAACTACCTCTGCAAAGGCCCTATTTCCAAATAAGGTCCCATATTGAGGTAATGGAGGTTAGAACTTCAACATATGAATGGGGGTGGAGCACAATTCAACCCATTACAGGACCCTGCGATCATGTTGGGGCTACCTGAATAATTCAGGATACTCTCCTTCAGGTCTGATTAACAACCCTAACTCCATCTGCTTCCTGAATCCCCCCTTTGCATTATAACAAGTTCTGGGGAAAAGGACATGGATGTCTTTGGGGGGATCATTATTTTACAGATCATACTCACTTTCTTTATTTAATAGCAAATGTTTATTAGGAAATCTGGTATACCTTCTATATGTTGATGCCTCAGATATTTTAAATAATTGATAAATGGTGACAGAAAGAACTGCTGTTTCAATGTAGGGTGAAGCAACTGGTAAATGTAAATAGGGGCAAAATACATTTTAAGGTGAAATAGATTATTCTAACAATTATAAAGATAGATGTAACACATATTTTTAAAAACAATTAAAATTTTACTGCCTCTGGATTCTTCTAGTATTTTTATGGTTTCCCGTCTTATGTTTAAGTCCTTTATCCATTTTGAGTTTATTTTTGTGTATGGTGTATAAGTTGGTGGTCTAGTTTTTTTCTTTTTTTTTTTTTTTTTTGCATGTATCTGTCCAATTTTCCCAACAACATTTATTGATGAGGCTGTCTTGACTCCATTGTATGTTCATGCCTCCTTTGTCGAATATTAATTGAGCATAGTGGTTTGGGTCAATTTCTGGGTTCTCTATTCTATTCCATTGATCTATATGTCTGTTCTTATGCCAGTACCAGGCTGTTTTGAGAACAGTGGCTTTGTAATACAGCTTGATATCTGGTATTGAGATCCCACCTACTTTGTTCTTCTTTCTCAGGATTGCTGCAGCTATTCGGTGTTTTTTTTTATTCCAGATGAATTTTGAAAAGTTTGTTCTAGGTCTGTGAAATATGCCCTCGGTATTTTAATGGGGAGTGCATTGAATCTATAGATTGCTTTGGGTAGTATGGACATCTTGATGATGTTGATTCTGCCAATCCATGAACACAGTATGTTCTTCCATCTGTTTATGTCTTCCTCTACCTCCTTTTTCAGTAGAGGTCTTTTACCTCCTTAGTCAAGTTTATTCCTAGGTATCTTAATTTTTTTGGTGCGATGGTAAATGGGATTGCTTTTTTAGTCTCTCTTTCTGTAAGTTCACTATTGGTGTCTAGAAATGCCTTAGATTTCTTGGCGTTACTTTTATATCCTGCTACATTGCCGAATTCATTTATTAAGTCTAATAATTTTTTGATGGAGTCTTTAGGGTTTTCTATGTACAGTATCATGTCATCTGCAAATAAGGACAGTTTTACTTCTTCTTTTCCAATTTGGATGCCTTTTATTTCTTCTTCTTGTCTGATCGCAATGGCTAGTACTTCCAGTACTATGTTGAACAGGAGTGGTGAGAGTGGGCATCCCTGTCTTGTTCCTGTTCTTAGGGGAAATAGTTTTAGTTTTTGCCCATTGAGTATGATGTTGGCTGTGGGGCTTGTCATATATGGCTTTTATTATGTTGAGGTATGATCCTTCTATTCCCACCTTGCTGAGAGTTTTTATCAAAAATGGGTGTTAAATTTTGTCAAATGCTTTTTCTGCATCAATTGATATGACGATGTGATCTTTATCTCTCAATTTGTTTATGTGATGTATCATGTTTATTGATTTGCGGATATTGTACCATCCTTGCATCCCTGGGATAAATCCTATTTGGTCATGGTGTATGATCTTTCTGATGTACTGCTGGATCTGATTTGCTAGCATTTTGTTGAGGATTTTGGCATCTATGTTCATGAGGGATATTGGCCTGTAATTCTCTTTCATTGTGTTGTCCTTATCTGGTTTTGGTATTAGGGTGATGCTGGCTTCATAGAATGAGCTTGGAAGTGTTAATTTTAAAGGTGCAGACATAGCCAAAAGTCCTAGAAGACTATTTTATGTTGATACTATATATTTAAAAAAATATTACATTAATATCACATATCATATCTCTTGATAACAAATTAGTAGCCAACTGCATTTAATATATAAGTATACTATTTAATAAATATTACTTCCAAATCATCCTTCTGTGGAAGAAAAACATTTTTCTCAAGTGGCAAAAAGGAGGTAAAATTTATAACCAAGATATGAAATTTACATAAAGCCATCCTTGAAAAAAATAAAATAGGAACTAGTTCTGTTTCAGAAAAAAATAATTCCAAATTAGTTGGGAGCTCTTTAAATAAGGATTTTTCCTCATTCTATTTGTCTCATAGAATAGCTATGCCTCACAATTAATAATTTAAAATGTAATTTCTAATAAATAATAATTTTACTTAAAATAAGGCATAAAATAGAAATAATTTATAGGAAATGTCCAATAGAAACTATAATTTGGGATTAGGATTCAAACAAAATATCAGGAGAAAAAAGCAAAGTAGCACCACTTGTTATGTGGGTCTACTATGCATGGGATAGATATAGGTATTTCGAGTGACAATACTACAAGGTAAGTAGGTAGTATTTTAAATTGTGGAAACTGAGGCTCAGAGAAGTTACATAATTTACCCAAGCTCAAACAACATATAAGGGCAGCACTGGAATTTGAACTCAGGTTTCTCTGACTGCAAAGCTCATGTTTTACTCCATGCTGCTTCCCTAAATCAGAAGAAAATATAATATATAGATTTCTAATCTCTTCATTTATAGGATATATATTTTAATGGGAGTGAGTATATAACTCTATGTATAATACACATTCAATTTAAGAATTATCTTTAAAATATCCAGCTTATATGTTAATGATTATATGCTAAGCCTAGTAGTTTTAGGTGATATATTTTAAAAGGGCTTTGTAGCCCATGTTTAAATTTTCATTTCCAAGAGTTATCTCTTATTTTTGAACTAGAGGCCTGGTGCACAAAATTCATGCACTGGTGTGGGGGGGTGTCCCTCAGCCCAGCCTGCACCCTCTCCAATCTGGGACCCCTTGGGGGATGTCCGACTGCCAGTTTAGTCAAACATCTCTCTCACAATCCGGAACTGCTGGCTCCCAACCGCTCGCCTGCCTGCCTGCCTGATTGCCCCTAACCACTTCTGCCTGCCAGCCTGATCACCCCCTAATCACTCCCCTGCCAGCCTGAATGATGCCTAACTGCTCCCCTGCTGGCCCAATTGCCCCCAACTGCCCTCCCCTGCTGGCCATCTTGTGGGGGCCATCTTTGACCACATGGGGGAGGCCATTGTGTGATGGCATGACGGTCAATTTGCATATCACCTCTTTATTATATAGTATTTTTATTACATAGGATTTTTGCTCTCAGCAAGACAGTTATAACTCTATAGGGTGCATAATCTGTTTTGTCCACTTGACTTTCTTAGTAAGTCCTTTGTGCTAAGGAATAAAACACCACAAAGTCTTTCATCTTGAGCACAGTGTATCTTATTTACAAGATGCTTTGAAGTTCATAGGCTGTTTCCTGCCTGGCATGTCCTTTTCCAAAATGGATTTCAGATGTTACTGATTTAGTTATTGATTCAGATTGTTTAAAAGTAGGTACAGCTATGCTTTAGGTCCAGTTAAATTTAATCCCTACTGAAAGCAGGATAATTTTCATAATTGATGTTATATGATCACCATATTACTCTTCCAGTATTAAATTTTTCTTTGCAATATTGGCTGCTCCAATAATAAATCAACGTCAAAAGTGTCTTTTTTAAAAAAGTATGATCATTCAATGACAGATCAATTTTTAACTTGAAAGCCATAATCAGGACAGTCTTTTAAAATAACAGAATTTTCTACAACTAGAAAACAATTAGGCAAAGCAGGTAGCTCCAGCAGTAATTATTGATGGATAATATCAGCTTCCTTCTGCATGCCCAAAACAGAATGGAGCCTGCAACCAGGGCATGTGGCCTGACCATGACATCCTGGTTCATAGTTCGACATTCAACCACTGAGCCACACTAGCCAGACAATAAAATCTGTTAAGTGACAAAAGCACCCTTTTAACACAACTTTTTAAGTTTTTATTGAATTTATTGGTGTGACATTGGTTAATAAGATTAAGTAGGTTTCAAGTGTACTATTCTATGATACACCCTCTGTATATTGTATTGTGTGTTCACCACCCAAAGTCAAATCTCCTTCTATCACCATGTTTACCCCCGCTTTACCCTTTTCTACCTTCCCCCATCCCCTGACAGGGCTATGATCTCAGATATTCTGGATTAAGAATGAATTTTAAAACAAGAAAAATTCATTAAAAAGGGAGATGGTCTTTTCTTGGATTTATGTTTTCTAGGTTTGAAAAAAATGGGAATTAGCAACCTGCAATTAACCACTATTTGTGGACTTCTCATTCATCAAAGCGCTTTCCATCATAACCAATGAGACTGAGCATCAAGGCAGTATTTTTTCATTAGTGCTGCTTGGCTTGTTTTTGGTTTTTGTTTCCTACTGAATAAAAATTAACTGGTGATAATGAAATGTCTGTCTTGTTATAGGTGCTGTATAGTGATCACTATAACCTCTTTGGGCTTGCTACCCATAGTATTGGAACACTGCATTTAGTAAGTTGAGGAGGCTAGACTCAGTGAAATAAGGTCACACATATTTTGTAATCCATTTATATGTATGGATATAAAATACACCTTTCCTTGGACATAAGGGAAAAACTTCTTTTTAATGGAACTAAAGAGAAAAGTGAGGTATTTTATTTCTAAAAATACCCATGCCCTATCTGTCAATACTTAGTAATGATTGACAGCTGCCCAGAGGGCTTAGTCTCAGGAAAGGCTAATAAATGGCCAAAAGCAAATAGCTCATTAAGAGCTAGAAAGCAATGACTTTTTATATCCTACAGCTAACTTTGTGACAAATAGGATGATTGGCCTTACATTTTCTAAATGGTCTCCCTTCTTTCATTAGGAAACAGGAATACACACCACTGCAAGTCAGCATGTCTTATAGATGGTTCCAGTAGAAGAATGCTACCTGTAAATAGCTTGGTTAGTCAGAAATGTACTGACTTCAAGAACAATATTTCAATTGCAGTCATTCCCTCCTCAAACATGAAGGTCATGTTCTTAAAAATCCCTGTGGGAGTAAAATTACAAGTTGAGAAAATATCACTGAAGAAAAATGAGGCTGGAGGTCACAGTCAAGAAAGAATCTATAAAAGCCCTTACACTTTTCACTCACTAAATACCTGTGCATGTACTGTGTATGTATAAGAGCTACACAATGAATAGAGATAACAACAAAGATGTTTTGCTCATTTTAAAATTTGAAATAATTGGTATTAAACTATTAATTTCCATTTGTCTTCTCTAGCACTCTAGAAATTTCTCAGGATCTCTTTTCCCCCTAATATCAATGTCCTAGACTTTGTTTCACTTTGTTGCACAGAATACCCACACTAAAACGTTTTCTGTGTCTGTTGATCCATTCAAATGTTTAACTCATTTCTCATTTGATAATGACTTATTAGTAAAAGGAAAATATTTTATAATAAAATAGCATGCTTTTTAATACATAAATGCTCAAGAAAGACTTCACTGGAAACCAAAGTATCTCCCAAGATTTCTGAAATGCTCCCTAATGGACAACATCTACCCCAAGAAGAACCTCTAATATAGGACCCATTGCTTGTCTTCATCCAGCCCACGGGCTTAAGAATGCATTTTTAAATGGTTGGGGTAGGAATAAAAGAAGAAGAATATTCTGTGACATTAAAATTACATGAAATTGAAATTTCAGTGTTCTTAAATAAAGTTTTATTGGAACTTGCCTACACTTATTGGTTTATGGCTAGTCTCTGACTGCTCTTGTGCTACAACCACAGAGTGAGTTGTTGTGACAGAGTGATGGGCCCACAAAGCCTAAAGTCTTATTATCTGACCCTTTACAGTGAAAGTTTGCCAATCCCTTATCTAAAACTGCAATATCCCCCAGTACATCAAGTTATACATTCTCAGCTCTGTCATAATCCCACAACCAAATCCACATTTCAGTGCTTCTTCACTGATACGTCATTCTAAGACAGGAATTTAATTTGTCCTTTCTTTTTTATCTTGCCCCAATTCAGTTTAACTCTACTTTGGGGTTTCGATATTTTTGGTTTGGTTTTGTTGTTTTATGTTTTAATTCTCTCCAACAGAAATGACTTTTATTGTGCATAAAATCTATATATTCCCGACTCAAGAAAAAGATTATATTTATTTTATATCTAAGTACTATTTCATGAGATTCCTGAAATTAGTTCCCATCAGATTTTCCTATGATTCCTCAGGTCACGGCCCTCTAGAGCTCTCTGGTAAGTTTTGTGGGGACTTCTATCCCGCCACAGGGAATGTCACTCTTCAGACCAGGTGTGCCTTCCATGGCGACTGCTATCACCTGACTTTAAGTTGTTGACTTCTTTTCTCCTGGCTGCTCTTTCAAGGCATAGGGCAGACTCTGATTCTAAGAGCCTGAGACCAAGCCTTAATAAAGGCTTAAAGATATGATGGGAAAATGGACAACACAAAATATAATTGATAACTGCTACCCTAATGGCTGGCTACCTTTAAAGTCCATAGCTCTAAAACCACTGGGACCAGAATGACTAATTTCTAGGAAATCACCACCCACCTCCTTGCCTTGGTATCTGGGACCAACTGAGCCCCCATCAGAGGTGGAGAAAGTTGTCCTTCTCAACTCAAGGCCCACTTCACGTTTTACTCCATGTCTGGGGAGATTAACCTCCTCTCCAGACATTCAATCTCCTAAACGGAAACAATGTCCTCAAAGGCTAGGGACTGATGTGGCACCATGGCCTAGACCAGTGGTCGGCAAACTCATTAGTCAACAGAGCCAAATATCAACAGTACAACGATTGAAATTTCTTTTGAGAGCCAAATTTTTTAAACTTATATAGGTAGGTACATTGTTATTAACTTAATTAGGGTACTCCTAAGCTGGCCTTTGCTAAAAACATCCTCAATCTGATTGAGGTACGTTCGCTGAAGTCGACCCCTTCCAACTCTCCCATCCACACTCGTCTTGTATACTTGTTTCATCTATCTCCTTTCCGAAAACCGACTTCTGCGCATGGGCCACGAAGTTTTAATCACACTGTACGTGCGCGCCCGCACAGGGTATTTTGTGGAAGAGCCACACTCAAGGGGCCAAAGAGCCTCATGTGGCTCGCAAGCCGCAGTTTGCCGACCACAGGCCTAGACTATAGAAATCCAAGTCTGTCAGTACAGTTAGCCCAGCATCTCAATTGTCTTCTACTCTCAGCCACAATCTTTTCTCTAACATGAAGAGACAAGAAAATCAGGTGTGCTTTTCTTTCTGAGTCCTGTCTTAACTTATAATCATACCTAGATCAAATCATAATTTTCATGCATAGAGCATCTGCATTTAAATTTAGTTTGTGTGTACAGAGAGGTAAATTTTTCATGACTCATATAGCCAATCTCCATTTTTTAACACAATTTTATTGAATTATCTCATTGTCAATATATCCTGAGAGTAAAGGTTAGGTATCTGCTTTACATCTGCATAACTAATAATATCCAACAGAGTGTATCCTCCAAGAATAAAAAGGTCTGTTCCAAATGTGGGGAAATCCCTGTGACTCTTTCAAAGGTAATTTTTCAATATAAAAAAAAAAAACCCATAAAACTTTAGGTTTGGTCCTTTGAACAGAAACTGTAACTAAAATTATTACTATTTACAAAAAGTTATATAGAAGCACATTAGCGAACTCCTTCCTGAAGAGGAGTATTTTTTATATTCTGATTGTGTTTGTTTTTTAAAATACTAAGAACTCAATCAGCATTTTACACAAATTCATCTACCCACCCTTTTTTAAACCCACAAAAAATTTCCTGTTTAAACCATGGTTTTTAGATTCTTGTGGACTTGAATACTTGGTCTTCTAGTTATCTATTAAAGGTTTAATTATGTCCTTCCAGTTTCTGGCTGAAGTCTCCAGGAACCTGTCTACATAGAGCAAGCACAACTGAAAGACATGAGTCTATGCATTTTGCAGAGGGCATAATTTCCTGGTCTAGCCACTCTGGGCACATATTATTATATTATTTATCAGTTTTTCCACTCAATTTGTGTGTCTTTAGCAATAACTAGAGAGGTTGTGGACTTTGTAAAGACAGCAATAACATCAGATGAGAATAACTAAACCCATAATATAGGTTAAATTTATTAACAAATATTTATAAATACATATAGATCAAGTAATAAATAAATTGGTCAAACTAATAAATACTTACTTTAACTCTGTAAACTCTCTTTGTTCAATGGAATAGCAATCTTGGCTTCAAATCAGATCCAGAGTAAGTAGGAGGGAATTACGTGTTGACTTAAGAAAAGTACCTACTGAAAATATGACTCATTTGATTGTATAGGGAGCCATAAAATGCACATAAACATATTTTAGTTTTTGATCTGAATGCCAAAATTGATAGAATATGTTTTTTAATTTAATGAAGTTCTGGAGTGCAATTCTAGCTTGCAAATATTTTTTTAAAAAACTTCATAGCAATACAATGACATGTGCCCTCCATCCTTAAAACAGAGTAAGGCCACCAAGATTCTCTGTGGGCCAATCATGAGGTGTGAAATCAGCTCACCTCCAAGACTATTCCAGAATATCCTGTTCACACATCAAAGGGATGCATAGCTCTATAGATAGCAATTTGTTCTTTATCCTGATTTTCTTATCAAATGTTTAAAAGATTTAAGGCAATACAACTTAGCTCTTTTAAGATAGCATTTTTATAAACTAACCAATTCCATTCTGAAGGAAAAGAATTGTAACTAACTATGAGGAATTTTTACATATATATTTTTCTTAGTTTGGGTTTACATTTGGATATAAAATATCTACATCTATCTATTATTTTTCCATCAGAAAGTCACTTTTCCTCAAACTAACATTAGTATTGCTGGATTTCTAGTACTAATTATGAAACACAACTGGAAAGCTATTTAGGTGTTGATGTTCTTGAAAACAGAAGTTTTCCAAACTAATATTTTCTTTAAAAACTAAAAACAAAACAAAAAATGTGCTTCTCATTGGATTTGTGATTACCTGTTCTCATTCACTATTAATAAAACACATACAGCCTGGCCAGTGTGGCTCAGTGGTTGAGCACTGACCTATGAACTAGGAAGTCACAATTTGATTCCCGGTCAAGGCACATGCCTAGGTTGTGAGCTCAATCCTCAGTGTGAGGCGTGCAGGAGACAGCCAGTGGATGATTCTTTCTCATCATTGATGTTTCTCTCACTCCCTCTCTCTTCCTCTCTGAAATCAATAAAAATATTTTTTAAAGGAACACATACAGAGAGAGACAAAGAGACAAAGAAAGAGAGAGAGAATGAGAATAAGAGAAAATAAACATGCTGTAAACCTTATCCTTTAACTTTACTGGTAAGAACAGTTATTTTGTAGATAGTTTTTCTATGAGTAAAGTAAGTTTGGCATATATAAATACCTCAAATATCTCCTTGGAGGTGTCACTTTATTTTTTTGGAGCAAGTAATTTCCTCCCAGACAATTATTTGTAGAAGTGGTACTTAGTACACCATTACATTTCACTGGAAAGAACTGTGTCTCATTGCCACATCTGGCTGCAAAGAAGTATGGGAAATGCGGTCTAAGGGCAATCATGTACCCAGATAAAGTCTTTTTCAGTGGACCAAGAGAAGAACAACACTGAGAGATAACTAATAGGTGCTTATTTGAGCATTTTATTATGGGATCCCCAGTACTCCCTTTATCTGTTTTTATGTTGTGGGTCTAAATCTTGAGGGAAGAAATTATACTAGTATATTGGATCTATGTTCCTCTGCACCCCAGAGATTTGCACCTATTAGGCCACTTACTATGTTTTAATTAGATTGAGTCCAAGTCCCAACAAATAACAGGTTATTTACTGCATATTTTGGAAATGTAAGGTCTTACTTTAAGAAAGGGTCTGCCCGTGGGGGCTGGGGGTGGCCGGGAGAGGTCAATGGGGAAAAAGGAGACATATGTAATACTATATGTAATACTTTAAGCAATAAAGAATTTTAAGAAATAAATAAATAAAAATCATAAAAAGAAAGAAAGGGTCTGCCCAAACAGGAAAAATTTGTACCTTTTACAATGTCTATGCCGGGATCTAGGCATCTATTACTTTGATGCCCCTACCTTCCTTGCAGAGCCCTAAGGGCAATAGAACTCTGTTGACATCAGAAAAGATTAATGCTAAATACTAGATTATTCACCATTGGTTCAGATTAAATACTTTTACAAGTATTTAAAATTAAATCTTACACATTAGTAGTATGAAATAGCTTCATTTTCAAAATGATGTTGACTTTGGCTAACTGAAGTATTAGTCATGGTTCTCCAGAGAAAGAGAACCAGTAGAAGAGAGAGAGAAAGAAATTGCCTAACATGGTCATGGAGACAGAATTCCTAAAATCTTTAGTTGGCAAACTGGAGACTGAGAAGAACCAATGGTGTAAGTTCTAGTCTGAGATCCAGTCTGAAGGCATAAGACGAACATTGCAACTCAAAGATGGTCTGACAGAGAGAGTGAACTCCCCTAACTCTGTCTTTCTCTTCTATTCGGCATTCAGTGGACTGGATGCCAACCCACATTGGGAAAGGCCCTTAGCTTTACTCAGTCTACCGATTCAAATGTTAATCTCATAGATACACCCAGAATAATGTTTATCCTAACCAAATATCAGGCACTTTGTAATCCAGTCAATTTAACATGTACAATTAACCATCATGGCTGATGACTATCATTCTCTTTAGTAAAAGTTCTGAATTAGATCAAGCATGGCAAAAATATCAGGTAGATAATGGGAAAACAGTTATGCTTTTTTTTTAATTTCTAAAGAACTGGCAATGGCACTTCACCTTAGGTGTAATATGGGATATATTTTAAGGAAACAACCACACTCCAAGCAGAATTAATGAGACACTCAGAGCTACTTATCAGGAATAGAATATATACTGCAAATAGAGAGAAAATATGTAGCAATTTAATAATATCTTGTGATAAATTTGGATGGTGGCCTTTTTTCCTCCTCTCAATAATTTTCCCATAGTATTAAAGACTTTCTGAGATAGCTGTATAAATATGACATACAATAAAAATTTAAGAATAACATCCACAATTGGTTTTTTCCTTTATAAAATAATTTGCAGGCTTTTAGGCTATCTGTGTCTCTTGAAATGATGTATAAAAATGATAATGACTCAACAGTGTAACACACAATCAATTCAGATAATTACAGCACAAAAGTGGATTTCTTTTATTCCAACTAGCTCTTTTAACTAATCTGATAAAGCCTTCAAGCAATTTCTACTTAATTTGTGCTGGGCATATATAATTTTAGCAGACTTGAAGCATCATTATGCTCCCTTAAAATTTTTGTTAAGGCTCTTTGGGAAACTGTAATGTTGAAATTTTATTGGCTTCATGAAGGACACCAAGCCTTAAAACATTAATAGGAAAACCCCTTCTTAGTACTGCATTGGTTTCCCAGTTTTAAGATACAAAATATACAAACTTAGCCACTTTCTCTTTATATTATTCTGGTTCACAGTAAAGCTTAATAAGAGTAAGGAAAGACCTACAAAATATTCTTTAGGACCAAAAAGATAGAATGTCTGTTATCAATTGATAGTTTCACTACTGTAAGATAGTTCCCAGTATTAGTCCCAAAGATAGTAAAATTTTAGTGTGCATTAAGTAGCTAAGAAAACATCAGAGGGAGAACATAGCCTACAAAACTGGACTTGAGATTTGTCTCTCTCTTCTAGTGCAGTGGTTCTCAACCTTCCTAATGCCGTGACCCTTTAATACAGTTCCTCATGTTGTGGTGACCCCCAACCATAAAATTATTTTCGTTGCTACTTCATAACTGTAATTTTGCTACTGTTATGAATCATAATGTAAATATCTGACATGCAGGATGCATTTTCATTGTTACAAATTGAACATGATTAAAGCATAGTGATTAATCACAAAAACAATATGTAATTATATATGTGTTTTCCAATGGTCTTAGGCGACCCCTGTGAAAGGGTCGTTCGACCCCCAAAGGGGTCGCGACCCACAGGTTGAGAACCTCTGTTCTAGTGTCTTTGTACATGAACTGGTGATTATTGGAAGTATTCTGATGTGATCTGCAGACAAAACAGGTTTTTGCTTAAATGAGATAACTATTCTCAGTGAGAAGGCTGCCCAGGGGAAGAAAGCAGGTAGGTAAGCCTTCAATGATTTCCTTCCAATTTTAGTGTCATAAACCATTCCCAGTAAGATTCTATAAGCCTTATCTGCTGCTGGACTGAGGCAATGAGCAAAGTGCTTCTAAGGACCATCAACTCATAGTTCATACAGGCTAAGCATCCTTGTCAGGATTAGTAACACAGGCAGACAAGTGGATGTTTATTTTAGATCATTTGTTCTGACAAGACTGTCGATTTGGACTTGCTGGTTAAGGGAAGTGCCGAACATAGCTGCAGGCAGAGAAAACCCCCTAAAGGGGGCTTCTGGGGAGAAGGGTCAATATCCTGATAAAAAGTCTTCTTGTATTTATCCATAGTTAGCTTTGAACTTGCAAAATCTAAAGTGAAATCAACATGTATTTCCCGTACTTGAGTCAATAAAGAAGTAACCATGGCAATTACCTGCACTGCATTGGGACTGAGGACAGGAAAGTGGGGAGTGTGTCTCAACCTGGAAGTATAATATAAATGCCTTAGCAAAATTAGGTAGGAAAAGCACTGAAAAAAGTGAATATCTGAGGAATAGACGACAAGGTATTGGTTGTGTTATTTTGGTTCACACAAGTAGAAACTAAAGTTATTTCATATTTCACTAATTTCTTCACTTTTTGTTGTAAGAGTGAACAAGACTCGGGCTCAGGAAAGATCAGCATGGAAGTGTTTCTTGGTCGGTTGGTAGCACGTATTGCTGAAGTAAGATAAATGGGTTCTGATTTTGAAAAGCAATTATTCTGCAGAAAGGATACAGCCGTGCCTCCCCTTAGTGTGATGAACAATGTGTTTACTATAAAATGCTAATTAGCCCTTAAAGTTATTAATGTAATTATTGTTCATCTAAGGATATAAATCTGACAGCCCCTGGGGACAGGGGCATTGCTCATTTTGAAGCAGGCTTACAGCACTTTTTGCTTACCTATTTGTTAATTGTAAACTAAATTACTCTTTAAAGGAAGAAGAAAATAAAATATCACCAAGCTACCAGTCATTCAATGTTACCTGGAGCTGAAATAAGAGGTTAAGAGACACACTGACATGTGTGTTCATAAGTAAGGCATTATACTTAGGCCTAACAAGAGCAGACCTAGGATTTAAAAGTAGGTGTTATGAATGCCTCATTTAATTTCTGACAGGGCATCTTACCTTAAATACTGTCTGGAAGAATCGCTTGGGCAGAGAAGAAAATGAAGAACAATGTTGCTCTATTTATAAACATAGAGGATTTTTGAGGGGGTCTATTTATTTAAATTTCTTATAGAACTTCAAAATTATGTGTTGCTAGAGCAATATTGATGTCCTCATTGCTTTCTTCAAATAGAGAGGTATCTATCACTCTAGTTGTCTGGAGTGAATAAAATTACCTTGCTACAAAAATGAAAAGCATATTTGCTATTTAACTGAAACTAAGGATAGGACTCCTTGTTAAGACAGAAAAGAGTAGGAAGGCCTTGTTGCCCAAATTCCTAACCCCTCTTACTATAAAAATTCTTTATATCACATGCAACAAAAAAATCCAACCTAACGTGGATTAAGCAAAATAGAGAATGGCTTTTCTTTTAACTGGATACTGTGATGTATACCAGCTCAGGTATAGTTTGACCCAGAAATCCCCCAGATAATCAAGGCTTCTCCTATTTTTCACTAGGATTCACACAACTTGCCCTGCTCTTGTGTTGTCCTTAGGTACCCTGCCCTCAGAGTAGCAATACTGTCTGCAGCAGTTTTAGAAATCAGAGCCACATATCATGTGGTCTGTAGAAAGAGAATGTTTGTAGAAGAGCAAGGAGGTGAATCACTAGCAGGATGCCCCTGGTTTACATGGTCGACTCAACACTGAGCCACACTGGCCAAGCTAAATTCAGAATGTTTAAGGAGATATTTTAAGGTACATTTTCAGTATATTAAAAGAAGTCTTTTACCCCCATACCTTCAGAATTGAACAGAGAGATGGGGGAAAGGCAGCTCTTCTGAAAGGAGTTCCTGAGCAGAGCCATGAGCCCAGTAGGAAAGACCTGGGCATGATCCACATGTTTCTGAGTGATAGAAAGATTCCAGCCATGTGGTTTGTGGACTGACAGATCTCGGAAGCAGGCTTCCTTACCTCGCACACAAATCTGTCACTGAGGCATCTCTTCTCTATGCTGGAAAGCAACCACGAAATGAATCTCTTATTCCTACTCCCTTAATCGAGAGAAACAGGGGCAGTGGTTCTTGCATTTTTATCAAAAATGGGTGAAAACTACCTATTACATTTTTAACAGTATATTGTCTCAGGCTAGTAGGGATCTTCACTCAATTTTCAGTCTAAAGGCAGGTTTAAATAATTTATCATCATCATTCATAACGTTGTATCTCAACAGGAAAAAGAAAATAAGAGTTGCCCTGATTTAACAGTCCTAATTCAGTCTAATTCTGACAATAAGTTAATACAGTTTTAATATTTCAATCTTTGGAATAAATCTTCCAAAGGAGAAAGAAATGCCAGCACTATGCCGAGAAAGCTAAAGTAAGAATTACTATGCCCTCTCACAAGTACCATCTTTTCTCATTGACTCACTCCCAATAACTCTCAGAAAATCTAAACAAAAGGGTTTAGAAGATTGCCTGACAATGTCCTTCAACTGCAGTTATGAGCACTAAATAAATTTGTGGTAGATAAAGCATACTGAGATACTGATTTATTTTCTTCCAGAATCTTCAGTATTCTTCCAGCATTTATGGCTTAATTCTATATAATCAATTGTTTAAGTTGATAAATTCTAGCTGAAGGATTATTAAAAGATCCACATTAATATTTACCCTTTAAAAAATAACTAGCAGCAAATCGAAGTTGAGAGCACACACGAGAACATTCCACTGCAGCCAAGTACTTTATCCCATCAGTATAACAAACAACAAACTGGACATGATTTGCTCAGCAGATAGTAAAAATACATTTCTTTTTTTATAAATCCTCACCCAAAGATATTTTTCCATTGATTTTTAGAGAGAGGGGAAAAGAGAGGGAAAGACAGAAAGAAATATCGATGTGAGAGAAACATATTGATTGCATAAGCCCTGACCAGGGCCCAGAGGGGGAGGAGCCTACAACCAAGGTACATGCCCTTGACCGGAATTGAACCTGGGACCCTTTGGTCCTATCCCCTGGGCCAAACCAGCTAGGGCAAGAAGATATTTCTTAAAATTCCTACTTTTTCCTAAGAATAGTAAAAATAATAGCTAACTTTGAACACCTACTATGTGCATTATCTCCTTTAACCATTTCATCAACCCTATCCAGAAGATGGCATGAGACAACTCCATTTAAAAATTAAGGCTTAGAGACCTTATTTCTAAAACTCAACTTTAATTAATCCAATATACTACTTACACTACTGGTAAAAAAAAAAAAAAAAAAGAATATAATGCAATAGTCCTAATCTGATAAATTACATTTGCCATAAGCTAACAGGCAATATCATATTACTGGCAAACAAAAAATCAATGCTGAAGAGCAGTAAAACCCCACATAAATGACATTGAAAATTTATAGAGAAAATACAAGTAGTCACTTATGTGTGGTAGGTGTATGTTGATTTTGATATACACCTTCATTATATTCCTGTATTTTCCAAAGTCTCTACAGGGAACCTGCATAGTTTTTATACTCTTAAAAAATGTTAGAAAAACAAGGGGGCTCAACTAATGATATCTTGTAGGTGAAAATTTTGATACTATCTCAATTTTTGTTAGCAAGAAGCTCCAGTATTAGTGAGCCATTTACATCCATACGTCTATTCAACTTCCCCAAAAGAAACTGCTCCCGTCACATTGTCAATGTTCACTGGAATAAAGAGTGTCAGTGACCACCAGTGTGGGCCTCTGCAGGCACGTCTCTCCCACTGTTCTGGAGTCTGGCTTTTTCTCAGTGTGGCATAGACTGTCAGTCTTGCCAAAAGAACCAGAGAATGAGAACTGAGAAACAGAGGTAAATAATTGCCAAGGTTTATGCTCAAAGTGTAAGAAACACATTTTTCAGTGTAAAGATAAAAAACGGTCACATACTGTCTACCATCAATAATGTCTTCCCAACTAAACTCAACATTTTCATCCACTAGAAAACATTAGAATGAATTATTTCAGATTCTAAACTTTGACTGTTTTTAAGGTAATCTATAATAATAAAAGCGTAATATGAAAATCAACTGAACGGCCTAATAGCAGAACAACAGTCAGGACGACCACGCTAAGACACCCACTGGTGCCAGGCCAGCCAAGGCAGGTGCAACACGATTGGTCAGGGGCCCGCTATCACCCCATAATCACCCCGCAGAGGGAGGCCCAGGCAGATCCAGTGGGCTGCGGTGGGTGGGCGGGGCCTCCCTCTTTGGGGTGATCCATTGTGGAGCCCCGGCCAGGGCCTCCCTCTGCAGGGCAATCGATCAGGATAGTGGGGCTCTGGGACTGTGAGAGGGCACAGGCCAGGCTGAGGGACTCCCCACCTCCACTCCCAAGTGCGTGCACTGGGCCTCTAGTGGATTGGTAAAATGATTCTTTTCTATTTTAACTTTTCCTTATTTTTTCAAATTTTCATTTATTGACTATATATTACTTTCATAATAGAAAAAAGAAACCCAAAGCTTTAAAATGTATAATATTCTCTGCCCTTGCAGAAATTAAAACCTGGCAAGGAGGAGAGAGCTGACAGCTAGCTATATAACCATATGAAGAGTGTTACAACCACAGTGAAAAGTTTTCAAGGAGCCACCAGGGGAGGGAGAAGGTCAATTTTCTCCAGGAAGGAAGAGGAGCCATGAGGTTGAGTGAGCATCACAGAGAAGCAGTGTATGTAAGGGGCCAGGAAAAATGAGCAGTGCTTTTATCTGATCAAGAAGAGCATTCCAAGAGAGAGATCAGCATGAGAACACTAAGAACATGCCAGGGGAAAGGCAGTTAATCTGAGGTAGCAGCCCGTGTGTGTGTGTGTGTGTGTGTGTGTGTGTGTGTGTGTAATTTTTATTGAACAGCCTTTCCAATTGTCACCCTCTTCCAACCCTATATTTAATCTTGATTAACTTTTAATTCCTCAATATGTATTTGGTCTTATTTTAATATGTTCCACATTAAATTACACTATATGTCTCAATGTGGAGATTATTTAAAAATTAAGCTGATTTCAGAATTAAACAGATTTAAGTGTTCAGTCAATTCATTTGATTTGCATTTTAGAGATTTCTGTTGAGAAATTACAATGGCCCCTCACAGCTCATTATTTCTTAGTAATTTGATTAATGATTCTGTAATTTAGCTAATTCAGATGTGGAACAATATTCAGGAAATATATTTAAGTGGTTTATGACATATGTGAAAATGTGCACTATAGTAAGTATACAGTAATAGTTTCTAGCAGAAATCATTTCAGATAGTTTAACCACAGACTCCACTGAATCAACATAAAGCCAGTTGGGGAAATCATTTGGTAGTGACTAAAGGCCTACCTGGAAAAGGCACAGAAGACTGAGCTTTCATCCCAGTTCTTCCATTTACTAGCTGTGAGATTATAGCAAGAGAAGAACTCTGAACCTCAGTTTCCCCCGCCGTGAAACAGACACAATGGCACTGCATAATCCTTACTTTATAGGATTATTAAGATCACATGAGACTGTGTAAGTCATTAGTTAAGCAATTGTTAAAGACCTTAGAAATAATCTTATTAGGTTTCTAAACTTTGCTTCGAGGAGCCCCACTCAGGGGCCCCTGACAACAATATGAGAAAGGATGGGAACAGGATGAGGGATACCGCTGCCGACCTGAGGAGTCCCAAATTATCTGCTTTACACATGGGCTCCAGGGAGCTTTCATTTGAAGAAAATGCCTAATGATTTAAAAGAATTGAAAACCACTGGTTTGTTCCACCTGCCTCATTTTACAATAAAAAAGTAAAACCCAGAGAAGTTAAATAACTTCCCTAGCTTGAAGTAGTTATAAAGTGGGCAGGCAGAGAGTTAAATGCAAGCTCTCTGTTTCTAAGCCCGATGCCCTTTTTGCTATGCCACAAGGAAGAGTTAAATATTATGTACTGAAGTGCTAAGAATCAGTACAAGTTTATACAAGAGACATGACATCACCTGCACAGTGTGAAAATTCTGCTCATCAATATACAACTGTAGTTCATTCACTAATTTCTGTATTTATTCCGTAAATATGAAGTGTCAGATATGTGCCCAGACATTGCTCTAAAAGTTATGACATCCAAGCTTAACAATGGAATGAAACATTACATTTTTCACCAGAATCAATGAATAATAGACAAGGTACTATAAATTTAATGACTGCCCATCCAAAACCACCTCTTTAATTTCAGTAGTGAAATAAACACAAATATACATATATCTGGCCCACCCTCACTGAATTTCCTCTTGTTAATTTGTTCCTTCTACAAAAAGTTATTGCTCCACTTGTGAGATACATTCCACCTACTCTCATCTTCAAGGAACTGGAACTTGCAGGCACCACCTTCCTCTTCTGTATATTTACTTTCTTCCTTTCTGGCAGTCATTTTGCAGCACATAACTATGCTCTAGTGTCTCCCATATTGAAAACAAAGCAGAAACCTTCTTTGCCCCAACTGCCGTCCATTCTCCTTTCTTCATTTCAAAGCATATATTTTTGGAAAGAGTTGTCTACAGCTACTGTGGCCTTCCTTCCCACCCTCACTATGGTAGAAGGCAAGCTCCACTGTCTCTCCCCTCTAGAATGTGAGGAAGAGGATCCTGTCTGTTCACTGCTGTACTCCAGCACCTGGAACAGCACCTACCATGTGTCTAATTCAGTTAACATTTGTTGTATGAATCATCCAGAACCATATGATGATTTAGTGAATAAGATATAGCTTGCAAATTCCTCATATGTTTCTGAAGGACAAGTCCAATATATGCTAAATTTTATTTAATCCCAAATCAAATTATTTAAACCACTATTTGAAAATATATATATAATGACCTTCATAGTGCTAGAGTGAAGTTAATCTACCAATGTAATTTAATCCCTACCAAAATCTCAATAGGATATTTTTGTGTAACTCAGCAAAATAATTCTAAAATCTATTTTGGAGAATAGTAAAAGCCTAAGCGACTGTTAAGGCAGAACAAGAACTACCAGTTGCTATGATGCGCACTAACCACCAGGTGGCAGATGCTCAATGCAGGAGCTGACCCCTGGTGGTCAGTGTGCTCCCACAGGGGGAGGGCTGCTCAACCAGAAGCCAGGTTCACGGCTGGTGAGTACAGCAGCAGTGGCGGAAGCTTCTCCTGCCTCCGTGGCAGCACTAAGGAACAGCAAGCAGGCAGGAGGTAAGGACAGTAAGGAGCGAGGGGTCCTGGACATCCCCAAGGGGTCCCAGACTGTGAGAGGGTGCAGGTCAGGCATGAATTTCATGCACCGGGCCTCTAGTTTCAATATAACTAGAAAAATTTGACAAAGAAGTAGAATGTAGGCAAAATTGCACTACCAGATATAAAAGCTGTGTTGCAAAATAAAAGTAATTAAAAAGCATGAATGTGGCATAGGATAAGAGGCCAGAAACAGAATGCAGAGTCCAGAATGAACTCAAATATATTTGAGGATTTTGTAAATAAGAAAGATAGAATTTCAAATCAGGGAAGGAAAGAGTGGTTACTCAATCAAAGGTCTTAGACAACTGAGTAGATACTTGCTAAATAAATAACCCTCACTCCTCATGTCAAATTCCAAATAAATTCATAATAGACAATAAAGTATTAGGAAAAACTTTATAGCCTCAGGAGTGAGAAAAACCTTTTAATTATATCAACAAAGCCAAAATCATAAACAAAAACAATGGCTAATGACAGACTCAACTACCTAAAAGTGAAAAATATGCATGGTAAAAACAAACTAGAAAACCCTGTCAATGAGATTAAAATGCAAACAAAAAACTAGCAAATATTTTTGTATCATACATATGATAAAGGAATACAAAAGAGTGATGTTAAATCAACAGAGAAAAGAACATACCAATAGATAAATGGGCAAAGGAATTAGATAATTCACAGGAAAATAGATATAAATGATCAATAAACATGTGAAAAGATAGTCTCATTAGTGATCAAAATAATACAAGTTAAAATATTAAATTTCTTTTACCTATTATCTTAGCCAGATAAATTAAAAGTACTGGCAATGCACTGAATTGGCAAGGGAATGGGGAACAGAATACTTATGCACTATTATGAGAGAGTAAACTGATATAAGGTTCCTGGGAGTCAGTTTGGCATCGAATGTAAAATATCCATTAGGGAATAGTGAAACAATATATAGATGGTGTTCTTAGTAGAGTCATATATAATTGAAAAAAAGTCCATCAATAGGAGATTATTGAATATGTCATAATCGATCTCTACAAGGAACTATGGAGACCTAATTATATAAACCTACATTTTTTAAATATAGAAGGATATATGTCAAGTGATAAAAGCAGATTACAAAACTAGTCTACCTCCTAAATATTTCTTAAATCAATCCTATCTTTCATCTTCATCATTACTCTGGCACAAGCTAACATCCTCTCTTCCTTGGCCCCTGGCTTCCTCTTGGCTTTTCCCCTGTGTAGAATTTTCACCTGCACAATAGTGTTAGAAAGCTAAGGTCTGATTATCTTATTCCTCACTGAAAGGTTACTACCTGATGGGGTTTCTGCTTACTCCTTCAGCATTCTCCTGCTTGCTGTAGGCACTCCAACCACAGGGGCCTTCTCTCAGTTCTTCTGTTCCCCTGACCATTCCAACCTTGGTCCCTTACACTTGTACTCTATCTGGAACCTTCTTGCCCACCCTGCACCTCCATCTCCACACTTTGCCTACCCTGCACCTCCATCTCCACACTTTGCCTATCACTGCCTCTGCAACTTTCAGCACTCAGCACAGACGCCATTTCCTCAGTCTTTCCTAACCACACTCCCTAGGTCTGTACCCCCTTTACAAACTCTCATACTCTCTTTTTTCCTTTATCACCTTATCATAATTTGCAATTATATATTTGTGGATTATATCATTACGATTCATCTCCCGCCACAGGCTGAGAACAAGGACCATGTCAATTTTCTTCATCATTACTAGTATGTATCACATACATATTAAATGCAATTTAGAGACTAACCTGTCAGGCACTGAAATATCTTATAATTGAAGGAAGGGAGGGTGAAAGAAAAGAAGGGGAATAAGAACTCAGTGCTCTGTTACCTGAAAAATCAATAAAAAGACCTGGCCAGTGTGGCTAAATGGTTGAGTGTTGACCTATGAACCAGGAGGTCATGGTTTGATTCTCAGTCAGGGCACATGTCCAGGTTGAGGGCTTGATCCCCAGCTGGGGGTGTACAGGAGACAGTCAATCCATGATATTCTCTCATCATTAATGTTTCTATCTCTCCCTCTCCCTTCTTCCCAGAAATCAATAAAAATATTTTTTTAAAGACCAAGAGGTAAAATAGTCTCTGATTATTATAATAGAATATATATACATCCATCATAAATTTTCAACCATAAAGTAGTAAACAGTCACCTCACCAAAAATGATATACAGAAGGCAAATAAGAATATGAAAAGATGTTCCATATCATATGTCATTAGGGAAATACAAATTAAAACAACAAAGAGATATCACTACACACCTGTTAGAATGGCCAAAATCCAAAACATTGACACCACCAAATGCTGACAAGGGTTTGGAGTAACAGGAACTCTCGTTTATTGCTTGTAAGAAGCAAAATGGTACAGCCACTTTGGAAGACAGTTTGGTGGTTTCTTACATACTGAATACACTCCTATCATATAGTCTATCACTTGCCCTCCTTGGTATTTACCAAAGGAGTTGAAAACTTTGGTCTACACAGAATCCTGCACACAGATGTTTATAATAGCTTTATTCAGAACTGTTAAAAATTGAAAGGAACCACAATGTCCTTTAGTATGTGAGTGGAAAAATAAACTGGTACATCCCGATCATGTAATATTATTCAGCACTAAAAAGAAATGTGCTGTCAAGCCATAAAAAAGACATTGAAACTTAAATGCATGTTACTAAGTGAAATAAGCCAATCTGAAAAGGCTACATACTATATGATTCTAACAACCTACATGACATTCTGAAAATGACAAAACTATGAAAACAGTAAAAAGACCAGTGGTTATCAAGAATTAGGGGGGAAGAGGGAGATAAATAGGTAGAGCACAGAGGAGTTTTAGAGCAATAAATCTACTCTGCATGATGCTACAATAATGGGTACATGCCATTACACATTTGTCCATACAATGTACAAAGCCAAGAATGAATGCTAACTTCAACTATAGACTTTGGGTGCTAATTAGGTGTCGATGTAGGTTCATCAATTACAACAAATATACCACTCTGGTGAGGGGCAGTGAAGGAGGCTATGCATGGGTATGGGCAGGGAGTATATGGGCAATCACTAAACTTTCTGATCAATATTGCTGTGAACTTAAAACTGCTTTAACAAATAGTCTCTTAAAAGCAGGTAGTATGGTATTTTTCTACTATTTGTCCTTTCCAAGTCAGAGGATCAATGGTACATTGTCTGGTTATTATTCCTCACTGCCACAAACAAGATGGCAGATTCATTTGCAGGGAAGGGTCACATTCTGATGCCAAGAATCAGACCCATCTCTAAGCCAGAGTCCTGATTCTGTAAATGTTGTCAATAACAAAGCCAATTCTATTTTCCATTTGCATACAGCAAATCAAATAGTCTATGTTTACATGGATGATTCACAAATTCTACTTCCCTCTCTTTCTATGGCCCTAAGACAGTTTCACTTTCTTGGGGAAATTTCACTCTAAACCCAAAAGGGTGAGACTAATTTCCTCTTCATCTTCTCTCTCTTTTTCCAAGCTTTCCACACCATACACTGCAGTGCCCACCAAATCCACCCCTAACAACCTATGAAACTCAAGACAGACATTTTGCTCCCCATGGTTATTAAGTTTTGTTTCATGAATCCCAGCTCAACACTGGATTTTTAACATGTGAAACTGCATAAGCAATAATCAATGGTAATCTATCTACAGTAAAGAATTCAGGCCAGTGTTTAAAGCACAGCCCATTTCTCCAGTTAGGTTCTCCCGATCTCACTCAGGAAGATGAAAGATATTAAGGGAGAAGAAGACTAGTGATTCAAGATGGCTTATAGTAAAGAATTCAATAAATACTGTGCATTTTGGCATCAAATTTAAATAGTGACAACTATAGGCAGATTGGCACCTGTGGGTAGTGGGTGGTTGAAGATTTAAAGTCAATATTTAGTCAATAGTTCAGTCACTTTGTTCTAGATATAAACATCTATGACTTCTTTTAAACATTATTTTCCACTCATGTAATCTTTTTCCTGATCAGTTATATAGAGAGTAATTTTTTAAATAACACAGTTCACATGCATGTGACATGGTAGAAAATAGGTCTGCAAGTGTGTTTACATACACAATGTAATTGAAAGAGTGGACTTACAGTTGGCAGATCTTCTTCAACAGATCACTTGACATCGCTGGAAATGAGGTTCTTTACCTGTATAATTTTTAAAAAGCCAAATTAGCTCCAAGGTTTCACACCCCTTTTCAAATCATCTTTAAATTTATGTAACAGTCTGCTTGTATCTCACAGCATGTATCAGATCCTACTTGTGTTTTAGTTATCTGAGTTTTCACACTCTGCCTACTCCTCCAACTCTAGGTCCTGGAAGCCAGGGATTTTGTTTCATCATCTGTACTAGTATATTCCCTGCTATATGCAGTCAAGTGTCTTGAATGCTCAACTGCTCAGCAGATATTAAATTGAATGGGACTGGTTAGGAGTGAGCAGTGCTCCTGACACCTATTGTTATGGGTTGCATCCTGTGCCCCAAAATTCATATGTTGATGTTATAAATCCAAGTACTTCAGAACATAAACTTATTTTGAAATAGGGTTGATGAGGTCACATTGCAATAGTTTGGACTCTAAACCAATATGGCTGGTATACTTGTAAAAAGGGGTAAATTTGTACAGACACACACAGATCAGAACACTACGTGAAGATGAAGACAAGTATCAGGTGATGCTTCTACACTCAAGAAACAGCAAAGATTGCCAACAAAACACCAGAAGCTTGGGGAGAGCCCTGGAACAGATTCCCCCCGCAGCCCTCAGAAGAAACCAACTTTGCCAATATCTTGATCCTGAATTTCTAGGCTCCAGAACTGAGACAATAAATTTCTGTTGGTAAAGCCATCCAGTTTATGGTTCTTTGTTAGGGCTGCCCTAGCAAACCAGGACCCTCACTGACTGTTAGCAAAACAAACCCCTCAGGGCCTCCATAGGTCTTTACATCAGCTGCTGCCAGAAGCCCAATAGCACCTGGCCATTATCACCAATATCCTCATCTCCATGCTGTCTGTACATCTGACCACACTTTCACCCTGCTTGTCTGCCCACCCTCCCACTGGGCCTGGAGGTTCCAATACACTTTACTTTTCCTCAGAATGCTCCTTCCACCTCCTTGACTTAATGGAAACCTGTGCTCTCCCAAGAGGAAACCGCTGTCTGAAACCTGCAACCATCTAAGTCAGTGGTTCTCAACCTTCCTAATGCCGTGACCCTTTAATACCGTTTCTCATGTTGTGGTGACCCCCCAACCATAAAATTATTTTCGTTGCTACTTCATAACTGTAATTTTGCTACTGTTATGAATCATAATGTAAATATCTGATATGCAGGATGTATTTTCATTGTTACAAATTAAACATAAAGCATAGTGATTAATCACAAAAACAATATGTAATTATATATGTGTTTTCCCATGGTCTTAGGCGACCCGTGTGAAAGGGTCATTCGACCCCCAAAGGGGTCGCGACCCACAGGTTGAGAACCACTGATCTAAGTGGAAGCAGTTTTGTGATTCATACCCCTCATGCCTAAGGGCCAAGAATTTGAATTGTCTAAAACTATGTCTTCCTCTTCCCCTTGCAAACCCTCCTGCTTCTGTAAGGGTCACACTATACCCACTGACTTCCTGGTCCCTGCTGTCACTGCACCATTCGCTGATACAGCAGAGCAAAGTGGTTTACTGCACAGGTGCTGTGGTCTGACTGACTGGGTCTGAGAACCAGCTCTGACACTCACTGGCAATACCGCTGCAGCAAGTTGATCAATCTCTGTGAGCCCCATTTTCTTCACCTATAAAATGGGAGTAATAATATATAACAGCAACTCCACCTTTCCTAGGGTTGGCCTAACTTCCTGGGGAGAGGGGAAAGCTTTCACAGCAGCAAGACACTGCTGAAGGTATTCACCATTTGTTCACATACAAAGTCTCCCCAAGACAAACCTATGGCTGTCTGCATAATCCCTTCAAGCCTGGATGTTCTCCCCACCATTTGTGTTTCTGAGGATCCAGGAACTGTGTTGGCTTTGGTGCCATGCTGGCGCCCCAGAGTCTTGGTGAGGCTATCCATGGCCCCATCTGCCTAGCTCTAACATACTGCTAGTTCTTCTGGTAAGTGAGGGGGTCATTGCTTCTATGGCCATATGCCCAGGACACAGGGAATAGATTGCCCCTGATCTCAGCATCTTTGAGTTTCTTGGTATTTCTTTGAATTTCTAAGTCACTCCCTAAGACTATCTCTAGGACCCACCTACATCTCTGCCCTCCTATTTCCCTTCTATATGCTTTCTCATCCTTGTCCCAACTCCCCATGACCCAAGAAACATTTTTATCTGCTGGGAGAATAGTTTTCTCTGTCTCATAAAGTTTATTCTAGATATTTTGTCTGGAGTCCTGTTCTAACTCACTCCCCTCCTGAAGCAGCAAGCACACAACTTCCTGCTATAGCCTCCCTGGACTCTGTTGAACACTTGCCCTTCCATTGGCCTACTCTCTCAGCCCTCCAATTAGCTGGCTCCTTCTCACCCTTCCTGCCTCAGTCTAAATGTCAACTCTTCAACAAAGCCTCCCCTGATCACTCTAAAGAGCCACAGATTCCTTTCCATCTCCCATTTTCCTTGAGAGCCCTATTACAGCTCATTTCTTATTTCTCCTATTTGCCTGTTGGTTGTCTATATTGCCTGTGGAGGTTAAATCCCAGGAGAGCAGAGATTATACCTGCCTTGAGGATAAAAGCATGGATTTGGGAGTTAGCCTGACTGGATTCTAATCTCAGATCTGTCAATTTATTAGCAGTGTGACCTTGGGCAAGTTAATCAATCTCTCTGTGACTCAGTTTCCTCATCTATAAAATGCAGGAATCATACCTCATAGAGTTATTATGATAATCAATCAAGTAAGTCAATGCCTGGCATATAGTGTTATTGAGTGTTTATTAGACAAAGTACCAGCACTTGTTATAATGCCTAAATCATATGAGATACTCAAAACATATTTAATGAATGTGGAACTTAATAAAAGAATGAGTGAATACATACTGTAAGTTCAAACATATATAAGTCTTACATCTGTGACTTACTTGATGTGCCAGCTGAACCACAGTGCAATGAGACTCAAGGTCATTTGCTTGAATCCTACAAAGGGCAACATAGTTTATCGTTCCATAGCAACTAACTTAATCTCTAAGCCTGTGTAGCTGTCTAGCAATGGAATAGTGCTGTTTTTAGCTGTTAGGAATGAGAAAGTCTAAATGGGTCAGTGTCTGCCACAGTGTACAAATGATACTTAGGACATGTCTTATTTACAGTAGTTTCTTAGTTTCACCTGCTTTGCAAATGATAGCTCTGGTTTTTATTCATCCTATGAAAACTGTGAAATTTTGCCAATAAACCTAGAACTTGGAAAGAGTAACAGAAATTTAATTCTGATCTCCATAAAATTATTTACACATGTATAAAATTAACATATCTATAGATACAGTTTACTTACACACCTGGCTATGCAGATAAAAAAATTTTGAGTCAAGTATTTGTCTCAAGAGTTAGTCCATGAAAGTATCTGCAAACCTTTTGGCTAATCTGTGTGATGATATTCTTTCAATGTTCACAAACCAAAAAAATGAAAGGAAAATTAGGATGTAAGAAGATACAAAAATGATCCTTAAATCCTGGCCAGCGTGGCTCACTGGTTGAGCATCAATCTATGAACCAGGAAGTCATGGTTCAATTCCCGGTCAGGGTACACGCCCAGGTTGTGGGCTCAATGCCCAGTATGGGGCATGCAGGAGGCAGCTGATCAACGATTCCCTCTCATCATTGATGTTTCTCTCTCTCTCTCTCCCCCTCTCCCTTCCTCAAAATACATTAAAATGTATTTTTTAATGATCCTTAAAGATGAGTCACTACTATCAATTTAATTTTATCTACCGTATCTACAAAGTGCAAGCATTCTTGTATCCCTTGCTTTGTGGGCTTTAAAGCTCCTGCTTATGTACTTTCCTCCTGGCTTTGCTTTCTCTCTATTCACTTTAGGTCACTATTAAGAAATCACTGGCATAGGGAGATGGTCTAGCACTACCTAGTCAGAAAAAAATATTATTCTGATATTTAAAAATGGCAATGAATTAGAAGGCTGTGCTTAGTATGGGAAGATCCAGTGTACATAAGTATGTTCTGGGTGGCCTGTGCTCATCAAGGAGGAGAGTATGGTCCCCTTGACACCTGATGAGGGGGGAAAGTACTATTTCCCCAGACCCTATCCATTATCAGCTCTTAAGGGCAGGGCTGTCAAGGGTAAGTGAAATCCATTAATTTGTGTGTTTACATAGTACACTTGAAATTTAGTCAAACATGGGGAATATGAAACTTTTATCCACATAACTAATGAAATAAAGACATAAGACAGAGGCATTTTGCTATGACCAACCTGTCAGATCCTGACCCTATAATCATTCAATATTCACTGTTAATTCATGTTAGGTCCTCAGCTGGATTCACTGGCAAAGAGATGTAACCTATTGAGTACCATAGCTGAGAAGTCTTCTGTGCTTAATGTGCCTAAGAGCAAAATGTTCTATATTGCCCACTAAATTCCATGACATACTCAAGTAACCTAACTTCTAGCACTGGTTTCTTTCCTGCTTTCCTTGGGTCCTTGTCCCAATTTAAAAATCTCTATCACTATAGGGCCACATATAGAAATGCTATCTCCCTGTTACACTTGATTTTGTGCCAATACTATGATTCATTTTATATAGGCAGCTCAATCTAGCACTTTTCTCTCCAGCCTAAAATTTCATCGGCTTTGTTCAGCTCACTGGGTCAAAAATATATTGCCATGTCATTTCTCCACTGGAAAACATACTTACTGTCATTATTTATTTTTATGGAAATCAGGCTTTATCCCTTGCACACCGCTCCTCATCTCCCCCACTAATGTCTCTCTCCATCCCTGCCTAAAATTGTTCTTCAGTCCAATAAACTAATATATTGGAATGGAAAAAATCTGGTTCAGTCTCAAAGATCAATTTATGATAATCTTAAATAAGCCTTGTTTAAACTGAGTCTACTGCAAATTGCATACTTCGGTTTACTCTGTAAGAATACAATTAAACTAAGGCAAAGCTGGTTATGACTCATGTATAATGAAATGAAAACAGAATCATCATTAAACACCAAATAAAGTCATTGATTCCGTGTATTATTCTGTCAGTTTTAATTGAATTGCATTTTCCCCTTTTCAGTTCTTAATTATGCAGTTCATGCTGAATCTTTATTTTTATGCACAGAATGGGATAATGTTTCCTTCCTCCTTACCTTACTGTCTAAAAATATAAGCCTATTGAGAACAGAATAGTTTTTGTTGGTCTTAATTAAAGCAAAACACCTGCTTTTATCCTGGGAGCTGAATGTGTTGCTGTAATGTGAGGTTGTTGCCAAGTGAAGGGACAACAGGGCTGCTTCCTGTTGCACTTCCCTCTCCCCAACCTGTGGTCTCAGCCTCTTTCCAAATTCTATCAGAAGGGGGAAAGCGTGATATCACAAAGAAGATCCAGGGACCTCTCCAGGCTGCTAATGAGCTTGAACGTTGTCTAGAGTCCCAGTGGTCAGCAAACTCATTAGTCAACAGAGCCAAATATCAACAGTAGTACTTCTTCAAAATAGACTCGCCCAGGCCGAAAACCGACTTCTGCGCATGGGCCACGAAGTTTCATTCGCACTGTACGTGCACCCGCACATGGTATTTTGTGAAAGAGCCACACTCAAGGGGCCAAAAAGCCGCATGTGGCTCTCGAGCCGCAGTTTGCCGACCATGGGAGACTGTCAAGTCTAGACAGTACAAAGTAAAGTAGGTACTATTTAGCATGGGGGGTGAGGGGGTTTGGTTAGTGAGATATTAACCAAATTCTAAAAATTCCTTCTTTTCTTCAGTCAACTTGTGAAAGATTTAAAGGCAAAAGCCATATTCTTTCTCTGATATGTGCCACATAACTCAGATTATGTGCAAATGAAAGTGAATAAAGGGACACAGAGTAAGTGTGGAAGCCTATATTTGAAGGGAATCTTGCTACTACAACATAATTCTTTCAGTTCAAAACAAGCAAAGGGAACACAACCTCTACTCTTCTCTCTTCTCATAAGGCTATTGTTAAAGTGCTTCTGCTGGATTCAAGTACACACATTACTCTAATACCAACACCATTTTATTTCTAAGATGTCTTGTCTAGGGGTATCAAATGATAGTGGATAAACAGCAAGGTATTTACTTTGCAACATATGATAAAAGCAAAACTTTGTGTTTTCAGCTATGACAGTGTCCCAACAGAAACCTACACGGTGAAGAAATCTGGGAATTAAGAATCAAGGGATGACCCAGGCTCAGTCTTTTTCTTTTTTTAAAATATTTTTTTATTGATTTCAGAGAGGAAGGGAGAGGGAGAGAGAGATAGAAACATCAATTATGAAAGAGAATCATTGACTGGCTGCCTCCTGCATGCCCCCTACAGGGGATCAAGCCCACAACTCAGGCATATGTCCTTGACCGGAATCGAACCTGGGACACTTCAGTCTGCAGGCCAACACTCTATCCATTGAGCAAAATCAGATAGGGCAAGGCTCAGTCTTTGATGTCCCAATGACATTCAATACGAACTTCGTAAATGAAGACTAAACAATTATCACAGTTTGGAAGCCCAGAGGACCAGGCTCTGAGTCATGGGAAGGGGGAGTGGCTGCCACTTGAACATATCATAAGAGTTGAAAGACAGGCCTTGGGCTAAGAACATCTGATCTCCCCTGAGAAGCTGGCTCTTCCTGGAGTGCCCCCATAACCCTGGTAGATCAGACTCTGTCTCCCAGGCAGCTGCATCGCCAGTGCCCATGCTAATAGAGAAAGCTGTCTTGGAATCAGAAGAGGCACTTATTCTTGTACTCAGTTTACCCATGTTGAAACTCATCTGCCAATATTATATTTTCTTGTATGTTGTGCTTCCAGGCATTCTAATAAGCTTAGTCCAATTCCATCTCCTTTTTTATTCCCAATCTACCTCTTGACAGAAGAGAGAGGAGACGAGAAAATGTCCAAGAAATGAGAAGCGGGGTGTAGGGTGGGCTGAGGAAACTCACATTTATTGAGTTCCTTTTATGTTATAAGCACTGTTTGGTTTTTATACATCAGTGACCAGTTCTGTTTGTTTTTGTTTTTGAGTTTCAACATCAGCAATTATATTTTTCTTTTATTATTATTATCAGTTTACTAGAGGGCCAGTGCACGAAATTCATGCATGGAGCGGGGGGGGGGGGGGGGGATGTCCCTCAGCCTGACCTGCACCCTCTCCAATCTGGGAGCCCTCTAGCAATCTGGGACCTCTGGCTCCTAACCGCTCACCTGCCTGCCTGCCCTAACCACTCTGCCTGCCTGATCCCCCTAACTGCTCTCCCCTGCTGGCCTGGTCACCCCTATTAACTTTTTTTTTTAATCTTATCCCCTTCACACACAATTGTATTTGACTTCCTTATTGGCTTCTCCCTGTCACACAATTTTTCTCTCTCCCTTATGTAACACTTTTTCCTACTGACTCATCATTTATAAACTTTTCTTTCCTCCTTATTTCCTACTTCTGTTCCATCATCCTTCTTCCCATCTTTCTCCTGTCCTCCCTCCCTTCCCACATTCCTTCTTTCTTTATCTTTACCCTTGCCCTCCCTCCCCTTTTCCTTCCTTCCCACCTTAATTTTTTTCTTCACTTCCTCCCTCGGACCTGCTTTGCTCCCTCCCCCATTTCTTCCTTCTTCCTATTCTCCCTTTACACTCTACCAGCTCCCCTTTAAAACTTTTCTTCCCTCCCTCTTTCTCTCTCATCCACATCCTTCTCTACTTACTTCCGCTGTTTTAATATCTATCTACCTGCCTAATTATTCACTATCATTCATATTTTTTTCTTTTCTGACTCCTACTTTTAAAATCTGTACCCAGTACACAACTATACTTGATTTTCATTATAGCTCCTACAGTTCATTCACACATCCTCTTTCCTTCTTTAACTCTGTTCTCTACTGACTCCTTTATAAAATTCTTTCCTCCCTCCTTCCCTTCTTAAAGCTTCAGTTGGGGCGGGGGGTGTTAACCCCCAGCCCAGAGCTCAGCCCCACCCAGGTGTTCACTGCCCCCTTTACCCAGCCTCCCCACCATTGTCCTGCTCCTACTCCCTGCCCGGGACACCCGGCCCAGCGAGGGTGGCCGAGGCCCGTGCAGCCCGGGCACTGCTGCTACAAAGCAGAAGCACCTCCGCCCAGAAGGCCTCAGACTGTCCTCCACTCCGTCCCGGACCCATGGGCTCCTCACCACCAACGGCCACCATGGTCCTCCTCCAGAGTCTGGGCGGGGCTCCCCACTCCGTGCCGCCTGTGCCCCACCCTTTGCTGGGCACACCTGATCCACCCCCCACCAGCGGTCGCCACCCCCTTCCACATGTGGTTTCCTTCCCTTTTCCATTCCTGCATCTTTTTCTTGTTCCCTTTCTGTATTTCTGTTTCTCCTCTCAGCCTGTCTGCATGTAGGCCTGCCTTCCTCTCCCTCTCCTTTCTTATCCCCTCCTATCATATCCTATCCAACCCTGGGCCTTGCAGCTGCCTGAGCAGAGGGCAGGGATGCAGTCTGCTGATCTGGTCATGACGTGATGCTGTAACAGACAAATTTGCATATTCCTCTATTATTAGATTAGACTAGGGTCTCAGTGCATGAATTCATGCACCTTGGAGGGAACTGTGGACCGTGAGTCTGCAGTGGGCACAGGGGCAGGTCTCAGCCCATCCTCCACACCCCACCTGGCCCCTCCCAATGCGACCCCAATCCCCTGTTTGCCAGCAGCCCTGCTCCTGCTGCCACCACTCCCACGTGCTGATGGCGCCAGCCCCGCTCGCATCTGCTGATGGAGCGGAGTAATTGGGGCCAGTGCCACCAGTGGGTGTGAGCAGTGGTTGCTGCCCCGATGGCCCCTCAGGGACAGGGGGAGGTGGAGAAGACCTGAAGGGCGATCGGGGCCAGCTGCCGTCGCTCGCACCGGCTGACGGCGCCATGTGATCGGGCCCAATGCCAGGTGCCAGCAGCAGGTGCAAGCACCAGGTAGGACTTCGGCACATGGGAGCAAACTATTTTCAGTAACCACCAGAGGCTTGCCCTGATGACAGCAACTGGCACCCTGCCTTGGTCTGGTGACCCCACTCACCTGCTCCACCACTCCACCATCCCACCACAGCTGATGCCCACTATGTTCCGCACTCTGCCACCTGCTGCCAACACCTGCCATGTTCCCTGCGTGGCCCTTGGTGGTCAGCGCACATCATAGCAACCAGCTGTTTGGTTGTTCCACCATTCAGTCTACTTGCATATTAGGATTTTATATATATATATATATATATATGTATATATATATATATATATATATATATATATATATATATATATAATAAAAGCCTAAGCGACTGTTACAGTGGAACGACCAGAATGACCGGTCACTATGATGTGCACTGACCACCAGGGGGCAGACACTCAACACAGGAGCTGTCCCCTGGTGGTCAGTGTGCTCCCACAGGGGGAGCACCGCTCAGCCAGAAGCCGGACTCCTGGCTAGCAAGTGCAGTGGAGGTGGCGGGAGCCTCTCCCGCCTCTGCAGCAGTGCTAAGGAGCAGCAAGCCGAGTGGGAAGGAGCAGCGAGCAGGTGGGCAATAAGGAGCAAGGGGTCCCAGACTGCAAGAGGGTGTAGGCCAGGCTGAGGGACACCCCGCCCCTGTGCACGAATTTCATGCACCAGGCCTCTAGTAGATATACAAAAAGCTAATATGCTAAGTGTCTGACTGTATGACTGGTTGCTATGATGCACAGTGACACCAGGGGGCAGACGCTCAATGCAGGAGCTGCCATGATGTGCACTCAGCTTCCCCCGCCACCACCCTGGAGCAATACCCCACCAAATCGCAGCCAACACTGCCGAGACCCTATGGTGCAAAATTCGGCCCTCAGACCAGCCTAGTCCAGCCCTGATACGGTGGCACTGGGTAATGACGTCATGTAGCAATGCCTGGCTTCATCTCCCTAGCAACTAGCCTCCTTGGAGTTTCTTCAGCCCAGGAACACGACTTGCCTTATAGCCAGGTGCAAACATTTTATACCTTAACTAAATGTTTGTGAAGCATTTTCACGTGCCTCATCTCATTTGATCCTCACAGAAGTTCTGGAATAGATAGATAGGAGACTCAGTAGAATCCTATTTTCTTTTCATTAGCTGGAAAATGGAGATTTAGAAAGTTTAGAAACTTGGCCCGACTGAAAAGAAGAAATGGTGGACCTTAAAAATGACTTCAGGTTTTCTCACTGCACAGAATATAGTAAAAAAAAAAAAAAAAAAAGAATATAGTCAAACACTGCTGCAGTTAAATATTTTACCCTTTGTTCTCCCTGCATGATCCACAATAATAATCTGCTTTGTGCTGCTATTTACTGCTGTGTTGCTGACAATTACCTGGAAGAGAAGTTGGGGTGCTTCACTAAGCTGGAAAAAGTTTATCTAAATCAGAAAGGAGGTCTAATTAAGCAAATTTATTCTATATATATAAAAGGATAAGTTGACTCACGCATGCACAATACATATAAAACTCTCAGTGGCACCAATCACACGCATGTGTTTTGATCTGCCATTGTTGATCCTGAATTTGGTTGACACTTCTATTATAGAGAAAGGAAGAATAGTGATATTAAAATATTCCTTCTAATTAATTTACTTTCAATGTTCACGAATTCATGCACTGGAACTCTAGAAGCCTATCTAATAAAAGAGAAACAGGGTAATTAGCCGTACATCCGCTATCCTTCCCATTGGCTAATCAGGGCGATATGCAAATTAACTGCCAGCCAAGATGGCGGCTGGCAGCCATGCACTGAAGCGAACAGGGAGGCTTGCTTGCTCCAGTGACGGCGGACTCCAACGTTCCCCGCATGACTTGCCGGCCTCTCAGCTGCAACTCTAAGCAACTATGTTGCAAATATAGAAGCTAAACAAAACCCCAGAAACCTGCTTTAGTCAGCCGGGCTTCAGCCAGCCGGACCGCAACATTGTATCAAATACAGAAGGTAAACAAAGGCCAGAAACCTGCTTTCAGCAGGCGAGGCCTCAGAGCTAAAGCTGGCCCAGAATAAAAAGAAAAAGAAAAAAAGGAGCAGTTGGGAGCTTCAGTCACCCACCAGCCTGAAAACAGCCCTCAGCCCCTCAGCCAGACTGGCCAGGCACCCCAGTGGGGACCCCCACCCTGATCCAGGACACCCTTCAGGGCAAACCAGCCAGCCCCCACCCATGCACCAGGCCTCTATTCTATATAGTAAAAGGGTAATATGCCTCCCAGCACCAAGATCAGCGGAGGCGTGATGCCTCCCGGCACCGGGATCAGCGTGACAGGGGGCAGCACCAAAACCCCCTGATCGCACTGTGGCTCTGTGTGTGACAAGGGGGCAGGACCACAACCTCCCTATCTGCCCTGCTCTGTTCATGACAGGGGAAGGCGCCCCAACCCCCTGATCAGCCCTGCTCTGTGCCTGATAGGGGGGAGCTCCCCAACCCCCTGATCGCCCTGCGGCTCTGTGTGTGACAGGGTGCAGCACCCTAACCCCCTGATCGGCCCTGCTCTGTGTGTGACAGGGTGCAGCGCCCCAACCCCCTGATGGGCCCTGCTCTGTGGGTGACAGGGTGCGGCGCCCCAACTCCCCCCCCCCCCGCCATGGGCCCTGCTCTGTGTGTGACGGGGTAGAGCCATAACCTCCCCATTGGCCCTGCCCTGAGTGTGACAGTGGCAGCGCCCCAACCCCCTGATTGGCCCTGCTCTGTGGGTGATAGAGGGCGGCGCCCCCAACCCCCTGATCCGCCCTGCTCTGTGTGTGACAGGGGGCGGTGCCCCAACTTCCCTATCGGCCCTACTCTGTGAGTGACAGGGGGGAGGTCCTCAACCCCCTGATGGGCCCTGCTCTGTGCGTGACAGGGGGGAGCTCCCAACCCCCTGATGGGCCCTGCTCTGTGCGTGACAGGGGGGAGCTCCTCAACCCCCTGATCAGCCCTGCTCTGTGTGTGACAGGGTACAGAGCTTCAACCCCCCTGATGGGCCCTGCTCTGTGTGTGACAGGGGGCAGTGCCCCAACTCCCCTATCGGCCCTACTCTGTGCGTGACAGGGGGGAGCTCCTCAACCCCCTGATCAGCCCTGCTCTGTATGTGACAGGGGGGAGCTCCTCAACCCCCTGATCGGCCCTGCTCTGTGCGTGACAGGGTATGGAGCCCCAACTCCCCTCATGGGCCCTCCTCTATGCATGACAGGGGGCAACGCCCCAACCCCCTGATCGGCCCTGCTCTGTGCATGACAGGGGGCAGCGCCCCTCCTCCCCAATCGGCCCTGCTCTGAGCCCGGCCAGGGGCTGCACCTAGGGATTGGGCCTGCCCTCTGCCACCTGGGAGCAGGCCTAAGCCAGCAGGTCATTATCTCCTGAGGGGTCCCAGACTGCGAGAGGGCACAGGATGGGCTGAGGGACCCCCTGTCCCCCCGAGTGCACAAATTTTTGTGCACCGGGCCTCTAGTCTATATATAAAAGGCTAATATGCAAAGTGTCCTCTTGGGAGTTCGACTGGAAGATCGGGAGTTCGAGCACTCACTATGATATGCGCTGATCACCAGAGGAAGGCACAGGGAAAGAAGGCCTCAGCCGGCAGTTGGAAGGCCCTGATCATCCCTGATCACCGGCCAGTCCTAGGGACCCTACCTGTGCATGAATTTTGTGCACCAGGCCTCTAGTCCTATCTAATAAAGAGGGAATATGCTAACTGACCCTCACACCATCACAAAGATGGCGATACCCACAGCCGATAAGGAGGGAATATGCTAATTGACTGCCCCGCCCTCAAAGATGGTGGTGCCCACATCCAATATGGAGGGATTAAGCTAATTGACTGCTGCGCCCTCAAAGATGGCACTGACTACAGCCAATAAGGAGGGAATATGCTAATTGACTGCCACACACTCAAAGATGGCGGCACCCACAGCCAATAAGGAGGGAATAAGCTAATTGACTGCCATGCCCTCAAAGATGGTGGCTCCCACAGCCACAAGATGGCCAGAAAGGGAGGGCAGCTGTGGGCAATCAGGCCAACAAGGGAGGGCAGTTGGGGGTGACCAGGCCTGCAGTGGAGAGCAGTTAGGGGTGACCGGGCTGGCAGGGGAGGGCAGTTAGGGGAGACAAGGCCAGCAGGGGAGGACAGTTGGGGGTGACCAGGCCTGCAGGGGAGGGAAGTTAGGGGTGACTAGGCTGGCAGGGGGGTTAGTGAGGGACGACCAAACAACCAAGCAGCAGGCTGCGTGGGGCAACCTGGCCGGTAGGGGGTTAGTGAGGGGCGACCAAACAACTGAGCAGCAGGCTGCGTGGGGCAGCCAGGCCTGCAGGGGAGGGCAGTTAGGGGCAACCGGGATGGCAGGGGAGCAGTTAGGCATCGATCAGGCTGGCTGGGAAGTGGTTAGGGGGTGATCAGGCTGGCAGGCAGAAGCGGTTAGGGGCAATCAGGCAGGCAGGCAGGCCAGTGGTTGGGAGCCAGCAGTCCTGGATTGTGAGAGAGATGTCCCACTGCCAGTTTAGGCCTACACCGGCATTTGGACATCCCTCGAGGGGTCCCAGATTGGAGAGGGTGCAGGCTGGGCTGAGGGACAAGCCTCCCTCAGTGCACGAATTTCATGCACCAGGCCTCTAGTAAGGCTATAGTAATTAAGGCAGTATGTTATTTGAACAAGGAATAGAATATAGAAAGAGACTGAAATAGACATGACTACTTGGTATATTAACTTGATATCTGAAATGAGTGGCAAAAAAAAAATGGTATTGAAAGAAATGATTGGAGACAATTGGAGATTCTTTGGGAAAAGAATAAAGTTAGCTCTGGCCGATGTGGCTCATCCCGGGCAATAAAAGGTTGCCAATTTACTTCTCAGTGAGGACACATGCCTGGGTTGCCAGTTTGATCCCCAGTTGGGAGCATGTAGGAGGCAACCAAGCAATGTTTCACTCTCACATTGATATGTCTCTCTCTCTCTCTCTCTCTCTCTCTTTCTTCCCCCTCCTCCATTCCCTTTCTCTAAAAATCAATAAAATTTTATTTTAAATTAAAAAAGCGAATGAAGTTAGATCCCTTCCTCATACCATTAAGCAAAAACTAATTTCAAATAGATTAAACATCTAAACAGAAAAGCCCTGGAAGGAAACATAGAAAATTATAATCTTTGAGAGGAGAAGGCCTTTCTTAATCAAGTCATAAAGCCTAGAACTTGTAAAGAAAATGACTAAAATTTGGATTACAAATAAAAATATGTATATGGCAAAAAAACATAAATAAAACTAAAAGATAAATGATGGATCGAAAAAAACATACTTGCCAGGTATATAAAAGACAAAGGGTTAAAAGTTTCTATAAATCAATAAAAAAGATATAATTGAGTAGAAAATACACAAATGGTTCAAACAGAAAATGATTCACTAAAATCAAAATATGTACAATACACAATAAAAATTGAAAAGATGATTTATAACTATATCAATAAAAATTTCAAGTAAAAATGAATAAAAAGAAAAGATGCTTAATTTTTTTAATCACTAAGGAAATGAGATAAGTCATTTGTTAACTTTCACCTACAAAGTTGGTAAAATTTTGTTATTTATAATATTCAAGAGGACATGTCAATCATAACACCAGGGGTTTCACAAAGTGGCAAATGAAAATTCACATTGTTGTTGCGGGAATAAATTGTTACAACTTTTTGAACAACAAATTGGCAATATCTATTAAAATTATTAAAGCCTCACATTCTATTACTTGGATGTTTCTCTTCCTGGAATCTACATTCCATAAATACTACCTTGTGCACACAGTTGTATGTCCTAGGCAGTTTTGTTTAAAACAGAACAAAAAAACAAATACAAATGGCCTAACAATCCATCAACTGGGGAATATGGGTGGGCAGAGACAAAGTGATTCATCTGAAAGGGGGTTTAAATTTTTAAAAATTAAAATAGAAATAAATAAAAAATAACGTGACATAATCAAGCTATTGCTTTAAAACTACACTTCATCAATAATGAAATATTTTATAGTCATTGAAAGTGATGCTTTAGAATATTCACCTAAAGATGAAAAGGTCCATAGTATACTGATCAGAACGAGGTTATTTTATCATAGGACTCACATCAACATATTAACAATGGATATCTCTGGGTGGAATAAGGTGTTTCAAGGTAATTTAATTTATTCTTTTTATGTGTATTGTCCAATTTCTCAATAATCACAACCAATTTCTACAGCTAGGGAAATAAAAATTTAACAAGAAAAATGAAATGGAGTGCTGGGAGAAGAATTCCTGAACTAAGGTAGAGTGCTTTATTTTCTTTCTTCCCAAACCCTAAGCACCTAAAATGAAATACTTTATATTTATTTTATACATCTAAGTACAAAATGTTTTAATTTTGCCTCCAAAGCATCCATAATACCATACACACTCTGTTAATGCCTTATTTTATATTTATTTTTATTTGGGGGGGGGAGGGAGCTGTTGGAATTTGTATGGCAGGATCTATGAAGTCTATGTTCTGCTGTCAATCATAACACCAGGGGTTTCATAAAGTGGCATGAATGAAATGTGCTAATCCTGACCTAGGGATACAATCATTCTGCAAAACATTTTTATTTTTAAACTAAAGAATGAATATATGTTTCAGCTACTGTATATAAAAATAGTTTTCAATATGAAAGCTCAGCTGCAATGGGAAGAGAATATAATGCATTTTAAGAAAAATTATTTAAAGTTATAAGCTTGTGTGGCCATCCATTAAACTCCTAAAAATTGTGATCATCCATGGGTTTCTCTGTGAATGGGTCTTTTATTCCAGGGACTTGGCACAGTGAAAGATGCTCTGCATTGTTCTGACATCACACCAGGGTGAAAACACAGTTCTGTTGACATCAATACAATGCACTACAATAAAATTTCATATCCTCGGTAGGTGTTCTGAAAGGCCCTCTTTGGTGGAAATGCTTTTTTTTTTAATTTCAGGAAAATATGTGCAATAAATAGAATACAAAAGCATTTCGATTTCCTAGGAAAAAACAGTCACCTTAAGAATGTGACAGTAACATTAAGCATACAAATAGCAAGAAATTTCAAAGAGATCATATAAAACACTTTTCCTGTGTCACAGTTCATTATGCAGACTCCATACACCTTAGTATAATGCAGTATACTAAGAAAATTAGCTTATTAGGAAACTGGCTCATAATAAACCTCAACATATCTAGAGAAACTTAATTTTGATGGGGACATGGTTTTATCTCTCATTCTGCTCTGTGTTTTCCTGCCTCCTGGTCTTATTCAAAATTACCTTTATTTGAATTCTTATAAACTTGTTATTTGTGGACTTCATGGCTCCTCCATCAAATTCCAGAAACTAGAATATTATTAGATGTAGGTGTGGATGGTAATATAGATAATGTGGAATGAAATTAAACCAGTGGGAAACCAGATAAGTAAGGAACAGATGCAAAGCTCGGACTCCAGTGGGTCTTGGATCCTGACTATTCAAGTGTAAGAAGAGCTCAGAATCTTGTTACATGCAGCTTGACTCTGAAACTGGAGAGGCACAAAGGAAGCTACTCGCCAAAATCAATTCATCTCAGCCCTATATATAGTGGCCATCTATGGCCCACACATTGTACAAAACAGTAACTCCAAAAGAATTATGGGAATTAGAGAACTTAATCATTTGATCCCTTAATTATATATTATTTATACATAGATAAAGAGACTAATTTAAAACATTCATTCACTCTCTAATTGATATGAGCTCCACTGTATACAAGTGTCAAAATGAGTGATTTAGGGTTCTACATGTTGCATCTATATGCTGTATATATCTATTCTTATATGAGCATATTCGTATAGTACTATATTTAATGGCAATTCTGTTCAAAAACATGTAGAACATCCAAAATAAAGGCATGGGTAAGAATGAGACCAGTCATTAATGAAATCATTATCTTGAAGGCAATTTGAGTTTTAATTTGATTATATACATGACTATCAGAGAAGAGGATGTAAGAATTATTTTTAATTTTTACATTTTCATGATGTCTTTATTCTTCTGTAAATTATTTATAAACTGTTCCCAAAGTTTTCTTGTATGTGTTGTGCTCCACACTTGTTTTGGGTAGTTGTGGCATAAGGTATTGGTTTCCTATCAAATATCCATTACTCCCTTCTTCTTTACTAAAGAAATGTCTTTGTTAGTTGGGAAAGGTTGGGCTAAAGTGAAGAATCATGAAAGCAGATTAAGATTATACAGGTAAACTGAGGATAGGGAAAGAAAAAGACTGCCTGCTAGGCCAATGGAATTCTTAAAATAACAGAATTTATACCTAAAAGAATACTTAGACATTAGCTAACCACAGAAACATTAACTCACAATATTGAAAATTATTTTACAAGTAATATTTCCCATTGAACATGATGGTTCTTTTTAAAACATCTTTGGAAGCTGCCCAGTGGCATGGCTCAGTGGTTGAGCATCAACCTATGAACCAGGAGGTCAACCTAGTCAGAGCATTTGTCTGGGTTGCGGGCTCATGCAGGAGGCAGCTGATCAATGAATCTCTATCATAGTTGATGTTTCTATCTTTCTTTCCCTTTCCCTTCCCCTCTGAAAGCAATAAAAATATTTTTTTAAAACATCTTTGGAAGCTACTATCTAAGTAAGCTCTGTTTCAATAAACCCTTCAAATGAGGATGGAGCCAATAACTGGCAACCAATTCCTTTTTAAAACACTTTTAATTCTTGGAAATTCTTCATCAAATAGAACTAAAATAAGCATTCTAATACAACTTACCCTTTTTCCTCTCTGGAACTACATAGAAAAAGGAATTTAACAAATTTCCAATGTATAAATCTTCAACATTTTATTCACTTTTATTAATTTACTAGAGGCCCGGTGCACAAAAATTTGTGCACTGGGCGGGGGGGGGGGGGGGGGGGGGGGGCAGCCGGGCCAGTGCCCTCTCGCAGTCTGGGACCCCTCGGGAGATAACGACCTGCTGGCTTAGGCCTGCTCCCGGGTGGCAGAGGGCACATCCAATCCCTAGGTGCAGCCCCTGGTCAGGCTCATAGCAGGGCCGACTGGGGAGTTGAGGCGCCGCCCCGTCATGCACAGAGCAGGGCGGATCGGGAGGTTGCGATGCCACCCTCAGTCACGCTCAGGGTAGGGTCGATTGGGGGGTTGGGGCACCGCCCCCTGTCACACTCAAGGCAGGGTCGATGGGGAGGTTGCAGCGCCACCCCCTGTCATGCACAGAGCAGGGCCGATCAGGGGGTTGAGGCGCTGCTCCCTGTCACGCACAGAGCAGGGCCCATCAGGGGTGTTGGGGCTCCGTACCCTGTCACGCACAGAGCAGGGCCAATCAGGGGTTTGGTGCGCTGCACCCTGTCAAACACAGAGCTGCAGGGCAATCAGGGGATTGGGGAGCTCCCCCCTATCAGGCACAGAGCAGGGCTGATCAGGGGGTTGGGGCGCCTTCCCCTATCACGAACAGAGCAGGGCGGATAGGGAGGTTGTGGCCCCGCCCCCTGTCACACACAGAGCCGCAGGGCGATCAGGGGGTTTGGGCGCTGCCCCCTGTCACGCTGATCCCGGTGCCGGGAGCCTCGCTGCTCTGCTGATCCCGGTGCTGGGAGGCATATTACCCTTTTACTATATAGGATAGAGGCCTGGTGCAAGGGTGGGGGCTGGCTGGTTTGCCCTGAAGGGTGTCCTGGATCAGGGTGGGGGTCCCCACTGGGGTGCCTGGCCAGGCTGGGTGAGGGTCTGAGGGCTGTTTTCCAGAAGCCAGTGACTAAAGCTTCCAACTGCTCCTTGTTTTCTTTTTTTTTTTTATTCTGGGCCAGCTTTAGCTCTGAGGCCTCGCCACTGAAAACATCGATACAATGTTGCTAAAGTTCGGCTGAATGAAAGCTGGTCTCTGGGGTTTTGTTTACCTTCTTATTTGCAACATAGTACATAGTTACTTAGAGTTGTAGCTCAGAGGCCAGCAAGTGAGGCGGGGAATGTTTGAGTCTGCAGCAAGCAAGCCTCATGTTCGCTTCCAGCTGCCTGGCTGCCGGCCGCCATCTTGGCTGACAGTTAATTTGCATATACTCACTGATTAGCCAATGAAAAAGGTAGCGGTCGTACGCCAATTACCATGTTTCTCTTTTATTAGTGTAGATAACTCCCACTTATTCATTCTTATTTCAAAAACTACTTGAATACATTTTTATGTAGAAATTATAGTTTATACAAATAAAGAACCCCTTGACTTTCCCTAAATCCCACAGAGGGAACCATTATCAGATTGTTATGAATTATTCCGAATTTTTATTTCTTTATGCACATAGGGAATGACCTATATTATTTTGTGGGGGTTTTCCATAAATTATAATACATATATACTATATTCAACATGCCTTTTTATCCCTTAACTAGCGGCCTGGTCCACAAAATTCATGCATGCATGGAGTCCCTAGGCCTGACTAGTGATCAGGGCCAATCGGGGCCTTCTGGCTGCCAACTGAGGCCTTCCTGCCAGCTGCCAGATGCTGGCCAGGGCCTTTCCTCCCAGGGCCCCTCCCCCCAGCCAACCCCACTTTCCGCTGGCTGCTGGCTGCCAGCCAGGGCCTGCCCGATGGGAGGAGGGACCACTTAAGGTTGTCCAGTGTGGGGAGGGACCAAGGGAGGCTGGTCAGCCACGGAAGGTTGGCTGTGGGAGCACACTGACCACAGGGGGCAGCTCCTGCATTGAGCGCCTGCACCCTGGTGGTCAGTGAGTGTCACAGCAACCAGTCGTTCCGCTCATTCTGGTCATTCTGGCATTCCAGTCGCTTAGGCTTTTATATTATAGATAAATTTTGCATGTCAAATCTGTAGATCTGCTTCTTTCATTTTAACTGCTGCATGGTATTCCATAATTGTACCAAAGATACAACATATGATTAAACCCAATTTGGGGCAATTAATAAAATTGTCAATGTAAATACCCTTATAAATTTCTTTGTATATGTACCTTTGTGTGTATGCACATATGTACAAAATTTCTCTAAATTACCTACAAGCAAATGAGTATTTATAAAAATCAATCATTCCAAATTGTTATGCAACATAAGCTTACCATTTCATACCCAGTAACAAATTATGAGAATTTCCATTTCCTAACATTCTTACCAGTACTAGACACTATCAGTATTTGTATCTTTTCCCAATCTGAAACATTTACTTTTTTGAAGTTACATGCAATATCTCTAAAATGTTTTATTCCAAGCCTAGCCCTGTAGTTCCTTCAATCCTACCTTTACAGGTCATGGTTTTCAGACCTGTCACTATCCCAGCTTGCTTCCTGGAGATACTTCCATTTGTCACTGTCATTCTTCAAATGTATTTCCAAGAACTGATTATAATGGTACAACTGAACTTTGACCTGGCCTGTGTACAAAATAGGACTACTACCTATCTTCTTCTGAACTGGTAGGTCTTTATATTTTGTGAGTCACTGTCCTCATTAAGAATCTAATAAAAGTTATAAATGCTTTCTCAAAAAAAAAAAGTACACATACATGCAATTCACACAATGTCAGAGGTTCTATGAACCATAGACCTGAGGTTAATCAGTTATTGATGCAGCACCAAATCAGTTACATCTTAGTAGCCACATCACATTATTGTTGGTTCACATCGAGTTTGCAATGAACTATATCTCTAGTCTGATTCACATATTTTTAACTACTGGAAAATCACATCTTTGTCAGCCTATTATTTTATGCTTTTTTGAACCAAGGTGCTGAGGAACTGCATTATTCTCTTAATATTGCATGTTTTCACTTTCTATCTATTCCATCAGCCCATTGAGCTCTCTGTGAACTGTAAGTGTGCTGCCCCCTAATTTATGAATATCTTCATGCATCTCAAGGGAAAAGTATTAAGTAGGAGGGTAATAACATGCCATACAGCTTCTTTTCAGAAGCTTTTATTTTTCTTTCAACATGTATTTTTGAGTGCCCACTGTGGACAGTCTCTAAAGTAACAAGCTGTGACCTAACACACACTGTCCTCCCCAGAAAGACTTCATGCACCAATCTATCGATATCTTACTGAAATCCAGAGATACTTGATGCATAGTATCCCATAGCCTACCAATGAGTAACCTAAACATCAAAATAGGAACTGATATTAGTTTTCATTGACCTGATTTGTTTGTCTGTTCTTTCAAAAGATTAGTGAGCACACTCCAGGTAAGAGGTGCTGTCCTAGTGCTGGGACCACAGGTGCACATCACAGAATGATGCCTCACTTCATAGCATGCAGTTCGGTGACGGATTGCAATGCTCATGCTGGCTCCAAGTCATCCCCTCAGCCCATGCTGAGTGTTTGAAAAGTTCTACCGAATAACCCATGCTAAAACTGTGCCCACTAAACTAAACAAAAGTTTGGGATATTACTTATCTTTCCAAACTTAAATAGCTAATTAGTGATTAAGTTTGGCATTGTTTGATCAAAAGTACAAGTAGTAAAATGATCAAAATGGTGTCTAAGAAAACATTCAATCATCTTTTTTTATAAATAAAGCCAAGCAAGAAAATAGAGGACAGCAAGAATACTGCAACAAACTCAGAACACTGAAAGTAGTGTAATCTAATCCATTGAACATAAAGATAATGTTCACTTAAGGAAATTCATAATGTTCTCTCTAATAGTATTTGCAAATGCACTGTTATCACCAGAGGCTTAAATCCTACATGCACATCTCAAAAGGGAAATCCAGGTGCTAAATCTCTGAGTCTCTGGCAATTGAGCTTAAATGTTTCACCACTTCATCATGCCATCCACAACTACCCTCTATTCCTGGATTTGCAGGTCTCTCACAAATGCAAAGTATCCTAAGTGTTGCTTCTTCAAAGAGGTAACATACAATTAATAATTCCACTGGGAAAACGAAGTTTAGTCTGGTTAGTGTCAATGAGGAAAATAAATAGTTTTCATTTGAATAGTTACAAATTCCAATTTCAGTAGAGTCCATATTATAATGTGACTCATTCTCCAGTCACTTTTCAAAAACCTACACACAATGACACTTACTGCACTTAATATCTAAAATCACAAAAGAAGAATATTAATTTGGGATTAATATGGTTTTAAACCCATGTATTCATGGCCTTAATCAGGACGGTAATATAAAAAATTTGTGAAGTGCAATGTTAAATTAACATGAGTAGTTCTTTTGTTCCATGGAACAGAAAAGTGATTTCCTACATAAGCTTACAGACAAAATTAAACATATATTTCATTTCACTTTCAAGAATATTCTTTTGAGCGCATCTGATACAACTGTGGGAAAAGCAAGTGACAGCTAACAGTCAAATGAAAACTACTGGTTCTTTATAAGCTACTCTGTGGCTTTTCAAACTCTTTCTCTCTCTCCATCACATCCCTCCTGTGTTTTGATATTTTTCAATTAGAAATTAGTGTTTTACTGGAAAAATAATATCTCTACAAGTTAAAAAATATCCAAATTAATGAGAATTTCTTTCATTGCTTTCTAGTTAGCCAGGCCTTTCTATTGACTCTTGCTCTGTGTTTCTGAGAGAAGCTGTTACTAGATGAACACTACATAGTTATAACTGCAAATTATATTTTTAAAGAAACTCAAACTATTTCTACATCTCAGACAAAAATTATTACTCAGCATGGGAGCCAGAATTCTGAAGAAGATCATCACACTGTGAGCTTTTGATTACACAGATTTAATAGAAATTATTCATAGCACACATCATAAAGAAGAAAAATACATATTTGTTAAATCATCTATTTACATAAATATAATATATAAATACACACATATATTTTTGCATATACCAAATATATGAATATATTATAAAGATATATTTATTTAATGGCCATATTTTATAAAGAGAACTAGCCTGTAATTCATAAGTAAAACTGCTCATCACCCATCTATTTAACATAAGCTTACTCTATGAAACAGCAGGGGAACTATATTCCAATAATTATAATATTTTGCTTTTGACTTTGTTCAGATGGGAATTTTCTTTTGCACAGAGAGCAAAGTGTTTTTCTATTACTTTTGCATATTTATTGTTCTGAGTCTTTAAACATTACCGATTAGCAAAGGAGGAAATATTTAAAACATTTGCAATTCTCCTTTCCCTTCTTCTAGACCAGTGGTTCTCAACCTTCTGGCCCTTTAAATACAGTTCCTCATGTTGTGACCCAACCATAAAATTATTTTCGTTGCTACTTCATAACTGTAATGTTGCTACTGTTATGAATCGTAATGTAAATATCTGATATGCAGGATGGTCTTAGGCGACCCCTGTGAAAGGGTCGTTCGACCGCCAAAGGGGTCGCGACCCACAGGTTGAGAACCACTGTTCTAGACAAATTAACCTTCCCTGAAGTAACAGGAAAAAATAAAATTGTTAATTTTGTAACTCAGGATAACATTCTAATTCTCCTCTAGTTTCACTGCTTTCTGTTCTTCCTTTTCCAACATCATAGTTAGCATTAGCTACTACACACAAGGATCAGCATAAGGATCCATCTTAAGCAAAATTATGAAACTGGCAATCATGTTTTCACTTTGGAAAACATGTGAGTAAGCCAAAGCTTGATAAGCCAGGCAGCTGTTAAAACTAAAACATCAAGCATGGAGGATATCAATGGTTTCATTCACTGGGAGAAATAGGGACAAGAACAAACCCTAAGGAGGTAAAGAATCACATGAAGGGTGGCCCCCGAAAGGTGTGGTCAACAGGCTCAAGTCAACATCAAAGAAGCAGAGGTCATAGATATTCAAAGCCCAGGGAAGATAGGTTTTGGACGGGGGGGGGGGGGGGGGGGGGGGTCCCTGCCCCCTGGGGGTCCCTCGTGTCAGCTCTGCCAGGGCAGACTCCATCAGGGCACTTAGTGAGGCTGTAACACAGTCAGTCTTTCCTTTCATCTTGAGCACCTCTGAGTGTGACTGAGAACTCATCCCTAGGTGTGGAGAATCCACAACTTTGTGACTTACACTCTGACAGTATAACCCCATTAATCAATATATCAGTGATTTCTGCTTCATCCACTAGGGCCAAGGCCCTCTCTTCCCTCTACCCTGTCTCTCCTGAATATGATGTATCACAAGTTTGAGGATCTCCTAAGCCCACACTGATTCTCTCCAGAAACTTCTCTTTCTTTTTAACTTAATAGGTCTATGCTTGATTATAATATCTAGCCCAGGGGTTCTCAACCTGTGGGTCGCGACCCCTTTGGCGGTCGAACGACCCTTTCACAGGGGTCGCCTAAGACCATCCTGCACATCAGATATTTACATTATGATTCATAACAGTAGCAACATTACAGTTACGAAGTAGCAATGAAAATAATTTTATGGTTGGGTCACAACACAAGGAACTATATTTAAAGGGCCCAGAAGGTTGAGAACCACTGATCTAGCCAGTAAGAGCCACTGTTTAATCATGATGTATTTAAGACTCCCCCATCCTTGCTCCTCCCTATTTATCTCTCCATAAAAATCCCTAAATTCAAGGCTTTGTGATCTAATTATATAAATCTAAAGTTCTGCAAATTCTTTTTCTTAATATAAGTTGTTTACATTTCATTTCCAAATGCCAGAAAATGGGCTGTCTATGTTTCACTTCAAATGCTAGATTAAATTCTTTCCATCTGAAGTACCTTTTTTGTTTCCTAAAGCATCAAAATTAAAGGATATAATGTATGTACAGAGGCAAAGATCTCATTCTCAAATATTTTAATCACTTAAAAGTTTGTAATTTTTTCCCATTTTCTCTTTCTCCTATTCCCTGGCATACCCTTTTTAGCCTAGTCTTCCTATACTCTCCTATGCCAGAAATCCATGGGCAAGACAACTCCAGCACTGCTTCCGATGCAAACTCAAGTAAATGCATGGTCACAAGCAGTATGCTAGACACTGAAGACTTGGCCACTGTCTTCTACAGCATTTTCTAAATGGGAACCCAAGTGAAATTTTAAAAATCTTATCTCTCTGGGCATTGAACAACATGGCAGTATTACAATCAATTATTATTTGTGTCTAAATTAGATTGAATATGCTCTAGAGTAAAGAAGATGCCCTTCCCAATCAATACAATATCTGTTACACTATAGAAGCTTATGAAATAAACAGTGATTGCCCTTACTCTTCTGAGACCTAATTCATCTATACTTTTGCATATAATTTTACTTAATTTCAAATAGTATTGATTTAAGATTAGTTAATGTAGTCTGTGGGATAAAAAGTGTGAAGGGGGGGACAGAGCAAATTAGCAGTCAGAGACCTGTGAGAAAAGAGTATTCAAGAATTAAGAGAATATTATTATCTTTGGTAAAGGGTGATTAGGTAGACAGACAGGAAATAGAAAGAAGAATCTGCTGAGATGTGTGGCGATCCAGATTCCCCTTTGGGAGCTATGTAACCCCAAAATGCATATTTTTAAAAATACTTTTTGTTGATTTCAGAGAGGAAGGGAGAAAGAGAGAGAAACATCAATGATGAGAGAAAATCATTGATTGGCTGCCTCCTGCATTTCCCTTCCCTCCTCCCCGCCAAACCGGGGATCATTGAGCCTGAGACCCAGGCATGTGCCTTGACTGGGAATTAAACCATAACCTCTTGGTTCCTAGGTCTGCACTCCACCACTGAGACATGCAAGCTGGGCCAAGATGCGTATTTTTTGACATTTGCTTTGAAATAGCCTTCTGGAAATATACTGGAATCCAACCTTATATTTGAAGCTACCCTCTGCTTATATAATTTTAAATCCCAAAGAGGCATACCTCAGAGATACTGCAAGTTCAAATCCAAACCACCATAATAAAGTGAGTATTGCAATAAAGCGAGTCATAATCTTTTTGCTGGTGGAAGGTCTTGCCTTCAATTTGTAACACACACACACACACACAAAAGCAACATCTGTGAAGCATAATAAAGCAACACCCATCAAAATGAGGTTAGGCTTACATTTATTATTCTTCCTTCAATATTTTCACTTCCCCACAGTAAAAGAAGTGATACAAGAATCTGGCCATTGACTGCAAATCATTTCGGGGAATTCCTCAATATCCTCACCCCAATATTTTAACAAGCAATGAAAAAGTTAATCAATGGTAGGGTTAATAGTTTTATTCCAAAACATCTAAAATATCTCCTATTATTCAACAGTCCCTTTCTTTCTCTCCTCCTCTCCCTCTGTCCCACTTGAAAAGATCTTACTGAAAATGCAAGACAAAGTGACAATTGTATTTCTGAGGGGAAAGCCAAAGTCCTAGAGATGCTTATGTCAGGCTGTAGGGTCTGTATTTACAACTCCTCCAACTTTATTATTTATATTTGTTCTCAAGCAGAGAGAACAGTGGATAGAAAGTGGTGAGAACTACTTCCATTGCCAACCCAGTTATTGCCCCATGGAATAGAAATTATAGTCCTATACTCTCAAATAAGAAGCTCTAAAGAACATAGAGAACAAGAAAGCGGGGTACGGGGGACAGCCTAGTGTCAGAGGCTGAATGGCAACTTGGCCCTCTGTTGCTGCCCCTGAGGTGGTGGTAAGCAGGTGACCCCAGCTGACACCTGCCTGGAACATGTTCACTCTGCCACTCACTGCATCATTCTATGCTCAAGTAAAATGGGAATAAAGAGAACCTACTGCCCATGGTGATGGTGAGGATGAAATGAGCTGGCATACATAAGCTCTCAGAAAAAGGCCCAGCACACAATAAGCCCTCATTAAATCATTTTCTGAGAAATACAATACGGTCTACAAGATGTCCTAGGACATAATATTTACAAAGGGTTTGAAAATGACTTCTCAAAGTTTTGGGGTAGGAGAAGAGTTGTATGAGGAAAACAGTGTTCTTTATCTTCTCAAAATACAGAACTTTTTATTAGGCCTAGCAAACGGGGAAGGGAGCAATTTTGTGTTTGTTTTCGTTTATTTGCATTTTTTTAACCAAACAGAAGAAAGACTCTAATTCCAGTCTTACAGGTAAATCAGCTCCTTCTCACTGCAGAACCCGAGTTGGAGTATAACATCTTGTCCGTTGTCTTCCTATTCTTTCCATGACAAGTCAATATCGCCTGCCCCACAAGGCCTGACTTAATGGCCTGCGTCGGCAGCGCGTTGTATGATTCATTTGCTGTACAGGACAGTCAGTCATCATTCTCATAAACATCTGCAGTCTCTGCTCATCTCTGTGGAAGTGCTCCTATGACATGCCCTCATTGCCCTGCTAAGCAGCAGTCTGTGTGCTCTGTCAGGACACCACCTAGCCCTGGTCATCTCTGTGCTGACTCCAGCAGGGAAATTAAAGCCCCTGAAGTGGGAAGGTAATGGTTCACTCTGTGGTCAGGTAGGCAGGGACCTGAAAGACCAAAACATGTTTTAGAATAAACAGTGTGAAGGGGGGACAGAGCAAATTAGCAGTCAGAGCCTTTTGAGAAAAGAGTATGCAAGAATTAAGAGAATATTATTATCTTTGGTAAAGGGTGATTAGGTAGACAGATGGGAAATAGAAGAATCTGCTGAGGTGTGGGGATCCAGATTCCCCTTTGGGAGCTATGTAACCTCAAGCAATGCTTCTCACTTCTCTGAGTCTATTTTTCATATGCAAAAATAATAATGGTCAATAATTGTATAACATTTACTATGTGGCAGGCCCGGTTCTAACTGCTTTAAATGTGTCAAATCAGTCCATCCTTACAACAACCTGCTGAGGTAGGTTCTAAAAATGTAGTCTTCATCATAACCCACTGTACAAAAGAGAAAACTGAGGAACAGAGATTAGGTAACTTGCACAAAGTCACCCACCTACAAAGCAGAAGACTCCTATTTGGGCAGCCTTGCTCCAGGACCCAAGGGCTCAGTCATTATGCGATACTTCCTATCTGAGAAAGCAGAGAACTGCACCTCATCTGTGTCTCCAACTTTTGTTGAGATGGACAAAAAGACACATGTTTTTGTTTCTTTCCTTTCCAGTGCTTCATAAACCAATACTGTGCTAAGATTATGAACTAGAGGCCCGGTGCATAAAATTTGTGCACAGGTAGGGTCCCTAGGCCTGGCCAGCAATCAGAGAAGATCAGGGCCTTCTGGCTGCTGGCCGGGGCCTTCCTTCCCCAGCTGCCAGCTGCTGGCCGGGGCTTCCTTCATTCCGCGCCACCCCCTTGTGGTCAGCGCATATCATAGCGAGTGATCAAACTCCCAAAGCGACATTTTATAAATTAGCCTCTTATATACACTGAGTGGCCAGATTATTATGACCTGCCAGATTATTATGACCACCCCATCAGTATTTTGTTGGGCCACCTTTTGCCTTCAATACTACAGTGATTCTTCTTGGCATTGACTCCATGAGAGTTGAAAGGTGATGCGAGGAATCTGACACCATGCCTGATGAATAGCACTGTCCAGTTATGTGAGATTTGATGGCTCTTTTAACTTCATCCCACAAATGCTCAATTGGATTGAGATCTGGTGATTGTGGGGGCCACCTAAGCAAGGTAAAATCTCCCTCATGTTCTTGAAACCACTCCTGCACAATACGAGCACCTGAGAACTCTGCTCCTGACTTTCCATGCCCTTGACCCTCTCGATTGGAGACTGCATGTTTGACCAGTCTAGCTAATACTTTTACAGCTCTTGAAATATTTTACCTAAACATTTTTGTTGTTTTAATTTAAATTTATTTGATTACTAATCAGGCTGGACTTTTTTAAAAGTTTGTCTTTATATTTTATATTTTATATGTCCGTGTGGTCTATGTAGCTTCTTTATTCTTCTGATTTATTTGGCTTCTCCAGGGTAATCAAACTTCTCAGTTTATCAAGAACAATGCTAATTTATGCCTGCTGTCTTTTAAGGAGATAAATTATGCGGTCAGCCTATGTCCATTGCTGCCCTCATGTTTTTGTGTTTCTCCCACATAACTGCACTACCACTCCAGCTGCTAATCATTACTTTATCCCTTTTCCACACTAGTACCCAAAACATGCCCTGGCAATTAAACAGAGTAAGCTTTTTCATACCTAATTGTCTTCTGCCAAAAACTTCAAAACACTTTGCCAAGTGACTATTCTTTGTAGAAGATATGGTCTTCAATATAAATTACAACTCAGTTCAGTACTGCCAATACTCAAGTTTCCATAGTTGGAAAGAACACAGTGTTCTGAGAGTGTGGCAGTGCCTTTCCCAAACCTTTGTGTTTGAAGGACATTTTCCTCTGCTCCTGTCCTCTGAGCTGGACTGCATTCAATGCCACCAACAAGAGGAGACATAATGGTACAGAGATGTATAGAGACACTACTTACAGCCCCCACAGGAAGACAGCCTGCTCTCTCTCCCTTCTTCCTCTCTTACTTCCTCCCTCCCTCCTTTCCTTCTTTCCCTTCCCCTTTTCTTCCTTTTCCTATCTTACTTTCATTCTTCTTTCCTTTCTCACTACACCTCCTTTTTCTGCTTTAGTAAGGAGAAGCTGTTAATGGTTCAATTTATTTTCCCCCTTTACTTATTATGCAAATAATTTCATTGAAGAAAAATAGAAAATATAAACTAAAAGAAAAAGACTTCCACCATCCAAGAATAACATTGTTAACATGTGTATGTACCTTCCCCTCTATCTGTTAGGGGCAGTTTCTGAATGTGCGGAGCAGTGCTGGAGTCAAGAGCTTCCTGGCTCTCACACATGCTGGCTATGTGACCTTGAAGAAGTTACTTAACCTCTATAACACTCAGTATCACATCCGTAAAATAGGAGGATATTATACAGTATTTATTATTGTAATATATTATTTTATTATGATATGTTGTGGCACAGTGCTAAAACTGAATAGGTGCTCAACAAATAGTATTATTCATAACTAGAGGCTCCAACATGAATTCATGCACCAGTGGGGTCCTTCGGCCTGGTCTGCGGAATCGGGCCGAAACTGGCTCTCCGACATCCCCCGGGGGGTCCAGGATTGCGAGAGGGCGCAGGCCAGGCCGAGGGACCCCACTGGTGCATGATCAGGCCAGGGGAGGGATGCAGGAGGTTGGCCAGCTGGGGAGGGACCGCGGGAGGACTCCAGGGCATGTCCAGCCCATCTCGCTCAGTCCCAATCAGCCGGACCCCAGCTTCAAGCTAACCTACTAGTCAGAGCATCTGCCGCCTGGTTGTCAGTGCACGTCATAGAAAGTAGTTGAGTGGCCTTAGCATATCATTAGCATATTATGCTTTGATTGGTTGAATGGCCAACCAGATGAACAGACACTTAGCATATCAGGTTTTATAATATAGGATACATCTTTTGTCAAAACTGAGATCATACCAATATTCCCAATTTGGTACCTGATATTTTGCTCAACAAAATACAGAACTCCTTGTAATTAAATATAGATCTGCATTATCATTTTTTGGTATTTATCTCATTGTACTGCATTTTTATTTTGAAATATAATGGGAAGAAAATAATAAGTTAAAAATAATTATGAGTATCATATATTACTACTACTTTAGAAACTCGTGGGGATTATCATTTATTTCCTTATGAATCATCACTACTCTTTTATTTGTCTTACACATGAAAACAGGGCCACTCAAAGTAAAAAAGGCTGGGCCAATGATGTCTTTGGCAGCCCCTTGTTCTCATGAACAGCAGCTCCTCAAACCAGATGTGCCATCGAGGACTGGGGCTGAGCGAGAGGCCTAATGAGCTCCAGAGAACAACCTCAGTTAAATAGAGTATTGATCACCAAAGTATGAATTAAAGGTGGTGTTTTCCTAATTTTATTTGAGCAATTGCCTCTTGGGGTTTTGCTGTTATTTGAGGACTCTTCTTTGTTTGCTGTCATTGCTGCTGTTGTTTGTGTTGTTCAAGAGTAGGAGTCTGGCTTGTACTGGCTTTCATAATTGAGAAACAAGAAGCCAGAAAACAGTATACAAAGTGTAATTTCTATTTATTCTTAGAAAACGGAACCTTGGAAACAAATTCAGAGTTAGGATCAATACAACACAAAGAGAAGGTACCGAGTTCCTCGGTATTGGACTAGATTTTCCCTGGACAAAAGTCTGGGAGGGCTTATTATTTGGGGACACACATATGCATATGAACTCTTCTAGAGCCTTAATATGACATCAGTAATAGCCCTTTCCACTATGAATAGTATATATTTCATAAATAGCCTGTATTTTTCTAAATATATTTTCATATAACATTCTGTATAAAAAAACATGACGTGTATAAATCAATTAAAGGAGCACTGATGACATAAATCTTCTTGTCAGTTAACTGGTCCATTTCATCTATTAGAAGAAGTCCCCAGTAGGGACAGCTAGCACAGTTCCTGGCATTATAGGCAATGATAAATGCCTGATGAACTGATTTGAAGGTAAATTGCTATAAGATGTGGTATGGAACTCTGTATTTGGTTTACAGGTTATGTGGACAGTGTCTTCAAAGTATCCTTCAGCATAAAGGACACTTACTAAGGACCTTTATTAAGCCCCCGACACTGTGATAAGTGTTTTACATGCTGACCTCAGACACCTATAAGGGAGCTATTATCATGACCTAACTCTTACAGACTGGGAAATGGAGTAGAGAGGTTACATCAACTAGCAAGAGGCCACAAAACTAACAGCTGCAGAATGAGATTGTCATGAAAGCTCCACTCCTCCCTTCTCCCTACTGCAGTACCTGTCCTGGAGCCTCTGTGAGCAGAGACACGGGGACCCAGCCCAGGTACCAGAATCAGATCCTCCTTTCTAAGTCTTTATTTGTCACAAAATTGCCCTCCTGCAGCTCACTAATTATTGAGCTAAGACTGATGAAAAGTATTAATATAACAAATTAGAATCAGGATATATGCAGTCATTTTGACCCATAAAGTGAATAGTAATTGAATGTATTTGAATCTTTATACAATTTCACAGTTCTTTCAAAATACTTTCTCTCAGATGTCCAAGGTAAGGGGTGAGAGAGAAAACACAGTAGAGCAAGCATGTCAAACTCTTGGCCCGCAGGCGGTATGTGGCCCACAATTAATATTTTTGCGGCCCAGCCAATATAACTGTATGTAAGAAACGTTTTAATAAAAATTTCATAACTTAATTTTTACAATATCCTATTATACATAATTATTAATAACAAACTACAACATTCGCTAATAACTGATTACTATAATAGTGTTGCATTCATTTCCCTTACAAGCAGGCGCACCATTTCTCTCCACTAATACTAGCAGCGAATATTTTAGCAGCTGATCGCCACGTCATTAGTCTTGTACTGACTTGTTTGGTGTGCGCAACAGGAAATATTTCACTTTCGGAGAACAAGAAAATTAGGTTTATTTGCATTACACTTATTAATTTGTGCAGTTGTTCAATGTCTGGTAAGTTAATGGTCAAGGAAAAACATTAATTTTTATTAAAATGTTCTATTATTTTATGTTAATGATGACTCATTTATTTCAGCCCTTTGTATTCAGCATGTCTCTATTAAAATAAACTTACGTTTCTATGAAAAGTGAAGCTTTTGTTTTTTTGCGGCCCACATCAACTTAAACCTTGTTTATTTGGCCCATGTTAGCCTTTGAGTTTGACATGCTTGCAGTAGAGTTTCCATGTTTAACCCCTTTTCTGTGATGGTGTCTGGAGACAGGATTAAGAGTTAAAATAATAACATAAAAACAACAAAGCATTTTCACCATATTACAGATAACTTCATATATACTATCATTATATCTTCACAATTCCCAGAAGTACTATGATCCTTTTTTTACAAACCAGGAAATCGAGAGACTCACAAAGGGAAGGTAATTATTCAGATCACCTAGCTGGATTCACAGCCTGCCTTCATCATTTATTGCCTCTGTGACCTAGAGCAAAGCTCACCCTCTGCCTGTTGTTATGTTATACTGCCTCTCGTAGTGCCACTGTATGTTACACACAGGCCAACCACAGACAGAACCACTGATTAGGCAGGATGCCCTAGTACTTCCCATTATCCCATGCCCTCTCTTCTCTCCTTTCAATGTGCCCATTTCTCCCAGGTTCCCACAGGGTTCATCCGGTCTGTGTTCTCCTTGGCACAGAGGAAATTGCTACTGCCTTCCCACAGGACAAGTTACACTGTAGAGGACCAAATATGGGCCAGGCATGATGATGAATGTAGGTGGACAAATATGAATAGAAAGCTGACTCTTGCAAAGAACACAGTACAGATGCCATTCTCACAGAACTAGGACATAGGTGGAACAAGCTCTGTTTTTTTAAAAATATATAACAGCTTCATTGAGACATAATTCCCATACAATATAATTCACCCATTTCAAGTGTACAGTTCAGTATTTTTAGTATATTCACAGAGCTCTGCAACCATCATAGGGAATTTTAAACACCTCCCAAAAAAATCCTGTAGACATGAGCCTATACTACCCATTTCCACACACTTTGTACATCAGTCCTAAGCAACCATTAATCAATTTACCTTCTGTAGCTACAGATGTGTCTATTCTGAACATGTTATATTAATGGAATCATACAACATGTATTTTTAACTGACTTCTCTCACTTAGCATAATGTACAAGGTTCATCCATGTTGTAGCACATATTAGTACTTCATTCCTTCTTACTGCTAAATACATTCCATTGTATGGATATACCACATTTTATTTTTCCAATCAACATTTGGGTTGTTTAGACCTTTTGGCTATTGTGAATAATACTGTTGTGAACATTCATGTACAAGTATTTGTATGGAAATATGCTTTAAATTCTCTTGAAATTATGCTTACGTGTGAAACTATTGAGTTATATAACTCTATATGTAATCTTTGAGAAAATGCCACTCTTTTCCAATGCAGCTGTACAATTTTCCATTCTTACCAGTAATATACAAGGGGTCCAATTTCTCCATATCCTCACCAACACTATCTATCTTTTTTATTCTAGCCATCCTAGTGAGTACAAAGTGCTATTTGTCTCATTGTAGTTTTGATTTGCATTCCCCAATGACAACTAAGTTCAGTTTTGATTTGCATTCCTCAATGGCTAAGTTCAGTTTTAGATACCGTTCCTTTGAGATGCCTGGGAAACAGCTAGAAAGGTTCTGGAAATGTAACTTTAAGTTTTGTAGAAAGTCTGAACTGGGGACAGATGCTGTATTCACACTTGGAAGTCACATTGTCATACTCTAAAAGAAATCCTTTCTATTTGTGGGATGTGGACAGTATGGCATTAAGTGGAAACTATTTGGGACATGGGATTCTCTCAAGAATTACAAATTGTACCATATGGATAACTACTAACTCTATTCCCACCCAAGGCTAGCCTTGACTAAGCACATTGTAATCAGGCTTTTCCTGGTTTGTGGCATTAGACTTTCTAATGGCAGGGGAGGCTATTTGCCTAAGAGTTAAAAACTCAGCCTGTAGGTTTAAATCCTGACTTACACATTGAAAAACTGCATGACTTAGAGAGATTTTACTTAAACTGTAAGTCCATTTCCTTTACTGTAAGTGAAGGAAAAACATGTGTACCTACATCCTAAAGATATTGTGAGTAAAAAAAAAAAAAAATGAACAGGGCTTTGTGTATAGTAGGCACTCGATAAATAACGGTTAGCCCAGGCCAATTTGGCTCAGTGGATAGAGCATCGGCCTATGGACCAAAGGGTCCCGGGTTCGATTCCAGTCAAGGGCATATACCTTGGTTGCAGACTCCTCCCCGGCCCAGGCCCTAGTCAGGGCTCGTGCAGGAGACAAGCAATTGATGTGTTTCTCTCACATCGATGTTTCTCTCTGTCTGTCCCTCTCTCTTCCACTCTCCCTAAAAATCAATGGGAAAATATCCTCAGGTGAGGATTAATAAAAATAAATAAATAAGTAAATAAATAAATAAATAAAGTTTAAATGACTGAAAGAATGAATAAATGAATGAACACACAAGTAAAAAGTACTTAGCACAATGTCCTGTACTTAGTAAATGTTCAACAGTTACTATTAATATTCAATTTATGGAAGCAAGCAGTAAAGATTAACAAACAGCAAGGGCAAACAGTCCATTGCAATCATCATCCTTTGGCCAGAACAAAACATACATGGTAGATGTCTTTATATGTTCAGCCCAGTTGGCAGGTGGCTCCCTGGGGGCCTGTCAGACAGGAAGAATTCATGTGCACTATCTCTCAGTTCTTTCAGTTGAGTAGCTATGATTTGTGAGCCGTCATGTTCATCATCCTCTTCCATCAGGCCACTTATGGCCCTTATAACTTCACTCTTGATGAGAATGCATAAAGTGTTATTGGCCTTATGTGCTTACTATATAATATTCAGACCTTAGAATAGACATCATTAAATATTCTTAAATGAAGGGTTGATGAACAGGCACACTGAAAGGACTGCATGCTGAAAGGATTCCTTAACCCCACAGATGCCACAGAAATGGCAATAAAAAATCATTGTTAAATGGTTCAAAGGGGCATTTAGAAAGGAAGTTCTGGATCAAGAGCACTAGCCCAGGGGCCAGGAACTTGGTTCAAATATTGATTCTGGCATTCACTTGACCTTGAGCAAGTCACTTTCCTTCTCCGGACATTAGGTTCATCTATAAAATGAGGCGTTGGACAGTATAGTGTCTAGGTTCCTTTTCAGCTCTGGCATTATTTGATTCCAGAAAAATATCCACTGCAGAATTTATTTCTACTAGTCTTTTTCCCCCTTGGTGAATCTATATTCATTTTATCCACACTGTGTTTTCAGGTGGGGCTGGCTGGAACAGAGAATCTCATGGTAGAATTGCCCAAATTGCTTTTACTTGGCAGAGATGTGCCAACCAAGCACAGAGGGCTTAGGCAGGAGAGTGAAGTGTGTAGATGAGCAAGAATAAATATTTTGAAGCCAGAAAGAAATCAATGGTATCTCAACAGGTGTATTTCAGCTCCGCTGGCAGGTTTCTCTACCTCTTCTACATTCAAACCTGCTTATGTCTGTTTCCACCTCTTCCTTGTGGACGGTCCTCACACTAGCTCCCTATCCTTTATTGTGTTTTTGCCTATATGTCTTGCTTTCTTTCCCCTCCACTCCTCTGACATCGATTACTTCCAAGGGACCTAACAAATTTATTCCCTGGCATCATATATGCTCAGTGTACGGCTGGTGTCAGGAACAAGAGAGGGGTTGATTCCAAGAAGATAAAGGAGGTGGACAGTAACTCTGGAGAGAGTCTGACTCTCCTCCACACATGGACTGACACATTCCACGCAGACAGGTAGACAGAGGTCACCTTTAAAGGGCAAGTCCATAGGGCAAACTGACCAAAAATATGTATAGTACTTCATTTTTTTCAATATGTTATTTCAAAACAATTTTTCTGATAAATAGTTGTAGATATTAAGATACTGGTATATATATATATATTAGAGGCCTGTTGCACGAAAAGATTCATGCAATAGGCCTTCCCTTCCCCTGGCTACCGGCACCAGTTTTCCTCCGGCACCAGGAACCCAGGCCTTCACTCCGGCCGGAGCCACCTTCAAGCCTTCGCTGCCCCAGCTGGAGCCTCCTTCAAGCCTTCGCTGCCCCGGCCAGAGCCGCCTTTAAGCCTTCGCTGCCCCAGCTGGAGCCACCTTCAGTCTTCGCTCCACCACTTCACGCCTACATATGCAAATTAACCACCATCTTTGTTGGCAGTTAACACCTTTTGTACTGCTCACGAGCTTTCTCGTGTTTCACGCACCATCTGTTAAGGACTGCTCATGAGTTTTCTCGTTTTTCACGCGCCATCTGTTATGGACCTTAGATGTCAACACACTGTCTTGTCCACATCGATTGAAGCGATCTCATTGGTGGAAACCGTGCAGGTCAATCTACGAAAAACTATATAATTGCACGAACCCATAAAGCATTGCAGTTACATTGTATTTTGGTCATTCGAATAGTCTTCGTCTTCAAGTTCCTGGCGCTTTTAGAAATGCCCTCTCTCAGAAAAAGGAAGGAAACCAATGAAACCGATACACTTCCTTTCGTGTTGTTCCATTCTAAGGAAAACGATGAAATGGACAAAAAAAGTAGTTCTGTACCTTATAAACTGTGGACTTTTCAATTCATTTAGAGTGTACAACGTCCTCAATCCACAAGCAAAAATGAAGTATAAACAGTTTCTGCTATCGGTGGCGAGAGACTGGATAACGGATGACAATAATGAAGGCTCTCCGGAACCAGAGACAAATCTGTCCAGCCCTTCCCCTGGGGGTGCAAGGAGAGCACCTCGTAAAGATCCACCCAAAAGGTTGTCAGGTGATATGAAGCAGCATGAACCTACGTGCATTCCAGCGAGTGGAGAGAAAAAATTTCCTATGAGAGCCTGCAGAGTTTGTGCCGCCCATGGAAAAAGGAGCGAATCTAGATACTTATGTAAATTTTGTTTGGTCCCTCTTCATAGAGGAAAATGTTTTACGCAGTACCATACATTAAAAAAGTACTAGGAACTTTAATTGTTTAATTGTTTTTGTAAATAAAAATGTTATAATTATTGAAAAACAACACCAAAAGTGCATTATGATCTGTAGTTATGATGATTTAAATAACGTGCAGTTTGCCCAAAAACGTGTGGTCCCTGATGTATGTCTTAGAGATTTCTATGCGGTACGAAATGTGTTAATTTGCATATCTCGCTGATTAGCCAGAGGTGTAGTGAAGGTACGGTCAATTACCATGTTTGTCTATTAGATATGATATATATTTTTACATAATTATTTTTTTATTGTTTAAAGTATTACAAGTAGTAGTACATATGTCTCCTTTTTTTGCCAATTGATCTTCCCCCAGCCTCCGCTACCCCCCAGCACATGCCCTCACCCCCCTCTCAGTGTCTTGCGTCCATTGGTCCATTGATTATGCTTATATGCATGCATACAAGTCCTTCGGTTCATTTCTTACCTCCCCCCCTAACCCACCCCAGACTTCCTGCTGTAGTTTGACAGTCTGTTTGATGCTTCTCTGCCTCTGTATCTATTTTTGTTCATCAGTTTATAATGTTTTTTATTATCCATAAATGAGATCATGTGATATTTTTCTTTCACTGACTGGCTTATTTCACTTGGCATAATGCTCTCCAGTTCCACCCATGTTGTTGCAAATGGTAAGAATTCCTTCTTTTTATAGCAGCATAGTATTCCATTGTGTAGATGTAGCACGGTTTTCTAATCCACTCATCTGCTGATGGGCATTTAGGCTGTTTCCCAATCTTGGCTATTGTAAATTGTGCTGCTATGAACATAGGGGTGCATATATCCTTTCTGATTGGTGTTTCTGGTTTCTTGGGATATATTCCTAGAAGTGGGATTACTGGGTCAAATGGAAGTTCCATTTTTAATTTTTTGAGGAAACACCATACTGTTTTCCACAGTGGCTGCACCAGTCTGCATTCCCACCAGCAGTGAAGAAAGGTTCCTTTTTCTCCACATCCTCACCATCACTTGTTATTTGTTGATTTGTTGATAATAGCCATTCTGACAGGTGTGAGGGGGTACCTCATTGTTGTTTTGATTTGCATCTCTCGGATGATTAGTGACTTTGAGCATGTTTTCATATCTCCCTTGGCTTTATGAATTTCCTCTTTTGAAAAGTTTCTATTTAGGTCATTTGCCCATTTTTTTATTGGGTTATCATCCTTTTTTTAAGTTGTATGAGTTCCCTGTAAATGTTAGAGATTAAACCCTTATTGGAGATAACATCGGCAAATATGTTCTCCCATGCAGTGGGCTTTCTTGTTGTTTTGTTGATGGTTTCTTTTGCTGTGCAGAAGCTTTTTATTTTGATGTAGCTTATTCATTTTTAACAAAGAAGAATAACTTTGTGACTGTCATACTTCCCAAATAATAAAGTGGCAATGTTCAATCAATGAAAGAAACAATATTAACAGTCAATCACAAAACTCTCTGTCTAGATTCTACGACTCTCAGAGAAGAGTGCGACCTACCATCTATAATAAGGTGTTTAGAGAATTTTTCTGTTATGTAGCCTGTTATGTGAAAGGTAGAGTCCTGCATTTCTATAATAAAATAAATTTACTCCATTGTTTAATTTTTCAACTCATTTTATAGTTCACATTTAAAAACATTTTATAATTAGAGCTCACATTAGCCTACACTTGCATATGTGACTTTTTGTTTACTCCACCATTTCTAAGTAGAAGAAAGATAGTTTCCTGTTTTAGCAATACTGTAAACCAAGGAAACTTCATTAAAAGGGGGTAAAGTTATAAAATCAAGAGAAGAAAGAGGATGGTAAAACCAAGAGAAGGAGAAATATCGCATAATACCCAAATGTAGTGAATATAAAGAGGAAAAAAGTGAAAACATTTTTAGCATATTCCTATTCCAAGTAACATGGCTCAGGAGAAAAAATATTTCACACTCATCTATCATATTAATTGCTTTAATAGTCTGTTTTGGTTTTTTCTGGGGCAAATTCTTTATCGCATTAATGAGTTTCATCAAGTATTTCAGAAAACAGTTTCCCCATTTTGCCTTCTGAATAGTTTTCCCTATGGTCAGTTGTTGTTCCCAATTTCTCATTTCTTTCCTGTAACAGGAAAACATCATTCCCTTTATCATGTCATTCTGCAGGGCCTCTGGTACTGTCCATAAACTGTGCATTGCTACACTAACTTTAGGCTTGGTCATGTGACTTCCTTTATCTAACAGAATGTTATTGGGCATGACGTGAACAAAGACTACATTTGCTTACATAACTTAGCTTGACTCTTATGTTGTTTCTGCCTTCTGTCATTACAAAACCATGTCCTGGGTAGCCCAGGATCCCAGAATAAGAGACACATGAAACAGTCCTGAACCTTACCTTCAACATGAAAGAGCCAACCTCGAATCTATGAAGAAAATAAAAAAGTAAATATTATAAACCACTGAAAGTTGGGAGTTATTTGTTATACAGCTTTATTGCAAACAAATCTGACTAATACACTGCCTCTGTATCAGTTATCTATTTCCACAATCATGCTGTATAACAAGCAACACAAACTTATGGGTTAAAACAACAACTAAAGTCAGCTGGACAGTTCTGGCCTCAGCTAGGTTCAATGAAACTTATTCATGCATCTGTAGTCAGCTTTAAGCCAACTAGGAACATTTAATCTTGGGTAGACTCTTCAACTTACTTGGGAGCCTGGTTGGGGCATATGGGCTTACTCAGCAGTGCCTCTCAAGGTCTAGAGCAGGGGTCCTCAAACTTTTTAAACAGGGGGCCAGTTCACTGTCCCTCAGACCGTTGGAGGGCCAGACTATAGTTTAAAAAAAAAAAACTATGAACAAATTCCTATGCACACTGCACATATCTTATTTTGAAGTAAAAAAACAAATGTTTTTGGCGGGCTGCATGTGGCCCGCGGGCCATAGTTTGAGGACCCCTGGTCTAGAGCATGCAAGGTGTCCTGAGGTCTAGGCTTTAAAGTTCTGCTCTGGGCACACTTCTGCTGCATTCTACTGACCAAATCAGGTCACAAGGCCAACTCAGATTTAAGGTGGAAGAAGCAGCCTCCACCTCTCCATGGGTGGAGCCTCAGTCACATTGTGGAGAGTGTGGATGCAGGGAAAAGCAGAACTTAGGAAAGAACAATTATGGCTAGAGCTCATCTAGGCACTGTCTGTTCTTTTTCTTAGGTGGACCAAATAAGCAATAAATATAAACTTTGCACACAGAAGGTGTACAATAAATTACACTGACGATGGTGAGGCAGGGAAACAGTGAATAGTTTTTGTGCCCATAAAATCCAGTCATGCTAATAGCAATGGGAACTAATACCCTTTCAAAGCCTCCTTGCTTTAAGTATTTAATAGTATTCAACTTGGAATACTCCTTTATCTAAAATGTGCCTCTTCAACATTCCTTCATTCTGTTTATACTGTAAAATATTTTACATTTAGTAAAAATGCTTTCTTTTTCATTTATGCAATTATATTCCCCAAAGTGTAGGATCTAGATTGATTATATGTGATTTTTAAGTCTTTCATGCACACGATTCCACATCCTCTGCCAAGCCACCTCCAGTTAGGGTTCCTGTTTGTGTGGGGATTATAATCTGCACTGTTTTTGCATTCTCCCACCCAACATGCCTTGCTTAAAACTCTAAATTCAGTTGCCTTTAGATCGAGGGAAAAATGATCCCAACACCCAGTTCTTCTCCCATTCCTCTCAGTCAGGAATCATAAAATCTCATCATTTTTTACAGCAAGTAAATAAATAAAAACAAAGGAAATGCAAACAAAACTCAATACTGCAAGGAAAATTCTAATCATGAGGGTTTGCCAGGCAGCACATCTGTCTTAGAATATCACAGTGGTTTTCCAGAACTTTTCTGAAGTCTGGCTAAATGAGAGTTTCCCAAACTAAGGTATTATGCATCACAAATACTCACTCATAATTTTCTATTTCAATTAGTATACTACATACAGCACAAGAAAACACAGTCAAGGCTTTAAATGATGAAAAAAAATGGTATCAAAAAATTGGACTAAAACCAGAGACTATTGTGTGCTTTTAGAAAAGTCAGAACAAACACTACTTTGTGAAATTTGTAAGATTTAGTGGGAGCATTGAAATGAAAACCTTTGTAACAAGAAGATCGCTGAACCATTAGAAAACCAAAAGGCACTTTCTAAAGCAGTACTTTGATATATAACCTCCTCTCTGGGGAGTTAATAGTAATTCATCTCTAAGCAGTTAGCAGTGGTAGGCAAGGCTGGCCCTCTCAGACCCCCTCTTACCCCACACTGATTTGCCCTCAGGTCTATAGATCTAATAGCTCCCAAGCTTCCTGGGAAAACAGTGCTTGACAGATGGGAACTGTGACTTTGCTGTGCATGAAAGAGCGTATGCTTATTCACCTTTCCTCCACCCACCTCTCCCAACCTCATCACTGAGCAGGTTGCGTGCAATGAGTTTTGTAGGCTTTTATGGTGGAGAGGATATGAGAGAAGACTCCATGAATGGATGGAAAAATAAAGGAAGAAGAGGAGGCACATTCTTAATCACACCCCAACCCAGTTCTTTTTCCTACTAGGGCTGAGATACAGCTTGCCTTCAGTGACCCACATGATGCTTAGAGGTCGTGAAATCAAATGCCTCCAGGGGCCATCAGGCAACATAAATAAACAAACTGGGCCAAAAGGATCCTTTGGGTTCCTTGAAGGCACATGCCCCACATAAAAAGGAGAGTCACTTTTCAGTTCCATCTTACTGTTGCCATGTAGGAATGTGGAATCACAGACATCAGATGTTGAAGGGACACAAAACAAAGGCATGGTGAGGAGTTGTTGGAAATGTGTAATTTTATGCAAAATCTTTCCATTTCAAAATGTTGACCACAGTGTGCAGGGCCAAAGAAAATATATCTGCAGGCTGGATGCAGCAACACAGAGCCCCAGTTTGCAACCTACCCTGTAGAGCATTGCTATTCAAAGTGCAGCCCGCAGATGGGCACCTGTGCACAAATAACTTGTTCCAGGTCCGCAACAAGATAGAGAGCCAATAGTAGAATGTAAATCAGTGCAACACTGAGAACAATGTTTAGTTCAGCTGACACCTTTTCCATAGTGAGCTTTTATTTATAGCAGATGCAAGGCACAAGATCCTCACCTCACTGCGGATGGCATTTTGGGTAGCACTAGTCTTGAGAGAAACTTTCAGGGATCTTCTTCATGGTGCTTGAATGGACCACTACCTTGAGTCCTCAAAGCCCAGTACCACATCAGGAATGGAAAGAAGAAAGGAGACAATAGAACTCCAGTAGGATCTTGGAAGTTGCTTATGAATAGCCCAAGACAAAGCCAGGGAATTAGGACCTCCCTGAACTCCAGTGGATCTGAGTGCACAATGTGGGCAGATAGGTAGATGGTCAGCCATCCAGGCCAAGTACTCTTTCCCCTTTCTTAACATGCCCAACAACTACCTGCACTCTCTCAGGCACCTAAGAGTTTGGGGCTTATACTTACTTGGTCAAGATATATTGCATGTCATGGATGTTCTTTCTAGCGAAACTTGTTTATTAGTTTATTGCCTACCTCCTCACACTGCCACCCTCTCCCAGCTCCCATATATATTTTATGAACTCTAAGAGGATAAGGGGTCTATACCAGTATATAGTACATATTAGATACTCTGTAAATATGAGGTGAATGAATATTATAAGCAAAGGTGTATACGACAGGCACACACATCAGACTAAATAAAACATTTTTTAAAATGTTTCAGAGGCTGACATATACCTTTCTTGGGAACTGTTGAATATACTTTGTTTTTATATCCAAGACAAAAGAGATGTTCATTGACTATTAAGTACAGTATGGGAAATGCTTAAAAGCCAAGATGCTTGTAAAAGAGACTGAAGTTGATAGATATGGGAAGAATTCAGGATGAGGGTTCCCAGACATTGAGCTAGTAAATTACTGATTGATAGTCTTTTAAGGAAATAATTTGATTTCCTGTCAGGGGAAGTTCAAGAGAGATTCAGCACAAAGGTGGATGACCTCCAGTCCTACTCAAGCCTAAGGGTGTAGCTAATGTTAGAGTGGAGAACCATGACCATGAGTTGTCTGTGGAATAATGGAGAGGTTCTCCCTCTTCTTTACTAAAATTCCTAAAGCTGGTCATGCTCACCAATCATATTACTTCCTTCAGTCTCTTTACCTTCCTTGTTCTCTTATAATTTCACATCCATTATGAGTTTTGTGGCCTTTTCTAATATTTAGAAACTCATTTTTCTAATCTCCTTAAACAATTTCCTCCTATTTTCAGTACTAATAGAAGAAAGGGGTTGCTCAAAATCCTTCTTCTAAGTCTTTATTTTACTCATCATTCAAAAGTTTCTTCTTTTGAAACTTATATTAATTATTAACATCCTCCTTCCCAAAACTTCATTGCCATCTTCTACTAGAACTTTCTTCCAACTGCCTCAAAGTGCTTGTATCAAAATTTTCTAGTCTGTCCTACTCATGTCAATGGCCATAATACATTCAGGACCACCATACTAATTATAATGTATCTACTATTTATTGAGTGCCTGCCATGTGCCAGTCACTATGCTGTTTCTAACCTGTTACAGCCCTGCAAAGTTGGTTTCACCCTCCTTACACAGAAGAATGCGTGATTCAGAAAAGTTTCAGAACTTGCCCAAAGCTACAGTTAGTTAGAATAGAATTTGATGCCAAAATCCAAGCTTCCCTACCAATAAAAATAATAGATAGAATTTTTTGAATGACTACTAAATAACAGCCACTGGCTTTATACCAATTATTTCTAAATCACACAATAATCCTTGAGGTCTTTATCATTTCCCCTTTAAAGACAAGAAAAACAATGAAGCTCAGAATGTTAAGTAACCTGTTCCAAGTCACACAAGTGGTCAAAAATTTGAACACAGATCATTCAAAGTCCAACATTTTTGCTTTTTGAAGGGACCATAGTGATGTAGAGAAACATCTCTGTTCACATTACCTTGCTGAAACTCCATTCCAGTTTTCAGTTGCTGCATACAAACTTGACTTAAAATAAGAGTAATCATGTATTTCCCTCAGTAATTAACAATTTGAGCAGGGCTTGGCAGGAAGGCTCCTCCCTGTTCATATGGCATCAGCTGGGGTAGTCCAACCAAAGGCTTAAGGATCTGCTTTCCAGGTGGTTCACAGCCAGGACTAACAAGTTGGTGCTGGATATGGCTGGGAGCTCAGCCTAGGCTGAAGGTCACAGACCTCAGTGCCTCTCCAAGTGGGTCTCTCCACTTGGCCTGTTCTTCCTCGAAACACACAGGCTGGGTTCCAAAGACAAGCATCCTACAGGAGAGCCAGATGGAAGTTGTATCGCCTCTTATGGCCTAGTCTCAGAAGCCACAAAGCATCCCATACACTGCATTTTATTTGTTAGAAGCCAATCATTAAGGCCAGCCTTTACTTGAGGGGAAGTGTATGAGACTAAACCTCTTATGGGGAAAATCCTATATAATAAAAGCCTAATATGCTAAGTGTCCAGTCGTCTGGTCATCCGTTCAACCAATCAAAGCGTAATATGCTAATGATATACTAAGGCCACTCAAACGCTCACTATGGGGGCAGATGGCCACCAGGGGGCAGATGCTCCAACTGGTAGGTTAGCTTGCTGCTGGGCTCCGGCCTATCAAGACTGAGCAAGAAGGGCTGGACATGCCCTGGAGCCCTCCCGTGGCCCCTCCCCCAGCTGACCTCGTCCTCACCCATGTATGAATTTGTGCACTGGTCCTCTAGTATCAAAAAATTTGCCAATATGTTTTAAAATTACAACACATACTGTCCCACAATCTCTCACCCATTTCACCTCCATCCTGCTATACTACTCACAAAAATAACAAACTTCAACCATCTCTCTCTCTCTCTCTCTCATTTCTTCACTGAAATGAATAAAAATATCTTTTTTAAATAAAAATATATATATTTTTAAAAGTGTCAAACACTAGATTTTTACTTAGAGGCTCACCTTCTTTAATTGTTTCCTGCTCTCATCTTTCTCTCTACCTTACTGCTCCTGAACCTGACGTTCTCTATCAAGAACTCTAACCCCTTTCTCCATAATCACTCTTCAAGTCCTTCCATCTCTCAGTTTTGGCTCCACCATGGTCAGGAATTTCACTGCTGCTCTTTCTAACACCCTCATGCATCTGCAATTTGAGCACAGCTTGACAAGGAACTATTAAATATACCTTGTTTTTATGTCTGGGCCCTTCTTAGTTGCCCTTCCTCATACCATCTACATTATCTATTCCATTTTTATCATCTTATAGTCTGTCTTACTCTCCCACAATTCCTCTCAAATTTTTTACTAAGAAGTTACCATTTATCCCTGAATCTCCCAAACTATCTTTTCCCTTTTCTCATTTTCCTCATTTCTGCATCACTTGATATGGTTGCCTATTCCTTCTTTAAGCTTCTCCCTTTTTGCATCCTGGGAAATGTTTGTCCTTGTTTCAGTTCATTTCAGTTTAATGGAAGTGCCCCAGATAGACAGGAAAGCCAGTCCTAAAAGTAGGCCTGAGTGCAAGCATACCATGAATGATAGCACAACAAAGCAAGTTACCATATGTGTAAATCGAGTAATTATGTTATTGCCACAAGGGGCATGAGATTGAGATGAGAAATTTTGCAAAGGCCAATATAGTATTTGTAAGTCTGCACAGAAGTATCTGCCCCAACCACTGGGATCATGACCCACAGGAGTGCACAGTAAATAGATCTAAACTTTCCTTGGGCCACAGTACTTTTAAGGTATCTAATGGAAGCTCTAGACCTTCCCTTTGGAATAAAAATATATACTGACAGAGAGACACACACATTTGAAAATGGGGCTTAGTATGCTCCCCCTTAGATTTATTGAATTTGAGGTACCTATGGACTCCAAAGTGGACTTTATTAGGAAATAGTTGGACACAGAGTTAGGATGCTCAGCAGAGAAATTCAAACTGAACTAATTTAGTTTCAAACTGAACTAAATTCAAATTTAAAGCAAACAAATGTAGGATAGCTAATGCCATTAGGTGGAGTTTATAACCCTAAAACGTAAGTATGGTAGATTGACATGTATGTTGAGGGTAGACTCTTCGGAAATATCTGGAGGTCAAACAGAAAGTAGAACACACAAAGAGATTGGTGAGGAGTAGCCAGGAGGAAAGAGTGGAGAGTGTAGTTTCATGTCAGAGAATTCTGAGAGGAAAGGGGTTTGTAACATTCAATAAATATTCATTAATTGCCTTTGTATTACAGGTTGAGGATACAGCAAAGAAAAAGGTGAGCAAAGTCCATGACCTACGGGATAAGCAGACATTTAATTAGTCATTATTAATATAATAAGCTAAACCAACAATTCCCTTTGGAAAGGGGAGTTTCATTTTAAGTTCACATCATGACTTTAGTAACTGTTTCCTACATGGCCTCTGAAGCCATTTTATAAATCTCACAAGTACATAAGCCTGCTCTTTCACTCCCATTCTGTGTGTCCCAGGGGTGGGCAAACTTTTTGACTCGAGGGCCACAATGGCTTCTTAAACTGGACCGGAGGGCCGGAACAAAAGCATGGATGGAGTGTTTGTGTGAACTAATATAAATTCAAAGTAAACATCATTACATAAAAGGGTACGGTCCTTTTTTTTTTAGTTTTATTCATTTCAAACGGGCCGGATCTGGCCCGCGGACCGTAGTTTGCCCACGGCTGGTGTGTCCCAATAACACTCTACCACCCCACCTTATACTTTATTCCTGCCACCATAACATGTGTCCTGAGCAGTCAGTTCCCGCCCAGGTTGAGTACTTAGCAATCCTGTTATTCTACACTTGATAAGGGCTCAATGCTGGTTTAAATCTAGGCTGTACTACTTAGTAGCGACATAACCCTGGGCAAGTACTAACCACTATGTATTTCAGTTTTCTCATCTGTAAAATGAAGGTGAACCTACCTCCCTCCTATTGATATTGTGGGGCATTAAATCAGATAATATATGTAAGCCACAGATCACAATTTTTGGCCTACTGTTCATTAAATTTCAATCAAAAAAAGGAAAAACAAAAAACAAAACTAGGGATGTGTTTAGGACAATTCAACCTCCCTTGATTTAGAGGGGAAGCTAGAGAAAGCCCAGCCCTCACCCTACCATTTAAGGAAATCATAGGAGACCATGTATTTCAGTGTACTTATAAGAAACATCCTCCTCTCTCAAATACAACAGGGAGGTCAAATAATATAAACCTGAAAAGTGTCCGTGGATTGGGCAAGAACACCTTGGGTAAGTTTCAAAAGCCATTTCAATTGATTAGGGAAGGCAAAGCCAGTAATCACTAGGTAGCAGAGTGAATAGGAAGTAAGAAAGTGAAAACTGTATGAACTTTCCTTTCAGGAAGTGTGGCTACTACAGCAATGAGAAGGAAGCGCTATCCTAATATATAAAAACCCAGGGTCCGTAATGACCGACCAAAGGCTTAACCGAACACTGGAAGTCAGTCCTGTAGTCAGTGCTGGGTTGCCAAGGTGACCCAGCACTGACTGATGCTGCTGCAGGTGCAGTGACCCAGCACTGACTGCCGAGAGGGCTGTGGATGAGGCCTGGAAAAAGGCCCAGAGAGAGAGGCAGGGTCTGAACTGCAGCCTCCGTGGCAGCTGTTGATCAGCCGTTGCCTCTCTCTTTCTCTCCGGGCTTCGCCAGCAGCCACACCTCTGTTTCTCTCCCAGCCTCTCAGGGGCTGCTGATCAGCCCCGCCTTTCTAATCAGGCCCGGAGATAGGCCCAGTGATGCTGGGCATAGAAACCGACCAATCAGAACTGAATCTGGATGAACTGTGAGGAGGGAATGGCTGCCTAGGAGATGGAGCTTTTGATGTTAACTGGCATAGATACCGACCAATCAGAACCAAGTCTGGGTGAACTGTGAGGAGCCATTGACTGCCTAGGAGGTGGAGCTTTTGACTTTGACTGGCATAGAAACCAACCAATCAGAACCAAATTGGCCAGCAGGGGAGGGCAGTTGGGAGCAAGATCAGACAGGAAGGGGAGGGAAGTTAGGGGTGATCAGGCAGGCAGAGGCAGTTAGGGGCAATCAGGCAGGCAGGCAGGTGAGTGATTGGGAGCCTGCAGTCCCAGATTGTGAGAGGGATGTCCAACTGCCAGTTTAAACCGGCAGTTGGACATCCCTCAAGGGGTCCCCGATTGGAGAGGGTGCAGGCTGGGCTGAGGGAACTCCCCACTCTGTGCATGAAATTTCGTGCACCAGGCCACTAGTTTAATTATAATTAACTGGTGCTCCTCTACAATCCCATGAACTTTCCCTGAATAGAGCAAAATTGGTCTTCTTGGTCTTATTTGAGCAAAACCTCATTTATTTTCTCTCAAATTTGAAAAGAGGTAAGGTTGTTTTAAATATTCATCCCGTTCTAATGACCAGCTTTCTCTCCTTCCTGCCAATTTGATGACATTTATGTATCAGGAGGAGTGGCTAAATCTCTTTCTGGAGATATTTAAGAAACAGATAGCCGAAACCGGTTTGGCTCAGTGGATAGAGCGTCGGCCTGCGGACTGAGGAGTCCCAGGTTCAATTCCGGTCGAGGGCATGTACCTTGGTTGTGGGCACATCCCCAGTAGGAGATGTGCAGGAGGCAGCTGATCGATGTTTCTCTCTCATCGATGTTTCTGACTCTCTATCTCTCTCCCTTCCTCTCTGTAAAAAATCAATAAAATATTTTTTTTAAAAAAGAAACAGATAGACATTACTGCTGAAAGGATTAAACTTGCTTTAAACTAGGTGACCTCTGAGGTCTCCTTCGCAACAGCAGAAGTTAATGCTCTTTGGTTTCCTCTATCCAAAATCAATTCCAAGTGGTCATATCAATCTCTCCACTGAGAAAGGACTATATAATCTTATACCACATGCCCTTGCTGATTATATCAGCTGTACACCCTGATTCCTGGTACTTAGAGAGGCTACTGATGGCTTTCAAGTCTACTGCCCCATTTATATTTTGCTTTCAATGCCAAAAAAGTCAAGAGGACCATATTCACTTAGCACTTTTCTCATTAAAGCCAAACATGAGCTGAACCACCCCTTCACCCAATCTATACCACTCAAACCAATAATAACCTCATTTAATTCCAGCACAGAACAATGTCTTTCTCTTAAAATTAATGTCTTGTCCACATAAAATTGAAATACAGAATGCAGCCTTCCTAATGACAAGTAGAAAGCATAAAGGTGACTTTTAAGGAGATAAATTTATTCTGTCAGGGAAGGAATAAAAACCTTTTGCTACTCACCTGTGACTTGAACACTCCTAAGCAGTGAGTTCTTCCCTTATTTGTAACTAAACATGATCTATCACTCAACCTTCCCCTGCTGATGTGTTAAATTAATATATATCATTAACATAGACATCATTTCTGATCCTCACATTTTCAATGGCTCTGTATGAAAAGACCAGGCAGTGTGTTGGCATCCAATAGCCATGCACACAGAATACACTATACAGATGAATAAGTGGTAAGAAACACGGCGCTCTAAATTGTTTAAAATAACATAATTGTACAGTCTCCTTTTAAAGAGAATCTCAAGCAAGGTAGTGCAAACTGTTTTGAGATAATGGAATCATAAAGAATTAAAATGAACCAATAGAGATTTCTGGAAATAAAATATAGAAATATTTCTGCTGTTTAATATGCAAGTCCAGGTTTTAAAATAGGGACATATATTGGAAAATTTAATAGAGAAGGGGTGTTTTACTCAATGAATCAAAATCAAAAGTCTTGCATTCAATCTACTGTTACCTATTTTCAAGATGTGACCCAAGATAAATGTTGGCTATTCTCTCAAAGATAACTTCCTCGAACTGTGTTTTTTGTTGTATTACTCCCAGTGATCAACTATCATTTGGTAAATACTTACTAGGTGTCAAGTATTTAATTTAATCCCCACAACAAACCTTCAAGACTTATTTTAGCATCCTCCTCCTTCTCATCATCATCATCCTCATCAGCAGCATTATCATCATCACCAGCATCCCATTATGCAGACAAGAATTATAATCAAAACTTGTTAAACACCAGTAATGTATTTAATTCATTTACTACAACTCTATCAGGTAGTTACTACTATCACTATCAATGCCATTATTACCATCATTCCTGACACAGGTAAACTGAACAACAGAACATTTACATAGTTGGTTCAAAGTCACCAGTAAGTGGAAAGTCTATCCTGACTCTCAGATAAGGAAAATATGGCTCAGAGTGGAAAATTATCTCAGTCTAGGTCACAGAGAGAGAAATGGGGATAAAATGCAACCCCCCTTTTTTAGTGTTTACATTTTATTATAGAAATGTTCAAAATAGATACCCAAGTAGAGAGAATGGTATGAACTCAAAATAAGACTTTCAGCTCCCAGTCTAAAGCCCTTTTTCTAGAACATGTTTCACTTATGAAATAAAAAAATTACTCCAGCAATTTTTAATTGAAAGAACTTTGTTATTTCTAATTTTAGAGGTAATGCACGTTTATTCTACAACCATTCATTCACAATAGAAAGGTTTGCCTCTATTGTGCATATCCTTCCAAACTTTCTCCATAGATGGGTGGGTACATGGTACGTTGTTTTTTACAAAACGTAATCATACTATTATATACACCTTTAAAACCTGCTGATTTTGTTCTTTAAATGTACCATGGATATATTTCCATTGCAGTAAATATTGATCTATAGCTTCATTCTTGATGTTCACATTATATTCCATTATATCAATGAACCATCATTTACTTAACTAATTCCTTGTTGATGAATATTTGTTTTTTCAATTTGTTGTTTCCATAAAAATACTGTGGCAGATCTCCTACCTTATACAACTTTATATGCTTGTAAAATCAATTCTTAGAAGTTCCTGGCATAGAATAGGTTCTCAATAAATTTGTTTAATGAATGAAAGTGAAATAGCTATAATAGTCTTTATAAATCAATAAATAATATGTAGAGATTTTTTAATTGCTACTTAAAGATCCATAGATACTAATTAGACCTGGAAAAGCTTTATCAAAACATAGCTGCAAAGTGAGATTATCCCTTGAAAGTCCTTTGCTTCATATTAAGTTACCAAATTTTGTACATATAAAGTATCAGTGTTTTGTGTGTGTGGTATAAAGCACATACGAATGAATATCTTTAGATGAAAAATAAAACTTTTTTAAAATTTTAACATCTGAGTAAATAGATATCTGAGGAAAAGCATTAATGCAAAAACTCATTGATTTAACCTCTTCATTTTTAAATACATTTAAAAACCCAAGATATCTTAAATTATTTATTCAACAGTAAGTTGCTAAACTCAATCCTCTATCCCATAATCTGGGTGGCCCCATTCCTCTGATTTGCTCCAAGTAGGTGTAGAATCCAACTGGCTATCAGATAATAAATTTTAGTACATTTGCTGGTATTTGGTTCATTTTTTTTTTTCTTTCCTCCTTTCAAGTTAGCAAATACACAACGTGACCTGGTGTTCTGTGCTCTGCACAGAATTTGGTACATACTTCTATGAAGTTCTGCCAGACCTGTACTTGGCTATTTGTTGTTCATGGGTAATACCACTAGATGGCATACTTCTCGGGTTTGGTAGTGAATACTCAGACCAAATCTTTTCCAACGCTCAAAGATTTCTAATCTACTGTAATAAAGCTGCTTTTATGATGAAAAAAATAAAAGCTATTCAAGGTTAAAAAGACCTATATAATTACATAACTATTTCAAAAACAATGTTTGGAAGGAGAGGTCTTGAGAGATGTTAACTTTGCAATTTATGTAATAAGTATTAATTTGAGATAAAATTAAAGGGTCATTATGCATATGCCATTTAGCATTTTAGCCACATGAACCTAGATTTGCATGGGAGACATTTTTCTTTTTTAAAAAAATATATTTTATTGATTTTTTACAGAGAGGAAGGGAGAGGGATAGGGAGTTAGAAACATCAATGAGAGAGAAACATCGATTAGCTGCCTCTTGCACACAACCAAGGTACATGCCCTTGACCGGAATCGAACCCGGGACCCTTCAGTCCGCAGACCGACGCTCTATCCACTGAGCCAAACCAATTAGGGCAAGGGAGACATTTTTCAATTTATTTGACAATTTAGAAGTGTATTTGATCTTTATTGTTTTGGTTGGCAGAGGAAAGTAGCACGTGTTTTGGAGTGAGTTTGGGAAAGAGAACACTGATAAACATTCTTCACTTGATCCTTGTGACTGAGCTCCCTGATAATCTTATAAAATCTATTATCTCCTAATGGCTAATTACTTTGTTCTTTTCTCTCAAGAGGGAAAAGCATCCCCATGACTTCTCAGCCAGTGATTATGGATTAGTGGAGAAACTCAGCAAGATGCAGAACCTGTTTCATAATTCTCCAGAGTGTCACACCATATGCCACCCAATTCTTTTCCTCTTTCAGAACACCCCACTCCATCAGCGTGTTGGTTTGGGGTCAACATGAAGGAGGAACACAGAAAAGAAAGGATCACACTGAATAATGGAGACCTCTCTGAGCTCCAGAGAATGCTCGTTCCATTTAGTCTCCCCCAACCCCCTTTTAATGAAATCCACTCCAGCTTTTTCTGTACTCTTCCAGAAACAGATTATCTAAAAACAAAACAAAACAAAAAAAACCTCCTTGATCAATGAAGTCATTTCCAGTAGACCTTCCAATCAGAAATTCTAAACTGACCCTTGTTTTGCCTGAAATTGTTCTTTCTTCCACTGTAGAGCAGCAGTCTTGCCTTTGACGCATCCCCAGAATCTGAGACCTCTGGTTAATCCCTGATGCTGCAGTGGTTGCCTAACCACAGTTTACTGATATGACCTGCGGCTATGAATCCAGAACACGAAATCTGAATGGCTGAGTCTTCATTAATAATCACAATAAGCCCAAACCGGTTTGGCTCAGTGGATAGAGCGTCGGCCTGTGGACTAAAAGGTCCCAGGTTCGATTCCGGTCAAGGGCATGTACCAGGGTTGCGGGCACATCCCCAGTAGGAGATGTGCAGGAGGCAGCTGATCGATGTTTCTCTCTCATCGATGTTTCTGACTCTCTATCTCTCTCCTTTCCTCTCTGTAAAAAATCAATAAAATATATTTTTAAAAAAAAATCACAATAAAACTAGCCTTACCTGGTCAGATGGCTCAGCTGGCTGGAGCACTGTCCCTCCCATACACCAAAAAAAGGTTGCGAGTTTGATCCCCAGTGGGATATTACAGAAGCAAGGGATCAACGTTTTTTACATCAATGTTTCTCTGTCTCTCAAATCAATAAAAAAAATCATACCCTCAGATGAGGGTTAAAAAATAATAATGAATATCCAGCCTTTATTCAGCACTTAAGAGTTTTGCCAGACACTGTTCTCAGTGTCTGTTGTACTATCTCATTTAATGCTTTGAAAGTCAGGTACTCTTATAATCCTTCCATTTTACAAATGAGGAAACTGAGGCACAGAAAGGTTAAAATATTTGCCCAAAATATCATAGTGGCAAAGCACTCCATGTTCAGCCCTATGAATAGTAATTATACTTACCCTTCCAAGCTGCGTAATTTTCCCCAAGTAATTCAATCCCGTTAGTTTCCTCATCTGCCATGGCACTAGATGACATCAGTATTAATGCCTGTCCTGTCTACTTCACAGGATTGTTGGAAGATCAAATATGATGGGAGAGGAATATGTTTCGGGTTTTTTCTTCTTTGGAGCTGTTATAAAAATACAGAATATAGAATAGATAATATATGTGGCAACATCTTAGCTATTTGGGTGAGAAATGAGTGCTTTCCAGAGTCAAACCAACACTGAAAACAGGAGACTAAGGATTCTCCAGCCTCTTGGCCCCTCCCCCTTTTCCATCCAGTCCGGCCGGCCTGGGGCTTCCACTGCCACTGCTGGCTGACCTCACTGCTGCTGCAACCTCCTTTGTATTTTGTATCTATTTTTAAAATGCAGATTTTCCAGCGAACAATCTGGGTCAGTTGACTGTTTTTATGAGCAAAGAAACCAGACTTCCTTCAAACACTTTTAAATAAAACACACAGAGCACAACACAAGTATTTAAACGAGCACGTCTTTCTGTTCCGTTATTTCCTCTACCTCTCTGCATCTCCTTTCCATGTCTATTTCTCTGTCCTCCTGTCTGTCTGCCTTGCTGTTGGTAAAAGACCCTCAAATCTGGTTGCCTTCTTATTCTCTATGATCTCCTCCATTTGCCCCTCCATTCTCTCTTAGCTTACTGTGATTATAATATTGAACCAATAGATCACCTATTATTTACTCTCTCAAAATAGGTTTTTGCCTAGTTAAGAACTAGTGGAGTGTTCTAAATACCCATTTCCAAAAAGGACTCCAAAACACCTGAAGTTGTAAATGATTTATGTAACCCTTACTCATAATTTATTAGTCTCATTCCTGCAATATTCAGGGAAAAGGAAGTCTGGAAAGTAGCCTATCAAAGAGACAACTTGGAAAGTATCTCTTCCCACATCAGGCCCACCATAGTCCCCTCCCTTCCAAAGCAAAGCAGTTGGATCTGTGCTCTGCAAGACACAGGCAAGAAATTGTTCTCCACAAACCTCTTTGATTCTATATCTGCCAACAGAGCAGCCTGCTGGGTTGGGGAATCAGGCTGACAGGCTCATGATGTGTGGAACCTATGATTCCATCAGGAACAGAAGCTAAAGGGCCCTCATGCAGTAACCTAATTTGAGAGGAGACTGTGCATAAGCATTTGGGAACAAAAGTCACCCTACAACGGTTTGTGAATTGATAAAAGCACGTTAGTCCAGGATTTGTGTTTGTCATGTGGCAAGGTGATGGCAGAGTAAATCTTCTAAATTTAAGTATATTTTATGTTAACTGCATAATGTAGCATAGATTTGTTGCTTTAAATCTCATCCACAGGGAGCTAGAATTGGGCTTGTTGATTTCCGTTATTATCCACTAAAGTGACTCCAGTCCTTGTTTGTGTTTACTTAAGAAACATAGATCTATTTCTGAATAGCTTTACAACTTTAAGTGTTTTAAGAAACTTTTTTAATACCATTTAGTTAATTGTACTATGATAGCTCCTAAGTGGAACATTATATCTATTACTCTTAAGTGATGCTATGGATATGATAGCTTGAGTCATATTTTTATAATTTATTTTATTTAGAGCACTTGGAAAGCTAAAATTCAAATATGCCTCAGTCAACTATCATTCCAACTATTGCTTACCTTAGTACTAAGCAGATACTAGTGAAACTATTACCTCTGGTAAAATTAAATTCTGAATTCTTCAATGAATATGAGTTCAATGTAGAGTTACATCTTTCTTTATTTTCCCTCACTCTACACAGTGAAAAATGTTTCCTCTATAAGGCAAGTATCTGTGTGCACTGAGTTTCTGAACTTTCAGTTAGAGCACTTAGTGGGAGAGAATGAGAATGAAGGAGAAGGGGTTAACTGTGGAACTATACCATGTGTGGGAGATATTGCTCAAAGCTAAATCCAAAATACACTCAACACTAGCCCAGAAATGGTCAGGTGTTAGGAGAGACTGGCCCAAGAAAATGAGTCTGAAGCTAGATACACCCAAAGTGGGCCAACTGTACTCTAGACATGGTTCACCAAATAGCAGCTTTTTATACCACCAATGAGATTTTTAGAAATGCAAAAGCTCAGGCCCCATCCCAGGCAGACCTGATAAAATGTGCACATTAACAAGACCCTCAGAGGAGTTCTATGCACTTCCCAGTCTGAGAAGCCCTGTCTATCCCTGGCCCAGAGCCTCCACTGGGAAGATGAGAAAGTCCACCTTGATTAACCTCAGGAACTAACCAGGAATACTAGCTGTTCCTCTTGGCAGAGATGATGCTATAGACATAATGAAAAGAAAAAAAAGCTGTAACTCTTTAAAAATTCAATTCAGTCATAGAGACAGGGAAGAGGTAAAGAGTCACACTCTTAATTCTGACCAACTGTTGCAACAAAAAGCTCTTGTTGGAATGATTTTACCTTTCTCTCTGTATGATGTTATTGGATTTGATTTCTTTTCTTCTAGAGAAGACACATTTTTAAAAACTGACCTAAATTCAGTATTCCATCCAGACATTTTCAATTTGGCAGGTGGGAAGCAAGTTTTGCATAGAGACTGAGCTCACTGAAAGCGATTAGAATTTTGAGCTGGAAAGTACAAAGGCATTTTAAAGTCAAAAACTGTTTAGAAGAAAATAAATACAAGTGACCTTGATGTTACTCGGCAATGATATTCATATCTCAGAGCCATATGAGAATAAGCTCCTCTGGGTTCCTTTGTAACTAGTCTCCCTGGCATTGTGTTCAAAACAATATACTTTATGCTACATTTCAATTTTTAATTTTTCAGTTAAGGTTTATGTTCTATATTATTTTGGATTAGTTTCAGGTGTGCAGCATAGTGGTTAGACAATCATATACTTTATTTACAAAGTTTTCTCCCTGTTATTTCCATTACCCAACTGGTACCATACATAATTATTACAATAGTATTAATTGTTTGAGTTCTTTATAAATTTTGTATATGACCCCCTTATGAGATGTATCATTGGCAAATATGTTCTCCCATTCAGTGGGTTGTCTTTTCACTTCGTTGATGGTTTCCTTTGCCATGCAAAATCTGCTAGATTTCACTCAAGCAAATGACAAAAAGTGGGAGGTGTAGTAGGATCCAAAACACATCTAATTTAAGTGGATAAGCCAGTCACAGAAATGGCATGCAATACAGGGAGGCCATAACTTAAATGGGCAATCACCACTGCAAAGGCTGTGCTTTACCCAGCTAATGGAGTCTCAGAACCAGCTGCCCTCTTGGCAGTTTAACACAGTCCTACACCTCCCACTCATGACAGACACCCATGGGTGTGATGTGGGCAGCTCCATCATCCTTTCCTGAAGGTAATTTGCAGGGTCAGACTGACTCTGGTCTCAAAATAAATTTGAGATTTTTGACATCCTTGGCCATATGGTGTATTTATTGCATAAGCTAGTTTGCAGTTTCCTTAGCCATTTGTATTTTCCACAAGGTTTTGCCTTTTTTCCCCAATAAGTAATTATCCTAGACACAGTTACAACTGCTAATATCAGAGAATATTTAACTACTTCTTTCATTTGATTTTCAAATAATTTATTGATTCAGGAATAAATACATCTTTCAATATTTTTTAGTCAGAATCTTATTTATCATATCTCAGGTGATAGTTCTAAACAACTGTTTGACATTGTTATATTTTTTCACTAAGATAATACAAATGAGTGTTTTAATTTTAAAAGAAAAATAAAAACTTTGGCATTTCATAAAAAGGTAAATTTGAACCACAGCATATATAGATTACATAAAAATTATGCAAGTGGCCTATTTAGTTTTGGGAAAAGGTTTTAGTTTCTTTTATGACTATAATGACTATAATCCCATCTCAAACAGGAGTATACAAAACTAATGAATTCATTAAAAATTGGACCAAAATAATTACTAACTACAGAAAAATAGTTAAGCATGCTATATTCATTTCCTGAGCTATCATAACACAGTACCATAAATTGGGTGGCTTAAAACAACAAAAATTTATTGCCTCACAATTCTGGAAGCTAGAAGTTCAAAATTAAGGCTTTTACAGGGCCTTGCTCCCTCCAAGCCACTAGGGGAGGATCCTTCCTTGCCTCTTCAAGCTTCTGATAGTCAGCATCACTCCAACCTCCATCTTCTCATGACCACCATCCCTCCATGTCTCTGTCTTCTCTTCTCATAAGGACATTGGTTTTATTGAATTAAGGGCCCGCCCTTGTGGCATGATATTAGCTTTATAATATCTGCAAAGATTCTTTCCAAGTAAGGCCACATTCATATATACCAGGAGTTAGGATTCAGCATATCTTTTGGTGGGAAGACAAAACCTGTAACACAGGCCTAGAATTTATCAGTGACACAGTATAGCCTATAACTTCACCAAAATAGGAGTATTAATTTTTCTCTCTGCTCCAAAAATTATCACTTATTTTCATTTGCCTTCCCAAAACAAACAAATTGCTAGAAATCAAGCAACATTGCTAACATAATGTATCCAACAAGTATTTGATAAAGTTTATCTAGGGCGTGTCAGTGACGTCTGCACCAATAACAGGAGCTAATAACGTAAGATCCTTTAGATTTTCAAGTAAGGCACAGGGTTTAAGAAAACAGTTATACATTCAAAAGATTCATCAAGGGCAGAGACAGAAGTCTGTCTAAAGTCATTTACTCCTTATCATAAATAATTTCACATGATAATTCTTTGATACCAGTTAAAACATAATTCACACTAGTAAGTTATATATCATTCATGATTTAACATATTGTAGTAAACAACTTCTTTTTGTTGTTGCCTGATTTTAAATGTCACTTTCTTCCCAGACTTACAATGTTCCCAACTTCCCTTTGAGTACCACTTCAAGGCCCTTTCCACTATCTCTTTGCCATCCTCCTGTCTGGGCTCCCTCTCTCTTCTTTGGAGGCTCGTGGACACCCTCACAGGCACCTCTCAGCAGCACTCTCCCAGTTGCTGGCTTCCTCTCATCTCAACCCCAGGTCCCCGCTCCTATCTCAGTGTCCTCAATACACATCCATGCCTCTCAAACCTGAACATGGGACTTTGTCAAAGGGCAGATTCTGATTCACCATGTCTTGGGGGGCAAGAGGGTGGTCTGCCATCCTGCATTTCCAACAAGCTCCTGGTTGATACCCATGCCACTGTCCATGGGCCACTCTGGGTGGAAAGACTATACAATAGGGGTCCTCAAACTACGGCCCACAGGCCACATGCAAATACAAATATTGTATTTGTTCCCATTTTGTTTTTTTACTTCAAAATAAGATATGTGCAGTGTGCATAGGAATTTGTTCATAGTTTTTTTTTAAACTATAGTCCGGCCCTCCAACGGTCTGAGGGACAGTGAACTGGCCCCCTGTTTAAAAAGTTTGAGGACCCCTGCTATACAACCTGACTGCCCTACTATTTCCCTAGTTGGGCCTGCCTTTCCCCAAAAGATCTCATACTGCAAAATGATCTCTTACCACCTCTACCAGCCTCCTCTCCTGAGCTCCTGCTGCCTTAAGCACATCTCAGGTGAGCAAATGAATAAGATGATCCTACTAAAGAATAAGTGACTCATACACTCTCCTTACCTACCCTCCCTTTTCTCCCAGAGGTTTTCAATGGCAGTTTGTGTGAGTCTCTAAATCAAGTAACCCTCACTTGAAGTGTAAACATTGGTACATTTTTCTGGAGGTGGATTCAAGATTGTTATCAAACTTTCAAAGAATTCCCTAATCCCAAAAGATAAAAAGTCATACTCCAAATAGCAAAATGTCAGTAACCACGTAGAAAAGGGTGAGGAGTAGGGGTGGAGGGGCCTCCTCCTGAAGCTCACCACTTGGTTTCCTCCTTTCCCTTTAGGAGGCTGCTCCTGGGGAGGGGGAGACAGCAGAGCTGGGGGCTGCTACTGGTTTCCTACTCACATTCCCTCAAACTCCAAGGAGAAGCTGCTTAGGGTCCTGCTTCCTTGTATTCAAACAGAATTCCCATCTGAAGGGTGGAGTGCAGGCTGCAAGCTTAACTCCCAGCCCTTAAGAAACCTGAAGGTAAAGTCAGATATGGAGGGAAAAGCTGTGTCCTCATTGTGTCCATCTGTGGCTAAGGTTCCAAGGCCCAGGACATCCAAACTCCCAAACCAGAGAGAGGGCAAGGGCCCCCACACTACAGCAAAAATGGGGGCTCCTGCCAAAGAAAAAGGAATCCTATGTCTTCTGATGAGCCTGGATCTGTAACTTCTCACTCCTTCACCCACCCTGGCCCTAGGAACGCCTTGTTTAGCTAAACATTAAATGAGATCACATATGTTAAGGACCCAGCATGGAGCCCAGCAGATATTAGGGATTCAATAAATATTAGTTCCCTTCCCTATTAAAAGTAACACCAGCTACACTGTTTATGTGATTTGCTTGCTATTATTACCATAGAGCACAGTAAGAAGTGCGTGCGTAATTAAATATGTACCACTATGGTAATTTTGCTTTTAAAATTTTATTGATAACAGCATTATACACTTTATGTAAGCTCCGAGCTTTTCTGCTTATGCAGCCTGGTCATCTGTTCCTAACTTTTAGAAAAAATGCAAGGGAACATCTAAGGGAAGAACATTTTAGTGGGTTAACAAGGTAAAAAAAAAAAAAAAACAAGTTCAATTTCTTCCTGCAGCTGCGGAATCTCACTTTCCTCACTGTTCCTCCTGTCCTAACCGAGTTGCACCCCTCAACTCTGGTGTTCCCCCCACCTGCCTCTTTTCACTCTCCACACAACACACCTTCCCACTGTCCTCTGACACTGCTGGAAAAGCAGGGAATCTTTAGGAATATCCCCTTCCATGTGCTTCTGGAAACTTCGATTAATACGCTGTTCAACCCTAAGAGTCTGGGAACTACAGCCAGGGTAGACCATTCTATGGGAGCTGGCAGCTGCCTATCAAGACTTCTCCTCACTACAGAATCACTAAACACTAGTTGGGAGTGAATGTGGGCTAAGACTTGATGCCACAAGGAAGCTGAAGGCAACCACACCAATTTATCAATACTGGAGACTAGGAAGAAACATGAGCATCAGAAAGAAAAATAGCCAGACCTCTCAAACTTGAAAGCAGACATTAACGAACCAAGTATAGAGCTCAAAGTTGAGGTTGAGTTGGAACCCTCCGTCATGGTCTACATATGAATTATTCTTACCAAAGTAATCTACGAAGCAATTCATCATATTTTTAAAAATTCACAACAGTATCTATCTGTAGGAAATAACAGCATTCACAAATGGTATCAATGATTTCAAAATGCCTTGCGACAGCAAACAACTTCAACCCCCAAATAAATCCTACAGAGTATTTTAAACATGCTCAATAAAGACCTCACTAGAAATAAACTACTTGGCCTGGTTGCCCAAGAACATCCCTTGATATATTTTTTAAGTAGATTTTTAAAAAATATATATGTTTTTGTTGATTTCAGAGAGAGGAAGGCAGAAAGGGATAGAAACATCAATGATGAGACAGAATCATTGATTGGCTGCCTCCTGCATGCTCCACACTGGGGATCGAGCTTGCAACTCAGGCATGCGCCCTGACTGGGAACCAAACTCTGACCTCTTAGTTCATGAGTCCATGCTCAACCACTGAGCCATGGCCAGCCTCTCTTGATATTCTTTTAATTGAAAGCAAAAACAGGCACTGGCATGCATGCATAATCCTACAACTACTAAAAGGCAAGGTATAAAAAGCAAATAACAACACAAAATCTATTAACTCTAATCATTCTCCAGCCCTGCTGGCCTCTCTCAACCATAACTTTGCATCTTATTATTACAACTCCCATTTCTTATAAAGTATGACACCTCTATTAGATAATAATTTTGAGAGTGATTCTCTACCCACTTTTTTATAAAAAAAGAAAGAATCCTACCTTGGTTATTTCACAAGTGTTCAAATTTATTTTCTAACATTTACAACAGAAAGTTACTACTTCACTTAAATGCTGTATCACAGTGCATCTTCTTAAGAATCAATGTTCATAAATCTTTCCATGGCATGATGTTCTAGTCATGCATAATTATAGCTCATGATGTCACTGCCATTTTTTCTAGGGCTATTCTTGTTATGACTCCACCTTCTGCAGTTCACCTGCTTAATAAAGGTGTTTGAAACAATGCAGAGGTCAGGAGAGAAGATAACTCAATAAAAAACTTAAAACTTTTTCTCTGGATCTACAGCTTGAGACCAGTTTTCCATGAGATAGAACTCCTGCCCGTAAAGTTTTGGTCTGAGGGAACGAAACTTCCCTCAGGCTTGTTTTAAGGACAAAGGGGAGATGGGTGCACAGTTACAGACGCAGCACACAGAGTCCCAGAGTGAAGGTTCAGCTCAGCTTCCCAAAGAATGGAACTGGGAAGAATAGCCTTCTCTCTTCCCCTGCCCTCCTGTGTCTCTCTCTTTTGTCAGACTTTCTCTGGGCTGCCTCTGCAGGAGGCAGAGGCACATTCCCAGGAGACAAAACCTGCTTGGCCCACAGAGCTTAACTCAAATGTCCACCCCTGTCCCAAACAGTTTGGCCTTGGGGAGGAGCAGAGTCCTTTTTTACAAACAAGCCTGGAGAGACCCATTCTTGGGGGGGGAGGCAGCAGTTCTTATACGGGCAGAATAAGCTGCACAGGCACCCCAAAAGGTATGTGGGACAGTTTCTAGTAGGAGGATCATACATAATGGTGAGTCTGCCATCTGGGAGACATACTGCTAAGAAGTCCTCAGTTAGATTCTATCACCAGAATTATGTGCAAATTATTTTATTAGGAAAAACATTTCATATTCCTTCTATATTTAGAGAGACAGACCTATGTGGCATGATTTTCCTTCCCCTCCTCTTGAGAATCTGACAGTTCCCACATACTCAAAATTAGCAAGCAAGTTTCAGTCTGTTTTTCTCCTAAAGTATGTCAGAAATAGTGTCCAGGTAGAATTTTACTTCCCATTACTAATAAGTTTCTATTTCCTACTACCCAGCAAATATGGGCTTGTAACTTCAATAGCTTTAGGGAAATTACCACAGCTGACCAATAACTTACGTGAAATCCCAGGTTGAAAAGAACTATTACCCCCACAAAAATGAAGGAAAAGATCCAAACAATGAGAAAAGGTGAACATTATAGTTTGCACCATAGGACAGTTGTCTCTCTACTTTTGTAAAGAGTTAAACATTTTTTTTAGCATCTATTATGTTCCACACACTATGCTTTGCATGTTGCATACATGAGATGAGTTAATCCTTAGAGTAACTCTGCAATTCTGAGAATTGGAAAAACTCTCTGATCCTCAAAAAGATTAAGTAATCTGCCCTGGCCAAGTTTGGCCTGGGGGAGGAGCATCATCCCATACACCAAAAGATTGTGGGTTAGATTTCTGCTCTGGGCACATACCTAGGTTGCAGGTTTGATCCCCGGTCAGGGCATGTATGGGGGTCAACTAATCATTGTTTCTTTCTCACATCACTATTTCTCTCTCTCTAAAATCAATAAAAACGTGTCCTCAGGTGAGGGTTTAAAAAAATTTTATATAATTTGCCAAAAACAAAAAACCTAGAAGTAGAATCTAAACCTGATTCTACTTTATCCCACAGACCACGTGTTTCTTTCACTAGCACCAATAACTAGTATTTACAGGATACTGGCCATGCACCAAGGCCCAGTTATTAGTGCTTCACATATACTGACGTAGGCAATAGATTTATGAACTAGCTGCTACCAGCTCCTTCTACAGATGTGAAAAGGAAAGCATAATGAGCTTAAATACTTTCCCAAGTTCACACAGCCTGTAGATGGTGGAGCAGAGATTAGGACCCAGGCAATCCAGCTGCATGGTACATAAGGTTGCCTCCACTGGAGAGCTTGATTCTGTGGGTGGTGCACAGCCCTTCTTCATGATAGCTCTCACTATTGAGTCAACTCTGCCACAAGTTCAAAGAGAAACTGAGTTAAAATTGTACAACTCGCCTTTTCACTGCATGTGTACAGAAGAAAAATGACAGTCTTGGTAGCCAGGATTCACAAGTCCTTATTTCACCCTAAAAGAGTTCTTTTTCCTTACATCTTCTCAGGATTCAAGAGATGCAGATAGGCTAAGGATGTTATGAATGAGGGAAATCTCTTTTCATTTCTATGTGCAGGTGTGTGTGTGTGTGTGTGTGTGTGTGTGTGAGTGTTTTGGAAGCAGGGGGACACAGTACTCAAGAACACCGATAACTCTCTTCTGAGAATGTTCTTTTCCTTGCCTCTCATTTTAAGGACAAGCAAATTTTGTCTGTATCTGCTAGACCAGCGGTTCTCAACCTGTGGGTCACGACCCCTTTGGATTGAACGACCCTTTCACAGGGGTCGCCTAAGACCATCGGAAAACACATATATAATTACATATTGTTTTTGTGATTAATCATTATGCTTTAATTATGTTCAATTTGTAGCAATGAAAATACATCCTGCATATCAGATATTTACATTATGATTCATAACAGTAACAAAATTACAGTTATGAAGTAGCAACGAAAATAATTTTATGGTTGGGGGTCACCACAACATGAGGAACTGTATTAAAGGGTTGTGGCATTAGGACGGTTGAGAACCACTGTGCTAGACTATATTCCTCTAGTACATTTTTTTCTCTCTGGTTGCTACATTAAAAGTCTTCCAATCACTACAGTGCCACTGGCTTAATGCACTATAACCCATATTTTATACATTGTGTCCAGGGAAGGCTGGACTTACCTTAGAGTAAGCATCACTTCAGTTGCAGTGAGTTGGCCATGGCCGTGACCTATGGGGGCCCCAGTGGCCATTTATTGTAAACTACTAGAGGCCCAGTGCACAAAATTTGTGCACAGGGGAGGTCCCCTCAGTTTGGCTTGCACCCTCTTGGAATCCAGGACCCCTCAGGGGATGTATGACTGCCAGTTTAGGCCCAATCCCGCTGATCAGGCCTAAACCGGCAGTCGGACATCCCTCTCGCAATCTGGGACTGCTGGTTCCTAACCACTCGCCTGCCTGCCTGACCATCCCTAACCACTCTACCTGCCTGCCTCATTGCCCCTAACCACTCACCTGCCTGCCTAATCGTCCCTATTCACTCTGCCTGCCTGCCTGATCGCCCCTAACCACTCTGCCTGCCTGCCTCAACAACCCTAACCACTCTGCCTGCCTGCCTCATTGCCCCTAACCAGTCTGCCTGATCACTCCTAACCGCTTGCCTGCCTTCCTGATCATCCCTAACTGCTCGCCTGCCAGCCTGATTGCCCCTAAGTGCCTCTGCCTTGGTCCCTGCTGCAGCAGCTTCATCTGGAAGGTCATTTGGCTGTCCAGTCTAATTAGCATATTATATTACACTTTTATTTTTATAGATAGCTTGTGGGTGATGCCAATGAAGTTCAAGAAGCCACATTTCGCATGACTTCACATTTTGCTGTGTCTCTTTTAAAATAGCTAATAAAACACTGGCAAATGTGTTCTTTATTATTAATTTGTTCCCCCATTTTCTTCATCCCTCTCTGTTCAACGAAAACCATTTCCATTCATCCCACTACAACATATCCCTTCATGACCAGCAGAAAACAAATAAACATCCCCGCCCCCAATAGCAAAAACCTAATGTGGAACTGCCTACAGATTTGGAGCTTTGTATGCAAACTGTTTATTATATTCACAAAACTGGAAAGGAACTGCAATAGAACTGCTTCTGGAAAGATGAAGCCAATTTCAGAATCCAATTTGCAATAGGAAATGCCATGTTTGTTTCATGTCTGCCTCTGCTTCAGATGAAAAAAAAAAAAAAAAGAAGCCAAACAAAAGCAAAAACCGTTGGTCTGGCTGGTTATTTCCAGGCAAAACAGAGGGCAGATGCAAAGCCATTCAGTTGGCTGTAGAGCCTTGTCTGTCTACCTCCAGTCACGTTGGAAGCAACTGAGCAAAGCTGAACCCCTATTAAGTGAAAATTCACACACACACACACACACACACACACAAATGTTTATTTAAATAGCATTATTAGAAAAATATAGGTTTGGCTCTCACAGGGACAGGTGGTGTGATAGACCAGGCTGGCTGCCCAGTTTGTTGAGGGCCCTGCTCCCAACTTTCCTGTAGTGAGAACACAGTATACAGCCTTGGTTGTACATGTAACCGTTGAACCCAACACAGCCCTCATTAAGGTGGAAGGATCTCTGGAAGTAACCTGTGGTATTTTGTAGATTTAAAATCAACCTGTGTGTGTGTGTGCGTGTGTGTGTGTGTATATGAAAATTACCTCTGCTTTTACATTTACATATGTATATTATAGTTTCCAGCTATCTACATATGTGTGGAATTAATGAATAAAAACATGTAGTCATATACACACACACACACACCAAACACAGAAAGAGATCTAGATACACTGCAGATATCCTATATAAAATATATCAATAACTCAGAGAGATTCTGATACAAAAAAATTATGTAATTAAAACATGTAATTAATTTTTAAATGAGTTTCTTTCCCCAGTATTCAGCTTTCTTGTCAAAGACCATTTTTCTCGTTGCTCCCTGGTGAAAACAATTTCAGTGTTGCCTCTGCTGGTCTTCACCACACATACACACAAACAAGCACCAACCAGTCTCATCCATCTGTGCTCACCTCTGCTGACTGTTGTGTATGCTCATCAATAATTAACACTGCAATGCCCAGGAGGTATGGGGAGAACAAGGTTTGGTTAGCCTGGTGATTGTGGAATCACATCTTATCATGCCTGTACACAATATACCCCATGACTTGTCTGAAACATGAGTGGGCACTAGCTGTATCCAATCTATTTCTATGCCATATTGTCATTGGTCAAAAATGGCCTTGTTCTCCCATTCCCTCCATTTTCCAACTGAAAAAAGAAAGGAACCGATAAGCCTGAGCTCAATTTGTTCTGGCAATTATTGCAAAGTTCCTACTGTGAGGGAGGTCCTGCCCACTGGTGCAGAATGACATGCAGCCATCCAGGGTCTAGACAAAAGGAGACCCGCTTTTCTCCAAGTGTATTCAGCCATGTACAGACATATTGGCTGAGATGCCTGCCCATTCACATCTTAATGGAAAAAAAGAGAGAGACAAGAACCTGGGGCGGGAGGAGGAAAAGAGGAGAATGAAAGATTATCAACTGACAGCAGTAACAAAACCTGAACTTGGTAAAGAAGAAGAAAGGAAACTATTTTGACCACAGAACAGTAAATCACTGACATAATGTGAATATATGTTTTAGTAGCATTCAGCTAAATTATGCTTTCATTACAGATAAAGGTTACTATGACACTGAAATGTGAAAGTGAAGAAAGTTATGCTAGAAGATAGGATTATATGAGTCTTCCTTCTCTCTTCTATCTCCTCTCTCTCTCTCTCTCTCTCTCTCTCTCTCTCTCTCTCTTTCTCTCTCTCAACCCCACTCTTCACTAAGGTAGAGCTGCACATTAATTCAACCGAATGAAACTGTTAGGATGAAATACCACCAAGATGCATTCTAAAGTGTAATTCCTCTAAAATAAGTATGTAACTTTATTAAAAATCAAAGTACTAGTCAAAAGGTGAAAAAATATTACATTACGATGAAAAAGAGGTCATTTAAGAAAAGGCTGAAATAATACTTCTTTTTGAAATGGCATATGAAGGCTATTATAGCACTGAAAGAAAAGGTGACTTTTTCTTAATATTTGTCCTTATTCTCTGTTCATGAACAGAAGGAAATGTTTGAAGAAAAGGTCACTTTAAATTCTAGACCATGGCACTTGTTCCTCTCTGAGGCTGAATGCCCTCATCTTCCTCTCTTTCAACTCTATCTAATGATAATTGGTCTACCTGTCCAACACTTCTGTCTACTCAGAAAACAGTTGACTATGAAGTAATGTCAGAGTCATGTCCAAGACATGCCAGAAACCGTTTCTCCCAGCAAAAGTCACTTATTTCACAAGATAAGTAATGAAATAAATAGGGGAAAATTAAGTTGATTTTAAATTCTGTTATTAGTTGCTTCTCTTTAGTCATAATGGAAATGGGGGGGGGGGGTTGCAAATTCAATAACAACATGCATTTTTTCCATTACAGAGAATGGCTAATTCAATAGACGAATCATCAGAGAATAATCTCTCTAGCCTTATCAAACTCCAGACATAGAAACAAACGGAAGTTTAAAACATAAAATATACTATAAAATTGTTGGGAAAATTGAACTACAATCCCCAATGAAATTACCTCTTATGGCAATTAAGAGCCCATTTGTAGGAGCATTAACAGCCTCAGGCAAACTCAACAAACCCATTCCTGGCTGCATTAATGACAGATTTATTAGGGAGTATTATTTAATTAACAATAACGTGAAAGGGCAGCTCAGCTGAGATACAGCATGCTTACTGGAAACACTAAGCAATGGTAAGTGAAAAAGACATGCAATTTGTTAGCCTTCCCATATTTATTTTGTTTCTGAAATACATAAGTAGATGGTATGTATTTGCCACTAGATATTTTCAGCTGTCTGTAAGGACAACATGTCCAAAGAAGTTTAGCTCTTACTATACAATGATGCTAACAGTCCCTTGCTGTTTGATTCTGTTAAGAAATCCCCCTAGGGCCTCAAATGTTCAGGGACAGCATTCTTTGTCCTTTTCCCCTCTAGATAAGGGCAACTGCCAGCCCCCCTTCCTTGTATACACCAGGCTCCCTCCCACCCCCATACATCATTTGCCACTAATCACCTAACATAAGTGATGCCTTTTGTTCTCATTCCCTTCCCAAGAAGCTTTGGGTTGTCAGCAATTTGGTGGCTGGCTGGGTCTTATCCCCCTTCCTCCCCCTCCCCCCTTCTGATCCTATGGCATGGGCAGAATGAAGAAAAGACTTAGATGAGTGCAGACTTCTCCCCCTCAAAGTTAAATCCCCCACATCCAACGGCCTCCTTTAGAGCCGACTGTCATTCAAAGACCAGTTTCAAACTGGCAAAGGCAGGGCCACTTAGGTTGTTCTGACATACAGTGGGAGCAGGCAGCATGAAGTGAACTCCACAACTAAAGTGATGAGCGCAGGAAGATGCAAACATAGTGCACTCCCTGGAAGAAGGAGAAAAGTAAGTTATAAAACTTTTCATGCCATCTGTTATTTCTATGACATATATTCACAAAATTTAGTTTAAAATTGGTCAGTGACATAGAAAAGATTGTCTTGGGAAATGGTTGTGCCGACTTAGTTCCTGTGGGGGCCAAACAAAGCTAGCTAAGATAGTAATTTTAAATTATTATTGGGTGGCTGTTAATTGTAGTCACCAGTGTCCACTAAAATTCCTGCCAACAGAAAATCTTTATCTTGCCTTGATTTATGATAAGCTTAGAAATGAACAGTCAGTGTGGAACATGGTTATTAAACAAAACAAATTTCTGTTCATGGCTTTTGAAAAGACAAATCTGAAATCCCAACAGTCAGCTTGTGCTTGTATTTGGGAGTAGATTAGGATGGTGTGTGTGAAAAGCACTAGCATCCACAGTGGATTAAGATTGATTGCAGGAGCTAAAGATTTTTCTCTTTGATTCTTTTGAATCCAAAGTAGTTTTCGCTCAAATAACATCAAAGGCATCTGATTAAACACAGCTCCCAGCAGGACTTTATGGTAGGGCATGCTTTATTATGTGCAGTATAATCAGATTGATATAATATGGCATCAGCCAGTGAATGTCTTGTTTTGAAACAACTTGTGGAAATAGATTTTATCCCTTTCTTTAATTCTAATTTAGTGCTATTAACCAATTCCATTATTTAAATTGACTGTTAAGATCAGAATCAGTTTGATTTATCAGAATGTATTTCCCATTAATAAGGTTTTCTTTTTAGCCTCCTTCTTTAACCTTCATTTACTTTTAGTGCTTTGAAGACAAACATTTGCAAAATCTTTTTCCTTAATATAGATTGAAGTATGTAGACTGATTCCTGTTAAACTCTTCATAACTTTACAGTACAAGAACAAAAAGTTGCAGAGTTTACTGGTATATGGGTTTCTTTTAATGCAACTTTAGTGTATAAGAAAAATGAAAGGGATTATAAGAGAAAGAAATAATAAATTAAATTTTGCAAAAGATAAATTTTCTATTCCAAAGAAACCCAATTCCTTTACTGACATAGAAAGAAATCCAGAGGAATTTTAACTGCAAATGCATTTCCACTAGTAACATTTGAACGTCTTCGTGGCACTGCTATATGACATTTAAATACCAGGAAGGGGGGTGGGGGTGCCAGCAAGAAAGCAAGAGAGGTACACAATTTTTCCACACAGCAAAGTTAACAATCCTATCTTGCCACAAGTGTTACCTGAGATCAATCAGTGCATCATTTAAATTTTTCCTTTTTTTACTGATATTTTGTAGCAAGTACAAGTAGAAATAGCTAGAACCAAGCATCATCATCAATTGACTGCACTTTAGAGTGAGACTGCTAAGTCTTTTCACTGTATGCCTGTAAATTCAACGTTTTTCCTAGGCAAAAATGAGCACAATGCTGTAAATGCATACTATGATGTAAAAGTCAGCATCTGAAAATGTTATTGATTTACAGGATTTTTGAAAGACCTTCTGGTTCCATGCCCACCTTTGACAGACCTACACTGAAGTCAGCGGGGAAGTTCCTCCCCCGCAGTCAGTCTCCTGCTCTAGCTTCATCCCCTGCCCAAATCAGGGCAGGAGACTTCTTAATCTCCATAAGCAACCTGTCCCAGTTTATAAACTTCACTGTCAGAACATCCGCCCCTGTTTAAATCTCTCCTGCTGCTGATTAAGGCCATGTTCCCTGCTCCTGACTCCTAGGAGATGCCCATTTTCAGGGAAGAGGAATTTTAAAAATTTGGATGTTAATTAAACTGCACCTTGACTTTTTCCCCACTAGCCTTAAAGATTCCTTTCCTTGGCCACTGTAGGTTTCATCTTAGGGTGCTGTGACCTCCTCTGTACCTGCTCCAAACTTCCATCCTCATCCCCAGAAACTAACAAAGTTCTAGTGAGGATCCTAGTCACACATGGTGGTTCTTCAGATTCCTATCTGTTAATACTGGTATACAAGTGCCACATTCTCTGGAAATTAGAAAATTATATTGCTAAATCATTGTATACTTTTACTAATTTGATTCTATTCCAATCTTTACTAAATTCCTGCTTGGTGCCAACACTGTGCTAATTCTGAAGATACAGAGACGACAGTCACTGCCCTAAGAGAATTCACAGGATAGTGGGGGAAGCAGACCACAGGGGCTATGCTGGCCTAAAGGACAGGGTAGCAGGGGGCACAGAAGTCAGGCCTGGTAACCAACAAGTACTTCCTGGAAAAGAGATGGCTAAACAAAGGAGAGCCTGAGAAATGCATTCAAGTTTGAGCAAAAGCATGAAGGTATTAAAACATAGTATCTGTTGTTTATTTTGATGGTCAAAAAAAAAAAAAAAAACACCAACAAAACAAAAAAAAAAACGTGAGGGAAACAGGGACAGATGAGGCTAGAATGGTAAGTAGGATACAGACACTTTAGGGCCTTAAGTGCCTTGTCAAGGAGTTTAGATTTTATTAGTTATGAAATAAGGAGCCATTAAAGACCTTTTAGCAGGTGAGTGGCTGATAAGAGGAGAACAGGGTAGAACAGGACAGCAGCTAAAAGCGGTTGCAGTGGTGAATGTAGGACATTTACAAAACTGGAACTACAGTAATGGCAGAAGGAATGAAGAGGAAAGATGGATTTGAGGAAGACTTAGAAGGTGTAATTGGTAGACTCTGAGGTTTAAGTAACCAGATATGGGTGGGGTTGGGGGATGGAAGGAGTCAGGGTACACTGATGTCTGAATCTCTACTTTGATGACTAGAAGTGCCATTCATTTCTGGGCTAGAGGAAGCAAACCAAGAGACCCAACAAAGAAAGATATCAGGAATCAAACTGGAAGTGATCCTTCAATGATTCTATCAGAAGCTAATTGAACTAGACTTTGAGGGGAGGAGCAGGAGGGCTCTGTTCAGGGTCCAAATTAAGACCACCTCACACCTTTGCTTGAAAGGTGGCTCCAGTTACTGAGCTAGAGAACACTACTGAAAAAACAACAGGGAATAAAAATGATCCAGAAATATGAGGACATTTAACCAATCTCTGCCCCATGATTGTATTACTATTATATATAACTAGAGGCCCGGTACACAAAAATTTGTGCACTTAGGGGGGTCCCTCAGCCCGGCCTGTGCCCTCTCGCAGTCTGGGACCCCTTGGGGGATGACCACCTGCTGGCTTAGGCCCGCTCCCCAGGGGATTGGGCCTAAGCTGACAGTCAGACATCCCTCTGGCAGCCTGGGAGCCCTTGGGGGATGTCCACTTGCCAGCAGGGAGCAGGCCTAAGCTGCAGTCGGACATTCTTAGCACTGCTGAGGAGGCAGGAAAGGCTCCCACCACCACCGCTATACTGGCAGCCATCAGCCTGGCTTGTGGCTGAGCAGAGCTCCCCCTGTGGGAGCGCACTGACCACCAGGGGGCATCTCCTGCATTGAGCATCTGCCCCCTGGTGGTCAGTATGTGTCATAGTGACCACTGATTCCCAGTGGTTCTGCTGTTAGGGTCAATTTGCATATTACCCTTTTATTATATAGGATAGAGGCCTGGTGCATGGGTGGGGGCTGGCTGGTTTGCCCTGAAGGGTGTCCCGCATCAGGGTGGGGGTCCCGCTGGGGTGCCTGGCCAGCCTGGGTGAGGGGCTGAGGGCCATTTTCAGACTGACCACACCCCCTTCAGTGTGGGGGTCCCCCCTAGAATGCCTGGCAAGCCTGGATGAGGGGCAGAGGGCCGTTTTCAGGCTGGCCACACCCCCTTCAGGGAGTGGGGTCCTACTGGGGTGCCTGGCCAGCCTGGATGAGGGACTGATGGCTGTTTGCAGGCTGGCCAAGCCCCCAGCAGGGAGGGGTGCCTGGCCAGCCTGGGTGAGGGGTTGATGGCTGTTTGCAGGCTGACCACAGCCCCTTCAGGGTGGGGGTCCCCGCTGGGGTGCCTGGCCAGCCTGGGTGAGGGGCTGATGGCTTTTTGCAGGCTGGCCAAGACCCCCAGCAGGGACCCTCACCCCATGAGGGTCTGGCCAGCCTGGGTGAGGGGCTGATGGCTGTTTGCAGGCTGGCCAAGACCCCCAGCAGGGACCCTCACCCCATGAGGGTCTGGCCAGCCTGGGTGAGGGGCTGATGGCTGTTTGCAGGCTGGCCAAGACCCCCAGCAGGGACCCTCACCCCATGAGGGTCTGGCCAGCCTGGGTGAGGGGCTGATGGCTGTTTGCAGGCTGGCCACAGCCCCCAGCCACCCAAGCTCCCAGTGGAAACTGGCTGGAAGCAGGTATCTGGGATTTATTTATCTTCTATAATTAAAACTTTGTTGCTTTGGGCAGAGGCCATAGCTGGCCAGGGCAGGTGGAAGCTTGGCTTCCTCCATCGCTGGGGCAACCAAACCTCCTGCTTGCTCCAGCTCCGTGGCTGCCGGCCGCCATCTTTGTTGGGTTAATTTGCATATAGTCACTCTGAATGGCTGGTGGGCATGGCTTGGGCATGGCTGAGGTGCGGTCAATTTGCATGTTTCTCTTTTATTAGATTAGACTAGAGGCCCGATGCACAAAATTTGTGCAAGGGACTCTGCCTTCGCAGTCTCAGCTGGCCCTCAGCTCCTCGCAGCCCCAGCTTTGTCTGGAGGTCGTCCGAATGGTCATTCTGCTGTTTGAACTAATTAGCATATTAGCTCTTTATTATATAGGATTGGAAGTAGGTTACTGCTGTACTCTATAGATAAAAAATCCCACTCTTGTCACATGTGTACAGCTGGGCATGCTCTGTTGGGGAGATCAAGAGATGGTGTATCAAGAAGAGAATATCGAATCTCGGGCTTATAGACAATGTCCTCTATAATTACCTCCTACAAAGGTAATGGGATCTGCAGATACATAATATCAGTCTAGGACCTTGGTCAGCAAACTGAGGCTCGCAAGCCACATGCAGCTCTTTGGCTCCTTGAGTGTGGCTTTTCCACAAAATACCATGTGCGGGCACACACGTACAGTGCGATTGAAACTTTATGGCCAATGCGCAGAAGTCGGTATTTTGTGGAAGAGCCACACTCAAGGGGCCAAAGAGCTGCATGTGGCTCGCGAGCTGCAATTTGCCAACCACTGGTCTAGGATAAGCTAATTCTAACATAACACAGGTCACTCTATTAGTTCATCCTGGCATAGTGTTAGAGTAGATTTTCCACTTTCCGATAACTGTGAAGTGCCTAAATTCTATTTCTCCAATTGAAGGATATGAAAATGAGTAAAAAAAAAAAAAAGAAAAAAAAGATGGGCTCTCACATCTTGACAGGGCACAAAGAAGAGTTATGTGATGACCTTGGGCATGTAATGTTCTGTCTCTTTTCAGTTTTCTATCTGTAATATTAACAATTTTACAGAATATTTTTTAAAAGTTAATAAAATTCCCATGACCCCAATGTGAGATTGTGGTTAAAGGAACAATAAGTAAAAGGAACAATATGTGAGGTCAAACAGTTTCTAGCTGAGTGAAGTTCTAGATCAATTTTACCCAGTAGGTCCCAGGTCAGCCAGCATCAGTGAGCCTGCTCAGTGTGTATACTCAGGAGCAAGGAGAACAGCTCTAAGAGAGAGGAAGGAGCTCCCATTCTTTATGCCCAAAGATGCTTTGATGTTTTGGACTAAAAAGAGAATGAAAATTCTTGTCTCACCTCTTTTAATAATTAGCCAAAGAAGAATTTTTTATCCCTAAGTCTAAAACCATTGTTTCAACACACACACACACACACACACACACACACACACACACAACCTACTTTCAAATCTATTATATGCAAATGTTGGAGACTCTGCCTCGAGTTCAGACAGCTCACCAATCTTTTCCAAACCTGGGATCCCTGTTTGAAGTTCTCCATAACAGTTTTCCCTGGACTCTCAACCGATTCTCCCACCACCTCTCTCCTCTCCAGCAACACAACTAAAAAGAGATTCAATCAGTTATGTTTGCATGCTCAAAAGCTTTTAATTGCTCACTATGCACAACTAAATATATTAAAACACTTCAGTCCAGCAATATTCAAAGCTCCTAATGGTTTTGGCCTGCATCTCTCATTACTCTCCTGAATGGACCCCTTTCTCCCAGACAGGCCCTTTGCATCCTACATCTGCACCTTTGCACTTGCATTTTCTTTCACTTGAAATGTATTCCTCTCTGTTCTTCAAGGTCTAGTTTATATGCTACCTTGAACCTTTTCCTCCCTAATAGACATCATTTCTCCCTCTTCGGACCTGACCTAGGGGTCTTATGGCCATTAACAAACAGATCCATGTTACAGTCAGTCATATGTGAAGTACATGCTGCAGAAGCACTGAAGAAGAATCCCAGTTCATCCACTTCATTGTTATGTAGCATTTGCCATAGCTGTGGTGTAAATACTCACACCACTGATGATTTCAAGGAATTGGGAAGAATGTGCAAATCAGTTCTCAATAAGCTGGGAGGAGCAATGCTGCATACTTACTCTTAGTTTGTTTCTTTGTAAAATGGGAAATAAATACCTTTTCATGAAATTCTTACAAAATTTAAATGATAAAGTAAATGTAAATTTCTTAACACAATGTGGCATAGAATAAACACTCCATGCTATAGTTCTGCTACTCCGCTGCTGCTACAACACTATCATCACTGCAAGTAATGGTATTATGCCTATGCCTATGCCTATGCCTATGCCTGAGCCACTTCTATTTCTGCTACTAGTATGAATGATAGTATCACCCCCTCTAAACTGTAAATACCTTGAGGGAGGGAAAGGGTACATGTAGATAGCAAACATTTACCCAAAATTCTTCTTCCTATGGATTAATCTTTATGGCCCAGGGAAGGCTACAGAAATGTCCTGCCTTCCTAAAGTTCTATACAAAGGCAAAGTTCTAAGAGAAAACACTGAGTAATTATTTGGAAGTTCTTATCAAAAATCTTAAAATACATGCTTTTTTTAAATGAACAAGTACAAATTTAATGCAATTATAAATATCATATAAATGTCACGTAAGACTAAAAATTAGTGAACATGTGAGACAACTCTGAAAATTAAAAATTGATCATTCCTGTCTAACTGTAGTCACAGAAATTGCCCATGGACTGAACTGCAATTTCATTAGCTTTGATTAAAAGTGAAACAGAAAGAAGGGTAAAGTAGGTCAAAAACTTCCTGATTCCTTTGGGGTTAAAACATTTCCTAGATACTAAATGTGTGTGAAAGGATCAGTAAGAACCTATTTCCCATCCTTGGAGGATATGGAAAGAAAGATAGGGGATCCCTCAATGGGAAAAATTGATTATAATGAGAATGAAAAGCAAAGACGAATTAGCCATGAACTCAAGAGAAAGGATTTCTAAAGTGGAAATTCCTTTAATTGTGACCTGAGCTAGGGACACACAAAGCAGGTTTTATAAGGGACTGATCAGGTGTTTTAAAGCCAGCTTTTAGTTAAATAATTCAAGCTTTTTTCCATTTTTTTGTTCTACTCCTCTCACCCACACATACGTCTACGCTTATATAAAACCAGATACTGTTCCCAAACTCTTCAACTAAACCATTCTTATACATCCCTCTCAACCACATCAACCCCACAGTTCCATTTTTGGATTTCAAAACAGCACTCCCTCTCATAAACTAGTTTGGTTGTGGGAGGAACAGGAGACAAAAGAAGGAGTGGTGAGAAAGGGAAGAGTTCAGAGACTGAGAATAGCTTCAGTGAACACTGCAAGAGCTGAACCTTTAGGCTCAGGATTTCCATAGTTTTTGAGAAACTTAGAATTCATGGAAATACAAGTAATCAAAATTAGAATAAGAAAGAGTGATGGCCACCTTATCTAAGAAATTTCCATTGATATTGAGTATGCTTTGTTTTCCTGTTCAATTATAAAAGAAGGTAATACCATACATAATTGCTCAAATCCAGTCACACCATCAATTTGTTTACAGCTTCTTTGAGGAGTTGGGGAAGAAAATATGACCACATTAAATGTGAACACTGATTTTAAGGTATATTCCATTTCAGAAATGTTAACTTTGGGAATGGGGGGGGGGAGTCATGAGGCAAATGAGATGTGGAGGAAGAGTGTAGAAGTGAGAGTATAACCCAAATGCAGGAAATCAAGTACCTGGACGACCTCTTCTGGCTCTGTTGAGAGTTAGTTGTAGTTAGCTTTGAGTAGCTGGTGAGTTGATGGCCACAAAAGAAGGATGAAGCATCTATTCATGACATGGAAAGTCTGCAGTAAATGAAACAGATTGTAAGTCAGAGAACTGTCTCATTTTTCAGCCTACAAAACCATACTATATACACTCTTTCCAAAGCAGACCCTCAGTGGTAGGCTTTGGTCAGTAGTACAGACATACACATCCAGATTCAGGGGTGTTGGAAGTTTGTTTATAGAAGCACTGAAAATATTTTCTTTATGGAATTGCATAAGGAAATCTTGTTGCCTATGAATTGTACATGTTCAAAGATATCATCACCATATGAATTTTTCACTCCACTTCATACCCATACCACCTGTTTTGTTCTCTGTGGGTTCTATATTCTATACTGAAGTACTTTGGCTTCTAAGTAAATATGTTAGTTTGTATTTCTCAAGAGAGAACCTTGATGGAGAAGCAGGGTAATGTGGCACTGAGTTGTGCTCTGATTTAATGATGATGCACCTCATGGTCTCCTGCATATCTAGAATCTTCACAAGTTTCTTTTCTTTTTAAGTGCATTTTTGAGGCTCTTACTATAAGTAAAAGTGGTAGCTTAAGAAGTCTAGCTGACTAAAACCATGATACACTGTCTGTATTTACTTGTAAAAAAGGCATAAGGCCATATCAGTAAATTAACACCCACTCCCTTCATAGGGAGTCACTAGCAGAAGCAACTGATTTTCTGCTACTCTGGAGATGTCATTTGAGTTTACTGAGTAGTACTTCCATTAACCATGAAAAGCTCAGGAAAACTGGAATAATGAAGAAAGAAATCAGAGGGATACCATAAAAGCCCAGTGCATTTCAATAAGAAAGCAGTAACCATCCCTTCCCCCAACTTTAAATATCACAATGAATTCAAGCAACAAAATAAACAATTCACCAAGAGCACGCTTTATGTACAACTTTAATTTCTTCCTACTGTGTTCATTACTAAGCTATTTGCTTTCTTCAGGCAGTATGGGGGGAAACTTTTAAAAGACTCATTTAACACAGAAGTCAATTTCCACTAATGTAGTCTTCGTGTGGAATATGTGGTCCTCTAAAGCAGATCTATATACACAAATATACATACATTAGCCTCTTTTTTATAAGAACAGCAGAAATTAGCTCACCTTCAAACATAATCGCTATTCTTATCCTGCAGGGAAAAACATGAATATGAGAACCATATTATTTATATAATTGCAAACTGGTATTTCTGATAGGAATGATTTCCCCTTCACTTGTATAAAAACAGCTCTAAGTGTGAGAAGAATAATATAGCTAACCCAGATTTTACTTTCTAAAAAGTTAGGCAGGGAAGGAACCAAGATGGCAGCATAGGTAAATGCCTGCACTTGCTGCCTGCCACAACCACATAAAAATTACAACTAAAATACAGAACAACTATCATCCAAAACCACAGAAACTCTGACTGAGCGGAAGTACTACAACTAGAGAGAGAAAGAAGAAAGCACATAGAGACTGGTAGGAGGTGCGGAGGTGCAGGATGGGTGTGCCAGGAAGGAGCTCACCTCTGTGGAGGCTGCCTGGAGGAGCGAGGGGTCCCAGCCCCACACCAGACCCCCCAGCCCAGAGTTCCAGAGCTGGGGAAAGAATTCCCTAGGGGTCATAAGAACTACAGACTATAAAAACCAGTGTGAGTTGGGGCTGAGTGACACACAGGCTGCTGGAGACCCAGCTGCTCCTTTTAAAAGGCTGGCACCACGAACTGAATTTACAAACTCCCACTTCCTCTGAGCTCCAGTGCTAGGCGAGGCTCTGGGGGACCCAGACACATATGGGGAGAAACTGGACTGTCTGGCATCAGGGCAGGAACTTGGGGGCAGCTTTCTTCCAGATGGAGGTGCTCATAGTGGTCATTGTTCCCATGCTGGGACCTCCCTGGTGCAGGGCTAACTGACAGCCATTTCTGTTTGCTCCACCCTGGTGATTATCTGAGACCCTATCCGACCCAATTTACAACCCCACCCAAGCTGTGTGCAGAAGCTTTTGCATATGAATGGCCTGTCCTTTCTCAGCCTAAAACCTGTCAGACAAGCTGCAGCTGGGTTAGGGAACCCCAAACCAATCAATAAAAGGCCCAAGGCTGGCACCAGCACCAGCACCAGCACGAGCCTACCTTGCTTCACAGCTGGGCCTTGCATGGACACTTCCAAACCCAAGACAAAAAGGAGGAATCTGCAGATCTCTCTGTAGCTCTTGCTGGGTGGCCTCAGGCAATGGCTGACTTTGTACCTCCCTGGAGACCCAAGAGCCAGTGTACCCAGTGGTCTGTGTGAGATCATACCAGATTACAACTCTTCATATCCATAAGTGACACACTCAAGGGGCAGACTCAGTGAGCACCAAAGCCCCACTGAAGCAAGTCCTGCTCCATAAGGGTGTCTCCTGCACTGTAGTTGTAACTGGTCCCCTGCCGGGAGCCGGTCCATCCTTGCTGCTTGACACAGTCGCTGCAGAGAAGAAACATCTGCACAGCATATGTTTCAATGGACCTGGCATATATAGCATACTGTTCTTAATATGTTTGCTCCCTTTAGCGCCATGTGTTTTAACCAAGGTCACCTCTCCGAGAAAGGTTGTTTCCCCAGGTGGGGATCTTTCCCTGAGGTTAGGGAGGGGATAAAACCCCTTAATTAAGTGCCAGGCGGGTAGTTAAGCTACATAATCTTTACTCCCTGGAATGGAGATAAGAAACGCCCTAACCTTTGTAATAGAAATTGACAGGATTAAAATCGGCTGGTATAAATACGGATGTAACAAGACAATAAACATCAGATACTCATCAGTTCCTAACCAGAGCTCCGACCAGAACTTTGGCTGGAGATCCTGGCTATAGGTCCTGACTAGGCTGCTGATCAACTGAAGGCTGTCTTCGTGTCATTCCTTCTTCGCCGACTCCGTCCACACCTTTGGGGACCCCTGGACCCGCTGGGATTGGACCCCAGCAGTCCCCATAGCCAATTGGCCTGGAGGTCAATTCCTCCAGTGACACCAACAGCAATCAAAGCTCAACTACAACAAGACTGTGCTCACAGCCCACAAAGGGGTGCACTAAGAGTGTCTACCTCAGGTGATTGGGGACGCTGAGCCATTGGGCCATATTGGACACCTACTACACAGGGCCACTCTATCAACTCAAGGAGACTTAGCAGCTCTACCCAATGCATTGAAACAAACACAGGGAAGCAGCCAAAATGTGGAGACAAGAAAACATGTCACAAATGAAAGAAATGGAAGAAAGCAAACTACTGGATATAGAGTTCAAAACCACCATTATAAGGTTACTCAAGAATCTTCTAGAAACCTCCAAGGAACTTAATGAGACCTTCAAGGATCTTAGTGAGAATGCCAAAAAAAAGGAAAAGAACCAGTCAGAAATTAAGCATACACTGACTGAAATAAAGAATAATATACAGGGATTCAACAGTAGACTAGAGTATCCTGAGAATCAAGTAAGTGATATGAAATATGAAGAAGCAAAAAACACTCAACCAGAAGAGCAAAAAGAAAAAAGAATCCAAAAATATGAAAATAGTGTAAGGAGCCTCTGGGACAACTTCAAATGGACCAACATCCGAATTATGGGGGTGCCAGAATAAGAGAGAGAGAAAGATATTGAAAACCTATTTGAAGAAATAATGACAGAAAACTTCCCCTACCTGGTGAAATAAATAGACTTACAAGTCCAGGAAGCACAAAGAACCCCAAACAAGAGGAATCCAAAGAGAACCACACCAAGACACATCATAATTAAAATGCCAAGGGCAAAAGACAAAGAAAGAATATTAAAAGCAGCAAGAGAAAAACAGTTAGTTACCTACAAAGGAGTGCCCATAGGACTGTCAGCTGATATCTCAACAGAAACTATGCAAGCCAGAAGGGAGTGGCAAGAAAAATTCAAAGTGATGAATACTAAGGACCTACAACCAAGATTACTCTACCCAACAAAGCTATCATTTAGAATTGAAGGTCAGATAAAGAGCTTCACAGACAAGAAAAAGCTAAAGGAGTTCATCACCACCAGTATTATATGAAATGCTGAAAGGTATTCTTTAAGAAGAGGAAGAAGAAGATAAAGGTAAAGATAAAAAATTATGAACAACAAAGTGACAACAAATACATATCCATCAACAAGTGAATCTAAAAATAAAATGAATAAAAAATCTGATGAACAGAGTAAACTGGTAAATGGAATAGAATCAGGGGCATGGAAATGGAAAGACCTACGATTCTCAGAGGGAAGAGGGTGTGGGGCGGTGCAGGAAGAGATTGGACAAAGATCTTACATGCATGTATGCAGTACCTATGGACACAGACAATAGGGTGGCAATGACCTGGGATGGGGTGGGAACCGGGTGGAGGGGAGCTATGGGGGGGAAAAAAGAGAGACATCCGTAATAATCTCAACAATAATGATAAAAAGAAGATAATTTTTAAAAAAAGTTAGGCAGGAAGTATTTTTCATTGCACTCCACCATGAAAAAGAAGGAATAAAGTGTTCTGCATCAACTGTAGCTATTAAGTTATTTAACATAGAAAATGTTTAGGGAAACTGTGGGTTTTGATGGTTCAAGTTTGTAAAAGGAGACATGAGACGGGCACACAGGCCATCAGAGCTTTCACAGGATGGCCAAGAGCTCCAGCCCTAAACAATCAGAGGCCACTTTTGCACATGCTCAGTGAGAGGGAAGAACACTCCAAAGCTTTGCACTGTAGTATAGGAGGCCAAAGCTGACAATGCTCAGTGAGAAGAACATGAGGGCTTTGCACTGGAGGGTAGGAGGCCAAAGTGGACAGGAGAGATGAAAGCTGAGGGGACTGATCCACCTACAAAACACTCAACACAAAGATTCCAAAGATCGCTGTTTTCTCCCTTGATGTCTGCAGATGACACCTCTAGGTAAAGAAGGGAGTTTTAATTGGCAAGCATGCATGTCCATTTTGTAAGAGATAGGAGAATATAAGGAAAAGCACTTAAAATCCCTCAAAATTTCCTCAAATCTCATTCTGTTCATAAATTTAGCCAGTGGAAGCAAGAAAGGGGACATCTGCACACCCCACCCATATACGTGCACCTGTGCACTTCGAATCCAAAGCAATGTGCTAAAACTAGCCAGAAAAAAATAAACAAGTGAAAATAATTCTTAGGCAAAATGTACACTTATGAAACACAGACATTAAAGGAAATATATTAGAGTATATAAGCTGAGTTCTATCATTATTGAATGCCATCCAAAAATAATAATTTTCTCTATTCTAGAGTTTTCCAATAGCCAGTTCATTAATTTTCCTCATATAGAAAAGCAATGTTTGGTTATTACAGAATTAGACTGGTCTAGAACTCACTAAACAGTAGAACTTACCATGGACGTAGAAGTCCATGAAATAATGTATATATACATTAAGCCCTTTCAGAATTTTGGTCCAAAAAAATATCCAGGAAATATGTTTCAGGTTTAGCTTCATCAGTTTTATACATGACCTAGGTCATTTCTCCTATGTGACTGCTCAAATGCCAGTGGGCACCTTAGTCATTTTCAGAGTGCTTTCACCTGCATTATCCCAACAGATCCCTGTGGTAGTCCTTGAGGCAGGTGGGAGAAGCAGTATTGTCCCTGCTTAACAGATGAGGAACAAAAATGCATCGAAGTAAACAAGTCAGAGGTAATGAAGATAGAACGAAAGAGCTAAAAGTGACTGACTCTTAAGTTTCAATCTCACAACAAATGGAATATTCCCTTTACGGTTACCAATCATAGTATTCTGGCAACATTTCTTTTTTATTTTGGCAATATCCTTTAGTCTATCTTCTATTAGCTATTTCTCACCAATCTTTGTCATTAATTCATATCCTGGGTTAAGGTTCCTTCTTCCAGAACATTTCCCCTTAGGAATCAGAGAAACATGAGCTGGGTTTCTATCTATTGGTCCAAAGAGAGGGGACCACTAATACTTGGTAACTCACCCTTTGGCATGCCATTGTTCTTTATTAACAAACACATCACCCTAAATAAGGCACACTTGGCTTGCTTTTACTGAACAATCAATCCACCTTCAGAGCTAGAACTTATGAGGCACAGCCTCCCATTCTGTTTCAAAAACTCTATAGTCCTCCTCGGCTTTTCCCTCTTTCTCAGTCCTCACTGAAGTGATTTCTTGTACAGAAATGAAATGGCATATTGTATGAAATAATTATAAGATCTTTTTTAATTCCTCTGTTCGTGTTAATAAGCTCGTATTTGGGAGGAAAGCTAAAATGAGTTCTGACGATGATAGGTGGAAGGTGGTAACTGAGCTAGCATCAATGCATTCATTTTAAACCACCTGGAGAAATGCAGCATTATTTCATTGCAAAGGTCTGGAAATCCCCAAATACACACATTTGTTCTGAGACGATAACTGCAGTTCTCCACATGAACAGTGACATCTTGGTTGTTTTTGGCATGAGTGGCTTGAATGAATGCTATACCATCTCATTAAGCCCAGCTCAAGAAAAGATTGATGAGGTCACAGCAGAGGAGTGAAGTCACAAGCTAATCTGACTTCACAGAACAAAAGAAGTTTAACTGATGAAAAGATGTCCCCAGAGTAGAAGTCAATATCCTTTTGCCATCCACATCCTTTCAGTGGGGGAAAAAGTGAAGGCTAGACTCTTAGCATGCCCACAGTAACATGGGACTAACAGCATTTTAAAGTCTCATGTGAATGATGCAATGACTAGCTGACCATTCAAATCCTAGAAAGGTCACATTATCAGTTCCTATCAGTGCATCAGAGACGAAGCAGTAGAGTGTGAAACTCGAGTTCCACTATGAGCTAAGAGAATGATTAAAGTCAGAAGTGATCCATGGCTGCTGAGAAACGAAATCCAAGATTCCTAATATTATCAGTAACATGGAGCTGCACAAGATAATTGTAGGTGGCAAAAAAAAAAAAAAAATAGTTACATTTTGCTTTTAGTTTTTTAATGAGCCAAGAAAAGCAGTTGGATTAATGAAAATATTAGTTATTAGCTATAAATTTTGGTAATGGATAGGATTTTTAAGAGTTTAGAAGGCTGGCTGATCATAAATATTTCAAAGTGCACACTATTAATTCAAGCCAATCAATAATACAGCATAACCCTCCAGCTACACTACCAATAAGAAGAAATTTATGCATTACTTTTATTCCCACTGAAATTCATATCCAAAGGTTTGGGATTGATTATAGCAAGAAAAATTGTTCTTTTATCAAAGTATTATTTATTAGTCAAACATTTCCCAAGCAATAACATGTTATGACTCCTTAATTTGTTGAGTAGAAAACTGAGTAGTGACATTTCTTGAAAACTTGCTACAATCCCACAGGAAAGAATTGACATCATTACAATGTGTTTTCCTTAACTTGACAGGAAGTCAACTTCAAGCAGATTGACTTGAACTGGGATCTCATTTAGGAAGCGTAAGTATCCAATAAACTGTGTTATTTTTTTTTTTTTACTTGCAAAATACTCAAGTTCCAGTGGCTTACCATCCTGTACTTTACTTTCTAAAAACTTGGCATTCCCACGTGGACTTCTGGTAGAATGAGCAATGCAAAGAGCTGGCTTGGACTTGGCTTGTCCTTGTACTTCTGGGGATTGATGGACCTTACGACCACCGTTCTCTCAAGCACACCAACACCACCAGGCAAATTAAAAGCGCTCCTGTCAGACAAGCCACAGTTACACTCAAGGACAAAGAGGAGCTGGGTTTGGAACCAGTTTTTTGTTCTGGAAGAGTACACTGGAACTGACCCTTTGTATGTTGGGAAGGTAAGAACTGCCAAAGAGAAAGATAAATGATCAGGATATTGAATGCTGAAATTGAGTATGAATTGAATATGAAAGCTCACCTAGCCTGTGTCTGAAGCCTAGGAACAATTTTAATGAGTGGTATGTTACTTGACAGTTAGCTGAATTTAATTTTTACTTTGTCAGATAACCAGTCAGAAAGGAAAAGATTTCCCTCCTTGTCTCCTTGTTCATGGATCTGTACTGAGTGGAGAGGGGGGTTGTGAGTGGGATTTGGAGGGAAAGCCTGGGCCCCTGCAAGAGCCATTCAAGTCCCAAAAGAAGAAGCAACAGTCTTGGGAATGACAGGATAGGGAAGAAAGAAACTAGGGAATGCAAAGGGGGAAACAGAGGGCTTTTTTGCTTTGCTTTGCTTTTTTCTTCAAAGCATTTCCACAGGTATAGCCTAAGGCCCAAATTTAAGGGGGAGGGAAGAGAATACAACATTCTTCATTTCAGAAAATCTTAGCATGTGCTCTATCCTAAAGGATAGCTGGAGACAATCAATGAATATATTCACAAACTTTATACTCAAATTCCCTTGATATATCTATCATTTTATTTTTAATCCAAGCTTTCTCCTATGTTTACATTATTTGGTTGTTAATCAGAGACCGTGTTATGAAAGCAACCAAGGTTAGAGAAAATGGGAAACAAGGAACTAATTAAAAAATAAATAATTCATTTAAATAATAACTTAAACACTTGTTTAGCACAAATGCTAAGAATATGGGTTTCAGAGACACATGTGGGTTCCAGACCTGCTCTGCCAAGGGCTTCCAGAGTGACTCTGGACAGGTTCACTAAGACCCATTAACCTTTGTTTCTTCAAATGTAATGGGGATAATAAGAGAACTACAACTTTTCAAGAGTTGTCTATATAAACGCTTTCCTCCCACTCACTTTTTTAAAAATAGATATTTTTATTGATTTCAGAGAGGAAGGGAAAGGGGGAGATAGAAACATCAATGATGAGAGGAATCATTAATTAGCTCCCTCCTGCATGCTCCCCTCCCACTGGGGACTGAGCCCACAACCCGGGCATATGCCCTGACCTGGAATCGAACCATGACCACCAGGTTCATGGGTTGATACTCAACCACTGAGCAACACTGGCTGGGCCCTCCCACTCACTTCTTAAACCAATTACCTGACTTCTAACCCCACCACTGCACTAAAGCTGTTTCCCATGCTCCTAAGGACTTCCCCACTACCAAAGCCAATGGTTTCATTTTATTGAGTGACATTGCTGGCCAGCTCCTCCTCCTTGACTCATGATCCTTTTTGGCTTCACAACCTTCACAATCCTCTCAGCCTCTTTGCTGGTCCTCTCCCTGACCCCAATTACTGGAGGTCTTATAAGCTCTGCCCTGGGCCTCTTTGCTACCCAAACTCATTCCCTGGGAGGATTCACCACCTTGTGATTTTTTTAAAAATTCTATATTGTTTAAAATATTAAGTATGTCTCCTTTTTCCCACATTGGCCTCTCCCCGGCCACTTCCACCCCTAGTACATGACCTCACCCCCTATTGTCTGTGTCTATTGGTTATGCTTATATGAATGCATATAAGTCCTTTGGTTGATCTCTTACCCCTCTCTGCCTTCCCTCTGAGGTTTGATGGTCAACTCAATGCTTCTCTGTCTCTGGATCTATTTTTGTTCATCAGTTTATGTTGTTCTTTATATTCCACAAATGAGTGAGATCACGTGATATTTATTTTTCTCCAACTGGCTTATTTCACTTAGCATAATGGTCTCCAGGTCCATCCATGCCATTGCGAATTGAAAGAATTCTTTCTTTTGTAAAGTAGCGTAGTATTCCATTGTGTAGATGTACCACCATTTTCTAATTCACTCATCTGCTGATGGGCACTTAGGCTGTTTCCAAAATCTTAGCTATTGTAAATTGTGCTGCTAGGAACATAGGGGTACATATATCCTTTCTGATTGGTGTTTCTGATTTCTTGGGTTATATTCCTAGAAGTGGGATTACTGGGTCAAATAGGAGTTCCATTTTTAATTTTTTGAGAAAACTCCATACTGTCTTCCACAGTGGCTGCACCAGTCTGCATTCCCACCAGCAGTGCAAGAGGGTTCCTTTTTCCTCACATCCTTGCCAGCACTTGTTATCTGTTGATTTGTTGATGATAGCCATCTGACCAGTGTGAGATGGTACCTCATTATCATTTTGATTTGTATCTCTTGGATGATTAGTGACTTTGAGCATGTTTTCATATGTCTCTTGGCCTACTGTATGTCCACTTTCAAAAAGTGTCTATTTAGGTCCACTGCCCATTTTTTGATTGGATTCTTTATCTTCCTTTTGTTAAACTGTATGAGTTCCCTAAAAATTTTGGAGATTAAACTCTTATCGGATAAAATACTGGCAAAAATTCTCCCATGCAGTAAGCTCTCTTGTGTTGTTGATGGTATCTTTTGCTGTGCAGTAGCTTTTTATTTTGATGTAGTCCCATTTGTTTGTTTTTCTCCTTAGTTTCCATTATCCTAGGAGCTGTATTGGTAAAGATATTGCTAAGACATATGTCTGATTATTTTGCTGCCTATGGATTCTTCTAAGATTTTTATGGTTTCCCATCATACGTTTAAGTCCTTTATTCATTTTGAGTTTATTTTTGTGTATGGTGTAAGCTGGTGGTCTAATTTCATTATTTTTCATGTATCTTTCCAATTTTCCCAACACCATTTACTGAAGAGACTATTTGACTCCATTGTATGCTCTTGCCTCCTTTGTCAAATATTAATTGAGCATAATGGCTTGGGTCGATTTCTGGGTTCTCTGTTCTGTCCCATTGGTCTATATGTCTGTTCTTGTGCCAGTATCAGGCAGTTTTGAGAACAGTGGTTTTGTAATATAGTTTGATATCTGGTATTATAATTTCTCCAACTTCGTTCTTCTTTCTCAAGATTGCTGTAGCTATTCGGGGTCCTTTTTTATTCAATACTAGAGGCCCAGTGCATGAAAATTCATGCACTGGAGAGGGGGAGGGTCCCTCAGCCCGGCCTGCCCCCGCTCACATTCCAGGAGCCCTCAGGGGTGGGAGGCGACCCAGCCATCAGGGGAAGGTGATGCCCCCATCACATCTCTGCTGCTGCCACTGCTGGCAGTGCAAGCCTCAGCGGCCCTGGTTACCTGAGCCTCGGGCCAGCCTTGGGCAGCTGGGGGGCTTGAGGAGACTGGGGGACTCAGGAGGCAGGCGGGCCCGGCTTTGCCACGTGCCTGCCAACACAGCAGGGCTGAGGGGACTGGGCGCCGCTATCTTGTGGCTGTGGGTGCCACCATCTTTGTGACGATGTGAGGGTCAATTAGCATATTCCCTCTTTATTAGATAGGATGAATTTTTGGAGAGTTCGTCTAAGTCTGTGAAATATGCCGTTGGTATCTTAATGGGGGTTGCATTGAATCAATAGATCGCTTTCGATAGTATGGACATTTAATTATGTTGATTCCACCAATCCATGAACACAGTATATTCTTCCATTTGTTTATGTCTTCCTCTATCCCTGTTTTCAATGTCCTGTAGTTTTCCAAGTATAGGTCTTTTACCTCCTTAGTTAAGTATATTCCTAGGTATCTTAATTTTTTTGGTGTAATGGTAAATGGGATTTTTTTTGTTTCTCTTTCTGTGAGTTCATTATCTATACTAATAAAAGGGTAATATGCTAATTAGACTGCACGGGACGTCTTCCTGATGACCTTCCAGACGTCCTTTCTGACAAAGCCTGGCCGGGCGAAGCTGCCTGCGATCCCGGGCACCTGCAGCTGTGGCCGGCTCAGGCGAAGCCACCTGTAGTTGTTTACCAGTGTACTGTACGTGGGTGTTATTTTTAAAGGGAATGTAGTGTTGGCTGCACAGGAGCCGCTGCTCTAGCTTGGGGACGCAGCGGGGCCCACACCACGGCTTCCTGAGGGCGCTGTTTGCTGGCCATCAAGGCTGTCCCCACTGAGGGCTTCTGGCTCAGTCCAAAGTTTGGGCCAGGAAGCTGGATAGTGAGTTTCATGCTCTGTCCAAGCCTTAGCATAGATTACGAGTTCCCACCAGGGAACATTGTCTTCTCTAAGTTCGGGCTCCGCTCCCTCATTCACATTCCGGGAACAAAGCCACCTGTTTCTCTTCAACCTGGAAGCCATGCCAGGCCCAACTGTGCGGCCACTGGTTCTGGAGCAGATTTCACACACCCACATACTCACTAGCACACAACGCCCTGGCCGCAGGTGGACTCTCATCACCCTGCATGGTTTGTGTCCTCGCTCTCTTGCTCTCAATGTCCCCAGTCCATATGTGCCCATCCGTCTCTCGGGCTTACAGTTCTGTCCTTGTATAAATGCGCTTCTGTTACTTCATGCTATCTTCAGAGGCAGAATGCTGGAAAGGCAGCATCTGACTGCTTTCTGGGGTTGCTCCTTTGCATGAGGCTCCACTCCTCTCATTGTGGGCCTGTCCGCTGAAAAGCCCTGAGTTTGCATTTGGTTTATAGCCTGGTGGTGTGGACCCTGATGCAAAACAACTGTCAGCTTCAAGTGTCTATGCGGTGAGAGTGGGCGCAAGGGGAGCTATATTACCTGGAATCTGTTGTTCAGCTTTGAGGATAACAGGGAGGCCTGGGCTTTGCACCATGATACCACATAAAATCCAAAGAACTCTCAGTGGCTTCATTTCCAATACTTTAACACACTATAAAATAAATCCACTTTTTTTCTTCTCTAAATCTAAACAATCTTCTGTCATTAAAGTGAAGACATAGAAAGAATGTGTTGACATTAGATTTTCACTAAAAACATGTTGTGTCCATTTTCAGAATGCATATCCCAAGGGCGTTCCAAAAAAATGAAACAGTTCAAGGTTCAGTTCAAGGCTGACTCTCTTGGTAAGGAATGGGGGTGAGGGGCATAATACAGGCATTTCTCTCCAAGGGCTTATAGTCTTAGTTGGAGGGAATAAGACATATAGTATTAAAAAGTTCAGTATTTCAAGAGTTAAAAACAGTACAAGACAAATACAAGAGGTCTTATAGTATTAGGCAAGTTTCAAATGAATAGAGGTTCAAAACTTCAAATGGCAGTGGTTATAAATGTTCAACTTGGTAAATGTGCATCTTACCCAAAGAACTTACCGTTGTAATTTGGCCCTATGGAAAACCTTTGAAAACTCAGAGGCTGAATCTTAGTAATTGTTGTCTTTTATCCAAAAATTGCTTTGATTTTAAAGGCCTCCTTGGTCCTTTACCCCCCGCCCCCAAGTTTTTAGTATATGAAAGCTGATACGTTAAAGTTGTTGGTCAAGAAGTAATGCCACCATGATCTTTGAGGTAGAATTTTTGGTCAAAACTTCCCCCACTTTCTTCTTATACCCTGTTTATTTCTACAAATTAAGGTGGTAATTGTCCACTCTGTTTTGTAAATTCAGTAACTGGAGGAACACAAATTTTTTTAATGTTTCACCTAAACAAGCTGAGTAGATTCCAGAGCCCAAATACTAGGGACTGAGCATGCTGCCTATTAGCAAAGTGCTCATTTAACCTCTTGGGTTGGCTTTTATGTCTGTCTCAGTAATGAAGACAGAACATGCAAACACAGTATAAGCCTCCAGACAAATAAAGGGTGGGGCAAAAGCAGGCTTACAATTGTTTATATGGAAAGTAATACAGTAATTAATCTATATATATATAAGACTAATATGCAAAGTGTCCCCTCAGGAGTTCGGCCAGGAGACTGGGAGTTTGATCACTCGCTATGACATGTGCTGACCACCAGGAACAAAGGAAGGCCCCAGCCGGAAGCCAGATGGCCCCGATTGGCCCTGATCACTGGCCAGGCCTAGGGACCCTACCTGTGCATGAATTTCGTGCACTGGGCCTCTAGTTGGTGTATAAAAAAGCCACTGATTTCTGGCTATTACATTGCTAAAATCATTAAGTAAGTCTAGCAGTTTTTTGATGGAGTCTTTAGGGTTTTCTATGTACATTATCATTATCATGTCATCTTTGAATAATGACATTTTTACTTCTTCTTTTCTAATTTGGATGCCTTTTATTTCTTCTTCTTGTCTGATTGCTATGGCTAGCACTTCTAGTACTATGTCGAACAGAAGTGGTGAAAGTGGGCATTTCTGTCTTGTTCCTGTTCTTAAGGGGAAATGGTTTTAGTTGCCCATTGTCATATAAGGCTTTTATTATGTTGAGGTATGATCCCTCTAGTCCCACTTTGCTGAGAGGTTTTATCAGGAAAGGGTGTTGGATTTTGTCAAATGCTTTTTCTGCATCAATTGATTTTTGGTCATGTGATTTTGTCTCTCAATTTGTTATGTGATATATCACATTTATTGATTTGCAGATATTATACCAGCTTTGCATCCCCAGAATAAATCCCACTTGGTCACGGTGTATGATCTTTCTAATGTAATGCTGGATCCGATTTGCTAAGTTTTGTTGAGGATTTTAGCATCTTTGTTCATGAGGGATATTGGCCTGTAATTCTCTTTCTTTTTACTGTCTTTATCTGGTTTTGGGATTAGGGTAGTGCTGGGTCTTTCTATACCATTCTCTAAAGTAGGCCCTTCTGTTAGACTCTCCCACTACCCTTATTTTTTTTTCACAGTTCTAATCACAACCTACAATTTATGTGTTTACTTACATGTACATTGTCTGAAGTCCCAGACTAGACTATAAAATCAGTGAGGACAAGGATATTGGGCCCATTTTATCCTCAAATCCCAAGAAGCACCTATTACATAGAAGATGCTAAAAAAAAAATATGTAGCTCAGAATTAAATAAGCTGACACATGGAAAACCATTAGCACAGTACCTAGTTCGGAGGAAAATCTTAATCGTTACCCTGCAGTAGTAACAGGTGGTGGTAGTAACAGTTATAGTGCTAATAGTGGTAGTAGTTTTCCTTGACTTCTCCCTTTCCTTGTCTTCTTTCTTCATGCACAGCCAGTCACCACATCCTGTCCATATTCCTTGCCAGTTTTTCTCAGATTCATCTCATCCTCTCCAAGCTCTGTCATTACTGCGGTCCTTCTGTTCTTCATGATTAGATTCACTAAGTAGGCACTGCCTGCCTCCCTGTGGAGAGACGCATCCATCCCTCGCCCCAGGACTCAGAACATTTATCTCCTTAAAGCACCCTTTCCATCACATTGCTCCTCTGATTAAGAAAGCACTGGAGAACTCTTAGCATATAGTTTAAGGACTTTCAGAAAATGACTCCTCCCTTAACCAGCTCTCCCTACAATTTCTCAAATCTAGCCCTAATCCCAACTGAGCTGGGTCTCCTTACTGGCCCTGACACATACCACATTTGTCCCTAACCCAGAAGTATGCCCATGCTACTGCCCTGCACAAGACATGCAGTCACCTACTCTCTGTTCAATTACATTCAAATTCCTTAGTCCCAGTTTAAAAGCTGCCGAAACCGGTTTGGCTCAGTGGATAGAGCGTCGGCCTGCGGACTGAGGGGTCCCGGGTTCGATTCTGGTCAAGGGCATGTACCCGGGTTGCAGGCACATCCCCAGTGGGAGATGTGCAGGAGGCAGCTGATCGATGTTTCTCTCTCATCGATGTTTCTGGCTCTCTGTCTCTCTCCCTTCCTCTCTGTAAAAAATCAATAAAATATATTTTAAAAAAATAATAATAAAATAAAATAAAATAAAAGCCATTTCCAGCATGAACGCACCTTCTATCTACTCAGAATTCCAAAGACTTCCAATTACTCATTATCTGTAAAATGTTTCTTCCAACTAGATATACATGGCTACTGGTAAAATTACTTTAAGAAAAAAACATTTGTATTCAGTAACTGCTTTGTATGAATGGACAATTTAGAGCCCTCTTCTCTTCTCCCAAGGGGAGAAACTGAAATGTCACTCCAAGCCTTCCCTACACCTCCCCAACACTGAAAACCCAGCACAGCATTGAAGAAAGACAAGGGTACCTAACATTTTACGGGGCTACTACAGTACTATGTGTCAGTCAGTCACATTCACACAGAGATCATCTAATTACCATAACAATGCTTTGAGGTAAGTACAGTTCACCACTTTTAGGTAATTAGCCCAGAAATCTTGGCTTACAGAGGTCATTTTCATTGCTCAGAGTTACACAAAAGGTAACAGTAAAAGACCAGATAAAATATACACCAAAATCTGACACTGAAGCAATTGGCTTTCCTTTATATTGCCCTGCATACATATGGCTCTGACTTTAGACTCAGCCCTGAAAGATACACTGAAGAGTCAATGGTATTAGGGTAGGGCCAGAAATCCAACCAAGCCTGACTGTCTCCTGATGCTGGAAATACCTGGCTGTGTAGCACTGTCTAGTACTCATGATTAGTGCTTACCCTTTTCTAATTACCCCAACCCAGGACACAGGACACCCCATGAATCCCTGAAGTCATTGGCCAGCCAACACATCAGCAACCAGTGGGAGTGTTTTCATGCTGTTCTGGGTGTACTACCCCCACATGAAGAAGACAATTATCTATTCACTTACCCAGGCACTTTACCCCCTTACTTTTCAAAGAGAATTCATCTACCTTTCATCCCTTTACACTCCAGGGGCACGAGCTTGTCACTTTGTGCTCTGGGAGATGTCTGTTTAGAGAGGCTGCCTGAGTATTTGCTTATTTCAGAAAGGAGTATTACAACACTTATCAGCTGTAATTGGTGTGGCCTCACAAAATCCACACTGGGCTTTCCAGGGACAGGCAGTGTCGAGGAAAAGCTAGGTTATACTGGCATATGCAAAGAGAGATACAGAGAGCTCGTGTTTGTGCAAAAATCTGTGGTTCCAAGTCATACTGAGGTTAACAACTACTTGGAAGCTGTCTAACCACAAACTGAAAGCACTTACTGCACTCCTGGACTATGCGAGGCACTATGAAAGATGGCAAAAGGACTGAAACTCACCCTTGTTTTTAAGATCATAAATCAAGTAAGATTTTTCATAATCAGTGTGTTCCCATCATTCACTACTCCTTTGGCTGAAGATCTTATAGACTAAAGAATTATTAGGTTAAGTAGACTATCTACCCATCTCGTTCTGTCTAGGACAGTGGTCGGCAAACTGCGGCTCGGCAAACCGTAGCTCGCGAGCCACATGCGGCTCTTTGGCCCCTTGAGTGTGGCTCTTCCACAAAATACCGGCTCTTCCACAAAATACCGACTTCTGCACATGGGCCACGAAGTTTCAATCGCACTGTACGTGCGCGCCCCCACGTGGTATTTTGTGGAAGAGCCACACTCAAGGGGCCAAAGAGCCGCATGTGGCTCGCGAGCCGTGGTTTCCCGACCACGGGCTAGGAGATTTGGGGAAGAAAAATGTTTTCCCAAGATATACATAACTGTGTGCTGCCAACTCCACTCTAGAAGTTCCTACCTTCCTCTAAAGAGGTGGTGCTCAGTCGGTGTTGGCTGAATTTAATATGGATATGTATATAAAACATTTTATTGATGTGCCAATTTGCTGAGTGACTTAGAAAAGCTGTTAATGCCTCTTTGCAATTTTCCCAACCAAGTATGTATTCATGGCTGGCAAACACTAATGCTGAATGCACATTACTATGCTGGTCATTAGGCTGGTGTGTCTCTGCTCTACATGCACCTTTCCATACTCCACTTTGTGACACTGGTGCTGGAACTCTGCAAGCCACCATTTCTCCTTTTCCAACCAGTTCCCTGGTGGGTTCTGAGAGTAGAATGCTCTGAATGGAGAATCACCGAGGCAGGAGCAGGGAGAAGGGACTTCGTACTTTTACCCAGTCAGCACCTGATTCCAGTTTCTGAGTTCTTTCCACACTCACACCACCAGCCTCATCACTACCCCTCACAAATATCAGCACCAGTGGGTGACATCCCCTTCTCAGACAGCTCAGTTCTGCAGAAGGTGGCTGCTGGGCAGACCTCCTCTAAGCTCCAGAATCCTCAGCCCCAGTGGACAGCACTCCAACTCAGAGGTCTGAGGCTCAGCCTCCTCCCAACATCAAGATTCTAGGAGACCCAACCTCTGCCCTATGCTCCCCCAGCTGTGTCCTGGTGTTACTATCCTTCCCAAACCTCAGGGTTCCCTTTTTGCCTTTCATGTTAAATTCTTTGCTAAAATAACTAGTGTATATTTGTTTCCAGATTGGATCCTGAACTGAAACAATTATATTCCCCAGAAACCAATTCTCTGTAAGCAGATCCTCCCCCTTTCATAGCTGGTACTCTTCCTGTTCATAAGAGCTACCCCCTGATTTGCTCCAATCCCTCCCTCCACTCTTCCTTCCCTTGCTCTTACAGATGCAACAGCAAACACACACTCAGAAACTACTTGAAAGATGCTGAGCTCTTTCAAACACAGGTGAAGTGGTTTCACAAACAGCTTTAACTGTAATTGTACATCTCACACCATTTTTTCAACAAAATTTTACTGAGCATTTACTACATGTGAGAACCCACGCTAAGATGAAAGCCACATGGTTCCTGACTTCAAGGACCTCACAGTCTAGACTAGAGAGTTCTTCAAATTCTTCCAGCTCATCCATATTAGATTAAAACAAAGATAACAGATCTGAGGTTCAGCCCAGACTACTGGCATCAGCCAGCCAGATGGCTCTGAGGAGCAAGAACATCCTCCACAGCAGCAACAATGTTTAGCCCTCAGTTACTTATTAAGCTCTCTCCATGGGCAGAGAACTTAAACTTGGCCAATGATGATCACAACTTTGCTTAGCATTGTTACAGTTATTGAACACAACCATTTAGATGACAAATAGAACATCTCAAAACAATCAGCTTCTATTCTTTCTTTTTCCCCTAAATAATCTGCCAAGCCTTGAATTAACCTGCTTCATTCTAAGTGAAAGTCCTATGCCACATACCTTGAAATGATATATATCTACATGTATATTTATATGTATATTTACATACATATGTAATCACATGCATACATACATATTTTTTAATTTTAAAAAAATCCTGAGATCCTTGTCCTCCTCCCAATTCCATTCCGCTGCCTGAGAAGAGAGTTCCACATGGAATGGATTTTCATTTCTTTGTGGCCAGGTTTGAATAAATGGCTTTCCATTCTACACAATAAGAACTGGGCACCTCTGCTTTTTAAACTGAATGAAAAGAAGATTTGGATTGCGAAAAATAATAATACTGTATATGGAATGAGGGAATGTGAGCACTTCATATTCTAAATAGAATTCTTTCAGTAGAAAAAATCCCCAGCTATTTTTTCAGTCAATTTTGTTCTCTTATTTCCCTCCCCTAGATAAGACACAGCTGAATTCCTCTAGGCAGCAAAATCACTGCCTGCCTGGTTTGGCCGCGAGTCAATCTGAGATCAGCTCAAAACCAGCCACAACCTCCAAACTCACCCTTGTCTGAGGATGTTGTGCATACATTTTCAGGTGTCTTCTTGGCGTCTATGCCATTTAATCCTCAGAGTAACACTGTCCCAGCAGTGCTTCAGGCAGCCTTCTGCAGCTTTACCACTGGACTACGCATTTTAAAAAGCCAACAGGTTTCTGCCATCTCTGCTACATGCCTGAAGGTTTGAAGGGAGCAGAGAAGAGCTGGACATACTAACACCCTTTTCTTAATGTGTGTCTATCATCCTAATCAGCGCCATTTATAGCATTATTATGGGAAACGCTGTGCTAGGTGCTTTATACACATTAATTTCTAATGAGCCCTAACAACCTTTTCAAGTATGTATTCATATTGTTCTCCACATTTATACAAGAAATTTGAGAGTTATAAACTAATTTGTCAAGGGTACTCAGTTTATAACTGGCATTGTGTTCAGGCCAGATATGTTTGCCTCTCTGGCCTAAGCCTAACACTGGTTGTCTGATAAACTAAATCTCATGAACTTCATCACTGAACTATTCAAAGTGCTAATGATCCCAACAACAACAGAATGAGTGGTGGCTGACTAAATGTAACTAATTTTTGTTGCCCTCCCCCCCTTAGAGAGAGACTGTTAATTATACATAGCACAAATTTCCAGGGTTCTTGCCACCTGTATACAATGTCCAAAATTAGAGATGCAGAAATTTATTTCTAGGCTTAATATGAAAATAGTGTCCCTGGACTCCTTTCAAGAGTTATCACAAAGTAATTTGGGAGGAAATACAGTTGGATGAGCAGATAAAAGCATGTCCCAAATGCAACCATCTACTTATAGATTTGACTGATCCAGTTATGAGGCTAGGAACTAGTCCCACCGAAAAGAGAGGTGCACTGATGCAAGAAAAATAACCAACAGTTACAGTCCACTCTAACACCTGAAATGTAAATGAGCACAGTCCCATTCATTGAGTGAAACTACAGAACGGGGACCACAGGACCGAAGTGTTGCAAGAGCCTCCAAAGTCCTATAGCATTTCCAGTGCAGTAACCATGCATGGCCAACTTATCAATCATTACATCAACTTTTCAGCAAACTTAAAATTGTCATAAAGTTGCTGAAACTCCAAAACTTAATTTATTATCAACACTTTCTTATTTTAAAATGCTTAGGCATCTCCATTTTTTTAAGATATGTTTTTATAGATTTGAGAGAGGAAGGGAGAGAGAGAGAAAAACATCAATGAAAGAAAAACATCAATTGGCTGCTTCCTGCACTCCCCAGCTATTTTTTCCAGTCAATTTTGTTCTCTTATTTTCCTTCCCTAGATAAGACACAGCTGAATTCCTCCAGGCAGCAAAATCAAGCACAAAACCCGGAGATGTGCCCTGACTGGGAACTGAACCGGTAACCTCTTGGTTCATGGGTTGATGCTCAACAACTGAGCAATACCAGCTGGGCTTTAAAAATTTTAGTGGAAAGTGTGGGTTCTTCTTTACTCAACTTGTTCCTATTCTCATGTTGGGGACCTACACTTTACAGAGTTCATTCCTATTTTCTATATTTCTCAGGGCAAGGAACTTTAAAAAACAGCAGTAAGTTTAGGATACTAAATGCGAAGTAGAAAAACGTTACTTATTCATCAACCTATATTTGCTCTTTGATACAATCATGTTCAATGAATATTAGTTCTTTGTAGGCAGACACTGTAAACATTTGAATGAAAAAAATTCTTTCTATTTGAAAATTCTTTCTATTTGAGATCATATGTTAGGACTAAATTGAAAATTTATTTCTGACACCTGTTCATTATCCATAATGAGATTTTGGTGCTTTTCCCTCCTAGCTTCATTCAGACATGGACAGGGGCGATGGATCCATCAAATACATCCTCTCCGGAGAAGGTGCAGGCATCGTGTTTACCATCGACGACACCACTGGGGACATTCATGCCATTCAGAGGCTTGATCGAGAGGAAAGGGCTCAGTACACTTTAAGGGCTCAAGCCCTAGACAGGCGGACAGGCAGGCCAATGGAGCCGGAGTCAGAGTTCATCATCAAAATCCAAGACATCAATGACAATGAGCCCAAGTTTCTGGACGGACCTTATATTGCCAATGTGCCAGAAATGTCACCAGTGGGTAAGGTGCAATTCACTGATTCTCATAGAGTGATTCCTCTATAGAAGGTCCTCCTGTCTAAATACAGAAGAGAAGATTGTGCAGAATAGCCCACAAACTATGAAACTGAACCAAAAGCGACAATCAAGTCCTTAGGCAGAACACTACCTAAACACTGAAAACAGTCATAGTAAAATATAAAATAAATAACAAGGCTAGTGTTGTTATTCAGTTCTAGTTCTTCAAAAACAAAGATGGATGGATGGATGGATGGATGGATAGATAATGTTTGGTTCATAAAAGCAAAGCATTTTGGTATAATTAAAAGAGTAATGAAGAACCAAAAAACTGTGTTGTCCTTGCTGGTTATTAAGAATTTAAAACATAATTGCCATCCCTAATTTCCAAAGAGGTACAAGATAGGAGTTACGGAAGCTTGACCTAGAAAAGGACCCATCCAAGGAAGCAAACATAACATTAGCAAATGCTTTGAGATTGCCCATTCGGGATTGTGTCCAGCCTTTAGCAATTCAATCTGAACAGGTTTCCACACTCTCTCTTCCTCAGGGACCTCTGTTATCCAAGTGACAGCCACCGATGCTGATGATCCAACCTACGGCAACAGTGCTCGGGTAGTGTACAGCATTCTTCAGGGCCAACCATACTTTTCTGTGGACTCCAAGACAGGTATTTGATGCAACAGTCAAGTCAGGGGTGTTTGGGGTTTTTTTTGTTTGTTTGTTTTTAAATATATTTTATTGATTTTTTACAGAGAGGAAGGGAGAGGGATAGAGAGTTAGAAACATCGATGAGAGAGAAACATCGATCAGCTGCCTCCTGCACACCCACTACTAGGGATGAGCCCGCAACCCAGGTACATGCCCTTGACCAGAATCAAACCCGGGACCTTTCAGTCTGCAGGCCAACGCTCTATCCACCAAGCCAAACCAGTTAGGGCAGGGGTGTTTGTTTTATTCCCTAATAATTTATAACTGCTACTATGACAGACCCAACTCTCCTTTCAAGGACTCTCCAGTGAGTGTAATAACCAGAGAAGATTGTTATAAGCTTTGGGATTAAGACAGCAAAAAAAAAAAAGAGGGTAAGAGCAGTGCGGTGCTATGTATAGACAGTGTACAGAGCATGATTGGAGAGACCAAAAGGCCTGCCTACACATAATTACCTTCTCATTAGCCTTCAAAAAATCCTATGGTTGTATTTATTACCAGGGATTAAGGTCTTTTATAACGCTAAGAACTGAGAGGATTGACACATTAACCTGGCTCAATATAGAACCAGAATCATTGATTTTGAAACTAGAAAGAACCCGTAGAGAATTCATCCAATCTATCACCATTCACTTACTAGATAAGAAAATTGGAAATTAAGACCTAAAAATGTGCTTCTAGTTGTAGGCATGTCCCCTGACATGTAGTCTGATTTCTTTCGACTGAACCACCCTGTACTAAGCAGAGAAAAAGGCCAGAATGAATGGACGCTGGTTTAATAAGGGAAAAAGGTGCAGAGCATAGGATGTTACCCCTTCCTTCCCCCCCCCCCCCCCCCCCAGGCAAAAAAAGCCATGTGCTGAGAGGAAGCTCTAATACAGTGGTTCTCAACCTTCCTAATGCCGCAACCCTTTAATACAGTTCCTCATGTTGTGGTGACCCCCAATTTCATTGTTACAAATCGAACGTAATCAAAGCATAGTGATTAATCACAAAAACAATATGTAATTATCTATGTGTTTTCCAATGGTCTTAGGCGATACCTGTGAAAGGGTCGTTCGACCCCCAAGGGGTCGCGACCCACAGGTTGAGAACCGCTGCTCTAATAGGAAGAACAGCACAGAGAACTGGGTGGGCAAGGAGCAATGTGGCAAAAAAGGACAAATTAATGGAAGCTTGGTTTCCTTTTGTTTTGTTTTCAGCTTAACTGAGAGTTTTCAATGCAGAATTTGTTTTATCTGTGAAGAAGCCCCTTTAAATACTTCTGAATTGGGCAGAATAATGAGTATATCCTTATCATCTTGAACTTGTGCCAGACTTTCTCCCTTTTAAAATACTTCCATATCTGAGTCTCCAGATATTCCTGTGAACTTGTGAAACATATGGAAGTACTGTTATTCCCATTTTACATACGAGAAATTTGAGGCCCTAAATAACAAGGAACTTGAGTAAAGAAACTTACAGCCGCAGAGGTAAAGTCAATGGTGCATGCTCAAAGTCATCTCTTTATTAGAAAGAGAAAAAATGCATTTCTATTAGCAACCTGATACATTTTTTTTCTCCCCAGAAGTCCTAAGGGGAACCAGGCATTCAGAAAATCATATCATAAAAGTAAAAAGTGAAAGACTGTAAATTAGTAGGAGGAAATAAAAAAGATTGTAGTTAAGGCCTTCTATAAAGCAGTAACTTTAACAATTCTAAACATGGGGAAGAGTATAAGGGTGCCACAGGGAGGGAAAGTATAGACAGGAAGAGGGTAATGTGTCCTTTATATCTTAAGAGGAGCCTTACATTATTTTGACAGTTCCCAGGGGGAATTTTTAGTGTTAAGGTCAAAAATACATGAAAAGATAGTTATTGCTGTGCCCATAGGGCATTTTAAAAAAAGAAAAAGCTGCATATTTCACTTTAGAATGTTGTTACTAAAATGCAGTATATACATTGTAAGAGTTAAACTTTGCACTGGTTTATGGTCCCAATCCCTTCCCTTAGCATGTAAAGGTCTATTTAGCCAAGGGTCATGTTGTAAACTTGAAGTAAACAATTCCTGGATCTTTGCCTAGGGCTTAAAAAAAGGTAGATAAAACATGACCACACATCCTTGGCAGGATCAAAACACATTTCACTGGAGTTTGATTTAGACCCCTTTAATGAAAGTATTAGCACTGTGCAATGCTGCTTCTTACTGTCTGGGGAAGTTCATTTCTTATGCGTGTTCAATATAAACAACTCACAGAGCAACTTTCATGTCCTAGCTCATGGAATTCAATGAAGCACAGATGCTAGCAGTATATAACAAAACAGAATGAATATACAACAAAAGGAAAATCAAATTAGAATTCCAACCCTGCTTACAGGTATTGGGGAGGCAGGAAAAAGGAGACTAGGAGTGAGTTCCCTAAAGAAGAGTCATTCATTCTACAAGGGCTCTCGGGGCTGAAAAAGAATTGATCTAAAATCACAGATTTGTGGAAGAGATCAACCAATGAACTTGTATGCATATATGCATAACCCCTGGACAGAGACAATGGGGTGATGAGGACGGAAGTGGGGGGGTTGGAGGGGTGGTTGGGAGAGGGCTGGAAGAGGTTAATGAGAGGTAGGTTAACAGGGAGAAAAGGAGGACCTATGTAATACTTGCAACAATAAAGTTTTTTTAAATAAATTAAATAAAATCATAGATTTGCAGACACATATAGCTCTGTTTTCTGGGCCCTAAGCCCAGTTTCCTTTAGGGCAGTGGTTCTCAACCTTCTAGCCCTTTAAATACAGTTCCTCATGTTGTGACCTAACCATAAAATTCGTTGCTACTTCATAACTGTAATGTTGCTACTGTTATGAATCGTAATGTAAATATCTGATATGCAAGATGGTCTCAGGCGACCCCTGTGAAAGGGTCGTTCGACCGCCAAAAGGGTCTCGACCCACAGGTTGAGAACCGCCGCTTTAGGGAGATGGAGCTTTCTGACAGCGCCATGACTGCTAGCTCAAATCTGTCAGAGAACCGTTGCTGCCACCTCCTGTTACATCTCAGTAAATGCAGACAGAGGAAATCAGCCCTCTGCTCTTCCCACTGGAACTGCATTTATTCATCATTTGTGTAAGAACAGCACTTTCTTGAAGCTGGGATTCTGACATCAAGTTCAATAAAATACAGGTGACTTGCATCTCGACTCTAGATATTAACAATGCACAAGGGAGAAACCTAGAACCCAATCTTAAGAACTGGATTTGAGGTTTTGTTTTTAAAAACAAAGTCATTTCACCCTAGCTGGTGTTTCTCAGTGGTTACAGCATCAGCCTGCACCCCCGAAAGGGTCCGAGGTTTGATTCCCAGTCAAAGGCCCATAGATGGTTGTGGATTCCCTCACCATCCCTAGTCCAGGCACATGTGGGAAGCAACCAGTCAATGTGTCTCTCACATCAATGTCTGTCTGTCTCTCTTTCTCCCTCTCTCCCTCTCTCCCTCCCTCCCTCCCTTCCTCCCTTCTTCCTTCCCTTCCATTCTCTCTGAAAAGCAAAAAAATATCCTCAGGTGAGGATTAACAAAACAAAAAAATTAAAAACCAAACAAAATCAGAAAATTTCTATCCTACAGGTGTAATTAGGACGGCACTCACGAACATGGACCGAGAAGCCAAAGAGTACTATGAAGTGATTATTCAAGCTAAGGACATGGGAGGGCAGCTTGGAGGATTATCTGGGACCACAACGGTCAACATCACCCTCTCAGATGTCAATGACAACCCACCCCGCTTTCCCCAGAGTGAGTATCTAACCAATGAGAGTACAGGTTCTCAGGCCAGAGGGGTCACTTGTTACAGAGATGAAAGAGAAAGACCTGGGTTCCTCTTTAAGTTTAACTATTCATGGTTCCTGCCCTACACTTATCATGCAATTCTCACATAACCATTTCCCTTCTCTGTCCCATAGCACTAAACCAGTGTTTCTTACTTTTTTCACTATCACCTCCCCAGGAGCTCTTTTATACTTTTTTTTTCCTAATTGTCATGCCCTGCCCCTTCATAAAATTAAATATGAATTAAGTTTTATTGGGTAATTGTGAGCCATTGTATTATCTAAGGTTTTTTCAACTCTCCCTCAACAAGAACCAATTTCTGTCCCCTAGGGGGTTATACTCTCGGCCTAGAATGCACACAGGAAACTAAACCAAAGTAGTGACCCACCTCACACCTAACCAATCAATTCACAAGCAGGTATGAAGTACCTGCTTTGTAAGGGCATTGGGCATGAGGGGCACAAGATACTTGAAACCCAGGCCTGGGTTTCTACACTCATCAAAAGTTAACCAAGAAGCAGCATTTGCTGTACCACTTGGTTAGGGCAGAATGAAGCCTTCACAATTAACTAAGATGAATAAAGGCTTCATAAAAGGATGAGACCTCAACAGGGGGCTGAAGAATATAAAGCATGTAAACAGGCAGAAAGGAGAACATTCCAAAAGGGAGAAGCCATTCATTCAAACATTATTTGGTTTAGGCACTCTTCTTCGTATGGGATATAGAACAATACATAAAAGAAATGAAATCTCTGCTCTCCTAGAGCTCATTCAAATAGAAATCTGAATGTAAGGATAGAAATGTATATAAAGACTTGGAAATAAAGTTGCAAGTATAATTTTATGTTTAATGAAATGAAGACCTGTCTTTTGTGTTTCAAATGTGTTCTATGTCCAAAGGAAGTCACAACAAGTTTTTGAGCAAGTATAGACAAAAAAAAAAAAGCCTAGTTACAGAGCCATGCATAGGTTGGCAGGGCTGGAAACTAGAAGCAGGAGAGTCCATTAGAAGGCTTTGAGAGCGATCCAGATGTGAAGCAATAAGGACTTAAGGAAAAGGCAGAAGGAGGGAACTGAGACAAATAAGAAAACATGGATTTCTGCTTCTTGATTTCTTGGCTAGCCAAGTGGGCCACCACCAATGTTTTTTCTATCTTTCTCAGAAGGAATTAGCATTTGGGGAAATAGTTCATTAGGAAGAATTGAAAGACTGAAAAGCAAGATACTTCTTACCACTCTGAAAGGAAGATTCACTGAGATAAGAAATAATTTTGGGCCTGGCCAGCATGGCTCAGTGGTTGAGCTTCAACTTATGAACCAGGAGGTCATGGTTTGATTCTCTGTCAGGGCACATGCCTGGGTTGTGGGCTCGATTCCCGGTGTGGGTGTGCAGGAGGCAGCTGATCAATGATTCTCTCTCATCAGTGATATTTCTATCTCTAGCTCCCTCTCCCTTCTTCTCTGAAATCAATAAAAATATTTTTTTTTAAAAAAGAAGAAATAATTTTGGTTTTGTCCTAGCCTACTCTTCAGATTACAGTCAAGTTACTTTGGCCCCTCCTTTCCAAATGTCTAGTACAGTCTGACCTAATACCATTTGCTTAGCCTCTTCGGATCTCAGTTTTCATCTGTAAAACTCAAGTTTTAGTTGTTGAACCAGGAGAAAGATGTTTAGTACAGCATGCCTTATATGATGGGATATTGATGAGGCATTTCTTATAGTGGCAGATTACAAGACTGCAGGTTCTAACCTTTCTTCACAGAACATTATCAGATGAGTGTATTGGAATCAGCTCCTGTTAGCTCCACTGTGGGGAGAGTGTTTGCCAAGGACTTGGACGAAGGAATCAATGCAGAGATGAAGTACACTATTGTGGATGGAGATGGTGCTGATGCCTTTGACATTAACACAGATCCCAATTTCCAAGTTGGCATCATAACTGTGAAGAAGGTAATCCAAATCATTTTAATGGAGTCTTTGAACTGTATATGAGATGTTAGCAAGGGCTGTTGTACTATTAATATGTATTACTTCAAATCCTATGATAAGCACTCTTTTCTACCATTAAAAAAAAAAAAAAACCCTTACTCCTTTTGCTTACATGTAAACACTAGCTGTGTCATCATTTTACAGAGAGGGTATAAGGTCGTGATCAAAATAAATTATAAATATGTCATTTCTCCTAGCTCACTACTTAGCCACTTAAAAAACTGTTATAGCTTAATTCCCTAATGATGTTAATGACTTAATATTTGTATTTGAATAACTTATTTTTTACCACAGTATGCCATAAATAACAATAAAGCATTTATGAATCAAGAAGTAACATGTAGGGATTTTTAATTGCTATTTAAAGATCCACAGACACTAATTAGACCTGGAAAAGCCTTATCAAAGATAGCTGCTAAGTGAGATTATCCCTTAAAACTCCTTTGCTTCATGTTGTTACCAAGTTTTCTGAGTATAAGCTATCAATTTTGTGTGTGTGTGGTACAAAGCACATATGAGTGAATATCTTTAGATGAAAAATAAAACTTTTTTAAATTAAAGTTTTAACATCTTAGTAAATATATATCTAAGGAAATACATTAATGCAAAAACTCTCTTCTATTTTAAATACATAAAAAAAACCCAAGATATCTTAAATTATCCATTCAACACATATTTGTTGAGTGTCTACCTATGTGCCAGGTATTACTCTAGGCATTTAACGTAGAGAGTAAATAAAATAGCCAAAAATCTCTGCGCTCATGGAAGAGGAAGAAAATACTCAAAAGAGCAAGTAAGTCAATAAATTAATATATTAGAAAGTGTTAAGTGCCAAGGGGAGGGGTAGAATAGAACAAAAGTGGTATCAGAAGAGCCAAAATGACTTTAAATTTAAATCAGTTGGTTGGGATTGCCCACTCCCCACCCCCCCCCACCCTCCCCCCACCCCCGCCGCTCCCAGAGAAGTGATGTTTATGCAAAGACTTACTTACTGGGAAGAGTTACAGCATCAAGTTGGGCAGGTTGACAATACACAACCCTGGGAGATGCCCTATAAATGACTTTTGGTAAGAACTGCACATGACAGCCCGGAGATAAGGAAATGAGAATGAAGATATTGAGGAAAGGGGACAACAAATACAAAGGCCCTGAGGCAGGATTTTGCTTGGTTTGTTTCAAGAACAGGAAGTTTGATAAGACTGGGTGGAGGAGAAGACTAGTGGAAAATGAAAAAATTCAGACAAGTAACAAGAGGGCCAGATTGTGTAAGACTTTATAAGCCGATGTAAGGACATTGAGTTTTACTCTGAGAAAAGTGGAAACAACTAGGGGACTTCAACAAATGTGTGACATGATTGAACTTTCATTACAAAAAAATTATTCTGTAGGTTCTGTTGAGAAAAGAACATGGGGCAAGGGTGGGAACAGAGAGACCAGCTGAAAGGCTGCTGCAATAATACACATAGGAGAAGATGGTGGCTTAGCCTCGGGTAGTAGGAATGGAGGTGGTGAGAAGCAATCAGAATCTGGATATATTTTGAAGGTAGAGCCAACAGGATTTCCTAACAGATTGAATGTGGATATGAAAGAAAGAGAGGAGTCAATTGAGCAACAAGAAGAATAAAGTTGCCATTAACTGAGATGGGAAGTCTACAAGTAGAGAAGGCGGCAGGGGGTGGCAAATGTTGTATTAAGTTCTGGACATGATACATTTGCAATGCCTGTTAGACACCAAGTGGAGATGTGTAATAGTTGTTGGTTACAGGAGTCTGGATTTTGGAGAATAGTCTTGGGCTGGAAATATTAAATGTGAGAGTTATAAGCATATAGATGGTTTTAAAGAAAATAATATAGTATGATATTCCAAGGGACTGAGCACAGATGGAGAAGACAGTGAAATAAGCCCTGCAGCACCACAGCATGATGAGGTCAAGGAGAAGAGCAAGGACAAACAGGGAGACTGAGAAGGAAAGACCAGAGAGGAAGGATGAAAATCAAGGGAGGGTGGTGTCCTGGAAGGCACCAAAAAACTATTTCCAAGGGAAGGGAATAATCACCTGTGACAAATGCTTCTGCATGTCATATAAGAACACTAAAATTGACCACAGACATTAGGAACATGGAGGACCTTGACAAAAGTAGCAAAGTTGTAACTTACAATGTAGCACAAGTTAATGTGTTTAGTAACTTTATTCTATGTTGTTCCATAGAGTTGAATTAATGCTGCTTTAGAAGGGAAGAATTTATGTTTGTCCTGTTTTATTTAAGATGCAATAAAATAAAGCAAAAGAACAAATACATCCAGCATTCCACTAACCAGAAATCTTTATAACCCGCACACAATGACCTCAGAACAGTGCAAAATGCTGAGATTAAATAAATCTGGAATCATCAAATAAATCTGGATGTAATTTAAATTTTTATAGTTTATTTTATTCTCATTCTTTGAGAATTAATAGCATATGCTACAATTATAAAAGATGACTAGAATACCAACTTAGTGCATGACATAGGATTCAGAACATTCCCTAATACATGATATGGCTCAAGTTAATAGTTAATAATACATCACTTATCATGACTGGTAACTGTAAACAAAATAAATGCTCAAATTTTTTAATAACTGTGGATCCTTTAATGCAAAAATTCCCTTTAAAAACTAAGCAATCAGAAAAAGAGCTTTTGGAATTCTCAATATATTTCAAATTTTATATTTTAAAATAATATAAAAGATAATTCTAAATAACAATGTAACAATATTAATTTATATCAATTTATTATAATACTAGCAGCCCAGTGCATGAATTTGTGCACCTTAAAGGAACCGTGGGTTACAAAGCTGCTGTGGGCACAGGGGCGGGGGTCAGCCCATCCCCCTCGCCCCCACCCAGCCCCTCCCACCTCGACCCCTGGTGCCCTGTCTGCCAACAGCCCCGCTCCTGCCACCACCACTCCCATGCGCTCTCAGTGACGGCCCTGCTCACACCCGCTGACAATGCGAAGCAATTGGGGCCAGTGCCAGCAGTGGTGCCAAGTGGAGCCGGTGCTGTCAGCAGGTGTGAGTGGCAGCTGCTGCCCCAATCACCCCTCAGGAGCAGGGAGAGGTGGAGAAGCGATTGGGGCTGGCAGTCACTGCTTGCACCCATGGATGGTGCCGAGCAATCGAGGCTGGCGCTGGGCACCAACAGTGGGTGTGAGCGGGGCTGGTGCCAGCAGCAGGTGCAAGCACCTGGTGGGACCACGGCGCACAGGAGCAAAGAATTTTCAGTAACCACCAGAGGCTCGCCCCGATGACAGCAACCGGCACCCCGCCTTGATCTGGCGCCCCCGCTGACCTGCTCCACCATCCCACCGTGGCTGACGTCCACCATGCTCCACACGTGCCCCCTTGTGGTCAGCACACGTCATAGCGACCGGTTGTCCCACCATTTGGTCTATTTGCATATTAACACATTGTATGTGGGAAACGTATTTATACGTTTTACGTTGACTGTAAGTAGTAGAGCCACCTGTTAGCACGCGATAAAAACTACCTGCAAACAATGTGTTAAGGTTTTATATATAGAGATAGCTTGTATCTTATTATGAGATATTCTTTTAAAAATATTAACTATTACAATTTTATATCTGAAAGGAACCCCAAAATGTCATTTCTCCAGCTCCCTTACCTAGAGAAAAGATTAAATCTCACAAGACAAAACACTATCTTTCATTGTCATTACTAAAACATGTTTAATCAAAACAGATATGCCGAAACCAGCTTGGCTCAGTGGACAGAGCGTTGGCCTGCGGACTGAAAGGTCCCGGGTTCGATTCCGGCCAAGGGCATGTACCTGAGTCGCGGGCACATCCCCAGTGGGAGATGTGCAGGAGGCAGCTGATCAATGTTTCTCTCTCATCGATGTTTCTAGCTCTCTATCTCTCTCCCTTCCTCTCTGTAAAAAATCAATAAAATATATTTAAAAAAAAAACAAAAAATAACAGATATTAGTTTTGCCAACGTCATTCATATTTCTTTTCTGAACTTATGAGGTGACAGAAAATGAAATTAAGAAAGAGGTCAATAAGTTGGGTAGATGGACAAGTCAAATATAATAAACTAGAGGCCCGGTGCACAAAAATGTGTGCACTTGGGAGGGTCCCTCAGCCTGGCCTGTGCCCTCTCGCAGTATTGGACCCCTCGGGGAATGACCACCTGCTGGTTTAGGCCCGCTCCCTGGGGGATTGGGCCTAAGCGGGCAGTCAGACATCCCTCTGGCAGCCCGGGAGCCCTCGGGGGATGTCCACCTGCCAGCGGGGAGCAGGCCTAAGCTGCAGTTGGACATCCTTAGTGCTGCTGAGGAGGCGGGAGAGGCTCTCACCACCACCGCTGTGCTGGCAGCTGGAAGCTGGCAGCTGGCAGCCTGGCTTGTGACTGAGCAGAGCTCCCCCTGTGGGAGCACACTGACCACCAGGGGGCAGCTCCTGCAATGAGCATCTGCCCCCCTGGTGGTCAGTGTGTGTCATAGTGACCAGTCATTCCCAGTTGCTCTGCTGTTAGGGTCAATTTGCATATTACCCTTTTATTATATAGGATAGAGGCCTGGTGCATGGGTGGGGGCTGGCTGGTTTGCCCTGAAGGGTGTTCCGCATCAGGGTGGGGGTCCTGCTGGGGTGCCTGGCCAGCCTGGGTGAGGGGCTGAGGGCTGTTTTCAGACTGGCCACACCCCCTTCAGGGTGGGGGTCCCCCCTGGGGTGCCTGGCCAGCCTGGGTGAGGGGCTGATGGCTGTTTGCAGGCTGGCCACGGCCCCCAGTGGGGACCCTCACCCCATGAGGGTGTGGCCATCCTAGGTGAGGGGCTGATGGCTGTTTGCAGGCTGGCCACAGTCCCTTCAGGGTGGGGATCCCTGCTGGGGTGCCTGGCCAGCCTGGGTGAGAGGCTGATGGCTGTTTGCATGCTGGCCAAGCCCCCCAGCAGGGACCCTTACCCCAGGAAGGTGTGGTCATCCTGGGTGAGGGGCTGATGGCTGTTTGCAGGCTGTCCACAGCCCCCAGCCACCCAAGCTCCCAATGGAGGCTGGCTGGAAGCAGGTATCTGGGATTTATTTATCTTCTATAATTGAAACTTTGTTGCCTTTTGCAGAGGCCACAGCTGGACAGGGCAAGCAGGAAGCTTGGCTTCCTCCACTGCCAGGGCAACCAAGCCTCCTGCTTGCTCCAGCTCCGTGGCTGCCGGCCACCATCTTTGTTGGGTTAATTTGCATATAGTCACTCTGATTGGATGGTGGGCGTGGCTTGGGCATAGCGAAGGTACAGTCAATTAGCATCTTTGTCTTTTATTAGTGTAGATATTTTAAAGACTACTGACTGCTCAAGCCATTAGTTTAGAACAATTCACTCAGTTGCGTAATCCACACCCATCTTCCTACTTGGTTATTACTAATACTAAATAATAAAAGGCTAATATGCAAATTGTCCCCTCCGGAGTTCAACAGGGAGACCAGGAGTTCGATTGCTCGCTATGACGTGCACTGAACACCAGGGGGCGGCGTGGAACATGGCGCGTGACCAGGGGCAGCGGCAGGGTGCTGAGGGAGCGAGGGAAGGAGGAGGAGGGGAGGCTCAGAGACTGGGAACCTGATTGGCCCTGATCACCAGGCCTAGGGACCCTACCCGCGTATGAAATTTCATGCACCAGACCTCTAGTGTCTTATAAAATGGAAACAAAATTTCTGCTTTTGATTCATTTCCCTAAGGCCTATCTTTCATCTAAAAAGCACATACTTATAAAAAAGAGAAATCAAGCTAAATTGATTGAATTGGATCCCATAAAACCATTCTTATTACTACCCAGGATCTTGGCTCTTTTGGCTTTTAAGTAGTCAATCAATTTATTTTCAGTCTCTTAAAAGCTTAAAAGATAACTTGAAATATATATTTTTCAGAATGTTCTTTATTCTATGAGCATACTGTTATGTCACTCTCTCATCTTCAGCATGCCTTCCATCTTCCAGCACACAATAAGCAATAGTTTTGTGTCCATTATCCTCTTAGGCAGGCCACAAAGAGCAAAACTCCTATATTTCACCAAACCTAAAATCTCCATAAAATGTAAATCCCATTATTGTTTATATATCACTTAAAAAAACTCTTGCCAATTTAAATGATGCAATGCTTTCTTATTCATTAGCTTATGGTTTTTTAAAAAACTCTTGCAGACACAGACATATTTGCTTCACATTCCTATTTGAACCGAGCAACCTGCCTTCCTAGTTCTTTGTCAAAAGGTAAGGTTTTCATTATGGGTATACAATGTATGGTGCTAAGAAAATACAGAATAAGTAGAAACATAATAACATCAGCAAAACAAACAAAAACATATTGTTAGTATTTGAAAATAAATTTAGTTAAAGCAACTACTACTATTTCTCAAAAGCAAAGCAGTTGCTTAAATGAACACATGCCTCTTTCTAACAAAAAATGTGCTTAATTCAGAATATTTTATGAAAAAAAGCATGAATGAATATTTAACGACAAAATTTTAAATCATCACCAAATGCACATGTGACTTTTAAGCTTTACTAACTGCATTAATATCCTCTGTAATTATTTTATAGGACTAACTTTCCATGATATTTTATTGATATTTTGAGGTAATTGTTGCTTAAAACATTTAAATATTGTTAGTGAAGAAGGAAGGAAGGAAGGAAGGAAGGAAGGAAGGAAGGAAGGAAGGAAGGAAGGAAGGAAGGGAGGAAGGAAGAATTATTCTTAAGATAAAGCATTCAAGTTCACATTCTGCCATTCTGAAGGTAGGTAGGGCTAGATCAAAAAAAGGAACCACCAAAAAAATTAGATTTTATTAGGAGTTTATTTTGTGGGTGATCCCTGGATGAGGCATTTAAAAATCTAGAGCAACATTTTACTCTGACACTATGTGACCATGTTTCTTCAACTGGAAAATGCAGCATTGGATTCAATTTTTAAAAGAGATTTTTTAAAAGATCATCTGTGCCTTAGCCGGTTTGACTCAGTAGATAGAACGTTGGCCTGCGGACCAAAGGGTCCCAGGTTCAATTCTGGTCAAGGGCATGTACCTGGGTTGCAGGCCCTGGTCAGAGTGTGTGCAGGAGGCAACCAAGTATGAGAAATATCTCACATCAATATTTCTCTCTCTGTCTTTCCCTCTCTCTTCCATTCTCTCTAAAAAAAATCAGTGGAAAAATATCCTCGAGTGGGGATTAAAAAAAAAAAAAAAGACCGTCTATGATATAAACTAAATACACAAATACTGATCTGACACAGTGCCCTGAGATCTCTTGTTGAAGGTTGTTTATGATAGTTTCTTGGAAAAATCACTATTGCCTTTGTACTTGGGAATTTTCTTTTTAAGGAAGAAAACAAAAAAGCTTAGACTTCAGTTGTATGTATAGTATGAAAGAGAACGTGAACCCTCTCTTAATTATCATGACATCTTTTCAAATGAACAAACATCCCTAAAGACAAGGGGACCATGCTGATAAACAGTAGACATATTTAGAGTCAGCCTTGCTCAGAGTACAGTGGCTTTCTTAATCAGCACACTGACTTCCTTCACTATCTCTGAAGCATCTAGCATCTTCTTACGTTCTTTACCCAAGTTGTTAGAAGTGACATGAAGGCCAAGAACTACAGAACAAAAGAAAAATCCCCCTTATTCTTCCCCTTAATTCTTTTCTACCATTTTATGAATTGAGGAATCTACCCACCAGCCATCAATGTCAGTCATCTTTTGGAATCTTGATATATATGCTGCTGGCTAACCAATTTTCCTGCCATTACTTTTCAGCCCCTGAGTTTTGAAAGCAAGAAAAGCTACACCTTAAAAGTGGAGGGAGCCAATCCTCACCTAGAGATGCGGTTTCTGAACCTGGGCCCCTTTCAGGACACAACCACAGTGCACATCAGTGTGGAAGATGTGGATGAGCCCCCTGTATTTGAACCTGGCTTTTATTTTGTGGAGGTACCTGAAGATGTGACTATTGGAACAACCATACAGATCATTTCTGCCAAGGACCCAGATGTGACCAACAACTCAATAAGGTTTTGCCACAGATTATACCTTTCATGGAATCTTCCCTTCCCCAGCATCAAATTTTCTAACACTTTTCCCCTTTGCTTTTTCTATCTCTGGAGACTCTCCTGACTCTTTAAATTCGTTCTGTTTAAATAACATAGTCTTTTCATGTTATTTAGAAGTGAAGTATCATATCTACAACTTAGTGTCAAATGGTTCAGCAACACGCATGGGAGTGCGCGCATGCGAGTGCGCGAGCGCGCGCGCGCACACACATGTTAGTTCTCAATCCTAGCCCTACTGACATTTTGGGATGGGTAATTCTTTGTCATGGGGCTGCCCTGTGCATTGTACAATGTTTAGCAGCATCTCTGGCCTCTCACCACCAAATGCCAGTAGCACCCTGAGTTGTAACAACTTAAAACGTCCCCAGATATTGCCAAATGTCCCTGAGGAGAGTGGGGTACAAAATTTCCCCAAGTTGAGAATTACTAATTCAGATAAAGCACATACAGATACATAGGTGTCAAAACATTAAAAACTGCCGAATCTTAGTGGTGAATATAAAGGTAATCATTGCACGTTCTTTTGACTTTGATGAACCTTTGACTTTTTTACTTTAAAAAATGAGAAAAAAAATAACGTATATGATATATATTTCCATATACAATAGAAAAAACACACATAGAAACTATTAGTGTTCTCATTGGTTTCAATGCCATGTAGACTGGTCAGAGAGGGCTTTCTACTGCACGCCCACGTATCCGTCTCTCCAAAATGTGGTTTGAACTTAAAAATTCCAAACAAGATGCTTCCCCCTCAAGAAGGGGCAGGACAGGAGAGCTGCTCTTACAGTCATGGCCATTTCCCAACAACTCTGTAGCCAAAGTGCAAACAGCTGGTGGACAGGTTGACACCTCAACCTTCCAGAGCAACTGCCAAGCCTCTGAAGCGTGACACAAAAGATCAGGATTCCAAAGCCATTTGAGGCCACCTGTCATGTTAAATGTTGGAAGTCACACAAATGGATCTGAGGCTTTATAGTGCAGATAACACATTTTAAACACTCCCTAATGTATTGAATGCCTTTTCTGTCAGCTACTTCCCTCACCTGGTACTATTTTGTATGAAAAGAAAATGTGCTTTTGCAGCTTAACAAAGATGTTTCTCCCCTGAGAATAACTATACTGGGGGAAATTTGCTTTCTCAACCAATTAGTAAACAATTTATATTTTTAGGCATTAAAATGGCTAAAACAATTTTTTTGAATTATGGTATTTGATTTTTAGAAGTAAACTAATATTTATGAGTTATAACAACTTCATATGAGTGATATTTCTACCTAAAGCTTTTAAAATGTACAACAGGATGGAAAGAAGTTAGTGAAACCATGTCATCCCCAAAACAATCATAATATAAATGAAACTGATTCTATTATAAATGCATATTTTCACAAGCCAAATACATATATATATACACATATATGTCTTCTGATTAATTAATTAATCTATTCATATCGAAGAAGATACTATAGGGAAAACTTTAGAGAATAAAACTTTATTGGAGGAGGGGGTTGGAATAAACACAAGTTTGAAAAAAAATCAGATCTCATTACTACGAGTCAACTAGACTACTCAGTGGATATTTCCACATGTCCTTTCCAGATTGACTCTGGACTCCTACATGGTAAGCACTGGAAATATGGTTTTGTTAGGAGTCACATTCCTAAATGACAAGAGACTGAATGCTGTCAGGAAATACACACATGCACAAATCCTAGAGTGAATGTGCATTTTTCAGGACTAAAGTTGTTATCTCAAGACATCTAGGAAGGAAAGAGAAACAGCAGGACTAGATCCACTAACTGGCATGGAGCAAATGAGGTACAAAATGAAGGAATCCTACCTGGCTAACAGAGTGCTGCTTCACATGATGGACCACTGAGAGCCACCCGTTGGCCAGCATGACACACAGTTAATATCATGGAAGTCCATAATGAAATGCCTGTCTATTCTAACAGATCCCAACCAGAAGAAATACAAGAGTCACCAGGCCAGAGGCACAGAGCAGAGTCCACTGAGCTTCTTCTGTGGTGGGACTCTAGGTCTTGAGAGCAAAACTGGCAAGAACAAGGCAACAGCCATAGGCTTGAGGTTAATAGACAAGGATTCAGGCACAGCAGCAAAGCAGATTCCACTTATCAGAACCAGTTGCAAAGAAGGAGCAGAGTTCATACTGCTAGATAGAGGGTCCCTGACTCTTTATACTATCCCCCAGGAACAAAGAATGGTCATGGACCCAAGCAGAAAATCAAGGGTCCTGGACTCTCATAGGGAAAAGCACCTAAAAGTCTACTGTCTGGCTATCATTTAATTAAAACATTTGGGAATTACTTTCCTATGTTATCTTTCCCCAAATTGTTCATTTATCCTTATTTTTCTTATAGAAGTTATCTTGTTTTGAAATAATTTGCCTATGTTATCTGCTGCTTGGCTATCTAATTCATCTTCTGCATTTTTATTACAAACTAGAGGCCTGGTGCACAAATTCGTGCACCAGTGGGGTCCCTCAGCCTGGCCTGCGGGATTGGGCTGAAACCAGCTCTCTGACATCCCCTGAGGGGTCCTGGATTGCTAGAGGGTACAGGCCAGGCTGAGGGACCCCACAGGTGCACGATCAGGGCCGGGGAGGGATGCGGGATGTTGGCCAGCCGGGGAGGGACCGCAGGAGGGCTCCGGGCATGTCTGGCCTGTTCGCTCAGTCCCGATCAGCCGGACCCCAGCAGCAAGCTAACCTACTGGTCGGAGCGTCTGCCCCCTGGTGGTCAGTGCATGTCATAGAGAGCGGTTGAGCAGCCTTAGCATATCATTAGCATATTACACTTTGATTGGTTGAACGGACGACAGGACACTTAGCATATTAGGCTTTTATTATATAGGGTAGATTATATTTATAGTACTAAAAAGAAAATATATATTAAATTACCCAAAAACCAACATATTACCTAAGGTTTTAATGTTATGAACAAATAGCTATTTAACTTTTTTAAAAGATTATTAGGGCTTTTATAATCTCCTTTTGAAGAAGCTTGTGGTGTGTTCAGGCATATAAACTAGTCATTATTTACTAATAAACCCCTAAACTAGACTCCACATTTAGTTAAATGTACATGAAAAATACAATATTTGGATTTCCTGAGATTTCAGTAATTGCTCAAGGAATTTCTGGCAAGCAGGAAATTGAACCATTTGCAACTGAAATAGGCTTCTGCTGTGTGAGAACAGCCAGCCCTCCGGTGCCATCCTGGAGTGTGTGTGGATTAGTGAGCCTGCCCATGATTCCCTGCCTCCAAACTGCTTCCAAATCCAGTGAATGTCCTGAGCCAAGCCAGAAAGCAGGGAGCCCAAAGAACACCAGTCATTGTTTGCTCAAGAGAGTTGTGTATGTGTATATGGTGCTCATTCTTCCCATAATAGGTGAGAATATTATGATTGGAGAAAGGAAAACCACGTGCATAATTCACTAGTGTGTCCCAACTTCCTCATTTTCCATCTGTATCTACACCTTTTGTTTGTTCTCCTGTCTCCTGAAATTTAGCCCAGTATCATGTTCAGAGTTATGGATGCCATCATGCCATCATTGACTCAATTCAGGCAGGGTTGGAGAAGTCGGGAAGGGACTACCTTGATGAGGTATCTTCCACTCAGTGTCATGAAGCAGGACTGCCATGGGCTCTTTCAGTTAGTTATTTCTGCCACTCCATCTCCCACACCATATGTGACATTTGCCAGGGCTTCATAAGTCTGAGTGCAGAAAGCTGGTCATCAGAGGCTGCTCTCCCTAGGCATCATGCCTACAGCCTGGAGAGCTGCCATCAGGGTTGTGGCTCTGTGAGCCAAATGGCTGCTTTACTCACGTGTGGGGAGTGAAAGAAAAGACTGTCATGAGCCAACCAATATTTTTTTCATAAGACAAATTCAACTCTTAAAATAGCTGGTAAACCTTATTTTTTTAAATATATATTTATTGAATTTTAGAGAGACAGGAAGGGAAAGGGATAGACAGATAGAAACATCAATGAGAGAGGAAGTCATCGATTAGCTGCCTCTTACAAAGCCCCCACTGGGGATTGAGCCTGCAACCTGGGCATGTGCCCTGACCAGGAATCGAACCAACGACCTCTTGGTTCCTTGGTTGACACTCAAGCACTGAACCACACCAGCCTGGCAAACTGGTAAACTTTAAAACTAAATCACTAATTATACCTAGAAAAAAATGCTCCAGTTAATTTTAAATGAACTTTGTAGGCATATGTTTGTTCTTTATTAAAAAGTCAACTGTTTCCTATCATGGCTTAATCTATCCTCAAGAAGAGATCAGGTTTTGTTTCCTCAAACAGTATCATTAGTTCCATTTGCAGGAAGGCAGCATGGTCTGGTAGTTAGGAGCAGGAACCTGAAACTCAACTGCCTACTCTTGATTCCCAGCTGTGAGACCTAGGACAAGGGACTTAACCTCTCCATGTCTCAGTCTTCTCATCTGTAAAATGGGGATGATAATAGTACCTACCTCATAGGGTTACTGTAAGGATTAAATGAGTCAATATAAGTAAAGTGTATAGAGTGAATGCCTGACTACAATGGCATTCATTAAATAGGGTCACAAGCAGAAAAAGATGTTAATTTGCTTCCTTAAATCTCCCAATTCTTGGACAGCTATAACTGAAATGATTCCAACTTCTCTAGCTCTTAGTGGTCACCTTTCCCTTTAATTCATAATTCTCTGAACAGCCATCCTGCAGGAAAAAATACATATTTGAACCACAACGTTTTACCAAATAATACATACACATGCATATTCCATATATTTATTTACATATATTTGGGACAAAAGTCTGACCATCAATATTTACTCTTACTACATGTGAGAGTATGGGATGCATACATATTATTTCATTTTCTTTCAACACGAGTCATAATCCACCATATTAACTTAACTAACCTGCAGTCTGAAAAACAATGCACTAAAGAAACTGCTTATTCCCATCAAAATTCAGTTTCCCAGTTACCCTATTGCTGGCAACTTTAAATAGAATTTTGAACCCAATACATTAGTGTGTGTGTGTGTGTGTGTGTATGTGTGTGTGTGTGTGTGTGTGTGTTTTCAAGTCTTACTTCTACAAATTACTGTGTAACTGTCTGAAAATTACTTACCTTTTGAAAGTCTTAGTTTTCTCTAATAAGTGAAATAATACCTACCTCCTAGAGATGTAAGAATTTAAAAAGATGCTATAAAATGCCTGGTCTTCAATAATGGCAGCTATTGTAATGGCAGCTATTAGCAAGGACTACATTAGGTTCTCAAGGATGGATCTCAATCATGGCTACATATCACAATCTCTTATGAGGATTTTAAACATACAGATGCCTGAAACTTCCTCCACACTTACTGAATCCCCCAAGATGGGAACCAAGTAAGATGATGCAGGTGAGATAACAAAAGGAGTTGGACTGCCAAATCATTTTCAACAGGAATTATAGAACTTACCCAGTAGCAAGGTTAATAATTACTCAAAGGATACAGACAACAGCAAAATGCAAGCCAAGCATTCTTTCTTTGGAAAGGTCTGAAACCATCAGGCACAAGTGCCTATAAATATCCTTCTTTTCCAGTGTAAGGATACATGTTGGTCCACACTGAACAGGAAAGGTATAAGCAATGGATGTTGCTATTCAGTGCACTGCCTGAACAGAAGGAGCCATCTTGGACAAGAAACATCTGTTTTTTAGATCCCATTAATTACATAACTCACATGATATTTTCCAGCAAGCTGTGCCCCATAAATTCATAAATTCCAGGCTTACTTACAATAAGCAACCTAAACAGACCTGATCTTTCCTGTTAAAAACATTCCACAGATAAAGACTCTTCAGTGAGTAAACGCATTATTGTGTTTGCCAACAGGTCAGTCATTAGCATGTTTATAAAGGACCTGATGCAAATCTCTTCTTTTCAATAGTTGATATTAATTACAGGGAATCGAATCACTGAACTATATGTTTTCCAGCTCCAATTTAGCATTTCAGAACTTATTTGAATAAAATTCATTTTGAACAAATATACACAGGGGCTGTTATTCAGAGTGTCCCAAAAAGCCTTGGGCAGTTCTCAGCTTTAAATAGTTGAAATTGATCTTTAAATAGCTTACAACTGCCCTAAGGTTTAGCACCGCGTTCTATTTCACTTTGTGAATCAGGAAATTAAAGCAGTAATAGTTTGTTGGGGTTTTTTTTACTGGGGGGAGAGGAGGGGTTGGGGAGGGCAGTACATAATAAAACAGTAAATTCAGTCTTCCAAGTGTCTTCCACTTCAGAACTAGTGGCTTCATGTTTCATATGGTACTCACTCAGTTCTCTCATGTAATATGCTGTTAGTATATCTATCCAAACGCAATGATGTGTTTAATCTGTGGGGGTTTTTTGCAGATATTCCATTGACAGAAACAGTGACCCTGGAAGATTCTTCTATGTCGATATTACAACAGGTGCCCTAATGACCGCAAGACCCCTTGACCGGGAAGAGTTTTCTTGGCATAATATCACTATCCTTGCTATGGAAATGAGTAAGTAACACAATAAATTGGCCTCTATATAGTGACAAATATAAGCAATGTAGAATGTGGAAGTTTCTAGAGCTGTTGGAATAAGAACTGTATTACTAGGTGTACCAGTTAATAATGCGGATTTTTTTCAATAGATGGAGTTACACATATGTTGATATATATGCAATTTGATATGTATGCTATTTTGTTGTATTGACAGCAAGCTTCAAAACTTCATATGTCAAATTTGCTGAAGGGGTTAACATCATAGGTATTTTTACACTTAAAAATGTCGAATTTCGTGCGAAAAAAAAGAGCATTTGCGGGAAGTTTTAATTCATTACTTTATTTTGAAGAAAAGTACTGCTTAAAGTTATTGTATACTTCGGGAAGCTTATGGTGAACATGCTCCATCTCAAGATACTTGTGAATGCTGGTTTAAACGCTTTAAAAGTGATGATTTCTATGTGAAAGACAAAGAATGTCCAGGTCAACCGAAAAAGTTTGAAGACCAACAATTATAAGCATTATTGGATGAAGATGAGTGTCAAACTCAAAAACAACTTGCAGAAAGATTAAACGTTGCTCAGCAAACAATTTCTGATCATTTACAAGCAACAGGAAAGATTTTAAAGGAAAGAAAATGGGTGCCACATCAACTGAACGAAAGACAAATGGAAAACCGAAAAGTCATCAGTAAAATGTTGCTTCAATGGCAAGAAAGAAAGTCTTTTTTGCATCGAATTGTGACTGGCGATGAAAAGTGGATTTATTTTGAGAATCCCAATTGCACAACATCATGGTTGATCCAGGTCAACCATCAACATTGACTGCAAGGAAAGAAGACAATGCTCTGCGTTTGGTGGGATCAGAAAGGTGTGGTGTATTATGAGCTTCTAAAACCAGGTAAAACCGTTAATACTGATCACTACTGACAACAAATAATCAATCTGAACCATGCTTTGATCGTGAAACGACCAGAATGTGCCAGAAGACACGGCAAAGTAATTTTGCTTCATGATAACGCACCATCACACACTTCAAAACCAGTTAAAGACACGTTAAAATATCTTGCCTGGGAAGTATTAACCCACCTGCCATATTCACCAGACCTTGCTCCTTCAGATTACCACTTGTTCCGATCAATGGCACACACACTTTCTGAGCAGCACTTCAAAACGTACAAAGAATTGGAAAATTGGGTCTCTGAATGGTTTGCCTCAAAACAAGAAGAGTTCTATTGGGAAGGTATCCACAAATTACCTGAAAGATGGGGTAAATATGTAGCTAGCGATGGACAATACTTTGAATAAAACACTTCTGATGTTTCTCTTGAAATTATCGTGTTTTCTTTGATTACAAAATCTGCCATTATTAACCAGTACACCTAGTATTTATAGGAAGAAACAAATATCATCATAGTTCATACAAGTGAGTGAATGTAATTAGTTCAAATACTTATTCAGCATCTGCTGTAAAGCTAGTCCTGGCTAGAGATTTTTTTTTTTTTAAAGGCATAGCCCAACTGGTGTGGCTCAGTGGTTGTACACTGACCTATGAGCCAGGAAGTCATGGTTCGATTCCCAATCAGGGCACATGCCAGGGTTGCATGCTTGATCCCCAGTAGGAGGCATGCAGGAGTCAGCTGGTCAATAATTCTCTCTCATCACTGATGTTTCTCTCTCTCTCCCCCTTCCTCTCTGAAATCAATAAAAATACATTTTTTAAAAAAGCATGTAAAAGCAGTAAAAAAAAAAAAAAACCAGCATCCTTAAACCGAGAAGCAAGATTCATATGAGGAAAAGGGACAGTTCCTGAAAAATCTGAAAGGCTTTCAGTCTTTGACAAGATTGGTAATGCATAAAAAATAGAAAATATTATTACTGAATGAAAGGAAGCCTTTATAACATATGAACCTTATTATACACATACATGCATACAAGAATTTCAGACATCCTATATAATAAAGAGATAATATGCAAATTAACCCTCACACTGTCACAAGATGGCTGCGCCCACAGTGGAGGTGGGTTTCCTGTAACACAGTGGTTCTAAACCTTGGCTGCACATTAGAATCACCTGGGAATCTTTTTAAAATCCTGATTTCTGGGCCTCATCCTCCGGAAATTCTGTTTCTTTGTTACTAATGTTGTGGCCCCACCCCATAACAAAGAAACAGAATTTCCGGAGGATGAGGCCCAAAAATCAGGATTTTAACAAGATTCCCAGGTGATTCTAATGTGCAGCCAAGGTTGAGAACCACTGCTGTAACACAAGATGGCTGCACCCACAGCGGAGGCAGGGTTCCCATAATGAGCCATAACGAGCGATCAGCAGGGACCTGAGGTTGTGTGGCACCGGGCCAGGGCAGGGGACCTCAGGCTGCTCGCCCCCACCCCCAGCATGGCGGGGCTTGACAGGAGACCTCAGGCCATGCCTCCCAGCCTGGGGCCGGGCTGGGGGACCTGAGGGTGCACCAGCCGCCCGGCAGGGCTTGATGAGGGTGGGGCCAGCCAGATCTGGGTCTCACGCAATTTCAAGGCGCGCACAGGTGGGCGGGGACTTGACTCTGGGTCCCGTGGCGCACCCCAGACTCTGACAGGAGAAAAATTTCATATATGTTTTACTAATTTTCTTTCATCTCTGACACTTCTATTATAGAGAAAGGGCAAATAGCAATATTAAAATATTTCCTCTAATTAACTCCCTTTTAATGTGCATGAATTTCGTGCACCAGGCCACTAGGCTGCCTACTGCATGCCCCCTTACTGGGGATCGAGCCTGCAACCTGGGCATGTTCCCTGACCGAGAATCAAACCCTGACCTCCTGGTTCATAGGTTGAAGCTCAACCACTGACCTATGCCGGTAGGCAATTGGTACTCTTTTTTCAAGAATTCTACTTCTAATAATTATCTTAAGAGAGTAATCATATATATCAACAAAGATTTATACATTGAAATGTCTACTACATTATTATTTAAAATTAGGATTATCTTAATATCTAATAATAGTTTGATTAAATAAATTATGGTACAACCATACAGTAAAATGAAATTATCCCTGGCCAGGTGGCTCAGTCACTAAGTCATTTGGAGCATCGTCCTGTATACCAAAGGTTTCGGGTTCAATCCCAGGTCAGGGCACATATCCAGCTGTGGGTTCAATCCTTGGTTAGGGCACGTACAGGAGACAATCAATGTTTCTCTTTCTGTTTCGCTCTCTCTCCCCCTTCCTCTCTAAAGTCAATGAAAACATATCCTCAGAAAAATAAAAGTAAATAAAACTACCATGTAGATTTTTTTTTATTGCTTAAAGTATTACAAAGGGTATTACATATGTGTCCTTTTTTTCTTCCCCACCCTTGACAATCCCTTGTTCCCCCCTACCCCCCAGTGTCTTATGTCCATTGGTTATGCTTATATGCATGCATACAAGTCATTCGGTTGATCTCTTAACGCCCTCCCTCCTGCCCCCCAACCCTCCCTGGCCTTCCCACTACAGTTTGACAATCAGTTTGAGGAAGCTCTGCTTCTGTATCTATTATTGTTCAAAAGTTTATAATGGTCTTTATTATCCATGAATGAGTGAGATCATGTGGTATTTTTCCTTCATTTGACTGGCTTATTCCACTTAGCATAATGCTCTCCAGTTCCATCCATGCCGTTGCAAATGGTAAGAGTTCCTTCTTTTTTACAGCAGCATAGTATTCCATCGAGTAGATGTACCACCGTTTTCTAATCCATTCATCTACTGATGGGCACTTAGGCTGTTTCCAGATCTTAGTTATGGTGAATTGTGCTGCTATGAACATACGGGTGCACATATCCTTTCTGATTGGTGTTTCTGGTTTCTTGGGATATATTCCTAGAAGTGGGATCACAGGGTCAAATGGGAGTTCCATTTTTAGTTTTTTGAGGAAACTCCATACTGTCTTCCGTAGTGGCTACACCAGTCTGCATTCCTACCAGCAGTGCACGAGTGTTCCTTTTTCTCCACATCCTCTCCAGCACTTGTTTGTTGATTTGTTGATGATAGCCATTCTGACAGGTCTGAGATGGTACCTCATTGTTGTTTTGATTTGCATTTCTCGGATGATTAGTGACTTTGAGCATGTTTTCATGTCTCTTGGCTTTCTGAATGTCCTCTTTTGAAAGGTGTCTATTTAGATCCTTTGCCCATTTTTTGATTGGATTGTTTATCTTCTTTTTGTTAAGTTGTATGAGTTCCCTATAAATTTTGGAGATTAGGCCCTTATCAGTTATGAGGTTGGCAAATATGTTTTCCCACGCAGTGGGTTTTCTTGTTGTTTTGTTGATGGTTTCTTTTGCTGTGCAGAAACTTTTTATTTTGATGTAGTCCCATTTGTTCATTTTCTCTTTAGTTTCAACTGCCCTAGGAGCTGTATCAGTGAAGAAATTGCTTCGGCATATGTCTGAGATTTTGTTGCCTTTGGATTCTTCTAGAATTTTTATGGTTTCCTGTCGTACATTTAAGTCCTTTATCCATTTTGAGTTTATTCTTGTGTATGGTGTAAGTTGGTGGTCTAGTTTCATTTTCTTGCATATATCTGTCCAATTTTCCCAACACCATTTATTGAAGAGACTATCTTGGCTCCATTGTATGTTCTTGCCTCCTTTGTCAAATATTAATTGAGCATATTGGTTCGGGCTGATTTCTGGGCTCTCTATTCTATTTCATTGATCTATATGTCTGTTCTTGTGCCAGTACCAGGCAGTTTTGAGAACAGTGGCTTTGTAATACAGCTTGATATCTGGTATTGAGATCCCACCTACTTTGTTCTTTCTCAGGATCGCTGCAGCTATTCGGGGTCTTTTTTTATTCCAGATGAATTTTTGGAGAGTTCGTTCTAGACCTGTGAAGTAGGCCGTTGGTATTTTAATGGGAAGTGCGTTGAATTTATAGATTGCTTTGGGTAGTATGGACATTTTAAGGATGTTGATTCTACCAATCCATGAATACGGTATGTTCTTCCATCTGTTTATGTCATCCTCTATCTCTTTTTTCAACGTCCTGTAGTTTTCTGAGTAGAGGTCTTTTACCTCTTTAGTTAAGTATATTCCTAGGTAGCTTAATATTTTTGGTGCGATGGTAAATGGGATTGTTTTTATAATCTCTCTTTCTGAAAATTCACTATTGGTGTATAGAAATGCCTCAGATTTCTTGGGGTTAATTTTGTATCCTGCTATATTGCCAAATTCATGTATTAAGTCTAGTAGTTTTTTGATGGAATCTCTAGGGGTTTGTATGTATAATATCATGTCGTCTGCAAATAAGGACAGTTTTACTTCCTCTTTTCCAATTTGGATGCCTTTTATTTCTTCTTCTTGTCTAATTGCAATGGCTAATACTTCCAGGACTATCTTGAACAGGAGTGGTGAGAGTGGGCATCCCTGTCTTGTTCCTGTTCTTAGGGGAAATGGTATTAGTTTTTGTCCATTGAGTATGATGTTGGCTGTGGGCCTGTCATATATGGCTTTTATTATGTTGAGGTATGATCCTTCTATTCCCACCTTGCTGAGAGTTTTTATCAAAAATGGGTGTTGGATTTTGTCAAATGCTTTTTCTGCATCAATTGATATGACCATGTGGTTTTTTTCTTTCAATTTGTTTATGTGATGTATCACGTTTATTGATTTACGGATATTGTACCATCCTTGGATCCCTGGGATAAATCCTATTTGGTCATGGTGTATGATCTTTCTGATGTACTGCTGGATCCGATTTGCTAAGATTTTGTTGAGGATTTTGGCATCTATGTTCATGAGGGATATTGGCCTGTAATTCTCTTTCATTGTGTTGTCTTGACCTGGTTTTGGTATTAGGGTGATGCTGGCTTCATAGAATGAGCTTGGAAGTGTTCCTTCCTCTTGAATTTTTTGTAGTAGTCTGAGGTGGATAGGTTTTAGTTCTTCCTTGAATGTTTGGTAAAACTCCCCTGTGAAGCCGTCTGGTCCTGGGCTTTTGTTTGCTGGGAGCTTTTTGATGACTGCTTCAATTTCTTCCATAGTTATTGGCCTATTGAGATTTTTAGATTCTTCCTGATTGAGTGCTGCAATGTTGTATTTTTCTAGGAATTTGTCAATTTCCTCCAGGTTGTCTAGTTTGTTGGAGTAGAGCTGTCCGTAGTATTTTTTAACAATCATTTGTATTTCTGTGGGGTCTGTTGTTATTTCGCCTCTATCGTTTCTGATTTTGTTTATTTGGGTCCTCTCTCTTTGCTTCTTGGTGAGCCTGTCTAGAGGTTTGTCAATCTTGTTTATCCTTTCAAAGAACCAGCTCTTGGTTTCATTGATTTTCTGTATTGTTTTTTTGGTCTCTATGTCATTGATTTCTGCTCTAATCTTTATTATCTCCTTCCTTCTGCTCACTCTGGGGTTTTCTTGTTGCTCTCTAATTCTTTGAGTTGTAGAGTTAGATGATTTACTACCATTTTTTCTTGTTTTCTGAGATAGGCCTGTAGAGTTATAAACTTCCCTCTCAGGACTGCTTTCATTGTGTCCCATAGGTTTTGGATTGTTGTGTTTTCATTGTCATTAGTTTCCAGGATGCTTTTAATTTCTTCTTTGATCTCATTGGTAACCCAATCAATATTTAATAACATGCTATTCAGCTTCCAAGTGTTTGAGTATTTTGGGTTGTTTTTATTGTAGTTTATTTCTAATATTATGCCATCGTGGTCTGAGAAGATGCTTTTTATGATTTCAATCTTCTTGAATTTGGGGAGACTTTGCTTGTGACCCAATATGTGGTCTATTTTTGAATATGTCCCATGAGCACTTGAGTAGAATGTATATTCGCGGCTTTGGCGTGAAGTGTTCTGAAGATGTCTATTAAGTCCATCTGATCTAGTGAGTCATTTAGGATTGCTGTTTCTTTGCTGATTGTTTGTCTACAGGACTTAGCCAGTGATGTCAGTGGTGTATTAAAGTCCCCTACTATGATTGTATTGTTGTCGATCTCTCCTTTGATATCATCCAGGAGTTTTTTTTATGTATTTGGGTGCTCCTGCATTGGGTGAATATATGTTTACCAGGGTTATATCTTCTTGTTGTATTGACCCCTTTAGTATTATGATGTGGCCTTCCTTACCTCTTGTTATGGCCTTCACTTTGAGGTCTATTTTGTCCGATATAAGTATTGCTACCCCAGCTTTCTTTTCCTCTCCATTTGCCTGAAAGATATTTTTCCATCCCTTCACTTTCAGTCTGTGTGAGTCCCTTCTAATGAGGTGGATCTCTTGTAGACAGCAGATGTATGGCTCATGTTTTTTTATCCATTCAGCCACTCGATGTCTTTTGGTTGGAGCATTTAGTCCGTTTACGTTTAAAGTTATTATTGAAAGGTACTTGTTTGTAGCCATTTCTTTTTTTGTGTGGCTGTTTTCTTTCTGAGCTTTTTATTTCTTCTTTTTACACCAGTCCCTTTAGCATTTCTTGCATGGCTGGCTTGGTGGTGATAAACTCCCTTAGCCTTTTTTTGTCTGTGAAGCTTCTTATTTCCCCTTCAATTTTGAATGATAGCCTTGCTGGGTAGAGTATTCTTGGATTCAGTCCTTTGCTTTGCATCACTTTGTAGGTTTCCATCCATTCTTTTCTGGCCTGATGTGTTTCTGTTGAGAAATCATTTGATAATCTAATGGGAGATCCCTTGTATGTAACTTTCCATCTCTCTCTTGTAGCCTGTAAGATTCTCTCTTTGTCCTGAACATTTGCCATGGTAATTATGATGTGTCTTGGTGTGGGTCTTTTCGGGTTCACCTTGTTTGGGCCTCGCTGTGCTTGTGTGACTTTTTTCTTCCCCACCTCAGGGAAGTTTTCTGATATTATTTCTTCGAGTAGGTTTTCTAATCCTTGTTCCCCTTTCTGTTGTTCTGGCACCCCTATTATTCGTATGTTGTTTCGCTTCATGTCGTCCCAAAGCTCCCTTAGGCTCTCCTCCTGTCTTTTAATTTTTTTCTCCAATTGCAGTACAGTTTGGGTGTGTTTTGCTTCCTTGTCTTCTAATTCACTAATTCGGTCCTCCGCTTCTCCTAGTCTACTGTTGATGCTTTCAATGGTGTTTTTTATTGCAGCTATATCGCTCTTCATTTCTTCTTGGGTCTTCCATAAGTTATTGATTTTTTCATCTGTTTCTTCTTGCTTCTTGCATAAGTAGTTGATTTTTTCATCTGTTTCTCCTTGCTTGCTGCATATGTTGTTGTTTTTTTCCTCCATCCGGTGTATGCACGCTAGGACCCTTATTCTGAATTCTTTTTCTGTCATGTTGCATGCCTCTGTCTCACTTAGCTGCTTTTCTGGCGAGTCCTCCTTTTCTTTCCTTTTGGGGTTTCTTTGCCTACCCATGTTTGATCTCACTGACATATCTAGATGTTGTGTCATTCAGTGGCTGCTCCCTGGGTGGCAGTGGCTCCTTGGGCTGTGGTTGCTCCTTGGGTGGTTGCGGTAGCAGCTGCTCCTCTGTTGGCAGCAGCTCCTCTGGTGGGTGCTGTTCACAGCTGTGGTGGCTCTTCTGGCTGGTGGGGGGAGTCTTCACGTACAGCTGCTGTTCCTCAGACAGAGGGTGTGGTGATCAGGAGGCTGCTGTTGCTTGGATCTTTGTGGGAAGTCTAACCTTTCCGTGTTGAGAAGCAGGGCTCGTCTGAGTTCATGTAGTCGCTCTGCTTGAGAGTCGTTGCCTCCGGGTTAGTAGCCGATCTCTGGATACCGGTAACAGCCACTCAAGATGGCGCGGTCTCGCGGCTGAGCCGGCTCCCCGGGGGAGGTTTCAGCCTCAATCTCTAACCGTCCCCTTTTTCTAGGAGTTCTCTGTCTTTCCTGGCTGCAGACTGTCTCTCAGCTGAATCTCCTCTGCTTATTCGGGCTGTATGTTACCCGTTTCAGCTGCTCGCCCTTATCTGCTCCAGGACAAAGCACCGACACGTCCGTCTAAACCTCCACCATTTTTCCCCCCTTCCCATGTAGATATTAACACCTGGGCTCAAAGCATATTTCAATGACACAAGATAATCTTAACCTAAAATACTAAAGTTCTGAATCCAACTTTTTTATATCATTTGACTACTGTATGTATGTATGTGTGTGTGTTGTGTCCACATTTTTGGACACATATGCAATTTTATATGTATCATAATAATGAATATGTCTGATAAGGACTGTTGATCATATTTATCCTTGTGTTTCTCTGGAATTTTCATTATAAAAAAGTTCTACAGTTTAATTTAAAAATTTTCAATATGTCCACATTTTTGGTCAAGCAATAGAAATATTTAGGGGGGAAACACAGTAAAGCATAAGTATTTTTAAGAAAGAAAAAATGAACCAGAAAAATAAGGCATTCTGAGATTTAATAATTTACTAAGAATAATTTATGTGTCTTATAATTTCTATTTTGTCTTCTTGGGGTGGAGAACAAAACAAAAAAAGACAGGAGGGGAACTACTGGGTCCATGAAATTGCCGCTGTGTGGCAATGCCACGCAAAAGACAGACCAAAAAGACATTTCCCATGAATGACAATGAGTAACATCTTCTGCCCCAGCCAAAGATATGGATTTAGGGTATGTTTGATCCTGTAATATCCCCCTAGACTCTAAGCAGAAATAAACATGTAGTGTTATCTTTATTCCTGTGAATAACTTGAAATCTTCTGAAATATAATTCAAAAAATAGATAATTTCACGGGAATAAAGCCAAGCCACGTAGTATACCTCCAATTAGAAATGGGCTACTTCCAAGACCAGACACAGAACAGACCTCCTTTAATTCCATAACCTGATATCTGAGCCAAGTAAGATGTTCAAAACCTTTTAAAGACTCATTTTGTGGTACCTGCTTCCCCTGGAGTCTGGCCCTTCCCCTCAGCCTGATACCACACTCTCTCTCAAACATACACTCTCTCTGTCCATGCCTGTATTCTAGCCACTCTTACTAGGTAACACATGCAATCTCTGCTTGTGCTGCCATTTCCACATACTTTATCCATTCCTTTAAAAACCAGGCCGAAGGGAAATACCTAACTGGCAACAAGCGCTTTCTTGCACTACTAACATTTACCTTTGGTTTTCTTTGTGTTCTCTTTAGACAATCCCTCCCAGGTTGGAAGTGTTTCCGTCACAATCAAAGTCTTAGATGTGAACGACAATGCTCCAGAGTTCCCCAGATTCTACGAAGCCTTTGTCTGTGAGAATGCCAAATCGGGGCAGGTAAGGCAGCCTCTGAGGCACCTTGGTTCACTCCCCAATGTAGAAATGACTTACAGATAACCAAACCGGCCATCAAGTTTAGACTCCAGATCCCCCAACTTCTATATATCATGCTGCAACACTTTATTAGTTAAGACAACTGTATTTGGAGTCTCCATTACATTTTATGATCTAAAGACTGCTTTGATGATGGTTTGATTCTCGGGCTAGCCTGTGATAAGCTATCTCCCCATGCTGTAACTGAAGTGTATAGACCAACTGTAATAACATGAGCTCTGGGTCCTGGAAGTGAGAGACCATGAAGATCAGAAGAAAGAAGAGTCTTCTCTTTTCCTCGGGTTAGCACTAATCCCTAAAAATGGTTACAGTAGGAAAATCATATTTTTTATATCGTCCCACCCCATTTCTTAATTTCTAGCAACAGGTACCCTTGTTTCGGGGCTGCCTGCCAGATTTTCAGAATGCTTTGTGACCTAGAATTATCTATTCCCTCTCCTCCCTCAATTAAAACACTCATTTTGTTAGCACTGTTCATGTCGGGCAAATTTTGAGATAAAATTAATCCGAATAGGCAAATTTCTACTTTATTTGAAATAACTTTAGGAGAAAATTATGTACTTTTTAAACCTGCTTTTAAACATACATTAATATTTTGTTGATCAAATTCCAAGTGGTATAGCTGAGAAACATCTGAAACTCTGCTTAGAGTGGTCATGTATTAATTTATGTGTAGGGGAGTCGCCCACCTGAACCCATCCCTCCATACCTCAGATCATAGGCCATCTCCCCCTTCTGCTCCTGCTTTGTAAGATGCTTTCCTCCTCTACTTATGACCCAACAGATTCCCTAACAGTCCTATTTCCCTGTGGAGGACATTCTGTGGCCCTATGGATTCTGATGGTGGGGTGCAAACGGGTCAGGATAGTTTCAGAATGAAAGTTTGTGACATGCATGTCGATAAGATGAATTCATACTTTGGCAATTCAGGACTTTCAACTGTAATGCAGTTTTTGTTTTCACTTCTCTCATTTTCCTGCATCATCACCTCCAGCATCCTGTGGCAAAGAGATACTATATCTGTACAACCCAAGTTTGTATTAGCTTCCTAACCTCACCAAAGACTGACGCACATCTCTACCATTCTACTAAGAGCAAAAAGTGATTTCCATACCCCTGGGGGGAAAATGTGTCCTATAGTTAATTTGATCTAAATTATTTCATCCATTGATTCTGTGTCCATGGTCTATAGCACTTCTGAAATTTTTTCAACAAGTCTAGGATAATTCTACTTCCACATGTATTGAATTTCTGGTCTAAAAAGACCAGAAATATTATGGGACTAATAAAAGTTACAATGAAGACTTTATAGCATAACAAATGATCCATATTATTATAAGAAAGGAGGTATAAAGACTACATATACATCCTTGAAGTTATGTAAAATTATGTCTGTTATGAATAAAGATTGAGAGACAAGATACAAAAATAACAATAGTTACTATGTGCAGATGGGTTTTGAGTGAGGGGGTTTGGGTCTTTATGTTAATAAGTTTTGTTTTATAATTTATTATAAAAACAATGTACAAAATCTTATATGGTAAGATTATACTATAATATGACAAATGTATAATACTTTAAGTTACAATATGACAAGAGGCTAATTCTTTTTTTTTTTAATTTATTGATTTCAGAGAGGAAGAGAAAGGGAGACAGATAGAAACATCAATGATGAGAGAGAATCATTGATGGGCTGCCTCCTGCACACCCCCTACTGGGGATCGAGCCCGCAACCTGGGCATGTGCCCTTGGCCAGAATCAAACCTGGGACCTTTTAGTCCACAGACCGATGCTCTATCCACTGAGCCAAATCAGCTAGGGCTCAAGAGGCTAATTCTTAACCCTATATAATAAAAGGGTAATATGCTAATTGACCCTAACAGCAGAACTACTGGGAATGACTGGTCACTATGACACACACTGACCACCAGGGGGCAGATGCTCAATGCAGGAGCTGCCCCCTGGTGGTCAGTGCGCTCCCACAGGGGGAGCTCTGCTCAGCCACAAGCCAGGCTGACGGCTGCCAGCAAAGCAGTGGTGGTGGGAGCCTCTCCCGCCTCCTCAGCAGTGCTAAGGATGTCCAACTGCAGCTTAGGCCTGCTCCCCGCTGGCAAGTGGACATCCCCCGAGGGCTCCCGGGCTGCCAGAGGGATGTCTGACTGCCCGCTTAGGCCCGATCCCCTGGGGAACAGGTCTAAGCCAGCAGGTGGACATCCCCTGAGAGGTCCCAGACTGCAAGAGGGCACAGGCCGGGCTGAGTGATGCCCCCCCCCCCCGCCCAGTGCACAAATTTTTGTGCACCGGGCCTCTAGTCTATAATAAAAGACAATGATAAGTAGCATAGTAAATTAAACCCCTCTCCTTCCAAAAATGAAACATTCCTTTCTTAAAGGGCTTCAGAATAGAAGTTGCATTCTGACAGGTTAATAGCACTTTAACTACCTCTCTCATTTTAGCACACAAACACATATCCCTTTCTACAACTCTAAACATAGCTTTCAATGGTCTATTATAAAGTCCTTTGAAGCAAAGTTTATCTGTGACTTAAAATTCAGGTGATGAGCCACAAATCTGTCATATCTGTCATCTTTAGCCCAAAATAATGAAAATCCTACCCTTTGATTTTGGCTCTGAGACATATTTTGAAGAATTTTGAAAGCACACAGGCCAGGAGGTATGTCTGGTTTATAAAGAATCAGCCTCCTTGAGTTAGACTTGGACACTGTCTTCAGGTCTGCATCTGCCAAGTTGGGATATGTGCTTTCCTCTTAGTGAGCAGCCATGAAGGAAGCCCATGAAGAAATCAGATGACATACTTGGTGAAGGCTGAGGGCAGAATGAAACCTGCTGAGCAGAATATTGCATGGAGAGTGGAGGGCAGGAGAGCAGGCCATGATGCTCCTCACACTCAGTGAGGCAGTGTCTTTGCTCACTTACTCTTTAAAGCCCTGTAATCAACCAGTCCTACGCCTCAGGCCCCCATCTCATCAATATATATACACGACTTCACAGATCAGATGTTCTGAAATGACTTTCCAACTACATTTACCAAGTTATACATACCACCTATTTATAACATGCATCGACAAATATGTTATATGTCTTTATATGTTTGGCACTATAGACAAGATGGAATGTACAGGATTTGTCTGGGCAGGGATGGGGCAATAGGGTGACCTGTGTATGTGAGCAGCACTGATACCAGGCTAGACTGTGGGGCAAGTTTATCTTTAGTACTCTCCTGACCCCTCTCCTTTATTGCAGCAACATTCCCCCAATTTTTAGATTCAACGGAGGCCAGTTACCAGTTGGATTCACCAGGAGACATATACTGAGACTGTGTTTTAGTATAAAATGCTTTTTAAGGAATTCCCCTGGGCCAAAGCCTGTGGAAGGGAAGGTCTTTGGCAAGACTTGGCAAAAAGAGAGGTCCAGTTGCAATGCAGACCCACTGACAGCCTTGAATGACTTCATGTTGCTTTAGCTCTAGAGTTTTCCCGAGTTGATATGGGTTGGTCAGGCCTTTCTACTATTGCATCAGTCACTGGATGTGGATTCCCCTAACCGTGGTTGGCAAACCGCAGCTCATGAGCTACATGTGGCTCTTTGGCCCCTTCAGTGTGGCTCTTCCACAAAATATCACGTGGGGGCGCGCACGTACAGTGCGAATGAAACTTCGTGGCCCATGTGCAGAAGTCGGTATTTTGTGGAAGAGCCGGTATTGTGTGGAAGAGCCACACTCAAGGGGCCAAAGAGCCACATGTGGCTCTCGAGCCGCGGTTTGCCGACCACTGCCCTAGAAGATTGTGGTGATCAGGGATAGGTGGCTCTCAGGAACTGAGACAGTCCCCAAAGAGACAGACAGGTGAAGGCTGGGGCACCAAGTCCTTCACAGAAAGGAAATCTGAGCAGCACACTGTCCACAAAAAGTCCCCTTGCTGGAGCTTCCCTGTTATTTAAACTTCAGCCTACTATGAGGGTAGCATTTGCTCCCTTAACTTACAGCTGAAGAAATGAAGACTAAGCAAGCCCACCTGGCCCCGGCTGACCTTTGCTGTTCTTGTTTCTACCCTGGCAGAAACACTGCTGGCTTTTAACAGCAGGAACATCATGTCTACAGGATCAGGCCCATGTGGGGTGGGAGGAGTCTTTACTATTGGTTGATAGAGAAGCAAACACATAGGAAGAAGAACACCCATTCAACACCCTTCCCATATCCCTCAAGTCAGCCCGCCAATGGTTCAACCGTGCATTTCACACTGCTTTCTTAGTAGCTTTTTCATCATGGTCTTCATAAGGCAACTTACTACTTTGAAAAGCATTGTGGAAAAGACAAAGTTTTGGCCAAAGAACTCCAGAGGAAGCCACTCCACCTCTTCCTCTTCTCAGCCCCAAGATTTGCTTCTATAAATATATCCCACACTGGAGGTCTAAACCTTGTCAGCTCCCCTTCCTACCACCAAAGAGTGACTGCCCTATGACACATTAATCTGACATAGCCAATGTTTATGTTTATGTTTACTTCCCTTCTAGGTGTTGGTCACTTTTAAATAAGAATCTCTCAAAGATAACAACTTGACCCTGAAATATTAACCCCAAAATGGGGTTAAGTCAGTGGGGTGAGAGGATGAAAAACTGGGAGACAAGCAGAACCTTGAGGCATTCCAGAGTTCATTTACTCAACATCTTCTATTTAGACTGCCTAAAAATGGCTGGCCTTGGTATGAGAATATGTTATGTCGATGTCTAACATCTGAGGTACTGAGGTAACATTCACCCTGAGATGGTAATGTACTCAGGCCCAACAATAAATCCTTAGTTTTGAAGATTTTCCAGGTAAGTTTTAGAATATCCTTCTCATTAGGTAAAATAATCTGCTGTTGGATTTCAGGGTTTGAGATATCACTGGGCACTGAAGCTTTTTCTTTGGCTCCAACTCACCTGAGTTCATGTCCCTCCCTCAGCTGATCCAGACAGTGAGTGCAGTGGACCATGACGACCCACACACTGGTCAGCACTTCTACTACAGCTTGGCTCCTGAGGCTGCTAACAACCCCAACTTCACCATAAGGGACAACCAAGGTAATTAGGTGGATAGATGACTACCAATGCTTTCTACAGCTTGGGCTGGACACTTGGGGTTAGCCAGGGGTGGGCAAACTTTTTGACTCGAGGGCCACAATGGGTTCTTAAACTGGACCGGAGGGCCGGAACAAAAGCATGGATGGAGTGTTTGTGTGAACTAATATAAATTCAAAGTAAACATCATTACATAAAAGGATACGGTCTTTTTTTTTTTTTAGTTTTATTAATTTCAAATGGGCCGAATCCGGCCGGCGGGCCGTAGTTTGCCCACGGCTGGGTTAGACCATAAAAACAGTGTCAAATCCCCCTGCTCTTTAATAGCAGGGAAGACAGTAATGCTAAAGTGTAGTATCTTTCAAGGTTTTTTTGTTTTGTTTTCAGAACATAAAAGACAAAGAATCTGAAACTTTCAGTCAGTTTACAAACACTTGAGTGCTGGCTCAGCCCCAGACACTGTGCAAGACATAGCCTTCCTTCATCCCCACATATAACAGCCGTGTTAATATGTCCTATGACTATGGGGAGAATCTGAAAAAGATGATAGAAACTGAATAAGGTAAAGAGAAAAACCTGAGGGAACATTTCTAAGCAAGGATCAAAGGGAGAAACAGTAAAAAGCTCCCAGAATAAAAGGGAGGCAAAGGCTAAGTAACAGAGATAGCAAAGGGCAAACATGAGGTCACAGAGTAGTTCTGGCATTAAAACAACTTTATTACTTTAGGGAGACACAGGCAAGGCTTCCCTTTTCCAGAAAACACTCCCCACTACAGCTTTGTGGGAATAGAATTCCAGACATTCTTCTACAATAAGCATCAGATGAGCTAAGGGGTTTAGAGTCCCAGCACACTCTGCACTGGGCACAGATGAGAAAATGAGGGACTTCTGTTCTTTAGCCAGATAATTTTCAAAGAAAGGCAGAGAAAATGAAAACATAATTTAAATCTGCCAAGTGAACCCCTTCTGTTACTAACTCTGCTACCAACTAGTTATCTGACCTTGAGGAGGGAGGTCTGCAGTCACCTCATTTTCATTCCAATCCTAAAATATAAATTGGCACTTTATAACAATCTAAACAAAGGTAACAAATGATTAGGCATGCCTGGTCTTATTCTCAAACATCAATTATTTGAGACTTAAAGTATTAATTTCACCCCATGTGATATTCTGTTATTAAAGTTGAGAACATCAAACCTGTGTTCTTCTAATGGAAAGCATCCTTCCAAGTCAGCCCTTTAACCTTCTACATGTTATCATAAAATCACTATGCTAATTCTAGAAGGAAAGATCATATAAATTGTAACAACAGAACTAGTACAATTAAATATCCTGATATTTTCACTGGGTCAAATTTTGAACTATTCATTTATGTGATTTATAGGGAAACCCTTCCTGCAGAAAGTGGTTCAGCTCCTTCAGGATTGGTTTCACAGTGGAAACTCTAGGGGGGGAAATAACACATTATACTGTTTCTCCAAATTTTCCACTGTGTTACTCTGTTCTTTCACTCTGGTATTTGTCAGAATCAATATAGACACAATGTGCAGCAAAATGCTGCATATTTTTTAAAGATTACTTTGGGTACCAATTAATGGAGCCAATACCTTAAAAAGATAGCCCACCAGAACATGATGACTATAAAAAGAAATTACTCATCTATTGAAAGGTTTTCCAAAATGAAAGCACATCTTCAATAGAAAGAATAAACTTTTAATATCCTCATGACAATTTACCCCACGAGTATCCTTTACTGAGGCTCATTAAAAAACTGACCAACATCTGACGTGGTAGAGCTATTGGTAAGCCCCCAACACCCCTGCCCAAAACATGATATGCCTTTTTTGAGATAGAACACTAACTCAAATAAAGCCTTACTTTTTTTAATTCCCAAAGCATTATGGAAAGTATTGTGTGTATATAGCACTTTGCCATCTCAAATGCATTTCCCATACTCTGCTTTATTTGATATTCATAATAATCCTGCAAGGCTTGAAGGAAGTTCCTAATCCTGATTCTCACTATCTTATTTGGTATATAAGGAAAGAAACCAAATGTCCCAAAATATTAAGATTGGGACTGGAAGCTGGCACCTGTTTTAGCCACACATACACACAAAGATTTGTGCCATCTTGGAAACAAATACTTTTCCCAAATGGGTTACTAAAGCCCTAGTTATCATATTCAACAAAAATTCTACAAGTGGCTGTTATATCCCAAACCTCTTCCAGGACTAGACTCAACAATGTGATGATCTGATTTTTTTTCATCTTAACTTATTCTGAGATGAATAAACACATAATGTCTAGTAAGTATGCTATAACACTTTAAAAAAAATTCAGCTCTGGTCAGGCTTTCTTATGACCCAGACTCAATTAAACTGAAAAATAAAAAAGACTTTTGCTTTAGAAAAACTTGGTTTCTGAAAAAAAAATTAAAGCTGTGAAACAGAATTTAACAGTATTTAACAATTAAATCAGAAAAACAGAAAAGGGGATGGGTTATGTGATATGTGGAAATAAGAATATAATCCTCAGAATGGCAATCAGTTGCTATCTTTACCTGGAGAGAAGAGGAAAGGCTTGTACCAACACAGGAAGAGATTTCAATTAACTGAAGGATTTTCAACTAATGTCACTGAACTAAATAAGCTTTTACATGGCACAATTGAAGGGGTGTAAATTTGGAGTAAGAGAGAACAGAGTTCAAATTTCACCTCTGCTACTAAGTTAATGACATTGATCAAATTACCTCTAAGCCTTAACTCTTTCACTGTAAAAGGGTGAAATTATCACCAACTTGTTGTGAAGATTAAATGAGATGCTTCATGTAAAGTCAAACTACCTGACACATAAGCACTCCATGAACAATAGCTGCTACTTGAAAAAGCAAGGGGAGGAGAAAGTGGAAAAGTCTATCAAGAGGGAACATATTAGTCAGTATAGGCTAGGTTATGCTGTAGGAACAAATGACACCAAAATTTCTATGACTTAACATAACTGGAGTTAATTTCTTGCTCACATGGAGATGACTAAGGGTCTCAATGACCAAGAATGGCTGTCCATGTGCAGCTCAGTGTCCCAGGCTGCCTGGATCTCCATCTCAAACATTATTTCATAAGGCCACAGCAAGGCAAAGCACAGAGAAACACATACCAGCTGTTACATGTTTCTGCCTGGAAGGGACATGAATGACTTTTTACTCATTTTTTTCATCATCTAAATATGCCCAAATTCAAAAGGGTAGATAACTATAACCCTTTATTATGTCCAAGAAGGGAAGAAGAACCAAATATATTGGTATTGATATTAATAATGTTTACTTTGGGTAGACTCTTAGAATTTTTTGTGAAGTTCTTGACTCTTTCCTGTAAGTATGAAACACATCTAGAGGACCTCCCATGTTGATATTAGCTTTGAGAATCATTGCTTGTTATGTCATACCCATCACTCAATCATTTCCTCTACTGAAAATTATCTGAGCTTTGCAAAAATATATCTGATTTACAATTCAAACCCACTCAGGGAAACTTGGAAACACAGATTTTAAAAAAAAACAAAAGATCACAACCCAATACATCACATTAAGCAAATATAATAAACACACACACACACACACACACACACACACCAGCTTTGTGGAAACGCAAGTAATTCTGCTAAGCCCTTTTAAAACTGGAGGGAGAGAAAACCTAGTATTGCTTGATCAGGAATGATCACATTAACTATTTAAACTTAGACCACCAAGTAGGGGGAAATAACAGTGTGTGTCCTATGATTAGGGGATTTCAAAAAAAGCTTTTCTAAATGAATAGGTTCTTCAGAAAGCACAGGAGAAGTTGGTGACTGCATTTCAGAGGCATAAAAGAAAACAGCAAAAGACATAAATTCCAACCAAACTGGCAAAAATAAGCGATCTGCCCCCAGCCATGTGGGCTCCTCAGCATTCTTTTCCTGGAGGGTCAAAGCAGCACCAGGCCTTGGGAGAGGTGGTGAGGAGCAGGAGTTACTAGTGATTGTTGATTTCTGTCAAGCTTTCCCAAGGACATTTCAGTTAGATCTGAAGCCTGACAGTTCACCCTGGGCATTTTATGTCACAAAGGGTAAGACATAATCTTAAAAAGGGTTTTTTCTCTCCTAGGCCTTGAGGTTTTGCCTAGAAACAAGCAAAAATCTTGGTTTCTGCATCCAAATGCTGATCCAGATAAAGCTATAGCAGACAGCCTGCAGGGAATGTCTGACCAACCTTCCCTTCCCACACCTGTTCCTTCCCTTCACTTTCCTCAATCCAAGAGACTAATCCACTTCTTGGTTCTTCCCCTTTCTTCTTCCCTCATTTTCCTCTCTTCTAATCCTGGAATCCCTGTCTTCCTCAGATAACACTGCCCGCATCCTAACCAGGAGGTCTGGCTTCCGGCAGCAGGAGCAGAGCATCTTTTACCTGCCGATCCTGATATCGGACAACGGGCAGCCTGTGCTCAGCAGCACGGGCACACTGACTATCCAGGTGTGCAGCTGTGATGACAATGGCCACGTCCTGTCCTGCAGCCCCGAGGCCTACCTGCTCCCAGTCACTCTGAGCCGGGGTGCCCTCATCGCCATTCTGGGCTGCATCTTTGTCCTCTTAGGTGAGTAAGTGGCTCCCTTCCATTCTGTGGGTCCTGCAAATGCTCACTTAGATATCACTCAGTTATTGTCCTAGCACAGCTATTCAAAACTGGTTTTCCGGACCATGCTTACTAAAAAGGTGGCAGAGTAAGGCTGAGAAAAAGTAAAGAAATTGAAGACAGCCCTTTCCTAGGGGCCAGGGACTTATTTACTAAGCGTCTTCTATAGTACAGGGCACTATTCTAAGTGCTGGGATTAATAAGACAGATATGTCCCAGCCTTCACAGAGTTTACTTCAGAACAAAGCAGTTCATTCTGACATCACAGAACCAAAATGACTATTTTGGGCAGGATATGATGATCACCTCTTCTAACCCTTTCATTCTGTATAAGTACTAGCTAAATCATAAGTTGGTAGTGATAGGCCCAAGGCCAAATATCACAGAGCCAGGATTGAAACTCCGGCAGGACCTACACTGTGCATCTTTTCCTAGATGTTCATCTCAGATTCTGGAGCTGGTAAGTGTTACAGAGAAGGGTAGAGGGATAGGATGTCCTGAGGGAATAGGAGACGGGAATGATGAGGGAAGGCCTACCATTAAGGAGACCTTTGAACAGAGATCTGAAAAAAAAATAAGAGTGAAACCACATGGATATCTGGGAAAATAAGCTTCCTAGGCACTGAGGTCATCTAATAAGGAGCAGTGACTGCTGGTGAAATAAAAAGATGTGTTGACAGGCCAGTGGGTGAGCACTGTTGGGGTACAGGATCCTTTCTTACTCATCTCAAGGCATACTGCAAGGCAGATAGCCAGCTCCCCTGTACATAAGGCCATTCATTAATTGTTTTTTAACTCCACACTCAAACACAAGAAATGAAACACCCAAACCAATTATTGAAACCAAGAAAATATCTACACATATACCCCAACTCTTCTGATTGAGTTCATGGCATATATATTTTGCTTAAAGAAAAGCAGACTTATTAGATAGTAATATTACCCACTATGAAACAATTCCTAACATTCAGTGAGAGAAACAATAAAGCCCTGGGGATTTAAATTAGAATAGATATGCAGATACCCACATACCCTCTTGAACCCAGGTTTACCTTGACACCAAGAGACTCGGTCAGACCAAAGAAAGAAGGGCCTAACAGCAAAATATTAACATTTGATTGAATTTTAGGTAGGTCTGTGGAATATGCTTCTCAAAAAAAAAAAAAAAAAGCATTTTAAAATACAACATGTGGTTTAATTTTGTTTCAGTTCAGTGCTACATGAAGTGAGAAGTCTATAAATAAATAACCTTTTTAAGTCCTTGGAGCCCTGAAAATTGTCATGTTTCTGGTACTTGTTGGTATTGACAAATAAAACTTTCCTTCAATTCCCCAAGTGTCCATAAGGTGGCATTGGGAGTCCTTGAGTGCATAACAACATAACCTACAAGAGGCCTTTCATGAAACTGGCTCAGGAGAAATTCCAGGCTGTCCTCAGTTCTATCTTTGGAAAATGTCTACATTTTAAGTTCACACTGGCCCACAAAGATAGAGGTGCCATCATTAAAGAAAGACTGATTTGAAGAGGCTGATGTGGAGAGGCTCTCAAATTAAAAGTGGTGTGCGAGGCACAATTTATTGTGCCTCCCAAATCCATTATGTCTTGTCTTTGAATTATACAGAATAAATATACTGTCCTGTGCTAAACTGAGCAGAGCTGTCATAAAATCCTCATAGTTTTAGGCACTCTTATTGCTATGAATGCATATCTCCCATTAAATATATATATATATATATATATATATATATATATATATATAGGCTAAGTGTCTGTCCGACTGTTTCATTTATAAAGAAACAGCACCATGGACTTGGCGCCAACAAAGCAACACTCGGCTTCCTCCAAGTGGGAAACAGGCCCCATCACCACCCCGGAGCAATACCCCACCAAATCACAGCCAATGCTGGCCAAAACCCCATGGCACAAAATGTGGCCCACAGTTCAGCCCAGCCCAGAAACAGTTGCTGTGGGCACGGGGCAATGACGTCAACACCCAGGTTCCTCTCCCCAGCAACTAGCCTCCTTAGAGTTTCTTCAGCCCGGGGAACATGACTTGCTTTATAGCCAGGTGCAAACATTTGACACTTTAACCAAATGTTTGTGAAGTGTTTTCACCTGCCTCAACTCATTTGATCCTCGCAGAAGTCCTGAAGTAGGTAGATAGGAGACTTGGTAGAATCCTATTTTCTTTTCATGAGCCGGTAAATGGAGATTTAGAAAGTTTAGAAACTTGACCCAACTGAAAAGAAGAAATGGTGGACCTTGAAAATGACTTCAGGTTTTCTCACTGCGCAGAATATAGTCAAACACTGCTGCAGTTAAATATTTTACCCTTTGTTCTCCCTGCATGATCTATAATAATAATCTGCTTTGTGTTGATATTTGCTGCTTGATGCTGAAAATTACCTGAAAGAGAAGTTGGGTTGCTTCACTGGGCTGGGAAAAGTTTAGCTAAATCAGAAAATAAGCATGTTTATCTATATATATAAAGCTCTCGCTGGCACCAATCACACACGTGTTTCGATCTGTCATTGTCGATCATGAATTTGGTTGACACTTCTATTATAGAGAAAGGGTGAATAGCGATATTAAAATATTTCTTCTAATTAATTTTCTTTCAATGTGCACGAATCTGTGCACTGGGACACTAATAATTCATAAAAATGAGTAAGATTAAATTACAGTTGATTTGTCAAAACAAATACTGCATTTTGTGGACAATTAAATAAACAAAATAATTTTAATTTTGCAAGATTTTTTATTTCACATCTCAAGTATGTATCTAGTTTCTAGAAAACTCTCATAGGCCCTATGTGCTTTGCCTATATAGAACCCAAAGAATAAACATCCCTAGAACTGATTATCTTCTGTTAGGGAAGCCTTTCAGCTAAATAGAACCATTTTCACCAAAATGTGATTTTGCAATACTTGTTGTTTAAACCAGATTACTTAAAAAATAAGTATGTAGGAATCTTTAATTTTCAAGATATGGACCAGTTCCATGAACTACCTAATTCTTCATCACCATCAGAATTCTTTCCAGCAGATACTCAAAGACTTTTCTAATTTTCCTTCCTAGTGATTTCTTTTTTATTATTATTATCACTTTCTCTTATTTATTTCTTTATTATTATTTTTTAATCTTTATTGTTGGAAGTATTACAAATGTCCCTTTTTTTCCCCATTGACCCCTTCTAGCCCACCCCAGCCCCCTGTCCCAAGCCTTCAGCACACTATTTGTCTGGGACCATGGGTTATGCATATATGCATACAAGTTCTTTGGTTGATCTCTTCCCACCCACCCATCCACCCCTACCTTCCCTCTGAGATTTGACAGTCTGTCCCATGCTTCTCTGTCTCTGGATCTATTTTGTTCATCAGTTGATTTTATTCATTAGATTCCATATGAGTGAGATCATGTGATACTTGTCTTTCTTTGACTGGCTTATTTTGCTTAGCGTATTACTCTCCAGGTCCCTCCATGCTGTCTCAAAGGGTAAGAGAGCCTTCTTTTTTACTGTTGCATAGTGTTCCATGGTGTAAATGTACCATAGCTTTTTTTATTCACTCATCTACTAATGGGCACTTGAGCTGTGTTTTCTAAAATACCATCCCAGTGTCACCTGTGTGAAGGTTTTTCTGAGGCCCTAGGAAGAATTAACTAGCCCTGCCTCTGCATTCTCTTCCCAACACTTAAAACCCTATGATAGACCTGCCTTAGTCATCAGTGTCTATATCTCCTTAGAGTCACGTTTATAAGAGCAGTAATCATATTCTACGTTGCTTCCCCATGAATTGGCACAGTGCTTAACAAATATTTAAGTTTAGCAACTATTTACTGAATCCCACAAACAGCATGTTCACTTGGAATCCCATTTCTTCCATCTGCATCCATCCAAGTCACACCCCAGCCTCCAATACCCAGTTCAAGCCTCCACTTCCGTGGAGTCCTGTTAGTCCAGCGGTTCTCAAACTGTGGGTCGCGACCCCTTTGGCGGTCTAACGACCCTTTCACAGGGGTCGCTAAGACCATCCTGCATATCAGATATTTACATTACGATTCATAACAGTAGCAACATTACAGTTATGAAGTAGCAACGAAAATAATTTTATGGTTGGGTCACAACATGAGGAACTGTATTTAAAGGGCCAGAAGGTTGAGAACCACTGTGTTAGTCCATCGCTCTGAAATCCCACACTTATAGTCATGAGCTATATTTTTGCACATATACAAGAGTATCTAATTGTTTCCTGTGTGTACTTTTGTCACACAAGCTCTTTGGGAAAACATTAAGTATTAACATCATTAATTGCAATTTATAAAAAGCACATTCTACAAATTTTAAAAAGCATTATTATTTGTTTTTTAAGTCCATCCATTATCTCACTGGGCATATACTCTTTTTTTCTCCCCTTGGATAAACAGGGGTTTGCAGTGTTGTCAAGCTGTCCCTGTTCACTAGCTGTAACAACGCACACCAGAAAAATAATCAATAGTAGTTCTACAGCTAAAACAACACACTTCCTGGAAAACATTTTCAGAGATAAACAGTTCAATGGGATTATCTGTCTCTCCTTTAAACCTCAGTGAACAGATCCTGGAAAAATATATATATTTGTTGGGATAAAATTTTATCCAAACCTTCAACCACACATGTAACAGTGTGGTGCTTCTTTGATAACAGGATGAATTATATAAAATGCCATGTTCATTCCCTCCCTTCCACCAATATCATTGGCTCCAGAAAGGCAAAACCAACTCTCCAACTGGCGAAAGGCTTTTCTGAGGAACTGAGTTTATTGGAAAACAGTGGTCAGGTGCTCTCTTTTCTGGAGGAAGTGTAAAAAGGTGAAGGTTTTGGCTGACACTTAGCATATAAGCCTATATGCAAATGCATTCACATGTGATATTTACATAATAGGATCCCATTGAGCTGCTAATGGAAGAAAGCAGGGTGCCACTTACATAATAAAGTTTCCACACTATAATAAGACAATTTACAGCCATGCTTAGAGTGGAAGACGTGATCTGGTCTTTAGCGTACACTCCATGGCAGGCCACAGTGCTCTGAGCTTAGTTGACGGGATTTTATACGCGATAGCTGGGGATGCGCACCCACACACAACGTCAAGGCGGCAAGCTGATGCAAAGAGGCTTTACATGCAGCTTCTAGTTGAACCCCTTGGGGAAAACAGGGTTTCATTTGCCTACAGTACACTTTCAATCCAACACGCAGAACAGGTGAGAACGAGGTGGACCCCGTGGTTTAAAACCTACCAATGCCGTCTCCGGGCTCCCCGCTGAGAAGCTGGACCTCCCCGCGGTGAATCCAGACCGTCGCCGGTTAACTTCCTGTCTCTTTCCCCGGCAGTGCTGGTGCTGCTGATCCTGTCCATGAGAAGGCACCGGAAACAGCCCTACATCATCGACGACGACGAGAACATCCACGAGAACATCGTCCGCTACGACGACGAGGGCGGCGGCGAGGAGGACACGGAGGCTTTCGACATCGCGGCCCTGTGGAACCCGCGGGAGGCGCAGGTGGGCGGCGCCCCCAAGTCGCGGCAGGACATGCTGCCCGAGATTGAGAGCCTCTCCCGCCACGTGCCTCAGACGTGCTCCGTGAGCAGCACTGTCCACAGCTACGTGCTGGCCAAGCTCTACGAGGCTGACATGGACCTGTGGGCCCCTCCCTTTGACTCCCTCCAGACCTACATGTTCGAGGGGGACGGCTCGGTGGCGGGGTCGCTGAGCTCCCTGCAGTCAGCCACATCAGACTCAGAGCAGAACTTCGACTTTCTCACAGACTGGGGGCCCCGCTTCCGGAAGTTGGCCGAGCTCTACGGAGCGTCGGAGGGGCCAGCCTCCCTGTGGTGACGGAAGCCCGTGCCCGACAAAACCCTGGCGTTCGAGGCGCAGGCTTCGCGGACTAGGTGCAACCAACCAACCCACGCTAGCAATACTGTGCTGGAGGATGAGAAGGGGGTGAGCAGGGGAACAGAATCCTTTCTGGATCAGCTTTACTACTTGGTTAGATTAAAGAAACACAAGGAAACACAAGAAGAAGGGGGCAGAATCTCCAATTATCTTTTTTTTCTTGTTTAACTTTTGGGACACTGTCTTCAAAGGCTTGGAGTCCAAGGTTAAGTGCGGCAAGCTTGGCTTTTCTTTGCCTTTCACGAAGGCCTTTGTCACTTTTCCCCCCACAAAGAAGCTCTGATCTTAGGGTGGCAGTTGAAAGCAGACAGAAAGCTCTACTCTCACGTTCTTTTTTATTTTATTGTATTTTCCAATTAAGAGTTTTGCTGGCTCATCAAACCACACAAAACAACCCACACAAAAGAACACTGAAAAAAAATAATGTTACCCGGTGGAATTAACCTACTTGTCCTGGGATGGATGGAATTTCTTTTAACCCTTTTGAGACAAGGGGAAGGCAGATCAGCCTTGCATGGGGGGTGGGGGTGGGGGGGGCGTGAGAAGGAAGAGGCATTGACTTTGCACGTCAGTTTAATGGCTGAAACCGGATCGAACTCCATCAAGTTGGAGTGCTCTTGTTCTCTCAGCACGTTCACTGTGCACCTGTAAAATTGTTCAGAATGAAACCAGAAAACCTGCCTCTTTTGCACTGTAGATGTCTCTTCCATGTGCCAAATGTGAAGATTAGATGCTACAAATGAAAGCCAAATAAAAAGAAGTATCTGATAAAAGCATGGGTTAGAGGGCTTTCCTAATCTGTGTGAGGTCAATCCAAGGGATGTTTACATACTGTAGATAACCTACTTGAACAAAAATCAGTATTATAGAGAATAAATGGATGTAAGAAAATTACATGTATAAGTTTTGTATATTTGTTAATAATTTTGGTAATAAATATGATGTACTGCATCTCGGTACCTTAGCACTTCTTTTAATAAAAGTTAAATAGAAGGGAGAGTCTATCGCTAATTTGTTTAATTGCTGAGCAGGTAGAAGATGCCTTGGTGATCCTGTCCTGGCCTCAGGTTCTTGGTCCTGGGGCTGATTCATAAGGCAAAGCAAGAGGGAAGAAGTGTGAGGCTGTGCATTCTAGCTCAGTCACTAAACAGATGAACAGCTATGATTCAAACTATTAAGCCTTTCATGAACACTATTCCCCCATCCCTGAGATGAGCAAAAGCTGGTCTAAGAACATCCACAATACAGTGGTGAATTTCGCCCATATTTTTCTTTTCTTCTTTTTTATCTTATTGTTGAAAGTATTACATAAGTCCCCTTTTCCCCCCATTGACCTCTTCCAGTCAGGTCCCACCTCCCCCCAGGCCCTCACTACCCCATTGTCTGTGTCCAAAGGTTCCATATTTTTCATTTTGTGAGTAGGTTTTATACATAACTACCAATGAGACAAGCCACTCTGCTTATATTTCTGTTCTATTGGCAAATCAAATATGCACAAACAAATATGTACGAATGTATACCAAATATTCACAGCTTATCAACACTGGATGAGCTCACAGAAGGCTGGGACCATATATCACTCATCTTCCCTTTCCCCACAATAGCTAACATGGTCCTTTGCATACAGTAGGTGCTTAACAAGTGCATTATGGGTACATGATAATAGGATGCTTCTTTCTTTGACATCCTATTACTAAAAGATATTTTACACAATTTTCCTTGCAATTGAGCACAAATTGTGAATAAAATAGTTTTCTGCATGTCATGGTTATAGTAGTGGTTCTCAAGTTTTCATGTGTGTTAGAATCACTAGGAACACTTCTTAAACAATATCTTGTTGGGCCTTACCCCACTTTGACAACTCTGGTGTATAGCCTCTTTCTCTCTCTCTCTCTCTCTCTCTCTCTCTCTCTCTCTCTCTCAAACATACCAAAACTAGATTATCAGCCCATTTGCACTGGGGCCCACCCCACCCATACAGTGGTATTGTGAATCTCTTTACAAGTACAAAAGACAGTTTGGCAGAAATGTGTGAGAAGGCTGATGTGGGTCTGGAAGCCAGAAGGATATGCTTTATGCTTTTTACGTGGTTCACTAACAGCCAGGCCAATTCTTATCTTCAACTTTAACATACTATCCCTTCCCTCCCATGAAAGTAAGTTCTCTCACATCCTCTTTAAAGGTAAGATGTGATGTAAAAATAAACTTAGAAAAGCAAAACCATGAACTGGAGTCCAAACTAGGCTCTAAAAAATAAGTTATTTGAATGTGGGCAAATTAACCACTATAACATTCTCCCTTTCTGTCACTAGCCCTGAGGATAATGTTGTGACTATTTCACTTTGTGTTGGATTGTTGGGGAGCACATGAGACTTGGTTGGAAAGTTTGTAAGGAGGACATTCTGAGAAAAGGGAAGTGTGTGGAAGGCTGCCTGCCCTGTTTATCCGAATTCCGACTTAGGGGAGATTTAGGGGAGTGTCCAAGGCGGCGCCCCTAGTTATTCCTTGACCTTTCCAAACTAGTCTGTGCAGACCCCCGGGGTATTTACTGGAATCCTTATGCTTAATCCCTGGATGCCCTTGCCTAGAGGACAATGTACTAGTAAACACCTGTGTCCTCCCAAGATTACTCACCCTACTGATTGAATCTAAAGATAAAATTTATCTCAAACTGCTGTTACAATAAAAGGCTAATGAGGCAAGCTATCCAGACTGCCTGGTTGCTATAGCTGGACCTCCCTTTCACAGCAAACATTGTGTCGGAGTAATCCATTCATCCATTGCTTAGGTCTGCTGGCCAGCCCCAGCATTACATGTGTTAAAAACTGGGAACAGCTGTTATCCTAACCACAGGGGGTATCATGCCCCACATCTTGCAAGTGTGGTACCCATGATACTGGGCATGAAGTGATTAAACAGAACCTCCTGGAGCTTCCAGTCCCCTGGAGGATGTTTAATGGTGTAATATAGGAAGTGTGAAAGAAACACAGAATAGGACATCCATTTCAGCTCACATTCAGCTGAAAAAGACTCTTCCCTCCAAATGAGTTTTTAAATTCCCTTTCCACTGCCATGGTTTGCCACAGACACTGGTCCCTCTGAAAAGCAAGCACCATCCCCACCAGACAGAATGCAGAGTGTGTGATCAGGTTAGGCCAGAGAGCTGTGAAATTACTCAGCCATTCCTGTTAACAGGCAAAGCAGCTAGCCTGATATACCTGTTTGAGGGAAACAGCAGAATCTGTAGAAATCAATTAAGACTCTACCTAAAACTGTATTCTGAACAAGAACACAAGCAAAGATAAAAATTAGCAACGAACTTTCTGAATCAAAAAAGTAGACTATCCCAACATGGCATCTAGCAAAGGCAAATTAGAGTGGCTCACACAAGAACGAATCTATAAATCCTGAAAACAAAATTCAAACAAACCCAAATCAGTGCAAGCACATTGCTTAAGGGTTGTTACTACTTCACTAATGACCCAGAACCAGAACCTGATATCAGAATTCACAGTATGTCCTTTATTGTTCTGGGACTACATGAACATATACACTTTAGAAGTAGTTCTTTTTTCAGACGGACTCATTCTCAAATTTATTTGCCATCTCCATAATAGAGTTAAAGAACTTTCAAGATATTTTTATGTATAAATACCTGAATTTGGGAGGCTTCTGCTTGAGTCTAAAGATCAAGGTTCTGCCATATGGAGTGGACAAAATTAGATCAAGAAATCCTTTTTCTTCTGTCTCTTGAGATTTAAGTTGTGCCAAAACCATGAGTACTTAATTTATAGTATATGTAGTCCTATATAATAAAAGGCTGATATGCAAATGGACTGAACGGCAAAATGACCAGTCACTATGACGCACACTGACCACCAGGGGGCGGACACTCAATACAGGAGTTGCTCCCTGGTGGTCAGTGCACTTCCATGGGGGGGGGACGCTGCTGAGCCAGAAGCCAGGCTCATGGCTGGCATGCACAGCGGCGGTGGCGGGAGCCTCTCCCACCTTTGCGGCAGTGCTAAGGATGTCCAACTGCCGGCTTAGACCCACTCCCTGCAGGAAGCAGGCCTAAGACATCAGTCAGACATCCCCTGAAGGCTCCCGGACTGAAAGAGGGCACAGGCCTGGCTGAGGGAGCCCCCCAAGGTCATGAATTTCGTGCACCAGGCCTCTAGTTAATTAAAACAACCCAAAGCAATTTTTCTTAAACATTTCTTCCTGAGTCAGGAAACTGGCAAATCCTGCCCATGTGTTGGCCATACTCTTGGTTTTGTAAGGACTGTCAGATGGCTGATGATGAGGGAGTTTCTTCCACTTTAATACTTTAGCTACTGTGGTCACCTTCCTGGTACCCATGATGACAAGAGCTACTGCCCATCCCAGAAAGCCTTAGGCCACTTCTCTGGGAGTATTAACTCTCAAAATCCACTAAAACTACCCATAAATCTTTTCTAATTTTTCAGAAGGACTGGATACTACCTTTTCTTTTATTATTTCCATTTCTCCTCCTTCCTCCCTATCACCTGTTTTGTTACTATTGCTGCATAAAAAGACATTTCAAACTTAGTGCTGTAAAAGGACAACTGTTTGTGCTCACAGATTCTGTGGGTCAGGAATTCATGAAGGATACATCAATGATCTCCTCTCTGCTTCATAAAGTCAGGACCTTAGCTGGGGTGACTCAAAGGCTAGAGGTGACTTACCCAAAGGCTGGCCAGTACTGGTTACAAGTAAGAGGTCAGATGGAGCTGTCAACAAAACCTCTTCATGGCTGCTTGAGCTTCCTCACATCATGGGGGCTGAGTTCCAAGAGTGAACATCAGAAGAAAACCAGGCAGAAGCTGAATCACCTTTTATGACTTCAGACATCACATAGCACTACTTCCACAGTGATCACAAGCTTTCCTATAATGAAGATGAAGAAAAACAGACTCTACCTCTTGATGGGAAAAATGTCAGATCTATATTGTTAAGAAGAAATAATGTTGGAAAATATAATCAGCCACATAATCTATTGTCCTATATAATAAAAGGCTTTCTTCTACCCTGCCTTTTCCCTCTGCTTTGGGAATCACTTTTGGTTCTACTCACCATTTCCCATTTCCTTTCTCTCTTCCACTCCTCCTCCTCTTTATAAAACATGTACTTATTTTATAGATATATTACTCTTCTCTGAAATTCAGTCTTATCCCTACCACACAGTACTTTCAGAAGTTACTATTTCATTAAAACACCTAGCAAAATATCTGACATATAACAGGCATGTAATATTTTTATTGAGGTACAATCAACATGCAATAAACTGTATATATTAAAGTATACAATTTAATGTTTTGACATTTTTATACACTCATGAAGCCATCACCACAATCAAGATAGTGACTGTATGTTCACCCCAAAAGTTTTCTTGTACCCCTTTTTAATACTTCCCTCCCATCCCTGCCTATCCCTTCCCAACTCCAAACAACTACTGATGTGGTTTCTACAAATTAGTTTGCATTTTCTAAAGTTTTATATATATGGAGTCAAACAGTGTGTACTTTTTGTGGAGGTGGGGAAGATCTGGCTTCTTTCACTCAGCATTATTTTGAGATTCACTCATGTTATTGCATACATCAATAGTTCATTGTTTTTTGTTGAGCAGTAGCATTCGATTAACCTACATAATAAAAGCCTAATATGCTAAGTGTCCAGTTGACTGGTTGGCCATTCAACCAAAGTATAATATGCTAATGATATGCTAAGGCCGCTCAATGGCTCGCTATAACATGCACTGACCACCGGGGGACAGACGGTCCAACCAGTAGGTTAGCTTGTTGCTGGAATCCTGCTGATTGGGACTGAGCAAAATGGGCCGGACATGCCCTGGAGCCCTCCCACAGTCCCTTGCCGGTTGGGCAACCACCCACGTCCCTCCCCAGCCCCCCAATCATGCACCAGTGGGGTCCCTTGGCCTGGCCTGTGCCCTCTTGCAATCCAGGACCCCTTGAAGGATGTCAGAGAGCTGGTTTTGGCCTTATCCCACAGGCCAGGCCAAGGGACCCCACTGGTGCATGAAGTTGTGTGCTGGCCGTCTAGTATTGATATAATGCTATCCGTTTATTCACTCACCTATTGGTCTGCTCAGGCTGCCATAACAAAATGCCATAGATTGAGTGTCTTGAACAACAGAAATTTATTTTCTCATGGCTCTGGAAGCTGTAAGTTCATGATCAGGTGCTAGCAGGGTCAGATTCTGCAGAGGACTCTCTTCTCGGTTTACAAATGGCTTTTTCCCATTGGGTCCTCACATGGTGGAGAGTACAAGTGATTTCTCTGCTATCTCTTCTTCTAAAGGCACTAATCCTATCAGATTAGGGCCCCCACCCCTATGACCCCATTTAACTTTAATTATTTTCTTACTCTAGATGTTAAGGATTAGGGCTTCAACATATGAATTTGGAGGACACACAATTCAGTCCATAGCAATTAATATGTTGATGGACATTTGGGTTACTTGCAGCTTTTGGCTATTACAAGTTAAGCTGCTAGTAACATTTGTGTATGGTCTTATATAGACATATATTTTCTTTCCTCTTGGGTAAATACTTAGGAATAAGATTGCTGGAATCATATGGTAGGCATATGTGTTTGTTTGGTTTTTTGTTTGTTTTTTAAATGGCTAAACTGTTTTCTGAAGTCTTTTTCCATTTTATGTTCCCACTAGCAGTGTGTGAGAATTCTATTTCCTCACTGACCCTTGGTATCCTCAGTTTTTTTCATTTTAGTCATTACCACAAGAGTGTTATAATATTTCACTGTGGTTTTAGTTTGTAATATCTTAGTGACTAATCATGTTGAGCATCTTTTCATGTACTTATTTGCTACCCATATATCTTATTTGGTGGTGGATCCAAATGTATTTGCCCAGTTTTAATTGAGTTGTTTGAGTTTTCTTTTTATTTCTAGATACAAGTCCTTTATTAGGTATATGCTTTGCAAAGATGTTTTTCCCAGACTGTGGCTTGTCTTTTCTTTTTCTTAACAATGTCTTTTGAAGGGCAGGAGTTTTTATTTTTTTATGAAGTCCAATTCATCAATTTGTTCTCTCATAGATTGCGTCATTTCTAAGAAACCTTTGCCAACTCAAGGTCACAAAGACTTTCTCTTCCATGTTGTCTTCTAAAACTTTTATAATCTTAGGTTTTACATTTAGATCTATAATCCATTTTGGGTTTATTTTTGTACATTGTTAGGTATGAATTGACATTCTTTTTCTTTTCTTTTTCTTTTATTGGCATATGGATTTATTATTCTTGTACCATTTATTGAAAAAGGCTTTTTTTTTTTTTACTACATCACCTTTGAGCCTTGTTGTGAGTTAAACCATGTCTGACAAAAATATATTTTCAAGTCCTAACTCCCAATACCTGTGAATATGACCTTATTTGTCTATAAGGTCTTTGTAGATGTACTGAAGTTGAGATGAGGTCATACTGGTTAGGATGGGCCTTAATACAATGCCTGGTGCCTTTATAAGAAAAGGGAAATTTGAACACAAAAACAGAGACACAGAGAGGAGAATGTTATGTGAAAATGAGCCAGAGATTGGAGTAATGCATCTATAATCCAAGGAGAATCAGGGTGGCCGGCAACTGCCAGAAGCTGGGAAAGAGGCATGGAATGAATTCTCCCTCGGAGCCTTCAGGAGGAACCCTGGCCACACCTGGATTTCAGATGTCCTCAACTGTGAGAGACTACATTTCTGTTGTTTTAAACCTCCCAGTTGGTGGTGATTTGCTATGGCAGCCCTTGGGAACAAGCCTTGTATATTACATTTACAAAGATACATTTCACATTAAAAAAAAATAAGTATGAATCCTGTATGCCCATCAATTTGGCTGGATCTATAACACATACACTCATGTGTACTAATTAATTAATTAACTAACTAATTTGGGTGTTCATTTTGTGTGATTGTAGGTTTTTTTATTTCAACTCAGCTATTTCACGTTTTGAGTGTGTGGAGGCCTCAGAAGATGCCCTGTTGTCTAGCAGGTCGCAGGCAACAACAGTCCTCTCCAGCTGACTTGGCAGCCTGTAAGCAGCTCTCAGGCTCCAGGCAGGGGGTAGGGAGGAACGGGTGACCAGATGGCTGAGCAGAGACCCATCCATTCCCAGGACCCCATTGATGTGGGCAGTGCAGAGAGAATGCAGAGAATGAAGAAAGGTTTGGGCCTGCGGAAAACAGCACTGCGTGCCCTTGGTCCTCAGGCACCACAGCGAAAGGACAGCGTACAATGCACGTGCCTTGTCAGTGAATTCCCTCTTTCACTGACAATGCTGCAATGCTGCACTGCAAAATGGAAGAATTAACCTTCAAAGAGCGGGCTGCATGACTTCCTCTATCTCTTGTACTTGACATTCTCCAGCTGCCCCAGGAACCCATGCAATTCTCTGTGTTTCCCTCCCAGGCTCATATGCAGTGAAATTCACTCATCCTAATTGCTATTCTTCCCTGGCCGACTGAGGGGCACTAACTGTGACCTGGCATTTACCTCGAGGATTAGCTTTATCAACCTCACATGTTTATATTTGCCAGTGGCTTCTTGGGACTTCGACTGTTGGATTATATGATGGTGCAAGATGAGATTCTCAAATGAGGGGCATTACCTGAGGATGAATATTAATTACCCCCAAGAGGGGACACAGGGCTTCATCAGCATGCTCCAGGCTGACATCACTACTGCTGAGCTACAGAGCAGGGAGGGGAGAAGGAAACTGCTGACTGTTGAGCACCTACTGTACGCAGACACGGTGCTAGGCACTTTCACTCAAATTATTTTACACACATTGAAACAAGCAGAGCAGAGACCTAAAACCAGACAAAGACGTGGAGCCATGTGTGATGTTGATGCCATTGGCTCCTCTGGATATTAGAACATATAATGAGCTCTGAACTCATTCTGAACCACTGATTGTTAATATCCCTTCTACACGTACGTCCTGGAGGAGTGAAGGTGGCCTTCACAGAGGACAGTGTAACCAGGTGAGGACCGCTGACATGAGTCATCTGAGAAAGAGTAAGTGATCATGCTTTCAAAGTTCCAGTCTAACATTCTTTCTAGAAATCCTAATTTCACTATATTTGTAAGGATTTTTGTAAAAATGGGTGTATTGGATAGGACTTCATTATCAAGGGCCTAGGTTCATCTCCTCTCAAAGGATCAAGAGGCTATTTCCGGAGGACAATGGCATGCTGCCAGATTTAGTGTGTCCCTTCCCCCAAACTCGGTACAAATTCTCTGTAAACTCAAGGCCACTTACCACATCCGTACTCCCACATGGATCTAAGCATATGCCATGTACACGGCAGGCACGCTGGGCAACTCGATTATTTATGGGACTTGGCAGAGAAGTCTTCGTCAGGGTGTTTAGTCACAGTCTGTGTGACAGCACCCACTGTGACAGTGAGCAGTAAAGTGAATAATCGTATATCCAACTTGGAAGGTCAATTCCTGCTCATATTTCTAATTTTTAAGTACACCATTATTGAGGGCCTCTCTGTGGCATAGTTTCCTACTGTGAAGGTTGACTGTTCATTACTCAAAGTTGTTCTGTTGTTACAGATGTATAATAATAGCACAAGCAGAGAGCGCTGTCCTGTGATTCCTTTCTTTTAAAGAAAAAAGATGAGGTGTTTTTTTTTGGTGGGGCGGGGGGGGCGGGGAGGGTTCTTTTGGGTTCTTGAAATGGAAGGCTAGTGCTTATCTCTCCCTTTTCCTCTCAATGATTTCCTCATTGTGAAGTTCACTGATAAATATTAAGGTTCCATTAAAATATAAATTGGTTGTGATCAACCATGGTTGGTTTGTTTCCCTCCTGACTAAATACTCTACTATGAAGGAAAGGAAATGATGGGACCCTCCCATTTTATCTCAAAGAGAAAAAACAAAAAGACACTTGAAAGTGCAGAAATAGGAACCCACAGCACAGAAGTCTCTAT